>NC_082637.1:32184054-32826554 GCF_030936135.1 Gavia stellata | reverse complement strand
TTTCTACTTTCCAACCCTTTTCTCTCTCTCATCAGTCTCCTCCTTTTCTGAATCTATCCTTTCCCTTTTTTTTCTTTTTTTCCCTTGTCCCTGCACAGGAACAGATGAAAAAGTGTTTCCAATGTTAGTTATTTTTTCTTCCTGTCTTCATTTTTCTGGTCTCCACAAAGAAGCAAATGCACAAAATCAAGTCAAGATATACTGTGCCTGTATACCTATACTCAGAGCTTATCTCCCAAACCTCTAAATTTAAGTTGTCCTTGCAGGGGGAAAAAAACCCAAGCAAACAAAAACCAAAAACCCCAAAGAGCTGTTATGTAATACTCCAGTCTGATCTCATCTTAAAACCTCCAATAATGAAGATTATCAGTGTGTGCCAGAAATCTAATTGAATGCTTTATTACATTTCCTACGAGAATGACCTTTCCTAACTAAAAATACTTCCTTGTGACAACTGAATCGTCTTTGCAATTTAAGCACATAACTTTTTGCCTTAGCTACCAAAACCATGGAGAACAGGTAACCCATCCTCTTACAGAGTACCCTTTTATCTATTTAATATTATTGTAGAGTTGTGAAGAAGAGAATTGAGGTTCATTACTTCACCCACAAGAGCCTTGGGATGGGACCTAACATCCAGCTCAAAGTGCCCTTTGTAATAGTAAATATTGAGTATTAAATCAGGAAACACAGAGGCTCAGAATACCATTTCCTTCAGACCATTTCCTTCAGGTATTCAAAGGGGACTGAGCAGGAACAGGTAGTTTCAGTATATAAAGAAGAAAACTGGAACATAAGGAGGCTGCTATTGCAGCACTGAGTGGGAGCTTCAGCCTGTACTATTTGTAACTTTTGGTAGCCTCTTCAATAGAGGAAACAACTCAGATGGGGAAGGACATCATTGCATAGGATTTCTCCATTTGGCTGTTGGAGAATAAGTAAAACTGTTTCTTCCAGAACCAACATTTGTATTCAATTAGCTGCATCTTTGTGAGGTTCTCTTGCCCCATCTTAGGAAACCTGCTCTTGTATCAATCCAACACAACAAGACAGAAGCTCACTGGGGTTGGAGGGGCAGTGGAGAGAACAAGTGGAAGGGAGAACACAGGAAGGAGGAAGGGAGACAGGGAGAAAGGGAGGGAAGAAGGCAGGGATGGAGGGAGGGAGGGAAGGAGACAGGGACGGAAGGTAATTTCTTCTCTTTTTCCGCTAAATGCCCACTCTCCTGAAGGTAAAGCAAGATGGCGGGAAACAGAATTACTCTAATACTACTTAATCTTCCACTTCTCTGTCAATGAGAGATCAAGTCAACAAACTTCATGCCATTCTACATTCACGTGCCAAATTCAGTCTAATGTACCACCTCCTATTTTAGTTTCAAATCATTACTCTTTGAGATGTTGTTCAACCACTATACATAATCACCCCTTTCTTTCCCATACATAATTACCTTCCAAATACTTGTAGATTCTTATGAAATCCTAACCTTTTGGTTTGGGGTTTTTTTTTTTGCCAAGCTATATATATTAAATTCCCTAACTACTCATCAAGATTATTCAAATCATCTTCACATTCTCTTTCTGTCTGTTGCCCTTCTTTGGATGTCATTAGGATAATGAGGTGCTGCCATCTACACAGGAATACTCTCAAGTTATGTGAAGAACTGTTACTATCTTTCTTATCCTGAATATATTTTGGTTTAAAAAAAACCAACATCGCTCTATTGGAAAATTTACTGAACTACCTAGGAATGAGGTAATGACTTTCCTAAACTATACGCTAAGGAATCACATTATTAAGGCTCTATACACATTAATTCACCATGCTGAAATTATTCTGAATCAACAAAAATGCCACTAAACAGTTAATGAGCACAGTGCACTGTTTCCAGTAAAGTACCACTACAGTCATAGGAAATTTGCTTCTAGTTGGCACTCAGTTCTCAAAGGCAAGCACTTATATGTGAAAACTGCAGCATGAAATAGTCTGCAGATCTTTAAACCTACCTGGGAATCCTGAAGACTACCTTAGCACAACCCCAGAGTAATCCTACAGCACTCATCCTCTTCAATCTGATTCACCTTAAAATCTTGCTTACAAATCAGCAGAGGAAAGATCTACTTCTTCATCTCTTCCTTTGATTTTGACACCCTTGAGTGATGGGTCATCTTTTCTGCTATCAGTGTTGTTTATCTTTACAAAAAGATCTTGGCCGCCATCTGACTCAGTAGAAATCTTTGTGGGGCAAAAGCTTCATTTTCCACTATCAAATGTAAAAGTTCAGTGGAACCCCCACCTGTGGATCCCTCATGACTCATTTTAAAATTGAAGCACTTTCTTCATATTTGCCATAAAAATCCTTTATACAAAATACTTTGAAATTCATTACTTGAATAATGATGAACTTTTCCTGCTTCTAATAGGTATTTTTTACTTTTAAGGAAAACCTTAATCTGATCATCTGCTGTGTAACTTATTAATGCAGCTACAGAGAGACTCCAAGGCCCTAAAGAAGTTCCACAAATAAATTAAGGTAAAATAGCACAGGAAGAGACTTTGTATAAGAGTATGTTGCTAACAAATTTCTTCTGAAGGTTTACCGTAAGCCACTGTAAAAATAAAGAATTAGAATTCGTGGATTAGACACTGCAAGAGAGAGAAGTCATAATCCTTACCTACTAACTGCAGAGCCTTCACACTAGGTTAAAAAAAAAAAAAAAGGAAATTTAAAAAAAAGGAGGGGCAGGGGGAGAGGCAGACCAGAGAAAAGAGATTGTGGCTGTAAATATCCTCACTGCCAGCTAGAAAAAGATTTCCCCTATGCAGGACCTATAGGAACCAAATTTAATCCCTTCTCAAAAACCACCTATACAAATCTTTCGTGAGTAGACAGTGGTGGTGAGTAATAATTGTCCACTGTCTGCTGGATACAGGCTATAACAACTTAGGCCCATAAGAACTAGAAAATTTCACCAGTGTTCATAGCAAACCTGGGGGGGAAGGACCACAGGCTCAAAGCCCATTAAATCCATTTTGTAAATCATGCCTGCATTGCAATATATTGTCCTATATCCATCTGACATGGCTATTACTTTATCTCCAGTTTCAACATACTGTAAGCAATGAAAACACAGGGGCCTGATATTTAGAAAGACTAATATTCCTAATACAGGTGTACCTGTCATGGATGCCAGTGAAATCACAATTACATTAGCAATTACTACTCAAGTTCTCACAGAGAAAGAGAGAGAGTGATTGTGCATCCATGTGTGTCTGCTGTCAGCCTGCGTGTAAAAATCAGGATAGGAACAGACTTCATTATAGAGCATCATCTTAGAACATATCCAATCTCTGATCCACTATTACTTTGCAGATCCTTTAAACAAGGAATTTTGTCATTTGTATTTGCATTGAATAATAATTTCTTAGAGCATATTATGTTACACTTATCTAAAATAAATCTTAGACCATTTTAAATTATTCATCTTCTTAAAAAATCTCCATAACACTATAGAACTACAAAATAAAATTCTTCCAGTATCTGTATAAAGTAAGACTTCTCCACATAATTCACAAGCTTTAGCACACTAACGTTCACATCACCTTTTAGCTTCTTAGAGGAGACGATGCATTTTTTTCATAACAATACAGATCACATCCACAGTTTCTGGACTAAACACTTCCCCTTGCTTACAATGAAACTGAATTTTGCAACCAGCATTCCTAATCTAGTTTATTTTTCATTTCTCTGTTGCAACCACTGCTAGAAACCGCAGCAAAAGCCTGAAGTCAATGTGAATTAACCATGCTTCTTTTGGTACATACATCCAAAAGATGGATCACCTTCTTTGGAACTACTACTCAGGCATAACTGCATATTAATTATTGTTGCACGAATAAATACCACACAAAACCCAAGACTGTTCACACTCATTTATATATTAAAATGAATGCGTTTGGTTGTCTGAGTATTTTTTACACTCTGCCAAAATTCGAAGTCATACTGACAATAATGCTTATAAAAAGCAGTTTTCACACTTCCATATTTGCATGCATACTTTATCAGCAATAGCATTCTGTATGAGACAGGAAGCTGTCTGACACAGCAAGGCAACAGAGTTCAGCCAAGCCATAGCAGAGGGGTATATAGGAAGTCACATAATGTTTATTCTTACGGACAACTATGAGCATGCCCCACATGATTCCCTTTCTTGTTAAACTGCTGTCTCTCCTTTCCTCTAAGATCCTGTAAATTACAATGGCATCTCCAAAGAATTAAATTTATCCAGTTAAATGAAACGTATAACTTATGTCAGTGGATGAAGACAGGGTAAAATAAAATGTATGTTATTCCTAATGATTTTTTTCTGACACATTTTCAACAACTTCCTCGTAAAATGCAGTCTCCATAATCAACCTAACAATCTCTTCCAGATCTTTGACATCCCTGCCATTAGGAAGTTTTTCATAACAGCTAACCTGAAGCTTCCCTACTGTAGTTTAAGCCTTTTTCTTTTTACTTGATGCATCATAAACATGAAAAACAGATTGTTCCTTTCTTTTTTGTAATTTTCCAACGACAGTCCCTTACAACAGCTGCAACTTTTTCACCTACTGTCTTCATCTGCAGCCATGTTTTCCCCTCTGAAATGCAATGAGAGCAAATTGGCAGTGATGCCAGGCAAAACACATTTAGTTGATAGATCTTGCATCCCACATGTAGGGAGATGTGTTTTGGGACAAAATCAAAGGAAAACAGAAAGCAGCAGATTCAAAACAAAAAAAATAAAAAATGCTCTTCACAGAGTGTGTGACTGTTTGCCAGATGTGGATGCTAAAATTTTACACCAGTTGAAAAAGAAGCTGCATAAGTTCATGAAAGAGGACTCTGACAAAGGTTACCTTTTACTTAGTAAATACAAAGATACTGCCTTTGGCTAAGGCAGTTTCTTATTTGCGTATTGTAGGATATTGAGAGAGCATCAGGGAATGCTTGCCCAAGACTTATATTCTTCATCACGTATTCATTTCTGACTGTGCTAGAGAGCGGGTAACAGGCTAGAATAGACTTTGGTTTAATTCATTATGGTACATCTTACTGTTCTATGTAACCTGCCATTTTAAAGTTTTACAAAATATATTTTAAAATGTTTTAGAAAAGATACCTAGATATTAGGAAAATCATGTTACTTGGCACTGCTAAGTATACACTGCAATATACATTATATGTAATAAATATTTAACTTAATTTTCATCTGTTTGTAAGTTTTGTGATTCTGAAAAACAAACAATGCATTCCCTGAACTTTATTATTTATTATTAAGTTATTGTGATAAGTTCATTATCACAGCTTTATTTAGCAGTGATACTAGAATGAATAATTTCAAGTAAGTATACATTTTGGCTAGTGGTTTGAAGCATTGCAAGTGTTGATAAAGTCTTCAGCACTAAGTAGGACACTATTTATCCATTTAACGATATATTTCCACCTTTTTTTTCATCAACACATTTTCCCTGTGTGTCTGTTGCCGTTGACTCAAAAATCTAAGAAAAGTGGTTAGGAGACTTTTTTTTCAAAATATTTCTAACAGTTGTTTTCAGTTTTAAGAGTCAACTGCTACAAAGCTGTGTCATAATAATGCTGATGTACTAGTCTCATTTAAAAGTAGCTAATTAAAACAGAAATCTAATCTTGAACTCTGCCACAGCTAAGTCAAATAGATATAAATTACATGGCTAAGGCTAATAAACATCTCTTGTTTTCTTCAAGCCACTCGGGTGGGTTTTTTAGAGAGGAACCTTTGAACTGAAAATAGATACCCTTAGTCTTCCACCTTCTCTCTCAATTGCCTTGTAATGCCCAAGGTCACACTTCCTAATACTATTAACACAGATGTGCACAGGGATATGACATTGCTGCCTTTTCAGCTATGTCATTTCCCCAGCTTATTTATATTTGTGTCTATATTTATCCTTGTGTAAAGAGAAAAGGGTTGGTGTTTCTCTTAACACATTTGAAAATGTCATTTTCAGCATTGGTCCACTAATGAATATTTCAATCTTTGCACACCAGGGGAATAATTTTCACTCAGAAAATAGCTTTTGAGATTATTAAATTTCAATTCAGAGACTGTTACTGTATCCACCTCAAGCTATTACCTTAAAATTAGCTCTGCAGCGACAGACTTCCATTTTTTTTAGAAAGAAAATATTCCTAAAAATAACAAATTACAGGCAAATTGAGGGTTGTCTAGTAAAAGGATTCACTTTCCTGTCTGGGATCACCATTTCTTAACAGAGTTGCCAGATACTATCATTATAACTCACAATTTTCATTTGTATATATACACTGTCAAACTTCCACCACCATATGCTTCAACAATGCCACAATTTTTACTAATAATAAGAATATTGAAAAAAGCATTTAAACTTTTTTCTTTAGAAAATGTTACAGAAAAATCTTACTCTGTCCAAAAGAATAACCCATTATCAATTCTTTTCACATTTTGTAGATGCTTCAAGTTCACACTGATTGAGGAGGCTGAGTAATTCCATGAAAGAGAAATCCACAACAGGTTAATATTTATTTAATATATAGACACATCTTTGGCTGCAAGCTCAAAGTAGGCTCTTAAAAATTGAAGGTGGCCACACTTCTGCTATGGATGAACATTTTACTCTTTCAGATGCATTCAAATCTGTTGAAGACATCCACCTTTGGGAATTTAAAGTTTACAAACTTGTATTTCCACTGAATTTTCTACTCAATTTCCACATTTTAGTAGCCTAATCCCGCAAACATTCAGTCTGCCCTGCCCTTGATTCAGGGATGGCCAAAAATTTCCTTGCAATTGCAGCTTCCAGGTCATGCCAGGCTGAGGCAACAGTATACACAGTAAGAACCCTTTTGCTGTGCTGTCCATGACATAACATTATTGAGAACAGTGATCTGCAAGAATGCAAAAAGCAGGAGAGAGTTGGCTGGGATAAGAAGACTTGGAAAAGGACAGGGAAGAGAGGTGAGAAGGGGAATGGGAGTAGGGAGAGAATTCTGCAGCCAGAGAAGGTATGGGAACTGGTGGGGCTGAGACTGAAATAAGAATCAAAACACTTATTACAGGTAACCGGAGTAAAAATAATTCCCACACTTGCCAGGGGGAACTACGTGTCCTTTCTCACTAGAACGTGCATATCTGAAATAAAAAATGCATATAAAGTATGAAATGGAGACTGTTACATCGCTGAATATGAAATACGTTCTGCAATAGTGGTTATTGGTCACTCAGTTTTAGAAAATGTTTACAATAGAAAGAGTGGCTGTTCCCAAGCATCCGAACAAGAAAGATTACAGACTACTTCCCCTTTGAAAAGAATTCAAAAGCAATGAGATTAGCTTTTTAAAAAATAAATAAATAAGCATTGGCATTAGGTGAAAAATACAAAACTGATCATTCTTCCTGCAAAATATAATCAGACTGAAAACCACTGCCAGAGGATAACACTGAAGCTAAACGCTTAGCAAACACACAAACAAAAATGGAATGATGGTATATCTACTGATAAAAAATATGTAGGATTATTCCCATTATTAGAAGACAATGTTTGGAAGTGACAGTAAATATTAGATTTAAACCTGAACATCTTTAGATTAAAATCTCTATCTTCAAGAAAGCAGCCTAGCACCAGCTGTACAGGGCAGGATAGTCTGCTAGTGGCTATTTCCAGCTTTTTTTTTTACCCTCAGTGATTTTGCAGCAGTAGTCCTGCAGATCAGATATGGTCTTTGAGGACAAATTTAGATTGGACAAGGTTGGTGGAGGTTCTCTGATCCAATTCCAGCTCCAAGCAGGGCCAGATTCAAAGCTGCATCTGATTGAAATCCTGCTTCACCCTGCAGGGAATGGAAAACCCCCTCCTTGGTAAGACAAGAATACCCACACACCTGGAGGTGGCCAGAGCTACCAAGCCTTTTCACAGGGGTATCAATGGCAAAGGTTGACTTGGTGAACTGCAATGAAGGGAATTGAAGGTCAAAATGGACTTTGGGTCTGAGCATTATAGCACTTAGGTTAAAAAGATATTTTCCAGGTTTAACGGTCTTCAATTTGGTTTCTGTGAGAGCATCAGGCAAACTCAGTATTTACAAACCTGTTAAAATATGTTGTGTCAAAGACTGATTTTTACAAGCAATACATATCCTGTTACTAGACTAATACCAAAACCAGAAAGAAGTACCACGTTCCCCACTTCCGAGTCCACACATAGTTACCATCAGCATTCATAAGTATTTCTCCCAGTGAGCCAACTTTTTGCAGAGAAGGTTTGGGAAAACCCAGATTTAAAAATAAGCAAATTAAATTACAAAAAATTTTAAAAATCATGCCTTAGTTTTCTGACAAGGAAAAAGAAAAACACAGAAAACTTAAGGTTTAAACCTGTACTGCTATAGCCAGATTTTTATGCCAAATAATTCCTTTTTATTAACAATATCTAAATACTTTTAGAGCTTGGTAGCAAAATCAGTCTGAAAATTAAGACACTGTGTACAAACTCACATGTAGTGATTTGATTTTGGCAGTTTTCAGGCTCTGAAAACAGGAGTTTAGAGTGGAAATGCTTACACTGTATCAGTGAGAAGGGCACCACTATAAAAAGATTGTTCAAAATCATTATTTTCAGTAGGGTGAAATAGGGCAGTTTCTGAGCTGGAATGCAGAAAGCTCTTATGTGCCACTTTTCTGATGCCTTGGGGGAAAAAAAAAGAAAGGAAGAAAAAAAACCCCACATCCTTCAACTGCTGTAACGGGCTACTCTAACCACAAAATACAAATAAACTGAAAGTCTGAATATCAATAGTAAAATATAAAGCATGAAAAAGCTCATCTACAGAAAAAAAATTCTGCAAAGCTGTTTAACACTTGGGATTCAACATCGGATCTGGTCTCAAAATTAGTGCCAACTGACCAGTTAGGTGCTGAACTATTTCTATAGTGCTATGGAGGGTTCGAATAACATGTGCAAAGTCATGTAGCTTCCTTAGTAGCCTTAGTAACAGCTAGCTTACTATGAAGTAAGGCATTGACGTGCATTTACCTATTTCCGTACTTGCTCTTCTCTCTTCTGTCCCAAATCTTTTTGTCCTCTAAATAATAAACGTACTTACGTTTATGTGCTATAGCTACTAGGTGACCACATCCTTGCACATTGTACAGTACGTTGCATTCTCTGTAATGCCAGTCATCATTCTTCCTGAGTTCACTAGCTTTCTTTAGCTGAAGCATTTAAGATTAATGAGGCATTTGTTCTCAATCAAGGCACTTTGTATGAATACAGTTACACTTTCAGGAGCCATGCAGATGACTTATTTATTATTATTTGATTTTTTAATTGTTTTGGGGGATTGGTTTATGACTATTTTTTGTCTATTAGCATAGACAAATTTGGTATCACTCTTCTCTTTTGTCAATAATCATTATCAAGCAGGATCTACTGCCTAGTAGAATATAAAGACATGTTATGTTATCATGGATCCAAGTGCATCCTGGAATGTGAAAATTTGACGTAAAATATTGTAAAGCATTGTAGACATACTTCAGCTACTTAGAGATGCTGCAACTGCAAGAAAACAGTATGCTTCTGAATCTCAAAAGCAGTTTCCTTTGATAATAAAAAATTGAATCTCTGTCAAAGAAAAGTCTGGCTCCGTAAACCTGAGTCCACATAGGCATTTTCTCTATTTCCATATTTTAATGATGTTAATAGTTGGGATTCACACGTAATACAGTTTCATTTAGCTATTAATACAGCTCTCATTTCTATAGTGCTCTCATACTTCAGTGCTTTGCAAAATCACACTGATATACAAAAACCTAGTAGAGACCAAATTTGCTATAAAGTTAACATAACTGCCAGGAGTTTAAGTATCATTTAACAGAACAAAATACAAGACTTAATTGTGTAAGCAGAGGAATGAGAAGGAACTTTCCCTCCCAAGAAATGAATTTTGAACTTTGAACCAAGGTTTTTACCAATGTTTCATAACTTCCATTTTATTCTTTACTGGACAAAACTTCTTTCTCCTTGTTTTCCAATCAACCTTCCCTTCAGGAGTTAAAGTCTTACCCAGAAGGGAATTCCTCAGACAGGTCTTCCTCAGTTAGACCTCCTCCTTCTAGGAATCAATGTGAATAGGAAGGAAAACAACTTCAGACATTCAGGAAGTTAGAGTTTCAGGGAGTAGGTATTTTCTGACAATTAAATCTTCTCATTTTGTGTACTTTTCTGATGCAAGAATTGAATTTTTGAAGGTATATGGATAAATAATTGGCACAGTGTGTCAAATCTCAGTTTCACATCTTCTGCAACAGCTGCATTTTTTAGGAATACTTATCCTGAAGAAGAATTTAGATTAATATGATTTTTTCATTTGTTTCATGTAGAAACTTGAAGTCTGAACCGTGTTAGTTGAAATGTAAAATACACTCACTCTATATTCCCTACAGTAAAGAAAAGATTGTGCAAGTAAGTAATTTTCTTTAATTACATCTCCCTTTCCGGACAGACTCATGGTACTAGACAGCAATTTAAAATACAATTAAAATATCATATGTATAACAACAGATATAGAAAAAATTACACAAATTAGAAAACTGATTCATAAAAGAAACATACGCATATAACTAAAAGGTAGCATAAAACGTTCAGCTGCAGGTTGGCACGACTAACATAAACTGCAGATTTTTAAAAGGGAAAGTAGTATTCTGCGTAGTAGTATATTCAATTAAGTTGTCTTTTTTTATAGCTGTACAGAAGATTGGTTAAAAGAGAACCACATTTATCTTAAGGATAATGCTAAGGTTAGATAAAAGTATTGTACTATTTTGAAGTGAATGCTATTAGGATAATCTAAAGTTATTGTCCAAACTCTGAGAGTTTGTCTCTGAAGAGACAAAAAAATGATCCTAAAATGATAAATAGGACCCAAATAAGGATCAGTAACTCTTAATCATGCTGATGTCAGCAATGAGGTTCCATACAAGCAAAAATACACTAATAAATTTAAGTTTTATATCAAACTGATCATTTTTTCTCCAAAGAGAACTACAGTCACATTGCTTTGCAATGAATAATACTGTTCAAACAGGCAAAAGAGAACCATAGAAAAAACAAACCTCAGTGACTATTTTATCCTTCTGCCTCAAGGCATGATCAAGTCTTCTTCAACAGTTCCTGACAAATGTTTGTCTAACATGTTTTTAAAAATCATGAAGGAGTACATTCTACAAAATCTCTATATATCCTATTCCAGTAGTTCACTATTTTTAGAAATAAAAACTTGCAAAATTTCCTGGTATTAACATAAACTTCTGCTGATGCAGTTTAAAGCTACTACAAGTCATCTTGTCCCTAAAATGAGAGAATGGGAATTGATTGTGTTCCTTTTTGCCATACACATATAATTTTATGTACTTAGTTCCCTTCTGTCATTCCCTGGCTATACTAAGAAGATTCATTTTTTTAATCCTCCCTTATGGAATTATTAAGGTCTATCAGGAATGATTAAAAGAATTTTGGTTTTTGGCTTTTTTGCAATTTCATTTGCACATCTTGTTTTCTTCCATCCCATTCAGGCTCATTTTTTTTTAACCATATGTGTTCACAGTTAGACACAGTTCTTCAGTTGGGCTCTCATCAAAGCTGAAGAGAGCAGAAAGATTGTTCCATGTGTTTTTCAGGCTTTACTTCCAGTACAAGGCTTAAACATTCTGGTGTGATGTTTCAGGTTCTATAGAACTGATGACTTATGTTCGTCACAACTGCAGTTGGCAGCAGGAGCTACTGCTCCCATCTCACATGTCCATAACCAATAACTCCTCTCTAAGTATTGTACCTATCTCTGTTGAATTCCATATGATTTATTTTACACCATTTCTTCAATATATTAATATTATTATTGTCCTACAAAATAGCAGGATCCAATCCAAAAACAGTAATTGGATCCAATCCAAAATAGTAATCTTAACCCAAATTAGTAAACCTCAGCCTGCAAAATGCTCAGGTTCCTTGGTACTTACAGAAAATGTGTCAGGAACACTTCTTATTAATCCTTTCACTTCATTGAAATATTGAAATAACTGAAGAAAATAATATTTTGAATAATACCTGAAATACACTTGACAGTTGTGAAAAAGCCTTTGATATATTCTGTAAGCTTAACAACTTGGTAGCTTCACATGAAATATAGTCCCCCATCTCCTGTGCAATCATCTGAAACGACTTAAAGTAGACCAGTCTAGACTCCGATGTGTGTTCCACAAGGACATGAAAAGTAATCAGCAAATGACGCACAGAACTTTATCACTCTCTCAGTGATTTTAAGAGTCTGATGAGAATGATGGCTGATGGCCTGAGATACTAAGGGTTGAAAGCAAATCCATATTCCTATATGTTTGGCAACTATTGATTTACATCATATCTCTTCTGTCATGAGAAAATTAGAATTTAAAACACTATCAAAAGTGTCTGAAAGTTAGGATGCATGAAATCTTTTGCTTATTCCTTACTCCCGTGAGCTGTCACAGAAAAAATCAGTTGGTTTGTTCTTAAATACGTATCTCTCTGTACTCTGTTATTGTCTAGGTGTTTAGAAATTGATAGATTCATCATTTGTTTGGTATTTCTCTTGGAATCCAAGACTGTCACATAATTCCTTGCGTCACCCATTTCCTGCCTTTTTAAAAAACAACAATAAATTTTCCAGGCTGTTGGCACCACACCTAAGCTCTGCAAACTCTCAGAGATAATCGCTAATAGTTCTGAGATTGCTTCAACACCTCAAGAGCCCTGAAAGACCCTACTATTAAAAAAAGAAAAAGTGAATTGGGTATCATTCACATATGAGTAAATAACAGAGCATTATTCTCATCCTTGAAACTGTTGGATCTTTGCTATTTAACTTGGGTACCAGATGCCTGCTATCTATCTTTCAGCTGGCAATGCACAGTTCACACTGACACGTGAACAACATGTAATAACAAAGAATACAATATAGCAGACTATGGAGGACAAGTTTTAAGTAAATTTAATACCAGTGAGGTCTATTCAATCCTCAACATTAAATTAAAACTTCCTAACTGAATGACAACTTATGACATTAAGAATGTGAACAAACATATCTGAATGAAGAGGTCTCTTGGGGCCTAAGTTCATTGCACTCAGGTCATCAAATCAGAGCTATAGAAAGATACAGGAAGTTGTCAGCACTAACGATTTAGCTGTACAGTAATCAATACACATACAAAATCACAACAATTCAGTTAAATCTACAATAGCCAAAGCTTACATAAAATAAATTGTCCAAATGGGCAACACACACTGTCTAGACTTTGCCCAGTGAAAATGGTGTTCCATTTCACTCCTATCACCTTCTTGTTACCTAACACATAAAATTCCAGAAACCCACTGAGTCTTCTCTCCAGTTGCTAGAGTGTGCTTTTGGAAAAATCCTATACTAAAACCACTTCACACAGAATTTCCATTCAGCTATTTTCTGTATGTTTCTGATATCTCTTCCACTGCTTCATCTCATCTCCTCAACTAATTTCGCCAAAAAGTATTTTCCCTTAAATTCAGATTTTCCTTACTTTCAGAAACTTATATGCATCATAATAGAACAAAACTAAATCGATTCAGTAAAACGTGCATAATACTTCTCAAATCAATGCTGTCCTTGGGTGCGACTTTTTTCCCTAAAAGTTTGTCAAAGAAAAATCCCAGTCAAGTCAAGCTTTAATCTTCTCCCCAACATTTTACTTTTTCTGTCATACTACCCAATTCCCCCTTTACTGCCCCATAGTGAACATAAATGAGTCAAGTCAGTCATTATCTCACTATTTTTGTTCTTATCTTTCACTTAATGCTGCGCTGTCTAAATGTCCTCTTCACTTCAAGAATATTTGTAAAATAACCTTAAAACCCCAGAACAATTTTATTATCCTTTCTACAACACAGCATTAACAAATTACAAGACTGAATTTTGTTTCACTATTTTTCAGTGACTTTTGGTTTTAAAAAATGCACTATAGTCAAAAGGCAAAGACTCTTTCCAAATTTCCCCTCAAATGTGTTACTGTTATATTGCAGTTAACATCAGATTCCAAGGCAATGTTCTAAATTTTTCAGTGTTTTTAACACAAACATCTGATTCAGTCCTATTGCTGTCATACATGGTACTTCATGAATAAGAATGTTGTCCTTAGAGTTCCCATACTTGCACATAGTAGCTGTATCTTCCCTGAAAAGAAATTAACAAAACTTTTTGATAGAGCAGTGGGATTTTCTAACCCTGTTTGTTTAACTAATAATTAGATTCTGAGTTAATGGCAATTTGTCACTTGCTAGAACAGACTTATGCTTTTCCCCTCGACCTTCCCCTGACTCTAGAACAGTAGTTACAAAAGTAGTTCAGGAGATCCTAGAAGTTCAGGAGATATTTAGGAGAAACTCACAATTGTATGATAAGGAAGCCATAACAAGTTTTTCTGGTTACCAATGAAAGATGAAAATTGCATTTTACCTAGTAAGAATGCCTTTCCTAATAAAATGAGAACACATTACAGAGCTATAAATTAATTCAATAAATATTTTAGTAGCTATTCACTGGGAAAACACAGATGGACCATATTTTTGTTATGAGAAGTTCAAAGTCACTTCTTCCCTTTTGTTTTCCCCAGCTTAGGTAATATGTGGATTAAAAATACCAGTTCCTCTTTCGTTTCCTTAACTCTTAGCATTCACAAAAGAACCTTATAATGTTGACAGTGTACAAAAGGAAAATAAAAGTGTTTGTATTTATCGTTACTTTCAGTTTGCTAATGCTACAACTGCAAATTTCTTACAGGTGACTTTCATAATTGCAAGACGTGATGTTTGACAAAGCGATGTTGTATTTTCCGGTAGTTTGAATGCTAAAAATTTTATAATGTCATTTAAGGATTTACATTTTTAAGGCACCTGAAATATCTGCTTTTAATTAAACAACTGAATGAAGAAAAACTATGTTGCCATCAAAACTAATTATCACATTTCCACAAGCTGTTTTAAGGAAAACAAATATCAGATGACTTAGCAGGGCAACTGATAGATTGGACAAATGTAAAATTTTAAACTTTTTTTTTTAAATTGGTATATGTTTAGGGATTCTATGAACTATTAATTGCTTTTCTATTTATTCCTTGCTCTATAAAACTACTTTATGCTTTTCTTTTTAAATAAAATAATAGGCATTTAGGAGCTTCACAAGTGAAACCTTTTTCTGCTCATACAGCACAGTAAACCTTAAATGCTGTAAAAGAACAATTTAATTCTTGACTGTAATTTATTACTCTCTTTCCCTTTCTCTATTCTCCAGCTGCCCGCACGTACATACCAAAAGTCTAAAATATTTAGAGGAAATCTCATTTTTTTCTGTCTTATGTGCATTTAAATTTTCAGTTGTTTCCTTGAACATTTTACACACAAGTATATTCTGTTAGCTAATCCTTTCCTTGAGTGTATAAACATACTCCAAGTTTGTCTATCAAAATGTTACTACATTTTACATTGAAATATAATAGTATTTTACAAATAAATCTCCCCTAGAAATCGTGTGTTCAGAAAAAATACACAGGCTACATTCCACATGCAATCATGCAAGAACTTTTTTTTTTCTTTTTCCCCTTAATCTCTAATGTGTTAGATAACTAAGCAACATGTGAAACTTACAGCTGTCCAGGCTTCTCTTCTGCATCGAGAACACAACCATTCATTATGGATTTCATGAGAAGGAACACCATAGCAACCTAGAATAAGAAAGTTGGATTTATTAATATATTCTGCCTTTCTAGCTATGATATCATACAATTCAGCTGTGTATAAACACTAGTAAAACGTATCTGTGACCAAGGAGACTCTTCCAGTTTAGGCTTACTGCTAATTCCACAGTCTATGAAATACATAGATTAGACATACAGACACTCTTCCCAAAACTAAAAAAAAAAAAACAAACAAAAAACCAAAACAAAAAACCCCCACCAAAAAAACATGAAACCAAACCAAAAATCAAAACAAACAAACAAAAACACCCAAAACCCAAACACCAAAAAAACCAGACTCCAGGGAATTTCTTATTTTCTGTAAATTCAATAGCAAATCACCAATTCTCCCTGCAGTAAAAATGTATGATTTGAATTAATGTACTGACATTTATTCTATGCAATTATACTGCACTTCCATATAAGAATTTCATACAGACTTCTTAGAGTTAACTATTCAAGTCCTACTGTCTGTAGAAGAAAATCCATGCATTCATCAGTCACTCTTGAAATAAAAAAAGAATGCAAGGTGAACGTAACTACTACATACCTAAAGTCAACAGCACTATTCACAAGTTCCCAAATCCCAGCAGGATTTCACCCTGACTACTTAATAAGGACATACTAACATCACGCAGTGGTTTAAAATAAGAGAAGTAAAAGACGAATTTAATAGCTCAGAATTGAAACAAGAATCAGAAGTTTGTGACTGTTGAAAGTTTACAGAAAAGTTAATCCTTCACTATTTTCACAGCAATCATTAACAAGTAATAGGAAATGTAACAAAGCTTTAAAAAAAATTTAGCCAGTGATTGAAGCATTACATATGGAAATGTTCTTTGAGTACTTTTAAAGACATACTGGAAGCCCAGTTAACTATTATTTATGAATAAAACAAAATTTGAAATTACATTTCTGCCAACTGAACAATTAGTTTATTTACTTGCATGAACCCGTACACAACACTTTGCACAGGAAATCAGAAGACTCGTTCCATCTTCTTCGATAAAGGCATTTGATGGATAGTTTTCAGTATTTTCTTCACTATAAATAAAACACATCTCTGGAATAAGAGGTTTAGTCTTTTCATTTTCAGCCATCAATGTTTCTGCTGAGTTTGCTTCCCCGAAAGTAGGACCTTCTTCATCATGATTGTCTGTCTGGAAAATAAACACAATTTATATTTAAGTAAAAGAAAGGAGAGTCTTGCTTACTCTTCCTTTTGACAATGATGAAATTACTTCTCCCCTCCCAGCTCTTGGCCTAACAATGTAACAGTTTTATGAGAAAATCAACTGCTTCTAGGTATTTATCACAGTCATTCTATAGTTCCTTGATTGTTCAAAGAAGTGTGAAATCTAGAATAGCACTCAGCCTGCAAACTAGTGTTACTGCAGCAGAGTTCAATGATACTGTACCTCTGTCTCCCTTTGAGCTCTTTAACTGGGTCCAGTACAATAAAAGTTTTCTTCCTAGTTCCCATGCTGACAGGATTCCAGTTTAGCAGCTTCAGAATTAGTACCGTAGTACTACAGCAGCATTTTTAGCTGACATTTGACACAGGAATTCCACAAGACAGTATCAAACAGTGTTCTGCATTAGACTGTTTCTATGGGAATACTATTCCTGAGAAGGCCTAAGTACTGTGAAAACACTTATTTCTTCAATGCTGCAGGAAGGAGACATAGAAGAGGCTGGGATAAAATGCATTTGAAGATGGACATATAAGGAAACAGCTAAAAGATACAAACCTCTGTGGATTTCCCACCTCAAAAAGTGTGACTTCAAGGGCAAGCACACATACACCAGCCCTACATAAACCCTAGTAGAAAGCATACACTGTCTGCAACCAAGGATAAACGCAGGTGAACAGAGTATCAGTTCTAATTTTAACAACAGTGAGTTTACGTACGTCTCATATGAGTCAAAAGCAGAAGCTTAGCTTATTTCTAATTACTGGAAGTGAAGTAGCTGGGCAGCTATTTCACACTTCACCCAGAGATGGAGCTGTTAGGATCTTGCTTACCTTGTAGTATGGCATGAGAAGAGTACAAATGGCACAGTGCGGTTCCTTTTTTGCACAAGCTGCATTGTATTCTTTTTCAGCATTGAAATTGGGTACTCTCATCTGCCAAAGGTAAACCAGAGGCCTGGCCCATGACTCTGTCTCTTGAACTTTCTCTTCAATTAAGGTAGTCTCAGGCAGTTCTTAAAGAAAACAAACAATTGGTTACATTATAGTCCTTGAATGAAGACAAGTAATGATTTTGTCATGTGTGCTAACAAGATAAAACAATGCTATAAGAAGTCTGTGTGTGAATACAAATGCAGAAGTCTAAAACAATTATGCATCAGGACAAGCACACAAAAAAGTGCTTTGACATCTGTGTCATGAGCTGACTGCTCCACATACAGCATAAGAAAGTATGCCACTAGCTCTACTGTTTCCAATTTGTATTCATATCCACAACATTACATCTCACTCTCCCACTCCTTAATTCCTCCAACCTCTACCCCCTATCCCTTCATGCACTCTGCCCTAAATTCCTTACGGATGGAACATGTTGCATCGTGCTAAGTAGCACAAGACAAATCACTCCATTCACCCAGAATGGCACCTCTCAACTCTTGATGGAAACACTGATTTTCCAAAGGGAAAAAGAGACAAATGTTATAGCCAGGGAGTAATGGGGAACAATCAGATCTAAGATACAGCTGCACACGCATGCTGGATCCCACTATGGGAAAAACTATTTGGTATTATCAGTGATCTGTTCTGGATGTTGTAAAAGTTTGTTTCACTTATTAGCACTGTTTTCGTGCAGGACTCCATAAAGCTGACTTTATGAAATTAGAAGCCTCTAGAGAAGCTGGGAAATAAAATCAGACTGAAACTCAAAAAGAAATAGCTTATTCAATAGGAGTAATCTAAAAATGTAGTCATTTGCTCTTAAAAAAGATGTGGAAAATGGAAAGCTGTGAAAAGGAGACTGGGTGTAAAACCCTTGCCCCAGTGAAATCAATAGCATAATTATTAATGATCCAGTTGTTAACACCAGAAGATCAGCCTAGTCATGTGTCTGAGCTGGTTGGAAACCTAAAGATATCTTCACAGGCAACCTATTGACTGCCACCTGCAAAACATACAGATTATGAGGAGGGAAATGTCTTTTCATTCTAGAAAAGAAAGCAGGAGATGTTAAGTATATTTTTCTGAACTGGGTCCTTATATACCGCTCCGATTAATGATGAGGTCTGTGGTTCTGTTCATTCAAGTGGACAGTGCCTATTAAATCTTTCATGATCAATGAGAAGGCATGTAGATGTCAATTAGAATAATTAAAATAATGTGAATGTGGGAAGGAAAATGTGGAAAGATATTGAATAGAACTTTCAGATAACAAAAAAAAGTCTATAGCATACAGTCCTTTTCTAATGATGTGTTTAAGAAAAAAAATGTTTATTTCAGAAGAAGAAAATTCCAACAACAAAGAAAGGTTTAATGAAGAACATTAAGCTGAATCATCACATTCCTTCAAGCCCATGGCTGCCTTCATCCACTTTACAAAGAAGCAGAGACTTTATGGGTCTCCTCCTATGATAAATTGTCACGCATTGCTACAAAAGCACTATAAAGTTGATAGCATTTTTATCAGTGTTGAGTAAAATATGGATTAAAATATTTGTCTAGAAGCAAGCCAAATGTAGCAAAAATAAATTAATATATCCTGCATCTAACTTTTATTCCATTTTTTATAGTTTCTCAACAGAACTAATATCAAGTCAATAAACATTTGCCAATAATCCAGGTAGAAGGACAAACACAAAACATCTGCAAAAAAGCTGTCACCAAGCCAATATTCAGCAGCAGAGCTTTATGGTAAATAATGTAACCACAAAAGAATAGCAGTGAAGAAATAGCTGAACACAAGGAAGAGATGAAAATAGAAAATGCCAGCATCACTTTTATAGCTTTCAGAATTACTTATTTTGTAAGTTAAAAGCTTAACTAAGCTTTTAGTTAAAAACATTCCGTCCAATCATATTTTTTTTCTATTGCTTGCAATTTTCCAGAACTGTAAAATAAACAGCTCTGAAATTTATGCCTCTAGTTCCATTTCTATCTATTTAAATTTTCCCTTACAGAACGGTCTCACAAGTCGCTTCATCTTTGCTGACTTATTTTCCAAATTCTTTCTTTAACATTATTTTCTTTCAGGAGCTTATACTGCCATTATTTTAAATATTTTCATTATAGTTGTGACTTCACAAAGGATTCAGGACTTGATTGTGCCTTATGAAGAGAACAAAGAGGAACACACAATTTGTTATGAAGGTTTGTAACGTACATCTTCTATATCTATTATCCACTTTGAAACTGACATCCTTTGATTGCACCACTCCTTATCACTGCTGAACAATTCTCCTGTGAGGGTTGAAGTCTTCCCCCTGAACCTCAGCCTGTTATGCTCCTCTTTAGTCAATAATCTATCTTCAGATTTCCAGTCCTGCAATCAATTCTAGGATGGTAGCTCTAGTTCTCTCACATAGTGCTCTGGTTTCCCATTGCCTCCAGCACATGGCTGAGTTCATGACCATATTGGTTCTGCTTTGGATGAGAACAATATTTATATCTTAATTACATATAAACTCCACAATTTCAGTTCCCTCTTCTGTTATCTTTACAAATCCTTTCCAGACCAAGGGAAGGAAAAGAATGCAAGAGCCGGGAATAAAGCTGGAAGCACTCTTACAACATCTTGTTGGTTTCACGACCTTTGTATTTATTTTCAAACCTCATTCCAAATGAAGCCAGAGACAAAGTGTCATATGCAGATGTACTGGACTGCATCTTCCACAACCTCCAAAAAATTTAACACTATTCTAATAAATTTATTTTCTCCTTTACATTATGTTTAGATAAACTACTTCCAGTCACTTACTGACTAGAAGCAAACCCTCTTCATTTGCCTCTGATCGCTAACATCTCTAATTACACATTCTATCTCCTTTGAGGTATGACTGTCTTCTCAATGCTCCTTACCACAGTCTCTTAGTCTCTTTGCATGAACTACGGCAGCCAAGTTCTCTGATGTGATCCTCCTGTATATTACACTCTGTAATCTCTCACTCTTCTCCACCGTAACAAGCCCAGAAGCACAGCCAGGAAAGGAAAAATACCCCTCTTCCTTTCAGAGGGCAACTAGCTAACACAGTACTTCTTAAAGGAATGTTACACTAACAGTGTACAAAATTAAGAATAGACAGAATGGATGTTCTCCAGGGATATAAGCTTGGTCTGATCTTCTGTTATCACTACTGTATGGTTTGTGAATTTCAGTTCTCTTCAAGAAATTCCTAGGCAACCTCGAGCTTAATTTATCATCTTTCAAGGGCTTCAGAAATATTAGTTCATCTCCTTACAATCAACATTCACCCACCCACACACTGCAATCATAAAATGTCAAAAGAAATTGATACTAAAAAAAAGGTTACAGAGTACTTGACTCCCATTACAGAACATGCCAACAATGCTGCCTTCAACAACTTTCTCACCAGGTAGAATATGCAATCTTCTATGTAAGCATTCTACCTCGGAGAACTGGGCAGTTTCACTTTGTGTGCTTTTTCCAAGGTACACCAATGTCACTGACAGGAAGAATTTCCAGGTCAGCTTCTCAGGTAGTACAGATGGAGTTACCTTCCTGGTTTCAATGAAGTCAGAGAAGTTATATACCATGAATAAAAACTAAGAATCTGGTTATTCAAAACAGGCAAGGAAATATAAAACAGCTCTCCAACTGTTTGAGAGAAAGCATAGAGTATATCATCACTTGATGTAACAAACACTGCTGCCTTGTCACAGTTTATAGCCTTTCTACCCTTGTCCATTTGATAATTTCAAAGTACTATTTATGTCCCAAAAACACTTGGAAAACTTGAGGGGTTTATAGAATTTTTTTTTTCTATTTATCCACTACTTCTCACTTCCTCTTACTCTCTTTAATAACTGTTTTCATTACTTACTACATAACTGAAGAGCAATCAGTGCCTTAGCCTAAAATAAATTTACTTTCCTGACTCACACTGGTATGTGTGGTTTCAGGGTAGACATTCAGGTATCTCATGTGAGCTCAGTGTTTTTTGACCAGATATGTCTGTTAGAAGTATGGAAGTGCCCAGCATCTTCGTATGCTTCTATGCAATGGTACAAAGGACACAAGGCAACTGCAACCTCCAGTTGCCTTCATTCAAAATCCACCTTAATTGAGGATTCTCAAAGTAAGAATGGAGAACAATTTGTGGTGTCCACACTGACTGAAAAATCTCAGAATCTCCATTGTCATAAGCAGGCATACTTTCTACTTCAACTATGTATCAGTGCCATTTACCAGTACTCAAGACCTGCAAAAACCGTGGTGGAAGCATCAGTTCCCACAGTGAAAGAGATTCAAACATTGCCCTCCAAAAATCACACTTCTACTTTACAAGACCAGTACGTAATGTTTCATGAAGCACTACAAACATGATGTTTCACTAAAAATCTTACATATTGGTATTTTTCTGAAAGAGAGTGAGAGTGTTGTCTCTGTTCTGGTAGAACAAGTTTTGATGAACAGTCACTTCTGCAATGCTGGTTGGCTCTGCCATCAACAATACACGCCATTATTCATTCAAACCTTCTTTGTGATAAACTGGCCTTGCTCTAAGAGCAGCTACCAATGGCCCAAGACAGACAATCCAAAAGATTACGGTCAGCCAGTGCAGTGATATGAAACACAATATATGTCTATGGAGAGCATTTTCTTTGTACAACACATAAAATTGAGCTAGGAAATCTATCTTGACTTCTATGTCTGCTGTAACCTGGATCAAATCAGTGATACTTCCTCACAGTTCACTGCCAGTTAGGTGCATGAACTGGACTTCTGTACAGGTATGTAGCACAATTCCCTGGTGAGAACTCTGAAGTGACATTTGCTTTTTTCAGCTTTTCAGCATGAAACTTACATTCCAAATTAAGAATTGATCAAGACAAAAGTTAATAATGCGTTCTTTAGATCGTTTGGTAAAGAAACATCAAATCAACTTCACTATAGTACAAGATATATCTTGCTGTCAGAGGGAATAAAAAAAAATACAGGAGTTGAACCTGCTAGCCATGCCAAGGAAATTCAATATACATTTGCAGCTCAAATGACAGCACTGTTCAAGAGATTGCAAACTCTCATGCGTAACACGTAGGCACACTGACAAATACTCAAAGAACCATCTCTAAAGTCTTCAGCTGATCTATTCCTGTTGTTTAATCTCCATCTGAATCATGACACTCTACTTTAGATATAGTAATTATTCCCATAGCAACAAATATGGTATCAAAAATTGAGGCCATCGCTTCTGCTACAAAAATAAACATCTCTTTAGCAGAGCACCTTGTCACACAACACCATGATCAAATGTTATGCCTAACCTGAAATATCAGTGCTACTTACAGGAATTCAGAATTGCTTAATAATGCAACAGAACTATAATTATCTGATTCACTTTCTTACAGCTAGCTCACTCTTTTCCTGAGACCATTTGTCTCCAGAGAACTTCAGTAGATAAGACACTGTGCTCAGAAGCTGACTATACAAAGCTGTAAGTGCCCACTCCCTACTTTGAAGTGAAACTATGAGAAGAACCATCCAGCACAGTTTCTCAGGATGTATTAAAATTCCTTAACTAGAAAAATACAGTAGAAGGTTTCTTTACTTTAAGTGCAAAATGAAAATCCACTGGTTATCACATAAAGCCTTTATTATCTGGAATGCGACATGCCTGAGGAATTATATGAAATAAAAATTGAATAACCTACCCTAAAATAAATCATTTTTACATTAAAAAGGACTGTCTACACAACATCTTGCACCACATGAAAATTCAATTAAACTGAATTTTTTTAAAAACATTTAAAAAATTGGACACTGTATAAGAAAGAAAAATAAGGACTTGTACTTGCACCATTGGAAACACCTATGTAGACATGACCCGAAAAACTCATTGCTAAGGCAGATCAATCACAGTCGGGAAATAGAACTAAGTATCACAGAACGTCTACAACCTATCATCCTTGTAAAGTTCAAAACTTGTCTATAAGTGTACATTATAAAATAAACTCTAAGTTCAAACCAGCGCCTACCTTTGCAGCTGTAAATTGAACTTCACATGACCCTTGTGTAATGAATAAGAGCCACAGGGACCTTCAAAGATTTGGTTCATTAATATGGATGTTACTCAAAGGAAGCAAATGTGAAATTATCATTCAGAGTTTCAATAATTCCCTGATGCCAAAGAAAGAAACAAAAAACCCCAAGATGATCTTATCTTTAAACAACTTAAAAAGACCAAAATGCTCAATTAGTATCTTCTACGACAGAAGACGAAATCTTGGGCATCCCATATGTGGAAGAGGGCCTTATTAAGCAGACACTTGTCATTCTGCCTAACAAACACTGGCAGTGTCCTGAAAATCTTCTTGATGATGGAGGTATATTTTGTATGTAAATCAGGGCACTGTTCCTCTAATTTACACTTTAATGTTCCATGCATCATGTGACCGATCAATAAACCCCTGAAACTGAAGAAGACTCAGAGGACATGTGCAAGGGCTCTGTGCTTTTGAATGTCAGGAAAGAATCTAGGGAGTGACTGCCCATAGCTGTCGTAAAGGAAGCTGAATTTATCTCAACATATCGGGGAACAGAAGATGCCATTTGTTTTAGATAAATGGCTGTATCAGCTGGGTGGATCGGCTGGTTGTGTAAATGTTTTTCCCTGAGTTAATCAGAAGATTGCAAATGTCTTCCTGAGCCAGCCAGACCAGAATATCGGAAGCGTGTATATGGCTTAGTCCAACACAGAGTACAAAAACTGAACATAGAACAAAAAGAACTTTGAAGAGAGCAACAGATTTGAGCGGACTTCAACCCCAGCATTTCTTCCCAGAAAATGGTGACACCCAGCATCATGCCAGTGAGCATATACAAAGCAGCAACGGAAATCACATTTATATTGTGATCCAACTGTTATTGCAATTGCTATATTGTGCTTGCATTGTGATTTCAGTACATTGCCGTGTTACTCTGCTAATAAAAAATCCTGTGTAATATCAAATATCTTACAGTACACTTGGTATTAAATATTAAATACTTCTTGTGTGGGACATCTAAAGAACCAGTCAGTATCAGACTTCGGCACAAGGAACACAGCATTCATTTCTTCAGTACTGCTACTTGAACTGTATTTACAAATAAAAAGACCGACTTGATTTCTGCTAGAGTGTTAGGCACTACAGTTTAAAGCAGTCAGAAATTTCCTGGATAAGATGTAAACCTTCAAGTATGGAACATATGTTTAAAGCAAGTTCAAAGACCCTCTACTGGATACACTTTGACAATATAAACTACTTGGATTCAAACACCTTATCAATAAATCACATAATCTGTCACCGATTTTGATACGCTTTGATAATCACAGAATCACAGAATCACTAAGGTTGGAAAAGACCTGTAAGATCACCAAGGCCAACCATCAACCCAACACCACCATGCCCACTCAACCATGTCCCACAATGCCACATCCACATGTTCCTCCAACTCCTCCAGTGAGGGTGACTCCACCACTTCCCTGGGCAGCCTGTTCCAGTGTTTCACCACTCTCTCAGTAAAGAAGTTTTTCCAAATACCCAGCCTAAACCTCCCTTGGCGCAACTTGAGGCCATTTCCTCTCGTTCTATCACTCGTCACTTGGGAGAAGAGACCAACACCCACCTCTCTGCAACCCCCTTTCAGGTAGCTGTAGAGAGCAGTAAGGTCTCCCCTCAGCCTTCTCTTCTCCAGAATGAACAACCCCAGCTCCCTCAGCTGCTCCTCATAAGACTTGTGCTCCAGACCCCTCACCAGCTTCGTCGCCCTTCTCTGGACACGCTCCAGCAACGCAATGTCCTTCTTGTAGGAAGGGGACCAAAACTGAACACAGTATTCGAGGTGTGGCCTCACCAGCGCCGAGTAAAGGGGCACAATCACCTCCCTACTCCCGCTGGCCACACCATTTCTGATACAGGCCAGGATGCCGTTGGCCTTCTTGGCCACCTGGGCACACTGCTGGCTCATATTCAGCCACCTGTCAATCAACACCCCCAGGTCCTTTTCTGCCACGCAGCCTTCCAGCCACTCGTCCCCAAGCCTGTAGCGTAGCATGGGGTTGTTGTGACCCAAGTGCAGGACCCGGCACTTGGCCTTGTTGAACCTCACACAACTGACCTGGGCCCATCGATCCAGCCTGTCCAGATCCCTCTGCAGAGCCTTCCGACTCTCGAGCAGATCAACACTCCCACCCAACTTGGTGTCATTTGCAAACTTACTGATGGAGCACTCAATCCCCTCATCCAGATCATCGATAAATACGTTAAACAAGACCGGTCCCAAAACTGAGCCCTGGGGGACTCCGCTTGTGACCAGCCACCAACTGGATTTTGCTCCATTCACCACGACTTTCTGGGCTCAGCCGTCCAGCCAGTTTTTTACCCAACAAAGAGTGCACCTGTCTAAACCATGAGCCACCAGCTTCTCCAGGAGAATACTGTGGGAGACAGTGTCGAAGGCTTTCCTAAAGTCCAGGTAGACAACATCCACAGCCTTTCCCTCATCCACTAGGTGGGTCACCTGGTCATAGAAGGAGATCAGGTTGGTCAAGCAGGACCTGCCTTTCATGAACCCGTGCTGGCTGGGCCTGATCCCTTGGTTGTCCTGCACGTGCCCTGTCAGCTCCCTGAAAATGAGCCTCTCCATAATCTTCCCCGGCACCAAGGTCAGGCTGACAGGCCTGCAGTTCCCCAGATCCTCCTTCCGGCCCTTCTTGTAGATGGGCATCACGTTGGCAAGCCTCCAGTCATCCGGGACCTCCCCCGTTAACCAGGACTGTTGATAAATGATGGAGAGTGGCTTGGCAAGCTCCTCTGCCAGCTCCCTCAGCACCCTTGGGTGGATGCCATCAGGGCCCATAGATTTGTGGGTGTCCAGGTGGCATAGCAGGTCATTAACTGCTTCCTCCTGGATCATGGGGAATTTATTTTGCTCTCCATCCTTGTCTTCCAGCTTAGGGAGCTGAATACCCTGAGGATATCTGGTATCGCTATTAAAGACTGAGGCAAAGAAGGCATTAAGTACCTCAGCCTTTTCCTCATCCTTTGTGACAATGTTCCCTCCCACATCCAGTAAAGGATCAAGATTCTCCTTGGCTCTCTTTTTGTTGTTCATGTATTTGTAAAAACATTTTTTGTTATCCCTTACGACCGTGGCCAGGTTGAGCTCTAGCTGGGCTTTTGCCTTCCCAATTCCCTCTCTGCACAACCTAGCGAGATCCTTGTACTCTTCTTCAGTTGTCTGCCCCTTCTTCCAAAGGTGATAAATTCTCCTTTTTTTCCTGACTCCCAGCAAAAGCTCCCCATTCAGCCAGGCCGGTCGTCTTCCCCAATGGCTCTTACGGCACATGGGGACTGCCTGCTCCTGCGCCTTCAAGATTTCCTTCTTGAAGAACGTCCAGCCTTCCTGGACCCTTTTGCCCTTCAGGACCGTCTCCCAAGGGACCCTCTCAAACAGTGTCCTGAACAGGCCGAAGTTTGCCCTCCAGAAGTCCACTGTAGTGGACTGTAGTTTTGCTGACCCCCCTCCTTACTTGGCCAAGAATTGAGAATTCTATCACTTCATGGTCGCTAAGCACAAGACAGCCTTCGACCATCACTTCTCCCACCAGTCCCTCTCTGTTCATAAACAGCAGGTCAAGGGGCACCTCCCCTGGTAGGCTCACCTACCAGCTGCATCAGGAAGTTATTTTCCACACACTCCAGGAACCTCCAGGACTGTTCTTGTGGGGGGACTTCAACTTACCAGACATCTGCTGGAAGTGTAACACAGCTGAGAGGAAAGAGCCACTTGTAGAATGCTTCACCCACCTCTTCGTCCTGGTTGGGTGGTCTATAACAGACACCCAGCAGGATACCTGCCTTGTTGGCCTTCCCCCTCATCCTTACCCATAAGCACTCAACCTTGTCATCACAATCGTTGAGCTCTATACAATCAAAACACTCCCTAACATACAGAGCCACCCCACCGCCTCTCCTTCCTTGCCTATCCATCCTGAAGAGCTTACAGCCATCTGTTGCAGCACTCCAGTCATGCAAGTCGTCCCACCATGTTTCTGTGATGGCGACTACATCATAGCTGTCCTGCTAATAATAACTATGTGGAGTGGCTTTCACACAATGAGAGTGACATTTCTGCCTCTTATAGCCTCCCAAGGAGAGCTTATCATGCAAGTCTGTTAGTATGCATTTTTTTTAAAATACTCATATGAATGAAGCCTGTTTCTTGTAATTTCTGTTATGTTTCTGGCTGTAATTGTACCACATATTCATGCTGAAGTCTAAAATGGATCAATACCAGCCCAAAAAAAAGTATTAATGGGATGATGTAATGCAGGATATTCCCATGCATTTAAAAACATCTCTTTACTGCCACCCCTAACAGTGGTCACAGATGTCGATTCTCCATGAACCATCAGGGCATTTTTACTTCACTGCAAGTGTAATTCTTTGTTTTAATATTACTTTACCAGATACAATTCATAATGAGGTTAAATATCTTGTTTTCTAAGAGGAAAGAGCAAGTGCTCTTTTTTCCAAAAGAAAAGCAGAAAGACTTGATGAGCCAATTAATGGCTTTAAATAAATGCACCACAGTTCTTAGAAACCTTACTGTATCATATAATAATTTAGCCATAGTGGTACTGATACCATAAATTGATTAGCAATGCCAAACTCCATGCTAGTTCCTGCTATCGTATTTGTACCTGAAAAGAATATTTATATAGGATTAATTAATCTCTGCAATGTAATTTCAGATATACCAGTTCTCATTAATGCAATTATTTATATGCATCTGTATCCCTTTACATATTTAAGAAAAGTGAAACAATTCATTAAAACTAACTGTGTAGACAAAAAGAAAATTATAGCCCAGAATCTGTTTTGGTACAAAGGAAACTCCTTCTGTAACAAAGTACTTAGTTACTGTGCTGCTTTCCAAGTGGGTAAGTGAATGAAATAAATGTTTTCACAAATGTTACTGGTTTAAGAGTTTGTGGTAAACTTGCTCCAACACTCAATACTATTGCTTTGAACGGCTTTTCCTTACTAAGTTAAACTCAAATTCTCAGACTGAAAACATTTGGGCCATTTGCAGAATGGGCTGTTGCCAGTATTTCCTGATTTAACCCAGCAGATGTGAAAAGCCATAGACGCTAATACAGTACAACTGGCTTTTGCCAATCTCAACAATGATTTTGCTGCTTGGGGTTATGTTCCACTGACGTTTCTTGGCTTTGTACAGCAGCACTCTCTGCTACGAATAGCATAGCAGCATCTGTTATTTTTCAGGTAGTTGAGCATAATCTCAGCCCTGGGAGGCATTATCTATAGTTTCAAATGTCCTGGAGGAAATAATAATAACAAAAAAAAGTCAGTCAGAGAAAAAGACTTGGAACTTCAAACCTTTACTGTTCCTGCAGTATATCAGCAAACTCAGTTTCACAAATTGTGTTTCTGTTTTTCAGTAATGAAAGCCATAAATTTTATGGCAAAATATGAAAATGTAAACTTTTTAATTTCTTGAGCTGTACAAGAAATTTAATTTATTGTATGGTACTGTACAGTAACAATATTGTAAAGTATGTATAAATTTTTTGTTAGAGAGTCTAATTGCTGAATTATCAATTAATACTTCAGTTCTCATAAAAATTGTATGTAAAGATAGCCATACTGAATCAGAGCTCTAGAGGCTAAGCCTAAGAGCTCCTGGATTAAATAAGGTTTAGCTCACAAAAGAAACTAATGGGGTGCTTTATTAAAAAAAGTGTAATATGAAAAAAGTATAACACGTCAGTTGTACCAGATCTCTAAATGTTTTGAAAGGTCAGAAAAATTCAGAGTTCAAAAATTTTTTAAAAAGACAATTTGACAGAGTTGAAAGATGCATTTAGATACCGGGATTTTCTTGAGCATATTATTAGAGTCTCATAATGAAATTCACATTTGTTTTGTGATTGAACTGTGTATTGCAGTTGCTACACTTTACTAAATGTAATTGGTAGTTGTAGTGCGATTAAACTGTATATTACAACTGCTACACTCTGCTAAATGTAATTTGTACTTTCACTGTGATTTAAGTGCATTGCTGTATCACTCTGCTAAATCAAAATCCCATGTAACTTCAACTAATTTCAAACAAGAAAATTTTTATTCATTAAACCCTCCACAAGTGGAATATCTAAAAGAACCTGGTCAGAGTGTATTATACTTTGCCATTAACTGGCATAGTCGGCAGGATATTCCTGAGGATGAGCGGTACCCATTAAAGCAGTAATGATTACTTTGGCGAAAACATGCTTTCTTATTTGGTGTTAGTCACAAAGAAGAACCTAAGAGAGAAAACCTGCATTGTGATTAAGAACAGATAATGATAAGACTGGCTGCAGACAGGACCACTACCATTTAAAAGAGGAGACAGAATTATTATAAATACTAGCAAAGGCTGGGAAAAATCTCACCAGCAACTTTGAAAAGTAGGGATGGGAAAACCGCAATCAGGATTTTTCATGGATAGCAGAACAAAGCAGTGATCTCACTGATATTTAGGATTAATTTGAAAAATTCAAAGGTTCTAACAAGTTGAAGAAAGGAGAGAAAAGCATGGCTTCACAGGCTGCTGGGTATTTACTTGTTAGAAGTAGTGCAGAAGTTAGAAGAGGAGAAATGAACACATAGCATGCTAGAACAAGAAAAAGAAACAGTTATAAAGGATAACATAACGCATAAGCAATGTACATGGAGAATCAAAACAAGTTCTTAGACCTGAAGCTGCGGCCTCGAATCATATGTGATGCCCATACAGGCAGGGATCATTCACTATGGTCGACTGAAATAGACTTCATTCAAGTGATGGCCACCACGTATATGAAGAACAATGAATGATCAACAGATACCTGGTTTGATACCAGCCATCAGGGTGATGATTCAGATGATTCATGAGAAGCAAGAATTATGAAAGTGTTTGCTCCCATGGCAAAAACCAAATTAACAATGAAAGCAATAGGCCTGAACCTGTTGCAACCCACATATACCTTCCCAGAGACTGGAAACACATTGTGACAGTGAGCGTATTATTAAGACACCAGTAATGAAATTCACATTCGTATTATGACTGAACTATATATTGCAATTGTTACACTCTCCTAAATGTAGTTTGTGCTTGTATTGTCATTTGAATGCACACTGTATCACTCTCCTAAATCAAAATCCCACGTAACTTCAACTGATTCCAAATAAGTAGATTTTCTGTTATGCATTGAATTTTCCATATGTGGAATATCTAAATGGACCCTGTCAGACTGTACTGGACTCCAACTTTTTCCTCTAACAAATAGCAAAGTAGCTAAAATGTATTTGATTTATATTGCTATGCTGCTGATAAACTAACTAACTTTGAGAATGCTCTGAGGACTCATGGCATAGAGAATCAGTTTACATTTACATCATCTGTAAAAGTAGTTTTACAGGACTACAGCACTGACATTTTTTAAAACTACCATTTTCATTCGCTTACTAATTCTTGCAACAAAATCATTCTCTACTTCAAACAGTGGACCATAAAAGTACCCAATAAATATAAGGGGTAAAAATTAATCTTTCATGCACTGAATCCCCTAAATAGCTGCACAACATTTTTGTGAATATGGAATGAAGAACTGAGCCCTAATAGTTAAGGCTAAAATTGTCAAAGATGTCTACTAATTCTAGCTACCTAATCTGAAGCACAAGCAACAAATTCTTACTGATACTAAAATACATGAACCACTTAGCGACTCCAGAAATACAGATATGTATCATACCCAAAAAACAAGGTCAAAGGTGACCCATTAGTCAAGCAACTGTATTTAAAATGTGGACACAGAAAGGGAAATGTTCTTACATCTGTAAGAACCGCCAACACAAAATATGTATAGCATATTCGTGGTATAATTTCCATTTTTATATATATGTACATTAAAGCAATTCCAGTAATTTCACCTGTCTTTACACTGTGTTAAGTTTAAAGAATAGCCACTGTGTTTATAATTTAGTTCAAAGAGGCATTTCATCAAAATTGAAACAGAAACAGAAGAAAACTTGATGGAATTTACCGCATAGCCTATCAGCAAAAAACGTAGCTGTCAGTGCAAAACCAATAAAAGAACAGACTACAAGCTAAAGACTGGCAGATATCTGCTCTCTTGAAAAGCTTTAATTCACAGCACTGTAAAAGACTTACTACCAGCTGCTGGTATTCCATTCCCCTGCGTAATTTTTTATAATTTTTAATGAACAAAATTTTTACTTTGCATTCCAATTCAATTTGCTTGTGGTTACTGTACTTACCAGCTAGAAGATTTGATGAATAGCTAAAATTAAATTGGAATTTTTAGGAACTGCTATTGCCATCCACACACATGCTTACTGATTTACTAATGAAACACCACAGTTTGCCATCTAGTTTCAAGAGCTTACTAAAGCTCATTTAAGCTAACCAACTCCAAATGTAGAATATGTATTTCAATTTATTTCACATTATTGAGGATTACTTAAACCTGAAGGTCTGACCCCAGTATTTGGTACATATGATGTCAACAATGTAAAATTAGTGTATCATAAAGGATTCAATGAAATACATACACTTCTCTACATAAAAGACAAAACCATTATTTTATTTAATTCTTCCTCTTTATTTAAAATTAGTATCTCATGAACCTCTGGAAACTTAAGGGATGACCCCTGAAAACAAATACTGGAGTGGTCCCTACCTTTGTGAATTACCCACTGGAGTTAACAAACATGCATTATATTATCAGTGTAAAAGTACTAGCATAGTAGGCTTTTTCTCCCCAATTTTCTTTCTGCCGTCCAAGAATTTTCCAAGCCAGCACACAATCTAATTCTTACTATTTTCTAAAACATTCTACAGAACTCTAGTCCAACCTACTTGTCAGTATGTGCATCTGTACAAAAGTGGAAAAATACAGAAAACTTTCCCCAATCTTCAGGCATCTCTTGACTATTAATATAAAGGGTCACTGAGATATCACAGAATTATCTGGTATTTCTTCCTTATTCTAGAAATTTAAATGTATCTTCATTGACCATGCTGCTGAGCACTATACAGCCAAATAAATATCCAAGTATTTAAAGCTGTTAGAGTGTTTTAGAAACACTACAGAGCAGAATCACCAATGTACTCTCTTTTTATGCTACTTTAGAGATGAAAGTCAGTACCAAGTGGGGAAAACATATTTCATTGTTATTTTGTATCTCTCAGGCAGCACAAATCTAACCTATATATATGTCAATATACCATTCCAGCATAAGTGCCTCTGGGCAAAACACAAGTGAAATTTTGAGGAACCAGGTTACTTCAATGCTTACATTAAAGATTGTGCTGAAGTTCTCCACTGAACCAAGGCCTTGGGTAGTTACTTATCTTCATAAATTAAGTATAGAAGATGCAAAACAGAAAGACTTGATCACAGGTCCAAATTCACATGACAAAACAATGCCTGAATTGGAATTATAAATTAATAGCTTCAGGCTACAGTCCCTGCACAGATCACCAAAACAAATACCCCATAAACACTCCATACGCTAGACAACAATTGCATTCAAACTCCCTCAAGGATCAATTTCTTAGTTGTAATTATTCTGTACATTTAAAAAAATATATATTAGACACACTTCTCATCCAAGAAAAAGCATTCAGTAAAACCCCATTGGCATTAAAATAAAGTCACTCCCGGTACTGATGGTTTACAAAGCAGCTTCAGATTTTGACAGAGGCAATGATAACTCTATGGGCTAGATTTTTTTTAATTTGGAAAAAAAAATTACTACTATGGTATCTCAGAACTAGGATAATTTATTAGGCAATCCTCTGTACCAATACCTCAGGGAATGAATCCTCATTAAATGCAAATCATACATTTTCCGTATTTCTCTTTGGACTATAGTTATAGAAACAGAAGCTCAACTCCAGAACATAACCTTACAGAAGAGACATCTGTCTCCTTGGCAAACGTCATCTCCAGTTTGCCTACCGAGTCCATAGCTACCCTTGAGAAGGCTATTGAGATGCTGTACTAACGCAGCATGAAATCCATTTTCATTTTTGCACACCTGATAATAAGAAATTATATATGCCTCTGTATCTAAGACTGCAGTTCTATCCAGTCCTTTAAGAGGTAAAGTACTGTATTTTAAAGATGAGAAACCTGCACAATTAAGAGTTGTAAGGTTCATCTAGAGGACAATGAGTCTTCATGATCACTACATATACCACTGTCCAGCAAATGACACCTACATGTTAGAGGAACTTGTTTGTATTCCCCTCTTGAGTCAAAATAATGGCTACTTTTAGATCCTGGCATTTGTACGTGTACACTCTAAAGCAGATAAGCACTGCTTGTGAAAGATGTCAAGGGGCAAGAGCTGCCAGGAGCAATAATCAGAGTTGTCAGTTCTTGCCATTTCTGGAGAGCAGCTGCTAGCCCACAAGGTTGAGAAGAGTACTGGATGTTCAGGAAAAGTATTTGACCTTTCAACACCTCCCTTTCCTAAATACCTACTAAAGATTCTACCACAATTTTGTCAAGTTTTTTTGAGTCTTCAGGATAGCACATGCTACGTAAGTGCTAGAACTTTTTATTAATTATGGTAATCAAATCTTGAAAATTGAATTTAAACAAATGAGAAGCAATGTAGTTACCAGAAGAAAGAAGAGAAAACACATTTTTCTAGAATACTGATACCATTGCAAGCAGTAGATGGTGCTGGTCTCGGAATTCCAGTGCTAGATGAAGTATGAAAACTACAAATTCTGTACTTGATTAACTCATACTCACACAAGAGCAAAGTATTTTTAAAGAAGTAAAACTCCACTCAAAAACCAGATCAATACAGTATGTGAGTGAAAGCAATACTGCAAATTATAATATTGATGTGGCAAAAATAAACATGCCTCTATCAACTGGTTAACAAATTCTTCGCTACCTCCTAAGTAACACCAGAAAAAGAGGGTTAACATTTATTTCTGAAATGAGTAAGAATCTTCAAGCAGAACCTGGTATTTTCCGCTCTGAAGCAAAAGAATCATAATTGCATCTACAAGGGTAATTTTCCCCTTTTTCAGCCTGCTTACCCTATTTATGACATTACTGAACATGACTATATGGCTTGACTACTAGTATCAGCTTAAGCACATCTCACAGGATGCTGACAGTGAACGTAAAAAACAAAGCTTTATTTTATGTGATAGCACAAGGAAAACTACAGCTGTAAAACTAGCAATTTTCACCAAACTCTTGTCCAAGCCACTCTTTCTATTCACATCAGTTTTCTCTCTTTCTGTTTCCTTGTCTTACAAAGTAACAAAAGTAAAATTACTTTGACCTTCTGAATCATATTTAAAACACTAAAAACCGTATACAAAGAAACCCATACTGAATTCAATCTATACACTATTATTATATCATTTAGGGCAATGGGAAATTTTAGTCAACTTGAATCTAAAAACAGTTTCTAATGTTGCGTGCCCAAATACTGCTGGAAAGAAATCTCTGGGACCAATCAATGTGCATCCAAAGTCAGTATGCTTGCTCCTTCTGCTGAATTTGCTTTTTTTATTGCTTAAGTGAGCAGAAATATAACTGCGTTAAATACAAAAGATAATATTACCACAAGCTAATAAACCATATTGAGCATAAGACCAAGGTTCATTACATAAAAATTATTAGCATTTTAAGTGTGACATACAGCTCATACTGTACTGCTGTACTTATTTTTCTGAACTGGCAGCCTGAGCTATAATTTCTGGGATTGATTCTCCAGTCCCCAGTATTTCTCATTGTTCAGTCCTTTAGGCACTAATTCCACAAAACCAATCATAATAATGGAGACTCAGAAGACAGATAGGGATAGGGAAAGGCTTCAGGGAGAGTAAAAAAAAAAAAATTAACACCAATAGATCTCAAAGAAACAATTAACCCAATCATTTTTCTGTAGAAGAAACATTCAGATCATAAAGAAACATGCACATAAAAAAGCATATGCAGTGATAAAACACAAAATTCAATGTCCAAGCAATCCTGTGCAAAAAAATAAATTTCTGCCAAAGGACTCTGCATTAATAGCGAATCCAGAAAGTCTCTGCTAAGATTTAAGCATGCTGTTGGATGTGATAGTATTCTATTTGCAAAATTATGATTCTGAAATGGCTGAAAGTGTCAGAGAATGCTGTCTTCATATTATTAATGGCCTCTGATCACCTCTATTCACAGAAACTTCCTAACAGAACCCTAGTATCTGAAGGACTTCAAATATATTAATTTGAATATAAATTATCTGTATTAGAAATGGCTACAGGCTATCCAACTTGTGGAAAGTGACATGATTTGCAGATGAACTATAAAGCCCCAATTTCTTAATTTTTCATAGCAGCACTAGCCCACACCTTTTTCCTCCTCCATTCTGTTTACATTTACGATTTTACTGGACCCAGATATATTAAAATATAAACTAATGTATCAATACACAAATCCTCCTTGTAAAGGAATAGATTAACTCAAAAATTTTATGGTACCAAGAGACTATAGCATCATAGCCATTACCGGCATCATTTTTGTTCAAAAACCACATGCTGAATTACATTTCTGGTAACTCCAGAATATGGATGAAGCAACTTCATAAAGAGGAACATAGTCTTTAGTACATTGATACTGATTACTCCCCTGATACCTGACATGAACATGGTTAGAAGAATCTTTGACTGGCATTCATCTAATCTAGACAGAGATCTTTAACTTGCATGCTAGCATGTGCCAGGAAAGCTAATGAGGCTTCAGTTTGTCAGTCTCCCTCAGACGTTCTTCAATCTCTGTCTCGGATGTAAACATTCTGCTCACCCAAAATCTATTGTTTCTCTTCTAGTGTTCTCACAAAAGCATGCTAATAAATTAGATCACAATGAGAAAGAGACGCATGAAGATAATACCAAATTCCAGTTCCAGCTAGGAAGAACCAATAACTGCCATGTCCAATAAAACTCTTAATTACTTCCCTTAATCAATAAGCAGACAAGTGCTTAATAGCTACTTGAAATGATTCTAAGACAATTTTTTCTTTCCTAACAAAAATAACACCTTTATCTACCAGAAAGACAATCATCATGCAAAGAGGAAAGACTGGAAGGTATATGACTTGTTGTTGGGATGCTGCTACTTTCACATAAAATAAAGACACCATGAAGCTGACAAACTACTGGATAAGATGGCAAACGAAGAGCAGAACCCTTGAGATGAACAAAACGAGTGTCATCACATCATCATCTAGCCAGATTATATCATACACAATCCATGCTTAAGTAGGAATTTTACACTATGTTTTAACTATAACGTTGAAAAAGCATCAGCAGGCAAAAGGAATATAATCTCTAATTAAAAAAGAGCAATTTCACTGCAACGTGCCTCATATTTAAATCTTTAATTACTTTACTAGATGAATCTTAATATTAATATCATCCTTTCCATGTAAATTACCGTAACACTTACTGAAATATGCTCTGTCTAGCCCTCAAGGTATCCAACATATCCATATATGATACAGATCATGGGCCTAAGCTGTCTCTAATTTTCAGAAAGATGCTTAACAGCTAATTGAAGTATCATGCTGGGCAAAACTGCAGCTCAGATAAAAAAAGAGAGAGAGAGAGAGAGAGTATGGCTTCCCCAAACTAGTGAGACAGAAGACACAAATCAATGACTTTAGGTTTGGAACAAGGAGGAAGATGTATTGATGGGACAGTATCCAGCTCAGCAATGCCTAAATTGGTGCTAACTGAAAGCATAATATTCCTTAGTTACAAGAAGAAGAATCAATTAACAGGCATGCTGTCTCTCTCTGAAGTCAAGAAAGTTTATCTGTAGCTGTAAGAAACAGCTAGTGTTGACTAGAGGTAATAATAGAGGGAAAAAAACGATCAGGAAGCCCAGCAAGACTCTTATATCACTTGAAGTATAAAATAAGAGCTCCAAGCAAAATGCAGGTACAAAGCGCAGGTAAACACTGAAGTGTACAGCAATGCTGGAATCTGACCTGTAGCCACAGACATGGTATCAGCTCTATTCTGCACTACACATGAGTATCAAAGTGTCTAAGAGAGTGTGAGGACCAACCTCCAGTTCTGCCAACTGAAGAGATTCTGGAGAATAGTACCTGAAAACCCTGTGTGATACAGAACTAAAATGCTAAGGCAATACGAAAAAGGAATGTATTTGTTTTCCATTTTGATGGATAGTTTTGATGCACAGTTTGATAAGCTTCACAAGCCACATTTGATAGAATAAAGCAGATTTATACATCAGCTTTGGCTGGCTGTATATGTGATTGCTGGGTAAAGCAGATTTACTTTTTCTATTTACTTCAGAGAAGCAAATCCCTATCTTGGGTAAATTTCTTACCTTTTGTAGCCTGTCTGCACAAGACGGTGGCTCTCAAAAGTTAAAGCACTCAAGTAAGCTCCCAAAAAGAGCATCTGAGAAGTTCTGAGTATTGTTTTAAGATTTTTGATCACTGTGATATCTAATTACAGAGCACTAAATTTCATGGCTGCAGAATTATTTACTTGCTTATTTTGTACAGAACTCTGTTCTATATATCAATGTGGTTTATCATCATTATTTATGGACATGCTTCTTTTTCTTAATTTCTACTTCACTCTATCGCTTGAAGTGCCTCAAGGTACCATACAGTATACAACAACATGCATATCTGTAATCTATAGTGAAGATCTGGACAAGCGTATTCAAAACAATTGCCTAACATTATGCTTCTGATTTATGCAATTAAGTTAAACAGTGGAATTTTGTGGTCACAATTCAGCATTAAAATAAAATTTTAAAAAAATTACTTGAAGTACCTAAATACCAAATCAGAAGCCCAGTCTTAAGCATTCTTAGGAAGGCCATTTACCCTGCTTCCATTTGCTTTGTGCCACTTCGAAGTAAGCAGAAAACTGCTGAAGAAAATCTCTCAAGAATTGTTCAGCTGGGGAAATAGAGGAGACGTTTTGCTGCTTTCTAATACACAAAGGTTATTTTCATTATGTCTAACCTATGTTTTTACACCTCTTCTTATGTTTGTGAAAATATGGTACTTCTAACATCTTGCACGCTATTCACTACTTGCAAACCTGCACACTACCTACATAGTTAGAAGCACATACAGAGATATGAGACATGTAGTGAACATATGCATCAAAATCAGCTTTTAAATGACTACTTTAAATCGACAGAGTAAAATTTTTTTACCAAAAATACAGGAAGAGAGATGTTCATTCCTTCCATATGAAACTAAGCAAAAGCCTGGAAATCAAGACATATGTAAAGACTCTTGATAAGCTTTTGATGATACCCAGAAGTCTGTAACCCTTTTCTTGAATGAAAACTATAGTATCTTAAGACACTGACTCCCAAATGTCCAATATCTACCAAATACAGACAACAAGGAAAAAATAGCTTTAAAGCATTTTTAAATTCCCCCATAAAGTATAGGGGACTATGGCTTACACCTAAGATTAATATTCAAAGGATTCTTATGTCACTTTTATCTATGTTTACACAATTAAAAACTTGTTCTTAAACACAACTGTGTGAGTTCTAATAAAGAATATTTGATCAGTGAATATACTTGTTTTAAATAACATCTTATTGTTCAGAGCTTTTTGCAAAGACAGATCCAATGTTTTTAGAAGAATTTGAGTGAAAACAGGCAAAAAGAACATGACCTGTCTTGCGGATTCAGAGGTCTCACTGGTTACATCTCCTATGCAGAAAGAAATTATTTCATTTTGGTTGTTTTTGCAAATGCCTATATATATGGTCTCATAAAGACAGAAAAAGATCATAAAAAAATGTATTAAATAGTTCACTCACCTTCATCATTAGTTGCTTGCTGTTTAACTAAAGTCATTGGAGATCTAGCTGGGGGTTTATTTAGTGGATGACGCCAACTCTTAGATATTTTCTTTCTTTCAACTTCCACTGACTGAAAAGGAACAAACACAACTTGTTTAGTATGCAATTCTGCAAAGTTAATTTTGATGAAAAAAAACATTCTTCTGTAACTAAGCACAGATGTCAATTCTGTAAATACTCCCAGGGTACTTGAAGCACCTTTAGTGTACCAATAAAACATTTGTCTCTAATTCAGAATATATACTTTAATTAAAAAAGAGCAATCCTTGTCAAACACAAACGGTTTGAGGTATAAGTTACTGCAGCCCTTCGCAAATTCCAGAGCATAAATCCTGGTTTGCTTGGGTTATGTTCGAGAAGAAGAACAACCCAAACAATTCTGCAGAACCAGAAGTACAGTACAGCCACTAACCGTGGCTGGGAAAATGAGGCAGAAACGCACTGACTTCATTTGTGAAAGAGTGCAAAATTCCTGAGGAAGTAAAAAAATGATCTGGAGTTGAGATAAGGAATTAAGAGTCCTGACATGCGATTAACATATTGATTTGGAATATGAGGAAGTTCCTTCCTCCCTCAAGCACCCTTATGTACATTCAACTTGAAGTTATCCAAGCTTCAAGAACTAAAGCCAACCCCACAAATTCTGGAAGTGCAGCTTTCACAACTCCAGATTTGAGTGCTGGTGGGACAATCACAAAGTAAACCAGTTGCTGAAGGTATCTGGAGGTTCCAGAGCAGAGGAGGGCAAAGCACACTGGCAGAAGGGTGGGAAGGACAGAGTCTCATACAATTCCTACAGACCACAGCATTCTGCTCCTCAACCCCTAACAGGTTACACACATGCCCCTTCACTGATTTGAAGGTTGAAAATTACTACTATAAAAAAGGAAGTAAATTACAAAACATCATATTTACTGTGATAAGCAGAGGAAAGAAGAACTGTGGTTAAAGCACAGGACAGGTTTACAACCTAGAAAAAGTTACCAACTAAGTAAAAAGGGAAAGAAGATCAAGACTTTTTAATTGCATCTGTACAACCCGCTTCTTCACTTCTAATAAAGGAGAAAGAAAGAGTATGCAATTATACAGGACAATATCTGAAAACTTATATATAAATGGCTGAAAAGCACAGAAAGAGATAAATATAATCGCTAATACATGATGATTAAAACAGATTTTTATAGTCCTTCTTATTATTACCGTGGAAGGTTTGGAGCCAGGATTATTAAAACTCACAACATTGCAAAACAAATCATTAGTGCACAGTTCATGTCTGTGAAAGGGTCAGCATGATTTTACTTTGGCTTCTAAAATATAGTTCCCACTAAGTCTGGCAATCTGGCAGTGGATTTCCTGCCCTCTCTCTCTGACAAACTGGGATTGAACTCTCAACTCAGAAAGCTACTGTGGCTACCACCACAGCTGAATTTTTCATTATGCTTCCCACAGTCCACTGCCCACCCTTCATAGTAGAATAGCAAGAGTGAAAAAAGACTGTAATTTTGTAGGTGCCCCAGTGAAAACACATTACTAAACCTACTATTTAAAAATTTAAAAGTAATATTCCTTTTAGTAGAGGGATCTTCTCCTTCAAGCGTTTCCTTGACATGTTTTAAGCCATTTCCAAAATCCAAGAAGAGCAAGTTTCAGACCCTGAAACCATACTGTCCGTATAATCCTGCAATAGCTATGTCTTTAAGATTCACTTTCTCCTACTTCAGTACTATGGATACAGTTTCAACTAAAGCAAGGAAGTTCATAAAATTTCATAAACTATGAGAGATCATATAATAGAATGAAAGCACCTAACGCGATGCAGAGATGTTCCTCAGCTTTGCTTCGTCCAAGTCTTCATTTGAGAAGGGCATCAGTCCAAAAATAAATTACCATGTGCTTCCACACTGATATGTTCTGTCCTTGGACAGTAAGTCTCTCAGAATCAACCCATTCTGCTGATATTTCAACAGCATACTGTAAAATCTCCTTAAAACCCAGTCAAAACAGCCATTTTTTTGAAACACAAATACATGACACCAAATACCGCACTCATCTCTGGTAATTTCAATATCATGTCAACAGCAACAATTAAAGCTGATAGCCTTGCTAATACTGGCAGGCAGCGAACATGGGAATAGCTTGGGAATAGCTGCTGACAGTTCGGATTCACAGATATAAAATGAAAGTACTAGATATCTACAATCAGAGGGAAAATATGTCAACAAGCAAGCTCTGAAAATGTTCTACTTTTGGATCCAAATTCCCACTCTGGCCTGAACACTTCAAACATGTTCAAATTAGCATCTGATTAAAACCATGCATATTCTTAAATGCTTTAATATGGATATCAGGTCTCATTAGAAACATGTTCATTCACATTTCATTAAATCAGGAATATATTACTATAATGATGTAATTTGCTTCACATACACTGGATGTTTCCATGCCATCTTCTTCATCATTTTTTACAACAGTCTCTTCTCCATGTTCCAAGCTACTTCCACAGCTTTCTAGGTCGCTGACATCATCCTCTATTGAGACATTTTCCTCTTTATCTGGGTCTTCTGCTTCAGAAGCATGTCCCTCTGACTTATGGTATGGTATGGATGAAACAGACTGATTCTGAGATTTCAAACTGTCGTCTTTTCTACAGCTATCAAAAGTGGGCATGCAGGCCACAGAATCTTCAAATGTACAGAGAGGATGACTTGAATCTGTCCTGTCCCCATCTTCCATTTTTGTGTTCTCTAGTACAGGAACAGGGCTCGAAAATGAGTCTGAATGGATGCTTCCTATAGATCAAGAATATGATTTGTTAATAAATCTCACTTTATATTACTGTATTTCATTTCACAACAATCTGAGTTATTCAAATTCAAAGCATGGCTCCTCATTTAGAAATCATACAGAAAAGCATTTGATGGAAGGACATAGACAAACATGGAGTATAGGTTTGATCAAAGAATAAATTAAATGTAAATGTCTTGAGTTTGGAGTGTGAAATATAGTTTTAATCATTTAATCAGTACTTTGTATTTGAATTACAACAGGTCTTCATGTCATTCAAAATAATCAATATTCATGCAGCTTGTTTAGTCTCACAGCCCACAAGTACTTTGACTAGTTGGAAAAAAAAATAAAAGGTTGGTATGTTGACCTTTATACCCTGCATTTATATCTATTATACCTGTTTTAAAAAAGAAAATAAACAAAGACTAATGGTTTATAATTAGGAAGATATATTTCAAATAGATACCAAGATTATTTTGAAAACAGCACCACCAGTCTAAAAATGAAAAGCAATTAGCATAATTTTATATTTCAACAATTAGCACAGTTTTATAGTTCAGTGATGCTGAAGGGTGAAATTGTGTTGATTTTACTTTACTAAAATTGTTCATCTGCTGATGCTTGCATAGGATAGACAGAACAATGGGTTGGAGATGTCACCCAAAAAACATGTCCTGAAGCACTCTATGGCACACACCACAGTGAATTTTGATTCAGCAGCACATCCAAGGCATTAAGGAAAACAGTCTCTGTAAAGTCCCTCCCCATTCTTTCTTTACAATGGTTATTTTAACTTGTTTTTCTGAAAAATTCCCTTTTCAGGTCAAATGAATATAAAATTTAGTAATACAAAGCCCATCCAGTACCAAGATGTAATCTCTGGGTATGAAGAATCATGCCTCGACTGAGCGTAATGGACATACTAGCCAGAGATAATGCAGGACAAATTACCATCTCCAACGTGAGTACTGGAGCTTCCACCATCATATCTAAAATGATCCTTTTCCCTACAAAGGTCCAGGCACCACCCTTTAATAGCACAAGGGAAAGAGGACAGCGCTCCACTCTTCTCTGCTTTTCCTTCCATTGTCAATGAACACAGAACGGCCGCTAACTAAATACTAGTTTCTCAGTGGCATGAACACTCCTAACCTCTATTAAAAGTTGGGGGAAGCTGTAAAGGAATAGCACCTTTAAATAAAAAGATCATTAGAACAGACCTGGAAAGGCTTTGATAGTGCACCAACTAATTTGTACGCAGGAATTTCTAAGCCTCCATATTGGAATACTCACTTTGTTATCTTTATGTGGATCAATTCTGGTGTTTACCACCTCCAAATAACCATTAACACAACCATTAATATTCACAATCAGGGAAATGCTCTCTAGATGCAATTTGCAAGTAAATTTTCAGTATCAATATAAAACCAAACAGGACTGCTCACAAACTTAAAAGTTAAAATTGCAGTTTGCCTTTTTGAACAGGAATGTGAAACTACACCTGAACTACAATGAAATGTGAAACAGAAGAAATAAATTCCAGAATAGACCAAGTATATTAGTATAAAATAGTTGTGGGAAAAAAAAGAACCACCTTTGGTGTGACAAGGCCTTTATAACTTGCATTGTCAGACAGCTGAACAGGAAGTGACAAGAAATTTGCAATCTCAAAATTGAGCATTTTTGTGCACGAGTATAGAGCACTTCTAATATGCAGCATTCTTCATGTAAATACATGCAGGATACTACAAGCATATATGTTCTGTACTGTTTGCATAAGTGTTAAGACATTCTGTATCATTTCCGTATGAAAAGAGTTTTGCTGTAAAATGTATCAGTCTATTGAAGAAATGTAATTTACAAAACCTTGTCCTTTTTGCCCCTTTAAAAAACACTTCATTAAAACAGTTTAGGTGATATTACTCTCAGCTCTGAATATTAATTTTGGCATTTTCTCATTCTTACTGAACATCAATCAGTAAGATTGATAAGTAAGTATTTTGGTATGCTACTTAGGATAATACTATGTTTTAACATCCACTGATTTGTGGCATTAGAGTATCAACAGCCTAAAACTTACATGTGAAACATAATTGGTCCTTATCTCACCTGCAACCTTGACATTATCCAATAAATGTTGATCCAGCTGCGTTCTATTACTGTTTTCTTCTTCCCCAGAAGGCACTCCTGTGTTTACCAGTCTCACTTTTTTCCCAGGTTCTTCACTGACCTTGAAGCCATCAGTAGCTGCTTCAGTCGCTATGATTTCTGCACCAGCTACCATAGCAGATACTCTCTTGTCCTCTGGAGTTTTAAGCTTTTTAGATCGAGATCTGGTGTGCTGGAAGCTGTTATAAGAGATATTGCTGTCAGAGCAGAATGTCTGTCTTGGATAAGATAAAACGTCTACCAATATGTATGTCCCTTTCACCTGCTTAAAGTGGTAAAAACCTGACAATTTTTCATCTTTTTGTGTTCAGATAGTGTTTACAATTTATTAAGAGATAGATTAACAATTGATTGGATTTAACCTTCTAATCTTTTATCACCATTCTATGGCAAAGTTATTAAACTGTAAAAGTAAAATAACCTTAAGTAACTATGACTTAACCAGCAACCAAACTAGCTTTTTAATGAATCATTCTTTTGAACCTGAAAGAGAATAACCCTTATAAAAGTAATGAAGACAAACCATTCTCAGTAATAATAAATACACTAGTCTGAATACCCTTGTAAAATCTGATCTGTTTCGATATCTTAGAAGTTTTTATATGCATTTTAACACAAACAACAAGCATCTGAAAGAAGGAAAAATTCTGATCAGCAAGTATTTCGAATGGCTACATTATCAAGCAATACATTTCATAATGCTGTGTAAAAAACAAAGCTGAAATTAAAGCTTCAGCATCAGTTTTTGCACCCTCAGAAATAGAAGGGAAAGGTTAAAGCAGGAGAAATGGTAGCCTCTGTCAGAAACCAGTTTGTATTTCATGTGCTTGGGATAAAAGTAACAGATTTGTCCAGTTTCAAATTCAACTATGTGACACGGGAGGACATTTTTATGTGCTCCATCACACATAAGGTTTCATAACACACTAGTCATAAAAGCCCAACTATGGCAGGTAAACCAGGAGTTTTACAAAGGTCTTGCATCTTAGACTATAGACTTCTCCAGAAAAACATTTTGCTACCCCTTACTTTTTATCCTATGTCCACCAATGCATACCTTTCAACACCCTCTCTACAAAATAGTAATTTCCAGAAAAATTGCCAAAGTATGAGACGCCCATCAGTTCACATTGTAATATAACAGTGAGTATTATTACTGTTTACATGCAGTTCTATTGTAGCAAAGGATTTCAGCTATAAATGTCAGAGTTAAGCTCTCCCTGTCACTATATTTGTGAAGATTTCCATAGATGGTATTCCTATTTTCACTCTGCTGGAACTTGTATTATTCCCATAATCAAAATGAGTACAATTTTAATCAACACATTACACCAGAAATGAAGCTGAATGAACATTTTATCCTCCCTTTGCACTATGCATTGCTACCATGCCTGAATAAAAGCCAACTCAAGAATTAAGCAGCACTGAAAATGTGTTTATCAGCTTAGGTAAGTGCATGAAATCATCCCACATGTTCCTATGATAAAACTTTCAACACAATTATAATAAAGTCTTTGTTTCTAGTTAAAACTGGCTACCCATAAGGGTATTACCAAAACAAAGTGTGAACTTGCAGTTACATGGTAGAATACATACAGTGAAACTTAATACAGGGCAAAATAGCATTCAACTAGCTAAACAACAGAATTACTCTCTCTGTGTGTCCGGGTTAATATTATACATATACTAACAAATTGGCTGTCCAGCTGCTTCACTAGTTGTCTTCAAGAACTGATTCTACCCCACAACAAACCCAAGGTTACATTTCTCAACTATGATGTTCTACTACAGTGGCAGTTGGTCCTCTTCTTTACAGGTTGACCTTCCTATCATTTTCCTCAAGAAATGCATTAACTTACAAAGAAAATGAGGAAATTCCATTTAAGAACAAGTTTAAAAAGTAACTCTATTGTAAAATGATTTGAAGGAGGAAAAAGGTCTTAAAAAAATTCACTATTATCTTTAACACAGCAAACTGCACTCTGTAGTAAGTAGATACCAATAAAACTGCCCAGCCTAGGCTAGAAATTAAGTAGATCTTTAGTAGATAATGAAGAAAAAAAATCCATAAAGATACTGTTAAGTAAGATAGGAAAGCATTAGTGTACAAAAAATATTTGTGCAATGCAAACAAAAAACATGATGCACACAAAGAAAATAGATCCAGCTATGAAACTGCTTTAATAGGCCAAAGTTTTGATAGCTTCAGTGACAAGCTGAAAAACATTTTTCCCCTATTTTTCTTAGTCGTGTAGGCACAAACAACTGAGATTCAGGTCTTCCTTATGCCAAATTATGATCTGTGATTGACCTGTGGTAGACACAGGTAGACAGAGATGTTTCAGCTGCAGCACTGTTGAGAGTGTGCCAAACAGGCAGTGGTATCTCCTTGGAGTTAGATGGCAGTGAGGTCTAAGACTATAGCTAGAAACTTCACACAGCTGTTGTGATTCTACCACAGCTTCATGGTAAGTTTTTCCAATTTAACCTTCACCTCAATTCTTAGGAGACTTCTCCCTTATCTTTTGGTTGCAGATGTCACTAGGAACAATGGCAACCATCCACGCCTTGAAAATTTTAATGGAATAATCTCTACTAAAGAAAGATTCTAAATACTACACTGGAATGCATTTTGGTGCTCTCCATAGTCATTAACTTCAGCTATGCATACAACTTTTAAGTGGAATTTATTTTTTCATAGTCGCTCTGAAAAAAAAAGACTTGCTTGTCCCCAAGTTCATTTTAATACAGAAAACAGAAAAACAAACTTCATCTAAAGTCAAGTAATTGAAATAAAACATCAGAGGAAGGAAAAAAAAAAAAAAAAGAGGAAATCGACACCATATTGAAAACAATTAAATGAAGGATAAAGAAATATAGATACCACTTGGGAAAATTCTTTATTTTCTTTCTTCTCTGTAGCCAGGTCTTTACTTCAGGTGTTGATTCAGGAGTTGGTTTTGTATGATCAATGGTGTATAAATCCTTGCCTTGTTTCCACAGCTGGTATCTGTCTGGTTGAAACTTCCTCACAAAGATGTCCATAGATATTGTCACCATGTCTCTCCTACAAGTGCACTGCAAAAGAAGACAGGAAATCGTAAGTGACAAGTAATGGAATATGCCACTGTTTGCAGTAAAGACACTCCAAAATAAAAATCCCACATGTGAAAACTAACTCTATTTTAATCAAAATTTTCCTTTTAGCCTCTTCCTCACTTCTTCGGGGGGGTAAGGATTGTTTAAATGAAGATACTATCTGAACAAATGTGACACACTAGGATTCCACAAAGGTACTTACAGACACTCCATTGTTTCATTAACTCCTACAGTTAGGAGTTAATAAAAGAAACAGAGCATTTCTTTTATGCTCTGTTAGCTGTTCTTGATAATTTTAAGCATAATACCATGCTGAATCCAGAGACTGGACATATCTGTAGTGGCGTCACAATTTTCTGTTTAAACATAACTCATGTAGTATCCACCTGATCCAAAGGTCTTTACAGACATATACAGTCCTAGCTTTTAACTCTTCAAAACAAAATGCATATGAGTACCATATCAAGTTACAGTTTTGCCCAGGTTCTTCTACACAGAGAAAGCAGTAAGCAAGAGAGGGGAATATTATGTTTAAGGTCTAGAAGAGTGTGTTATAAACATTTAATCTGACCTTCTGTGCAATGCAGACCCTAAAAATCTCATGCAGCACTTTCCTCATCAACTTTGCTCTAGTCCCTCAAAGAATTTTTGCATTGCTTTTCTTTACAAATTACGCATCTGAGTTTAATATTTTAGACTTCTTTAAATAAACTCTTAATGATGATCATGAAAATGCAGAGGAGCCCTCACTTGGAATACTGTAGATGCTGAGGCAATTTTCAGACTAAAGTCACTGTACCTAATGTTCCAAAATAGTTAATAATTTAGGAGACTGCAATAAGTAAATCAATATGCCTACAGCACATAAACTATCATGGTGGGTTAAGCTTGGCTGGCTGCCTTGTGCCCACCAACCTGCTCTCTCATTCCCACTCCTCAGCAGGACGGGGAGAAAACAAGATGAAAAAGCTCATGGGTTGAGATAAGAACAGGGAGATCACTGACCAGTTACCATCACAGACTCAACTTGAGGAAATTAAATTAATTTATTGCCATTTAATAACAGATTAGAATAGTGAGAAATAAGAACAGAACTAAAAACAGCTTCCCTCACCCCCTTTTTCCTAGGCTCAGCTTCGCTCCTGACTCTGGTGCCTGCAGGGCTGTTTCTCTCCCATTTTCCTCACTCCTCTCTCTCACAGCTGCTGCACAGTGTTTTCTACCCTCTCCTAAATATGGTATCACAGAAGCACCACTGGAGTTGCTGAAGGGCTCAGCTTTGGGCAGCGGCAGGTTCATTTTGGACCTGGTTCTGTCCGACAGGCAAGTAGCTCCTGATCCCTTCTCCCAGAAGCCACTGCAGCCCTCCTACACTACCAAAACCTTGCCACGTAAACCCGGTACAATTATTCAGATTGAAAGCAAACTGACTGGCTAAAACATATAGTCTCAAATGGAAAAACTTTTAAAGAACTTAGTGTTATAGCTAAATGACTCAAAGGGCAAAACTGAGACAGTATTTTCTTTAAGGTAAACAGAGACATATAAATAAACCTGGTAAATGCATGGCCTGGCTTTCTCGTTTGCTACGGCTAGTTTTATCACCCCTTTTAAACAAGGAGGATTGATCATAGAAAAGTTGAAACACACAAGGGACTGAATGCAACTTTTCTACTAGCTAGCTTTCAGTGTGCTGGATGCAAATTTCTTTATTTGCTATTTCCATCTATCATTTCTAGTCCACCCTTCTTCCTCTTGAAAATCATAAGATATATAAAGAAAAGAAGGCAACCGAGATGCATTAAAAATGCTTGCTTTCCTTTTAATATGTCAATATCAATATGCTGTATATTCACAACACTGCCCTCTAATGGGAGATGGACTGGAAAGAAGAAAAAAAATTCAACACAGAAATTGTAATTTTATGCAGATGTCTTTAATGATAGTTTTTACCCAAAATATGGTTAGAATTTTACTTTTTCAAACAACATGTATATACATACATATACACACATTCTGTAAAAGACTTAACCTTATTTGTGTCTTATTCAGAGAGTCCTTGATCAGTCGCAATGAACAGCAACAAAAAAGAAATTAAGATACTTCTGTATACTGCAAAGGTGCATAGATGGTCCACTGTAATATTTTTAACTTTTGAAAATGAAATTTGTAACATAAAGACAACCAACACTGGATTTTCTCTCCATTTACACGCAAAATCCTTTCATATTCAAGCCATGTTGCTACACACGGATTAGAAATGGTTATTAAAGCACAACTTTAGAGGATTAATGTTTTTGCTGTTAGACACCAAGACTTCCAGTGGCTTGGAAGAAAATAATTATCTAAGCCAGCATTGAAGTATCAAAGAAGAAAATGCATCAAGAAATAAAAAGTATTCTATGATAGAATGATAATAATATATGAAAGACTCAAATTATGTCTAAATGAGGCACAGAATTTCTGTCTTTCAGTCATCTTGGATCAGTTTCCACTACATTTTAATAGAACTACTGCAAATTATTTTAAAAAAACAGGCAGGTATTAGAAATATCCTAGGGTTTTTTAGAGGTTTTAAAACTTTTTAGAACATACACTTCTGAGTAAAAAGTAATGGAGAAACATCATGCTCAACAGTACTACTGCTTGCCTGAAAGCACAGAAGACAAGCTTCTAGGCACTAAAAGGTGGAAATACTTAGAAGTATATCAGACAACGACAGCAGGTACGTTCTGAAAACCATTTCTACTCATACTCCCTAAAATTAGCCAATAAAAAAAAAATTGGTTGCCTTGACAAATAATCTGAAAGATTTTTTATTCTTGGTGGTGGTGGTGATGATTTTAATGTTTTTTCTTCATTTCCCATTATTCATTTCCCAGACTTATAGCTGACAGTTATATAGCATCCTGCTCCCAAGACAGAAACATGACTGAAAGATTCTCTCTAAAGCAAAACTAAATGTCGTTCTGTTGAAGAAGCCTCTAGAGACAGACACAAAAGGGACATGCCACTGTCTATTAAAATACTCACAGAGGTACTTTCATGGATCACAATAATTTTGGAAGCATCTTTTAGTATTTTTAAAAGTAAATGCAAAATCAAAGTTATTGGATCACCATGTAAAATACAGCTGATGTTGCTTTAGATAAACATCACAACCTTTGCATTGGAAAGAATTATTTTCTATATGCAGTAGGATTAATCTGATACATATTCTTCAATCAAAGATTAGTATGACAGTCAGAATACTTAAGGGAACAGAACTCTCTCACAATTCTTTGATATTACTACTAACATCATCAACATCACCATCACTATTATTATTATTTATCCTATCTTAAAGACACAGCTTGGAGGTAAGCAATTCAAATAACATTTATTAGTAGCTGCATGCCTTTATAGCAATGAAGTGGAAGAAAAATGTTTCAGCAACTTTAACTATTTGGTATAACTAAATGTGAGATATATTTGTAATATGAGAAAATGACCTAGGAGATACATACTTGGCCAAAAGAATTTTTTCAAATACTTGCTATCTGTGAATAGACAAAGGAATAATTATTCTGTACTTTAAAAAAAAAAGTTAAATTCTTCCCATTTTGGACTCTGATTCAGGTAAATTTAAAGGAATACAACAGGCTTCTAGGTTTATACATATTAGAGTTAGACACATAATTAAGCACATTTTAAAACAGGGGCATTTTTCTCCTATTTGCTCTCACTGAGGGAATCGTAGAATTCATGTTTTGATCAGCAGCATATTGACCCACTAACATCTATGCTAGTACCTAAGAATAGCTCTTGAAAAACATTTTATATAATTAAGAATCAAGAACATGTATTAAGGGTCTTTCTAATACTCCATCACTAATATTAAACTCTTTCACCAAACAGAATCACTGGATTTTTAAAATTAACATAAAAACATTCACTCTGTAGAGAGTGTCATATTTTACTGCAATAGAAAGTAAATAGACAGTTTATTTTATCACTTGACTATTAGAATGGGACTAGTATTTCTTAGCACCACAGTTCTAAGCACAGGAATGTATATTCAGAGTCCAGCCTTTGTGATTTGCATTTTTCTCTTTTAGTTCAATGAAGTATACCTGATGATGCACCTTCTACGATGTCAAATTATGTCGTTAACCACAAAAATATCTTCTCAACCTAAAAATCAGTTGTTATAACACAGTGTTACTTACAGAAAGTTTACTGCTGTGAAGCATAAAAAGGGAATTCACAAATGACCCAAGTACAGCAATTCTGAACAATTACATATATCCTTTAGCTCATTAATTAGAGCAAAGCAATAGTTGTAACATACTGTACACAGTGTAACAGGAAACCTAGTAAGGAAATGTTCCTTCTCTATTCCCAATAAATTAAAAAGAAAAATGAAAAAGTTACAAAATTGAAAATTGTATTCCTACATACCAGCTGGGAAAAACCTAAAATTAGAACTCCACAGATTGCAGATTAAAGGGGGTTCTGGGAAGACAGACACAGATATACACCTGGTATGAGCAGACGGGCTGAGGAGTAAGAACTTTTTCTGTTATTCTGGAGCACTGTTTATTGGCTAAAATAAACTGCTACCTCCATTGGATTATTTAAGACTGTTTTCTGGCATAATTACTATATCTGTGTGTCATTACTAATGTTGCTAGCAAGTCAAATTATTGTTAGGACTTTCAGAAGTCTTTTTTAAATTCAGGTTCAGATATAACAATAATTGAAGATTCATGGTAACATAACCAGATTAGTATAGACACATTGTTTTCCACAATTCAGATTTTACAGAGCTCCAAACCTAGCTGCCCTTATTAAAAATCATGTTTGCATTTACACGTGATAATGCTCACAGACAGATCATGTTGAAATCTAAATACTATTAAGACTCATTTAAAGCTTTAGAACTGTTGAGCATTCCGCAATGTTGCTTCTGAAGCACAGCACAGCAAATGGAGTAGTGACTTGCCGTTGTACTAATAAAATTATAAATTACTTTTTAAAGGTCAGAAAATAAGTTTTTCTAAACATTTTGAAGATGTTCTAAAATGTTGTGACACATTTTTCTCAGGTTTCACCTTTTAGCATCTAGAACGTTGTATTAAGGGATGGTAAAACCAGCAAATTAATGTTATCAATGGTAAATCACAGTATATAATGACTTCTGCCTGGGGGAAGGAGAAGAAAGCAATGAAATTCCAATCAGAGTTAAAAGCTGTGAAGCATGTAAAGCACCACCATATTCATTAAGTTTCTCTAAGGCATATGATAAATTCTTGCAAAAGCTTGGGTCAGTTTTTCAAGATTTGAATGCCCAAATTTCATCACTCATGCACATCTTGTAGCTTCTGTAAATGCTGTGTCAAACAGCAGGCTGAATCAACCACTATTTTGTTTACATATCAATAGCCTCACTGTTCCAATTGTTAAGTGTTATTCTTAACTGAAAATTCACAGAGAATAAGAACTACAAAAATTAACACCTAACCTATTTATTCTAGATTGTCCATCTACTGAATCATTTTTTGCCCAATATGACTCTTAAATCGAGTTTATGTCTCCCAAACACACTTTATTGTATTCTTGCTCAGCTAAGCAAAACAATCTTTAGAAAACCTATACACCTTCCAACAGATAATGAAAAAATCCGTAGTTCTATACACCTTCATTCCAGGAATTTCAGAATGCTTTGCAAATATTAATGTTTCTTCCTGATAACAGAGAGGAAACCAGACCACAGAAAGGCTTTGTTTGTCAAGGTCACAAGGCAAGCCACAGTCAGAAATGAGACCACAATATATTTGATTTTCAGTTCCCTGCTCCAGGTGTTAGACTTTATTTCTAAACTGAACAGAGGAAAAGAGAATGATTTGCCCAGTTCTTAAAATAACTTTTTTTTTCCAAGACTCTCCTACTATTCCAATTCTATTACAGAAAGAAAAAAAAAAGAGGGCAGAAAAATATTAGTGAAAATAATTATATGGTCCTACCATGTATTTTAAAAGGTAATAAAACCCTAGAAATTTCAAATAATCTGCAACTATCTATTTATGCAGCTTCCCCTTTAACAAAAGATGGAAAGGAAAGAAACTGTAGCTATACAATGTTCTACCACTATTTAAATCCAAACTAAGTAAGCAATGGAGCATTGAGATATTAAAAAAAAAAAAAAAAAGGCAAAAACAAAAAACCAAAACACATACTTCCAACCCTCAAAAAAACCCAAAACAATCCTGTCAGAAACAATGCAAAGAAAAAGCACCCAATTAGAACAATCTTCAAAAGCAAAATTTTCTGCCATTGTTAAGTAAACCATTTTGCTGAGAACAATGCTGTGTTGATGCTGTATTGACATGTTGAGAAGACAGGTTTTGTAACACAGGTTGTCTAGGTTTGGGAAGGTACGAGAGGATGAGAAAGTAGGAGAAAATGTCAGTAAGACAGAAACTGTAGAATCCTCTATGACTTTTCCTCTAATAAATAAAAGCTGTATGGAAAACCCATCAGAAGCAAAGAAGAAAGAGTAGCTGAACCACAGGAAAATTCATTGCATGAAGTATACATTCAAAATAGGGTGAAACTACCCCTAGACATTTTTGGAAGAAATGGAATATGTTTCTGTTGACTAAAGCTCTCATACAAAAAAACAGACTCACTGATGCAAAGCAAAGTCCCTTCTAGCAAGCGCTGGGTTATCAACAAATACATCATTGTCACTGAAGATCCTAGAGAAACATCTGCCAATAGTCATGGAAAATTGAACCCATTCCTAGAAAATATGAGTTTCCAGCTAACAAATATGATAGAGAAACAGAAAGGCTCAGTGTAAACAGAGATTGTATTCAATTTAAGTTCCTAATGAAAACAAATGACAGACCATTCAAAGCAATGGAATTTCCTTCCACTCAAGTGAAGAAAGAAATGAAGGAACAATGATGTTGACAATGCAGGCCTGACTGGCTTATGGTTTCTAAAAGAGTGATAATCAAATGAAGGACTTGACAGAAGATGATGACCAACATTCCTCTTACCTCAGATAATTTACCATGCCCTAGAGTTGGGAAAATAAACATTACTTCACTGTTCACTGAAGTGGTTATGTTGCTGCAGTGATCACAGTTCCTATGCTGACAACTACGGACAGAAGGCAGAAACATTCCCAAAAAAGACCTAATAATTCCGACCTAGTGGTGGTCAAGGTTTTCAGAGAACAGTAAAAACAAAACACACTAACTCTGCAGCTATATCAGATACATCTATTTAACCTGTTTATATGTTCATCAGCCCATAAAAGCGAATGAGAATTAGAGCAAACTAAGTATCACCAAGTGTTACAGTAAGTAAGAATGAATATGAACCTGGTATACGGAGCTCAGTGTGGAGCATGCAGGCTCATTAGCAGATAGGAAATCAAAACCTATTTGCTAAGGTACCAGAATTACTTGCCATGTCTTTGGTTCAACACATTTTATTAAACCAGTCTATAACAGGACTGCTCTCAATCCATTAGCTCTTTGACTTGCAAAAGCCTAGTATAGCTAGTATCTCCAAGTATCAGTATTACTTGCAGTACAAGCATTGACTTGCCATTACCATATTCAGAAGTAGGTTAGACAGTCAAATTACTGATCCAAGAAATATCTGGTAACATCAAAGACTGCACAGACAATAAAAAATATACACATTTGAAAATGTTATTTTTCTAATTTTATTCTGAGATTCACTTTGTGATGCATTAGATAGCACTGTGTTTTGCTGCCCAGGAAATACAGACTGAAAGAAGTTTGGTATTCCAGAGCATTATTACCATATAGTACTGGACACTAAAAGAACTTCAGAACCAAAACCTGTAGAGCTATGTAAAAGAACAGAGAGCAGCATACACCCATGGTCTTTCTCCCACACTCACACATCCACACAAGACCCTCCAGCCATCCTCTGAAGCTGGGAAGGTAGTACGACCAGAGAGCTGTGTGGTTGCAAACGATAAAAGTATCACTACTTTCTTCGCTAGGTGACTGCACTATTAACCTGTTTCTACCAACTTGTGTCACATACCACCACAACTGCTTGACATTAGAAGGTTGTGAAGAAGTGTGTTCAAAACCGTTTTGTCTTCATCAGTAAGTAGTCATGGATGATTCTTGACATGCCAAGCGTGTTTAAACCAAAACCTCTTTACTATGCTTTAGTATTTTTAAATCTGCATACAATTAAACATATATGCTAACGAGCAAACTTTTTAAAACACTTTTCTAATATGGGTAGGGCAAAAGGCTGTATAAGTGAAGACTGAAGGCTTACAAACTTCTCTAGCAGCGGTTATGACACAGTAAGAGGAACTTGCCAAAAATGTTACCAAATGCTGATCATTTGTAGCAAGTAGATTCAAAAGGCACCACACTTATGACGACTCTGCTCTTATCAAACAGTATGTTTAGTTCAGGTTTTTTACTTTTCCTTTTTTTATTAAACGGAATACAATAAAGAATATGTGTCATTTTATCATTATTCATTTTGGGTGGCTGTGGAAGATAAAAGGTATGCCTTCTTTCAATAATTACTTTCTAGAGTAATCAGAATTGCCATCAGCCAATTGTTCCTTATGTTTTGACTAAAGATCGGGATTCTGCTTGTGAAAGAGTGACAATATGATGTGCTACTTATTGAGTTTTTCTGCCAAATGAATAGGAGATATTTTCCCACAACACTGCAGGGAGATAAAGAATTTCTGTAGTCTTAAAACCTAATAAAACTACAGGCAAAACAAAAATATGGCTAGCTTCCTGTGGATTGGGCCCAAAATTTAGGATAAATAGTTCATTAAGAGTAGCTATTTGATGTTTTCAAGACAATCAGGTAATCAGATTTACCTCTTCATAATCAGCTTCTCTAGGATATTAAATATGAGTATTTTTAACTAAGGATTTTGGGTGAGCATAAAAACCTAAATACTGCATTTATGATGCTGTCATATCCTTAAGAATATTTGGTTTAATCAGCTAGACACAAGACTTTATGCATGGAGTTCACATTACTGTAGTTCTTACTTACAAACCATAAAATGTATTCTTTCACTGACTTTTAGTCCATTTTAAAAAATACATTTATTCCACCTGTAATAAATAAAACTGCTATTGAAATTTAAAGGCTTTAACTCCATAAAAACATCTTGTTTGCATTTCATGCAAAAGAATATTGTGTTACATGCCTTTCCTTCTGAGAAGCCTTTACAGGAGGTTTGTATTTGGCAGACAGAGAATTGTTAAGACAAAACAAAAGGTCCTGTGTAATAACCTGGTTGCTTTTTAATCTGTGAAAAGTCTATTAATCAGACAGAACATGTCCAAAGAGTGAAAGAGATTTCTGCATCAAGTCTGTATTAACTTCCAACTGTTCCATACATTTCTATAAGATGTTCTGTCCCCACTTGCAGCTAGACTGAAATCTGTCATAAAAAAAGCTGGTATCAGTTCCATAGGCTGGCAGGCAGTGAAGCCCAATCTAAGATAACTCAAACTCATTCCAGCCAACTGTATTTCTGGTTTAAAAAACCCCACATGTGTATGTTTTATACAGTGACACCCAAAAAAAGGCTGTAAATATAGATGTGTAAAAGGAAATCACTATATGCAGTTCTTTTGTTTATGCCTTGAAAAATGCCTTCGCATTGTGATTATTAACTGTCAAGAAAAACACCTACACACATATGTTCTACATTCATAAATATGTTCTTCAGGGGAAAAAAAACAAAACAAAACAAAACCACAAAAATGTGAACAGCAGTAGCTTTCCATTAAGAAATGCAAAACTCGTTTTTCCTGGCTCTTTGACACAGTAAATTGAAGTGAGAAAACTAGGTTTAAAAGAGAAAAAAAAAATCAATATGAAAAACTATTGACTATTCTAATTCTACATTAAATATATTTTATATAGATTGAGTATTGCCAAACTGAAATGTTGTGATCAACGAGCCCTACTCTGCCCATAAACACTTGCACTAAAAAAGTAAGTTCTCTATGTAACCATATAGTTAAACCATTCCTATCAAAGAGAACTACCTTAATGTAGTACCCAGCTTAAAGCAGAAGAATCAGAATTTGTTACCCATTTCCATAACTTTTAATAGATCTTTTCCTTCCTTGCTGCCTATCTAAAAAGCTACCAATATTTCAATTAAAGAAAAAAATAGCTTACACTCTATAATAGTTCTAATTAAGAATCCCAACTCTACAAACAGAATTGAGTTCCATTTCAATGCAGTGTCCAAATTTCTGGGTATTTCCATTCCGTTTTGAAGAATTGATGATGGAGGTGAAATCCTCATTTGCAAAACCTAAAATAGAAGACCTACCATCTTGATGTTCAGTTGTGTGCATTCAAAAATATTGAATTCAAAATCACGCTTCCTTGCAGATCTTCACAAGCTTAGGTAATACAACTCTATGTTCTGATTTGCAGGAGCTTTCTCTCTAAGTCCAGGTCTGGCATTCTAACATGAATACACTTGATATTGCCCTTAAAGAATCATCACTCTCATTTGATTCAGGCAAAATCTGTAATTATATCCTTGTGTTAACATGTTTTTTCCCAAAAGTAAAGACTGATGTTAAATTAGGTATCTTGATGGCAGGACCAACAGGAGAAGAAATTAAACTATGCAGAGAATAGAACAGAGTATGTAAACATCTTCAGTAAAGGATGGAAATGACCACAGAATTTTTGGGTTTTTCCTGATGCTTTTTCCTTATTCCCTGTTAAACATGTGTGCTTTAAGTCCAAATTCTAGAAAACAGCACTAAAAAGTTTTGTGTTCAGCATGGGTCTCTGAATACTTAATAGGGTTATTTTTTATTTATATTGCATGTGATAAGACCAAATTAGATCATTAAATTTTAACATTCCATGGAGGACTGATAATGGCTTTCTGATGATGTCAGAATAGTTAGTATAAAACTTCTGCGTTTACTTTTCCAGTGTGATCAGCATCTTATTTTATTGTGCAGATGTCACTCTACCAAATTATTATCAGAGTGTTCCATTTTAAGTAGATAATTCTATGCCATATGTTTGTGTAGGAATTAAGATTCTTGCACTGGAACATACCATATTGCTCTCTCACTAAAATACAGTTAAAGAATTAATGCTTAATAGACACTTGCAGTGAACACTAAACCTGCCACGGGGAGCAACGTGACACAAAAAGGGGAGTGTTACTTGATGTTCTTTTCAACTGTAAGCAACCCTATTGGAAAAGAACTAGTAATTTAAACTCAGGACTTGTACCATCACAAAATCACAACAGGGAAGATAGAGGGACTGTGAATTACTTTCTTTGATAAGTTGCCTCTAAGCTTATCTATCTTCTGAGAAAATGCAAAGTTTCTTCAGCTTCTGTTGACTTCAATGGAAGCTGAGGATGCACTATGCCTTGCAGAATTAGAAGCTTTGTGAATATAGGTAGCTTAAGGGGAACATAAAACTGGCTTCAAGAGAGACATAAACAGAAGGAAATATAAGTTAAAAGAAATTATAAATAAAGATTGCAACCTCTGTCAGAAACGTTGGCTTTTTTATCCAAATTCATCACAAGCATATGTGAAATGTTTGTGTTACAGGAAAAAACAGTAGAAAGATGACCTTTCTAAAACAAGATGCACATCTTAAAATCATTTGTGTGTCAAACATTTACCCATCAAATACCACATCTTCTACCCTGTATACTCTAAAAAGGCAAAATGACCACTTCCAACTTTTTCACGATTGCATACAAATACAGAAGGAACGGCAATGGATTTATTGTGTGCTATGTCTTCTTTTTCAAGAATAACATTCTTAAGGGAGATGTCAGCTGCAGTAAACAGAACTGCCAGAAAGCTCTACCAAAAGTTCACATTCTTCATACAGTATCAAGTGGAATGAAATAAATCACCTAACAGAAGGCCTAGGTACCTACCAAATGAGGTTTGGATCATGAAGATTATTTCATTCTAATGTTTCTTTCTTTCAGGTTGATTGTAGGGGAAAGTGGAAAAATAAAGGAAAAAAGATATCAAGCAGTATACTGTAAGTAGTAAAAGCCATCTATTTAAAGACACACTAGTTACTTTTCCTATTTTTTAAGGACAGCTTTTAAGCAGGTTGAGATTTTATTACTGCTCCATTTCTGGGGATCATAACAAGCAATACTGCAGTGTAGAGGAAGTAAAACCGAATGGTTCTAACGACAACATGAAAGCAGAATCAAGGCTATTTCTATTGCACGAGAAGCAGAAGGCGGGTTTTTTGCCCTTTCTTGTTCTCCTACTCAGGAACTCAGCATTCATCACTGGAAAAAATAAGCCTAATTCGTTCCTGTCGTATGCTTTTGCAGTTGTGGTTCATGTCCATAGAATTAAACCTATGCCACACATCTTTTTCCCCACCTGACCTACCAGGTTGCCCGCTCAAATATTAAGAACAGAAAAAGTATTTTGTTATGTCTTTCTAAACTATTTTTACAGGACCCCAACCTGGAACTTCACTTCCACCAGGCATAAAAATTCCATTGTGATACTAGCCTAAATACATTCATAAGTTGCCTATGTCATTTGTTCATATTTGTACTGGGGTAAACACTTTCAAACTTGAAACAATAATGTTTCTAAACCCACCAGGTTTGCAACAGAAACAGAGGATTTGGTCACAAAACACTCAGGTACAGTTTGGTGTCCTGGACCCATCCAACAGGCATAAAAATTATGCCTATACGGAGAAAACCAGAAAGCTAAAATGCAGTTATACATAAAACTGTAGCTTGCTTCTCAATCCCACTTCTGTGGCTGTGCTATCTATTCAACTCTGCTCTAGTCAATAAACCAAAGGGTTTTTTTAATTTGCTTTCAAATGAGAATCCTCCCTTTTCAACAACTTTTTGAATTAACTTTTCTTGAACACAAGTGATAAGAATAGCATAGTCTTTCAGATGAATTTTACTATGGTCTTTTACAATGGCAATGATACCTTCATATCACTAGTACAAAAACAAAACGAAAGAAGTTGTTACTGATAATATCTACAACTGCGTATCTTTTATTCAATAACACCCTGTAGGGTTCCCACAGTTATCAGCTAAGTAGACCCAAGGTCTTGGTGGTACTTCATCATTTCTAAGTAATGAGGTCCCAGCTGCCAGCAGCCGTTCCTGTTACCTACACCCTAGAGGACCATTTTTTTAAACCACTAAACAAGCAAATGAAATTGAAGTATTTGACACTGCGGTGGCTAGCACATGTCCATGAGAAGCTATGCCACAGCACTTGCCTATTTATGCAACTATATCACTTAGGACTATGGGAAGTTTTTCTCCACATTTGAGAAGATACACACACTAGGGGTGTGACATGACTGTACAGTTGTGAGAGAACAATTTAGTAAAAAGCCTCTCTCTCAAGTAACAGGCTATGGTTTCAGCATTTTAAAACTGGTGATTAATTTCTTCATCAAACACAATATAATAATCATTTTAAAATATCCATGATGTCAAAGAGCAAAAAATTACCAATGAGACAGTCCCACTACCACCGCACTCCACACCATCTTTGGCCCAGATTTAATTCACAGCTTGAATACTTGTGCTCAAGGTTTCCTACCCTTCCAGCTGACTTTGTCTGCAATCCTGTTACTCAAAAAATTTTATTTGTTCAAGTAGCATTTCTAGGTTCCTGGGAAACAGAAGTTTCTCCAAACTTGGAAAAGTGGCATCTATTTTACATTTGAATAAAATGAGAAACAGAGAGTAGATTTGTAATAATTACGGGCAAAGGAATCTGTCTCAGATTTTTCTCCTTCACCTAACAGGACTCCTTCTCTGATCCACCCTGAAAGCTCATGATTCTCACAGCCTGCTAGCCAACAGAGGAGACGATGCTTAAATCTGTAACTGGGCTCAAACTATGCACTATAACTAGTCGGCCTGTCTGCAAGTCTTTGTTTCAGAATCTGTGACCAGTAATTAATACAGACTTTCACAGCTCTTTTAAACCAAAGAAGGTTTTAATCTTAAAGGAACAGATAAGTCTGAATGAAAAACAATGTTTAAACAATGAAACATTGTCCATGGATATCTGTTTTCCACAAGCTTAGCCCAATTGCCTCAGATCACGCATGCAGCCTCAATCTCTAAATATGCCTGTTTTTCTGCAAATAATTCTCAAACATTTTCCAGACAACAACAGTTTTTTAACAATTTCAGTTGTCTGAATTAACCTCTCCAAGCCATTGCAAGCAAATAAATCATTATGAGCTAGGCTTGGAAGAAATGCTTTCTCAATTAAAAATGTGTGCATTTGCATTGTTTCTTATCCTGACAACTGGGAGATTTATTTAACCATAACAATAGCCTCATGGTAGCTTCTTTAACAGATTTGCTATTGAATTACAATATTGTGTATGCAGTACATTTCCAATACAGCCATGTGGCAATCTTTTCCTTGCTGCAAGACCAGGTCTCATACACTGGTACCGAGCTGCTCTGGATGTTTTACAGGCCTCAGTTTAAAGACAAACTAAAGCCACTCCTACTTCCAAACCATACACCGTATTCAAAACACTTTCTCCTCTCCTCATGTAAAAAGCACAGCAAGGTGCAGGTGCACAACATACACAGAACTACCATTAACCAGGAGATACACATTATGAAAGTTACTAGTTGCAGGTGATGGGAAGACTTTAACATTTACCTTGTTTACATGTCTGGAATGGTTTTTATATTTTACAACATGCTCTTCAACAACACCAGTTAGTTTCTGTAATTTTAATATAAAATAGTAACTCCTTCACAGATCAATTGTCTCCATAGACCTTTGATAGCAATTTTGAAATCAAATCAAGATTTGGAAAAAAAAAAAAAAGGGGAGGGGGAGTAAAGGTGATGTATATTTAGATATATTACATTCTCAATGATGTCAAGAATACTTTCTATCTGTCAAAAATGGTCTTTTCTAGTTTACAGTGATTAACTGTTACTCGATGAAAAAGACGACAGTACATTCTAATATACTAGAACCAATATACTTTCTTAAAATCTTTCTTAAAAACTCACCTACAATATCACATTAGTTTAATATAGGGTCCTATTTTATAAAAAAAAATGACAGAATTGGGGTAACTTGCACCAAGAGGTAAAACATTACTGAGAATCACTGTGGATTGGACAAGTAACTATGGTATTGAAAAATTTGACACTATGTAATTTGTACTGAAACAGAACATAAAATAAAAGCAAAATTACCATTCAGTATTTTTAAAAGACATATTAAATTTGGCCTTTTTGTACAGTAGCTCAGAAACAATTGAAAAAGAAAATGCTACCACCCCAGAGCCAAATTCTCATTGCAGAGGTTTTCATTTTCTTTGGCTTTCATGCTCCAGTTTTGCCAACTATTAAAAGATTCAGAAAACAGCTGAGTGTAATTGCGACTTGGTCACAATTGGCAACAGAATCTTCTGTTAATCACTGCTCTCTCCGAAGGTACCCAGTTTGATTAAACTAGGAACTAGTTTAAACTCCTGCTATACAAATGTTCTTAGAAAATGGAAGACAGACACATGGAAGACTGATTAAAAAGCACAGACCAAAGACCTTCGTACTTCCTTCCACCCTTGAACGCTCAGACTTACTTAGAAATTTTCAGGTGATATTTTCTGTTTCAGGAAATCATCAGTGTTTATTGGGCCATCACACAAAGGAACTAAACACAAACAAATGACAAACTAGCTTCCTCTTCAGTTTGACTAAGGAATGTGTCATCTTACTTATGCAATGAAAGTGAATGGTGCCGTTCAGAGAATACAATTACTTTTTTAATCACTGTAACGGTATTTGTAACTCTGTCATAAGGTAAAATACACTGATATTACTGAATATATAATAAAAGTTGATCCCCTACTCAAACATGGAAGAACGTCATTTTTCCTAATATCAGTTAGTGTACAACAATGACATAGCTTGTATATATACTATGAAATACTGGCAATAAATAGAGGTAGCGTTATTAACATGCAGTATTTGTCTGATCTGCTACATAACACAAATCTTAAATTCCACTCATCTCGTTTTACAGGGGCATGGCAACACTCTCAATGGACACTGTTAGAGTTTGACAGTTAACACACAGATTGGGAAAATACAACATGGTATATGGCATGCTTTACTGTCTCAGGTTTAAGCCACCTGCCAAAAAAAAAAACAAAAACCAAAACAAAACCAAAAAACCACAAACAAACAAACAACACCCCTCCCCCCACCCAAAAAAAAAAAAAAAACACAGCACCATTCACTTCATTTTGGAAGACTGATTTTTTTTTTTTAGTAGGGTGTCTTGAACCTTTACTCAAGTAACACTTATACAGAAAACAGAGGTCTCACTACTATCTCAAATACATAAAATCAAGCTGTATGTATGATCTACGTAATATCATAATACAAAATACATAAATACATTAATACATAAAATCTAGTGTTTAAGACCATCAATGAACAGCCACTTTCTTGGTCATTACTGAAAAGTATCAATTAACAGACTGCACTGATGATTGAAAAATATTACATAAGAAAACAACTCACAAAACAGATGCCCCTACAGTCATAATTTACTAGCTAAATCAATATCCTGGTGCACCAAGTAACCAGAATTCTACTGTCAGTAACAGAGTATGAGATATGCTCTGCTTTGGTCTTCAGGTCTTTATTAAAATATATAATCTTTACTTTTTACATAACTGCCCTGTTAACATATTTCCTTTCATGAAGAGTGAGGAAGGAAAGTAGGACAGCACAGACCTCAGACTTCAGGAGAGCAGATTTCAGCTTACTGAAGGAACTGGTTGATGGCATCCCAAAGAAGGCACCTCCAAAGAATAAAGGAGTTCAGGAAAGCTAGCATATGTTTGAGGAAAACATCCTCCAAGTTCATCCTGACAATCAGGAAAACCAGAATGTTTAAATGTTGCTGGAGGTGGCTTGGATAAACGGTAACTCAAGACCAAGCTCCAAGGCAACAAGGCAGCATACAGAAGCTGGAGGCACGGCAAGCCTGTAAAAGAGGAGCTTTAGGTATGTAGGGATGGTGTTAGGAGAGCCAAAGCTCATCTAGAGTTGACACTTGTGAGGGATATCAAATGGCAACAAGAAGAGCTTCTACCACTGCTCTAGTAAGAAAAGGCTGAGCAAGTAAAGTGTGTGCTCACTGCTAAATGGAGACAGTGATGTAGTGACAGGAGGCACAACAAAGGCTGAGGTGCTTTCTTTGCTGCAGTCTTCATAAGGTCCATCAGCCTTCCGTGCTTAGTGATAGATACAAGAAGGAGATGAACTACCAGCAGTGGATGACAGCTGAGACAAGAACTGCTGCCAAAACTCAACCCATGCAGCTCCATGCAGCTGATGGGCTGTATCCAAAGAACTGGCCAGTATCATAGTGACACTGCTTTCTGTCATCTTTGAATTGTTGTGGAGAAGACAGGGGAAAGGACTGGTGACTGGACAATGGCAAACACTGCACACATCTTCAAAAGCAGGCCAAAAGAGTGGTCCAGAAACTGCAGACCAGTTGGCCTGCTTAGGTCTCTGGGAAAAACCATGTTATGAATCATCTTGGAATACACTTCTGGGCACCAAGGGCGAATCATGCCTGAACAATCTGATTGCCTCCTCTGCTAAAATGACCAGATTTGTGCTTGTCAGTAGATATCACTCACCTCAACTTTAGTAAGGCTTTCAACATTGTCTCCCACAACACTCTTGCATCCAAATTTAGACCTTACAGTTTGGGTGGATGGACAACTAGCTAGGTAAAATACTCATCAGATGGACAAGCTAGAAGAGTTGTGGTTAGTGGGTTGTAGTCTACCTGGAGACCAGACACAAGCAGAGTACTGCAAGGGTCTATGCTGGGACCTGACTAATATTTCTATCAGTGACCTGGAGGAGGTGATGGAGTATGCTGTCAAGTTTGCAGATGACACCAAGCTGAGGAACCAGTTGATACGCAAGGGCAGGGCTTATGTTCAGAAAGACCTGGGCAGGTAGAAGGAATGGGCTGACAGGAGTCTAATGAAATTCAGTTTGTCCTCACAAATGTGGAATCCTGCCCCTGGGAAGGCAAAGCCCCTGGCAATGACACAGGCTGGGGCTGGACGGGCTGGGGAGCAGCTCAGTAGAGAAGACCTTGGGGCCTCTGTGAGCAGCAATCAGAGTGCAGGCCAGCCACGCACCCTGGCATCAACAATGGCCAGTAGCACTTTGAGTTCTACGAACAGTAGGGTAGCCAGCAGGTTAAGGGAAGTGGCTATCACCTTCTGCTCAGCACTCACCAGACCACACCGAGATACTGTGTCCAGTTCCCCCGCTTTCTGAAAAATGTAGATAAGAAGGTGTGAGTTCAGCAGAGGTTCATCGAGGCAGTCAGGGAAAAGAGCATGCAGAGGCTGCGTGAGATTAGCCTTTTTAGCCTGAAGAATGGCTGAGGTGGTTTCAAGGGGGAACCAACAGTAGCCCCCCAGTACCTGAGAGGTCACCAAGGGAACAGAGCCAGAGTGGTGGATCACAGGAGGGTGAGAGACAGTGGGCATTAACTGAAACACAAGAGGTGCAGACTGGAGCTAAGGAGAAATCTTTTTCCCCATGAGGACAGCCTGGTAGTGGAGCCAGGGCCCTGAATTATTCTATGATCCTATGAAACATCAAAAATAGTTGACAAGTCCTTCTATAAATCTTTGCACGCCAGGCTTACACTAGTGACTGACAAAAACACACTAAAAAGGATAACTTCCACAAGGTTTAAAAGCCAGTAAATTTTCCCCATCAGTGACTATGGATGGTGAATTTTGAAACTCTTTAGTTATGATATGCACTTAATTTTAAAAATGCCACTATTTAGCAAGAAAGGACACATGAAAGAGATTGGTTGTATTCAGAAGTAAAATCCAAGAATGATTGTTTAACAAATCCATAAACTTAAAGAGTTGCATATTCTTCTGGGAGGGAGAAGTAGGAAACACTTTTCCCATAACACTGATTAAGTGTCAGATCACAAAAAAAAAAAACAAACAAACAAACAAAAAAAACACCCCCAAGATAGCTCAGCAGTCCTAGTTAAAACAGTTCACTTGACCTCTGAGCAACAGGATTGAGGATTTCCCCTGAACTAATTTAAAACCTATCAGTGCCGAACATAAGGAAATGTCAACTGCTGAAATGTACTGGTTAACATGCATTTCAGTCAAGTTACAGTAAACCAGAGTGCAAAGACATAAGATCTTTTCTCCTATATGGAATACTTTTATTCTCATGTCTTCATTTTTTATATGCAATATTACTGCAATTATAATTAGGTCACATTTTTTATGACTATTTAGTCTGATGTTTCGTATTCAAATTAAATCTTTAGTCATACACTATAAGCAGGCTGCCTTTTGATAAAGTAGTTTTCCCTGATATATTTAAGCTTTCTTATTCCTCATTAGACTTCACGACTACTTAGAGCAATGCAGCCCCTTGCTACTTGAAAACTAATGTATTTTTTTAAGAAAAAACAGGCTGTCTGAAGAAAACAGCTATCATTAATAGCATCCACATTCAGACACAAAATTCCATGAAGGGGTGAATAATTCAATGATTCATTATGCGCAACTTCTGATAGGGTTATATCCCCGCTCTCATGGACATCTGAATGAATCATGGCAGCTGGTGACTGGTTGTATGGCATGCTGTACTTCTGACCTACTGTGAGGCCTCAGCAATGAGGCAGCAGCCTGTTGGCAGAGATGGCACAGCAGATGCCCTTTTTGCATTCACTGATCAGACAGAAGCTATGCAAATACACTAGTCTGTAAGTGGGAAGAAACAATTTAGGGTAAGACAATGCAGCCACAGCTGAGGGAAAGAGAGTGGTAGTACAATGGAATTTAGCAAAAAGACACAGTACAAAACTACTGCATACCTCTCTATGCTATGCTGGGGTAAAGATGCCCCAAGATGGCCCAGCCAGCAGCAGAGAGCTTGCACAGACCTCCAGGCAACTTGCAATTCTCTCCGATAGCCAAACCAGCCTCAGTAAATTTACTTGTGCATAGGACTTCCATCAGCATGACTGAACTGAAGCAGTACCATTTTAACCACAGCTAAAGACGCATACTGAGAACAATGTTTTGAATGTATTCTGCAGCCCTTCGAGGATAACAGAAAGCCCAAAGAGCCATTTGTTGCAATTGGTTGAATCAGCAGTTTGTTTTAAGTGAAAATGAGAACAAGAGCCAGGAACTGCATGTGTAAAAAAGAAAATAAAACAGACCTTTTTTCCAACTATAATCTTCATACATAGCACTTATTTTTGGCTCCAGCTTCACAAAGTTTGTTGAATGGATTTCTGGAGAATAAGCAGCTATCATAAAACAGACTTCTCATACCTAACAATTCACTGTATCTTTCCAAAAAGCACAGGGTCTGAATCTGGGCATCTCTTATGTACAGTCAAAGATGTTTTACATGGAAATCCCAGATTCTCTTAAACAAAGTTTAGCAGCAAAGTATACAGAAAAATTAGATTTAACATTTTTCCTGCAGCACAGTGACCGCAGTAACAGCAGTTTTATGCACAGCATTCATGAGTCTTTTACAGTGCACAGTGATTTTGAAAGCCAAACCAAACAGACTTGGAGAACAGAGTAATACTTAGAAAGCATACAAGGGGGAAAAAAAGAAAAAAAATATATATATTACTGTTCCTTCCCTCACCACTGAATCTCAAGACAGCTCACTTGGAAATAATTTACAAAAGGTGTTGCCTAAGATTGCGATTAACATCAAAACACTTACTATTTTCATAAAAAAGATTTTTTGATAACATAAACCAGAAACTTTTGTGTGATTATACAGGAAAAAGAAGGCACAATGACAGCTTATGTTAACATGCCTGTACTAGCCTTCATGCACAAGCACAGGTTAAAAAGGTGGAGGAGGGGAGGGAAGAAGAGATAACACCTTGAGATTTAACACTAGCTAGAAAACAGCACAGCTATCCACAGTTACCAGAAAACAAGTACTCTCTTTTCTCAGACACATTAAAATTACAGAAACACACTATCACTTAACTAAGTACACATGTGCTAGCACAGGCTATGATTAACTTTCATTTTGCAGTTTGACGTGTGCTACAAGCCAATGTTGGTCAAATTTAATGCACTCCATACCTCAAACCTCACTACAGAACAAGTCAGTCCAGAAAGCAACACTGTTTTTCCCAAGGGATATACTGTACCTTAATAATCAGCTATGGTATCCAGAGAATTGCAGTGATACTGCATTTGTCCCTATGGACAGAAAGGCCTATCTTGAACCCCAGCATAATAAGACCCAAAGCCAAAAGCAGCATAGCTGTAATGTAACATTTTTCAATGTAAATATGACAGAGGCATTTAAGAAAAGACAGATTCCGAAATGAAATATAGCAAAGAGATTAGCAAAGCTGCTATGATTCAAGTAACAATGAATTCTCCAAGGGTTCAAGCTTATCTGAGTCTCAGCAGCAGCATAATACAGCCAAAGTCCAAATCACAGATGCAGGGATTTTGAAGCACTACAGCAACTAGATATATACCACTAAATAAATCACCATCATGAAAATGCAATTTCTTAACAATTCCTAGTGATGAACCTTTGTTTTAAGATTAAAAGTAGAATAAAAGCAGAAACTGAACACTGTCTAAATAGTACGAATTACTGCATTGGGTGCCCGTGGCAAGGTGTTAGTAGGGGGGAGCTGCAGGGGCTGCCTCTTGGGGAGAGGCCAGAGGCTGCCCCATGCTGGACACAGCCCATTCCAGCGGACCCACAGCAGGGCACAGCTGAGCCCAGCAGCCAAGATGGTGATGCCTCTGCAGAAACATACTCAGGAAAAGGCAAAAACACCAGATGGTAGAGGAGGAGGGAACGAAAAATAGTGTGAGAAACAGGATAGGGAACACCAAGCTCAGAGGAGGGGAGGAGGTGCTCCGTGGCGGAGCAGGTAATTCCCTGCAGCCTGTGGAAAGCCCATGCCAGAGCAGTTGTAAGTCTCCTGAAGGAATTGCAGCCTGTGGGGAGAGCCCACACTGAACCAGGGGAAAAGTGAGAGAAGGAAGGACTGGCAGAGAGAAAACCCCTATATACTGACCATACAACCCTGTCCCCCCATGCCACTCAGGGAAGCAGAGGGTAGAAAAGTCGGGTTTGAAAAGGGAAATTGAGTCTCAGAAAGGGGGGAAGAAAGCTGTTGTTCTAAAGCTTGCCTGTTTCTCACTACCCAAATCTATTTTAATTGGCAATAAACTAAATTACTTTTCCATAAGTTGAGTCTGTTTTGCCTACAACAGTAGTTGGTAAGTGATCCCTCTCAGGAGGGGGAGCGAGCAAGCAGCTGGATGAGCATTTGTCCCTCAGCCAAGGCTAACCCATGACAATGAGGTAGGTTGAGAACAGGGAAATAAATGATGCAAGGACAAAGGCACTGTACTGTTTCCCATCACACCTAATAATATTGTGAGTAAGTAATTTTACTTGTGGAAAAGAATACTTGTAAGTGTGGCAGACACAGTGTTAAAATTCTTAGTAAGACCCACAATCTTACAACTCCCAAGAAACTGGAAAAATCTCCAAGATTGCAGCTGACAGTTTACTATTTTATCCTGCAAAAGGCAAAGCAAGTTTTTGGGGGTTTTTTCCAAAAACATACTGACTATTGCTGACATGATGTATATTATTATATAGTACTACACTTAATGAAGACAAAATATGCCATGCAGAAATATATGTTTCATTGGTAAAAAAGGTAGTAAAGTCTGTAAACAGCTGAATCAAGGCAAAAGGATTTATCCTGACTAAATCTCAGTTTTAATCCATAAATCAAATGTTCTGTGATATGGTCAAATTAATATTGCCAGGAAACCTGGTCATTTGCACTATCTGTGTTTTTAACACTGTTATTGTTCCATTATGAAATGCTTTGGCCCTTTATTTTATTGTTATATCTTGTTTGGTTATTTTGATTCTTTCCTTTAAATTTGTAAAATATCTACATCTTAAACGAACTTGCCTTTTTTTATGCTTAAGAGTCAGTCTGAGTGGGTTCCAACTGTAGTTTTCCACAACTACAATCACTTACACATCCAAAAAAGCTACAATACCAAGGTTTGTTTGCTTTTTGTTCCCATAAAATCAGTAGTTTTCTGATGATCATTCAATTTGTGATAATTCTACAAGCTCTCCTCTCCCAAGAGGTGGCTTTTTATTAGGCAAAGCACAGGGCTTTTACAGGTTCTCACTTTAAAGAATGCTTTAAAAAAAACAACTATGTTCTTTTTCTAAAAGTAATAGAAAACTTGTTCCACAGAACTCAGCTCACACCTTTTTTGAGAGGCACTGCCTCACTTGACTCTTCAACTAACTCCTTATCCAATTAAGCACTGTTGACAAGAGCATTGTTGAAAGCTATGAAAGAAGCCGTATCCAATCCTCCTTGGCAACCATGACATAGGCCACAGAAGGATTATCACTGGGCTCCCAACAGCTATGCAGAAAACCCATGCTATTTTTACACAAACATTTTATTAAAGAATTTTCCTATTCTTATTACTACCAGTCTGTACCCACCAGAAGATGCAGTGATGTAAGCAATGACAAAGGCAAATTTCCATTGTATGAACTTCGCTCATAGCAGATTGAGAAAGCAAAAAGGCGAAGTTGCCAAGAGTTTTCAGCACCTTATGCATGCTGCAGCTCTCACTGCTCCTGCCAGCTGTACAGCTGAACCAGTGATAACGCTGGTTGGAGACTTTAGAGTAAACATCCTAGCACAGACAAGACTCCAAAGGGAAAATATGAAATGAGCTTTTGACAAAATAGTAAGATAAGATAAGTAAAAAAAGAAAACCTAGTAGGCTGGATGTACCATAAAAAGCAGCAATAGTTTTGTGGTCATTTATCTATGAGGAAACTCCTTAATGCATCATGTAGGGCACCATGCTTCTAAGCAGCGATGTGCCAGGCAGCTTTCACACATGCGTTTTCAAAGCATTATAAATAAAGAATAAGTGCCAAAGTCATTATCCTCCTTTCCCTAAAAAGCCTGAGCTAAAGAATATCAGGCACATGCAGTTACTGTTCATGCTAATCACCACTGCTGTAAGATGGAACAGCAAAGAAACACACCCGCTTGATACTGTGAAAAATAATTTGACTAATAATTTTTGCCTAACAGTAATTTGCCTAATAAAATTTATGCAACAAGTGGGTAGCCTTTTAGCACCTACCAACCACACCTTGCAATGAGCCTCCTGAAAAATATTGGGAAATTATATCACCTTATACCTTGTAATTCATAAATGGAATGTTTCACTCTTTTTAGTCTGGATGAGCAAGTACCATCAGTCCAAACAGATTTTTGTACATTTGGTCATAACAAATAGAAACAGATGGGAATCCACTTTCTATCTACTATGTAAAAAAAAGAACATATGTAGGTTTCTTAAAACACAGTAAAGAAAGTTTTTAATCAATGTTGACATTTGCTATGCACCAGTCTCTCTTTCAAGAATCAGGGTTAGAAAATGTGCTGTAACACATTTTTTTCACAGAACAATTTGTTTGGTCTTTCTACAACAATGAAAGCCAAGCTGGATTCTCAGCAAGTATTCAACAGTCTTAAAGACCATAAAAGTCTAAGTATGGAAGAAAGAACTTCAATACACAGCCAATCACATTTTGTAAAGCACACCCAGAAGTACTGTTAGAAACTGAAACATAACACTGAGCAACACCTGAAAAAAGGCTTTAACAAGTATATCGGCAGTAACACACATAGTAGAGAAAAACAGGAATGGTTATATTAGTGCATATGATGTGATAAGAAGCCTTCATATACAGACACTAGACTAAAATCAGTTAATTTCTGAAAAGTGTCCTAAAAGATAAAGATACTCAGCTGTGTATCTGTGACAATCCTGCCAAAAATGTTTGTCATCATCAAACAAGTTAATATTTCTCGACTCTTTCATAATACCAAAACAAAACGGTTTGAGGCATATGTATCCCATGGCATTTCACAAAATAATCATAAAAGTCATCGAATAACAATCTTTAGACTAAATGTAAGTTCGTATGTTGAGTATAGTCACTCTAAACTACATTTGCAGCCAGTGACAAATTTGTCAGTATAGTCAATTGAGTTTAGCATGCAATTTACGTCTTGGTTAAACTCATGCCTGAGGTCTCTTGCTAAAGAAACTGCAACCTGCAATTGCCTATTTCTCTCTGCTGACATTATACAAATCTATGCTGACTAGCTCAACTGTACTTACCAAGAATGGCTAAAGTCAGTCCAGCTATATTACAGAATTAACCAGTCAAAACAGTAAGTCCTACAACAACAAAAAAAAACAAAGGGAGAACATGAAATTTGAATCAGAAAGCTAACTTGAAACACAGATTTAAGCGAAAAAGAAGACCAAGAAATCTGAGGATTTCTCACAAGCAGAATCTTAGGCATGCTTTTGTCATGAGGGCAGAGAATGAACAAAACTAGAAAAGTAAAGCACAGAAGAAGGAAAGATGTTAAGCTTGCCTTGTACCAACATTAGAAGATATTAGTGTAAGTAATTAACAAGGTTCGACCAGATCCAAGTATTCTGGATTTTCTCACTATTCAGAGAATAGTGAGATTTCTCACTATTCAGAGAATATTAATATTAATGTTAAATATTGTACGTGCTGATGCATACTATTGAAACCAACACTGTAAACTTAAAATACTATTCTCACTGACAAACTGGGGGAGGAAACAAGAATTTGTAGCCACAGCATCTTTTGTTAAAATCCAGTTCTCAGTTATCTCTTCAACTCCATGTAGCAGTACACTTTAGTTTTTTAAACAAATAAGGTATCAAAGTGATTTTTTTTCAATGGTTTAACAAATACACAAATCTATTTACAGCCAAAGGATAGAATTAAAATTTTAGAACAATGGATGGATTGATTGATTGATTAAGTATTGCAAATACTCCTCTTGGTATTGAAAGGAAGTCATTGCATTAATCCATTGATAAGGTAAGAGCAGAGATTAATCCAGTCTGCAATATTTTAATTACAACATTTTCAGCGTAAGTAAAGAAATCATTTGTATTGTCCATTGTCAGTATTACTTAATAAGCAAAAACTAAGAAATTAACAGAGAAGTGAAGGTCATCAAATTAAGCTGACAAACTCCAATTTTCTTCTTTCAGTGAAAAAAAGGTTTTTAATATACTTCATAACAGATACGCATTCTCTCCTCAAAAACTGCTGAGTTGAAGAGAAAGGACTAAAGCCACAGCTTGAGCTACTTAACAAGGGAAAGTTGTTAAGGCTTTTTTTAAATTACGCAGAATTTAAAGATGCCAATTAATCCTATTTACTAAAAGAACAGAAGGCTGTTCTCTGGCACGAAAAAAAATGGGGCATATTAAACCTTCTCACAAATATATTCCTTGACTTCCCTGGTACTCTGGTTTAAATCAGGCCTGAGTTTGATCCAGTCTGTCTAGCTGTTCTTCACTAATTCACAAAAGGCTATCTTCTGCAATTTGTTCTCCTTAACATGGGAACAGATACAATTAGGGTTGAGATTTTCTTTCTGTGCTTAACTCAGAGTTTTAACTCATTTCTGGTATCCTACAACGTACATCTTTCCATCTTTTAATTGACATATAAGGGTAGCTGGCAATGTTTGGTTTTATCACATCTGACATAATCTACCCAAGTTGGTTAAGATCTGGTAAAAGAAGAATACTAATAGCAATTTGCAATTTTATCAAGTTTTTCTGCCAAAAAGGAGAACTCTGATACACAGTCATTGGGGGATTTTGTTGAGTTTTAGTACCTAAAAGAAAACATGAGATGAATTCAAGCAAAAATAAATTTGAAATTCTTGAAACAAAATGTAGAAAAAACAGAATTCGATAAATCTCCTATAAATTAAGAGGATTCCAACTGTCTTAGAGACACCTCATATAGAATTGAAAAGTCTTAAAAACTTTGCCACCAGTGTAGTCTGTAATACAATTTTCCAAAATCATAACTTTCCACAAACACTATACAGAAATTTTGCAACATATACAGATCTTAGAAAACTGCAGTGAGATTCTGGTCACAAGAAAAATAAAAAAGAAAGTAGGGAAGGGAAGGGAAAGTTGAGTGGTAGTCCAAGACACTGAAGATAATGCGACATTTTTAAGGGAGTCTTATAGAATTCCTATAAACTACTATAGCAATCCTTCACCAAAAGATCACTAGTGGTGCGTATACTAAAAGCCTTTACCTGCTATCAACATCACGAACTTCTCATGTAGAAATTTTAATGACAGTACATGCATATATATATGCAGAGGTTTGCCAAATTCCACACACTTTCCTGGTTCCATAGCTCTTAATCTCTTGGAAAGAAATTTTTAAAGGACAAATAAATCCAGCACTATTTAGTCTCTACCAGATCACACATAGATAGAATGTGTTTGTTTGTTACTCGTATCTGCTTGAGTAAAGGTGTCACACAGAAGTGACTTGCACACAGGAGGAGTAAACATATTGCAGTCGGGGAACTTCAGATTCTGTTTATTCTGCATTGAGAAGGATTTGTAAGTGCTGTGCTAGGTACTACTCCAAAATACCTAATAATGTATATTTCATGATCAGATAGCCTTCCAGCAAGAAAATGTTTTTCTAAAAAGTAATATAAATCATCTTTCATGCAACTGAAGTATACCCTCTCTTGTATCATTTTGCGTGGACATAGAGAACAAAGGAATAACATCCTCCTGGAAAGGCTTGTGATATCATGCCTCAGTCTTCTCTTTTCCAGACTAATCAAACCAAATAATTTCATTAATCATGTAATCCTTACTGCCAACTACTGCCTTCTACTGCCTACTCTCTCTTTTTCATATTAATATTTACTGATGTGTCCTAGCCAAATTGGAAAGAGTTCTCCAAACTGAGGCTTCATCAGCTTCAGGTGAAATAGCCAAATCCCCTGTTTTCCATAACAACACTGTTGTTAATGCAAGATGCTAGGAATTCAGCAGAAAGGTGAGAATTTTCATTACCCAAACAATATCAACAATATGGGTAGCTAGAGAAGAATTTGTGCTAAGCCCTAAATTCTCTTTAACAAATGCAATATGTTTAATACCAGCAGTGTACAGTAAACAGATAAAAATCAGTTTATTTTAGAAAATGTCAGAAAATGTCAAACTTTCAATTATGTATTGTCATGATAAAGCATCTGCTGTTGTAGAAACATTATTTTGAGCCTAAGCTTGCAGTAGCAAACAGATATGATGTTTTGTTTATACACGAAAGTATTTCCCTTATTTTTTCAATTTTCTTACCAGCTCAGAAGTACAACAGTGCTACCCAGTTTAGAATATTTTCTTCACTAAAAAAATGCGTGCTGATGACAATACCGTTATTTGAACACAACAGAAAAAATTAGTAGCAAATACTGTACCGAAATAGCCAACCTTCCCACCACAAAGGATCCTTGTGATCATTTCTTTGAGAAACTCACAATTTTTGAATGCTCGAAAACTAGGGAACTCCCATTCCTTTGTCCCAGAAAATTCTGTTCAGTTTTCCTTGCTTTTCCTCAGGAAAATAATGGCAGCTCAAAATTACCTTGGCAGCCAATGCCAAAGTCTCACCACTATCTTCACTACTACACTCTTAGCAGTTAAAGCTATTGTAGCAATTACAGTAGTAAGTCACTACAGACACTCTCCTTCATCTAATCTCCAAAACCAGCAGCTCATGCCGATAGCCCACGAGATCCTGCAGTACCAGAAGCTGGCAAAGTACCTCCAACTCACCTGCTGTCAGAAAAGAGAAAAATTTGTTCCTAAAGTAATGCCTAAAATGCACCATCTTCTGTTATGGCCCTACTGTGGGAAGGAGATCACCTAAATCTAGAGCAGAAATCAAAGAGGAGAGCAAAAAAGCTGAGCAAATTATGTTATTTTTGAGAACAATGGTCCAGCTACCACTACAAAAAACACGATGGCTTCAGATACCACATAATAGCATTAGACCTGCAGCTCAGTTTGACCTGTAATGCAACAAGGCAAGAAGCCACACTACTGATAAATGTAAAGGGATACCTGGTAAATCCTAATTTTAAATGTTTCCTCTGCAACCGAAAGAATATTCTTCTAGCAGAGTTACTTTCTGTAAATGTATTTTTAGGCATACCTTGCTTATAATGAAGCCTACTTTATCTTCCAACTATAGCAAGTGGTCTCCATCATAATTTGCTTACAACTCCCATAAATTCCTGTGTCCTTAGAATAAAGCTGGTGCAAGATCATTTGGCATTCTGTCCAGTAAGATGCAGAACGTATATTCTTTGCGTATCATAATATTAAACAGTTAAGTTGGAAAAATAATCAGATAATCATGACAGTTTATGCAGGTAAATATAAACTAGTGCTAATGCACTGGCCCAGATCCTACTCTCTGCTTGAAAGATTCAGAGGAAATCAGGAGATTAACTGGCTTCCAACTATCATTATTTCCTATGCATTTCTCTTTCTTTTGTCTCTAGCTGGAGGCCAGCTGCAGAATAATAAAAAATTCTGTACCCTTCAGGCTGTTTTTCTTTCTGTTACAACACAGCTTCAGAGAGCTGTTCACCGACAGGAACCTCCAAAATAGAGAGTCTGCAGTCCCTTGCCACACGTGTCCTACTGAAGGTGAAATACAGGATCACCAGTCTACTGCAGTGGCTTCACATTATCTAAGGATTCTTTTAAGTAAAAAATCTTCAAGGGGTAAGTCTCCCAGGCTTCCTGCTAACATGGGAAAGTAGGATGAAACACAGGAGCTTCAGGACATGATCCATTATCTTAATTTTAACAAGGGATATATCTTAACAATGTGGATATAGTATTACGTCATCAGATGTTATCAACTTTTCCATCTAAAAATTGAGATAATTTGGGGAAAAAAGACTTTAAAAACAGTTTTGAAAACTAAGGGAAACAAAGAATGCTTGGGAACCATTACTATGATGGCATAGTTTTATCTACAGAGAAAGGAAATTCAAAACTGGTTAGAGAGAACTTAAGAATATATATATTTTCTGCAGCTTTCCTTGTTGCGTCATTCCAAACTCATAAAAAGCTCCATTGTCTGCCACCAATATATATTGTATCGTCTAAAGCTAAATCAATCTTCAGGATTGAATCCAGAAGTCTAGCAGCTTAAGGATACCACTAATACTGAAACATCAGCTACTCCTGGTGCTAATCAAGCCTATGGGTCTTGTAGAAATTTAGATGCTGTAATGTTCACTCAACAGAGGAAAAAAGAAATCAGAACTTCTAGGTATGAATCACAACACTACCCAAAACTATTCACATTTAATAATTTTATTTTTAAATAGATACCATTCTAACCACTGTTTTCAAATAAGTGTGTGAACAAGTCCAAGATATTAACATAAACACCTTCCACGATGGAGTTCAGCTTCAGTAACTAGTTTAAATTACTTACAAAGTAGTTTAGTTTTAGTAGCTTATAAAGCAGCTTGTGTAAGCTTAAAGACAACCATTTGATTTTCAGATCACACTGCTGGAACATCCAACAGTGATGTATAAGTCTGTTACAGAAAGAACATTAAAATGCAATTAGAGTGATCCTGATAAATTCTCAGCAACTCCAGAATGTGCTGAATGCCTTCATGCTCCTTTTGAGTTTCTTGGTGTACTGGCAAGTCTGAGCTTGGACTGTGTTCATATAGACACATAAATATCCAAAGACCACCTCCTCAAGACCCATGTATTTTTACATGTTCTAGGTGAATACCGACAAAAGCATGTTTTGAAAGGACAACATAAAGACACAAAGTCTTAATATTTCATTAGATTAGCTGATGCAGAGAAACAGACTTGGGTTTTAGCTTATGTTGGAGTGGGGAGGGGGAAGGATGTTGCTCACTACTTTACTTGAAATAAGCCTGTCATTAGAAATTACAGTGCCATAAAAACTAACACATAACCACTGGCAGGATCCAATTTGAAGATCTTTGTTTGATTGTCTTCCCTCTAATATTTAAATGCATCCCTTATAAAATAAAACCTACGTAAATAAATGCAGTAGAAAAAAACCCCAAACATATCCTTCCCATTTATATACCAGAAAGCAACAAAACAAAAAATCTTTAATGCATGTGTGTGAATAGTAACATTCCTGTCATTAATTACTGCCACGTGGCACTGAACTTCTCTTTGGATAATAAACATGAAATTACATTTACTTTAATCATTTTCTTCAACAAATCTTCCTTTTAGTAATTAAAAGCTCATTGTTTAAGACTACTTGAAGACATTTAAAAGAAGGTTACAGCTACATTTTAGAAAGGTAACATTAAAATAAGGCAAAAGTAAGACTGCCTGGCAGCCACTTCAAATATTGTCTGACAATAACAAATAAAACAAATTCACAGTCAATAGACAATATACCACTTTATTATCCAAAAACAACACTAGGACTATAACTAACCCTACTACTAGCATTTTAAACTGCACTACAGCATTCAAAAATGGTTAAATAGGTTAAACATTGTTTGGCACTGTGTATTAACAGATATGAGTTTAAGAAAGCATCCTACACTGTTAATCAGAAAACCCAAAACCCTAGATCAGGCTTTGTTTTTGTAGTGCCGACCTTATCACTGCTATGATGCTTTATAGTGCTGTACTACGAAAGATGTAAACACACTTACTCCTCAAAGACAGACAATGCAGTCCTTAAGATTAATTTATATGAGTCTAATTTCTACAGAGGAAAAATGCTTTAGCAATACAGATGGAAGTTCCAAACACAGTCACACCACTGTATCTCAGGTTAATGTGTAACAAAATCCATAAACAAAAGACAAAAATCTACAGTTAATTAAACGCTTTAAAATCTGATGCTCTGAATAAAAAAAAAAAAAATAGAGAAGAAATTTTCTCCCCATGTATATTATGCCAATATCTTGAAAGAAAGAATCCACTATAATGCTTACGTTAAAGAAACTGCCACAAGAGAATAATTTTCAAAAATTTTAACATAAGTGTTCTGTACTGTGAGTCACTCCTCCTCCTTTTAGGAGAAGAAACTAAATATGAACTTTGGAACTGAGAAGAATTTTCCATGGAGCTGTGATGTCCAGGAAAGACACCAAAGTTACCTGGAATGCTAGAAAGGACTTCTACAACTGCCAAATTCGAGACAGCAGCATGGGGAGTACTGACGGAGTAAGGAAAAGAAATCCAAGCACCTACATGTGCATGGTTATTCGTCATCTTCCCAGTGACCACGGTAGGGGATGCCTTCCCAATGCATTTCTCTACAACATAATCAGATTCTCTTGCATGTTTCTAACAGCTTAGACTCATGAAGTACGTATCATCCTCCTCTTGACATTGACTTTTCAAGTCAAAGTAGAGATGCATGTTTTAACTTCATCTTCCAGCCTTTCACATGGTGTATTAAAATTAAAAATTTCTAATAGTAAAAAGGAGACCAACGGGACAGCTTTGAGCACTCTTGCCTTGGGGGGAAGGAGATAGCACTGTCAGGCACAAACTGCGGTCATAACTCAATAGAGCAGGACTCAATAGAGCTGATGTCTCAATAAAGTAGAGGTAATCCTGCTGAAATCTCAATCCCTTTCTTTCCAGGCCTGTTCTATTCTGAAACAATCTCTGTATTTAAACAACCTATATCCTTGAGAGGAAAAAGAATAATACCTGGAGACTTGTAAACAAAACCATAACAACATGGAGTTCAAGGTCTACTATGCAAACATGAAAGCAAGTTTCTAATCCTCTCCTTTCTGTGATTCTGCTCTTGAAAATAGAAACATTTTACCCCACATTTCTTCAGAAACTGCAGAACTGGAGAAAGTGCAAACTGTAAGAAGGTCACCTTGTTGTGAGCGGGGATCAAAACAATGAAGTAATGGAGCCATAATTCAAACAGATTAAAAATTACAGAGTCTCGCAAGTGTTTTTTAAAAAGTAAATAAAAAGTAAAAAAAGCTTGTTCTCTTCTTAGCTGCAGGAAATGTATTTGTAAACTTTTTAAAACTTACTATTTAGAAACAAATATTTAAAGTCTGCCTGAACTAAGCATCTGACCTAGAAATGATTTTCAGAAGTAAACCCCAGCTGAGCTACTGTGTTTACATTCACGATTACGATTGTCTCATTTTCTAAAAGCAAACATAGCCATAGAGTATAAATTTGTCTCCAGTGGGTATAAGTCCCAACAAAGACTGAAGAAATCCTCTCTTATCCAGTCAGTTCTCATAGCTTATAATGAGCCCTATCACACAGTAGAGTAATTAAGAGTTGATCTTATACAGGAGAACAGCACTGGGGTTTACTCATGGCACAGGTATAAGGCATCCATAATGAACACTGCAAGAGAAAAGCTAGGGGAAAAAAAGATTACTTATGGCCTTTATCTCAGACTACAGCAGGCTTTGTTTGCTAATACCATTAACTTACTGGGTCAATTTTAAGTCTTGGAATCTATTTAGCCTTTATAAAAAGATTTCTATTTAAACACAGAAATTGTATTTACTGTGAATATGATCTACCATTTTATCGACTATATTCATGTTATACTACGAATCTTTTTGATTCAGAGATGTAGATTAATACATATATAAATACAAAACTCTAGTGATGAAACACAAGGTAGAAAAAAATTGTCAGAAAAATAGAAGAATTTTTATAGCATTTACCCAGTGTATAAAAAATGTTACAGTTTAGAGTTTTGTTTGTTCTTAGGGAAAGCTCACATGGCAAAAGAATTTTTATATACTGTTGATTCCTAGAACTGAGACATCACTAACAAAACAATATCGAACAAAAAGTAAAGTGTATATAAGAATATAAAAAGTAGCAGTTTAATCATAAGCAGGAAAATTACACAACTGGAGCATTTTAAGATGTTCTACTGAAAAGCTGATGCCACTTTTCAACGTTAGTATGCAAGCCATACTGTATTTCCCTGAAACCCACTACTGAAAAACAACATTGCAACTTTTAATTTCACACAGCCTATCCACTGTCGTTTCTGTATTCAAAATCTGCTTTGTTGAACGGACAAAAAGCATCCTGTCCTTACCTGTTCATAGACATGAGAAGATTTCAGCTTTTGTTTCAATTAGTTTTCTTCTCGAAAATGTTAGACATGAATCTTGTATTTTTGACAAGACCTAAGAATCATCATTATCGCTTGCACTGAGTACCTGATTTATTAACCAAAGATGCTGCAAGAACAGTTTTTGTACTCAAAAAACAGATTTCGCATGTTGTTGATACCATGTATATATCCTCATAATCATTTGCAGCAGGAGGAAAACAATGATCAGGAATGCTGCTTTTTAAGATGTATACTCATAAGCAAAAAGAAAATTTCGTAAGTTCTTTTAACATTTCACTGCAAAAGATTATAAACTCACTTTTAAAGCATAGTAGTTTTACAATATCATACAACCTCTACAGTGAAGTTTTATGACATTAGGAACTTCTGCTTACTATACCTCTTGAAGATCTTACTACATCGTACATTTGTATGTGCTCTTATGTGCCTTGGTTTAAAATTCCCATAAGACTCTGAAATTAAAATACTAAACTAATCATTTACTACTAATTTACCTATCTGGCTATTTAATACATTTACTTACGAATTATTTTTACTGAACATTTAAATATGTGATACTTTATCATAGGACAAAGGACTTACATATTCATATTTTAAACTACACCATTTTAATTCATGAATCTTTGGTTAGCTGATCACCATCTCTTTATTCTCAGTCACAATGCTCTATCTTCATGTAATACAGTTGTGTGATAACTTCTACTGAAAATGCCAGATATATCCACAAGACAAGATGGTTTTAATAAAGTCAGGAATTTCACAAAACCCAGCAGTGCATCTTTATAAATAATTAATATTTGCATCTTAATTTTAGAAGTTATTATTTACTTCATATCCTTATTTTTGACCAGCAAATATTTTTAAATATTCTAGAAGACTTTTTAGGTTAAGCCATTATTTTTTTTAATGACTACTGAAGTTACAAGGTGATTCCATCAATGTCGTTTTAAATTGATCAGTGGAGCTGCCTAGAGAAAAAGGGACTTGCTATATATAAAGGTATTATATTGCCTATTGCCTAAATATCTTATCTTGCCATAGAATTTGAAGGCAGTTTTTAATATCTGTAGAAAAACACATTTTTCTGGTATCTCCAACATTGAGATATATCCTCTGATATTAAATATAAGTAAACACTAAGCATTTTTTTAAATCACAGCTGTAAATAGGCTTTTTATAGGCCAAATACAGTAGTCACCATTCAAAATTAAACCCTGTCTCTGATGCTATCATAAAGATATCTTGTGTGGATATTACAACACCCTCCCACATTTCCAGTGACTAACAAATGCGATGCTTCGGATGTCAGCCTACGGACACGACAGGCATGTCCTGGATTTTTAATACAATTCAGACAGAAACTTAATAGAGGCAGAGACAGAAATGACTCAGACTTCATTAAAATATAGCTGTTTGCAGAGTTGTGTAATGAGAGAAAGCAATAAACAAAAACATACTTCAGACATAAACAAAATGCAATTATAAACATAAATATATGCAACCATATATAAGTCTTTCCCCTTCAGGTGCCTTAGTCATTCTCAATAAGATCTATGTCTGTTATTCATACAGTAACTTGACAAACTAAAGGAAATCACTCATTTATATTTTAGAAGTACACTAATAGGTGGCTTTATTAAAAGATACTCTTTCTTGAAAAAATCTTTGAAGTTTCCTTGACTTGTGTTTTAGGATATATATTTGTCTTACTTTATAAACCATAAGCATGTCTCACTTCCTAGGTCTCAATACATATTTACGCAATTGTCACTTACTTATTTAACATTCAATCTTCTATTCTGGAAGAAGCATTGAGCTAAGTAGAGGCAATACTACACTGTTATGCATGCAGTGCAAATGACAGCATGAGTGTATAAAGGCACCAGACGAAATGACAGATGAGGCTTTAAAAGAATGGTGTATGTGGAGCAAGTCATAATAAATAGAGCAGCTGTAAATCCAAGGAAGAACCCTGATGAAGCAAGAAATAGGCAGGTGTTGGGTGGAGTGCTGACTGCATCCAGGCCACACCACAGCACAGAAGCAACAATGGCACCACAGAACTTAACCTGGCCTGAGCATAAAATCTGCAGAAACCACAGAGAATGGTCACTGGTCAAGGAGAAAACAAAATCTGTGATGAGAACTCAAAAGTCAGTGTTCCTTTGTCTGCCATACCTCAGCAATTAATCCTAGCCAGACTGTTGGGACACCTCAGGAAAGATGAGTATGTCAACATGAGAGAATGAGTATAATAAAGTGAGTGAGTGAACTCTACGAAGACATGCACGTAAATAAAACCAGTTCTGTTTAAAATTTTTAAAAATCACCTTGCCCTCCTACAGAGTCTTGCACTGAGCTTTTCTATCATGAGAAAGAATATGAAATACAATTATTTAACATCTGTGGTTGCTGTCAGCACTGGAAATGATCATCTGAGCACTACAGATAAGCAGAACAGGCATTTGACATTTGGCATATCCAGTTAATTTCTGGGTTTTTAATTTTGCTGGATTCTGTTCTGAATAACACGTCAGCAAAGTCTAGTTTGATTCATCTCTCAGCTCAAGTGATATTGTAACCTAGGCTTACCAAAGAGAATTACAATAAAGGTAAAGAAAAGCACCAATGCTGTTCTGGACTTGAAGCACTACTAAACTTGTTTTGTAGACAAAGCAAAAATCAGCTAAATGACTTGAGTTTCAAATTTAGTCTTTCACTCCTCAAACTACTAGAGGGGAGAAAGTGCCCCAGAAAGTATAATTAGTCACAGCAAGTTGTGCACTGGGGATGCACACAGACTGTTCGAAACCAACTCCTACGAGCTACACAGCTCTCAACACTACTGTAACTGGCTCCGAAGGGAGTAGTATCCTAACTCTGTTTGAAAAGGTCTTAGCACAGTCCTAATAGAAAGGATTTTTAAAGGGGGGGTTGGGGGGGGAGGAAATCTTGTAGAAGTTTAGGACCTACCAGGATTGTGGGAACTTCCACAAAGGAAAACAAAATAGCTGATTGCAGTATAATATAACAAGACCTCTTTGAAACTACAGCAAAAAGTTCAGGTAAAATGATATAGCTACATCATTCTGGTGGAATTCAACATAAGGATTCCTGATAAAAACCTGTATTTTTTTTAAAGACTCAGAAGGAAACATAATCTGCAAAAAGTTCAAATTTTCACTACATCTACTGATTATTTTTCTTTATATTCCTCACCTTTTTAATCTAACTATTTTCTACTGCTTCAATGTTTCTGTTACCAACAAAGCGTATACAGTCTACTTGTTGGCAACACTACATGCATTGCATAGAACTACTCCTCAAGATTTACACTAAACGAAATGGCTGCATACTTCCAGACTCTGCCAGAAACACCAGCACAGCCAAGGAGGGCAAAGCCACCTGGACGGAACACAGAATTGGAGGGGATGGAAGAGTGCAGCAGGCAAAGGAGCATGCAGCTGCACGAGAGAGTTATGAAAGCCAGAGGAGGAGGAACCAGCTGGGAAAGAGATATGGATAAGGGCAGAGGGAAAGTGGAAAAGTCTGCATCAGAGGAACAAACAGGAAGGGAAATAAGAAGAAAAGACTTCTGAAAACAAGGAATCAGGAGTCAGAATGGAGAGAGATGTGGGTGAGGAAAGAGATGTGGGTGGGTGAGGCAAGATGAAGGCCAGTGACAGACTGGTCTGTAACCATTGGAATATTGTCTCCTCCAGAACTCAGAAAAGAACATCCAGAATCTACATCCCTCTTTCGCCAGAAAAAAACTTAATCCAAAGGCCGCGTTTATGCCTCATCCCTTCTGCTATTGATTAACATTCAGAGTGAAACAGCTACCAATCACTGGTGTTAGTTCTAACATAAAAGGTATGTACTGACGATGAAAAAGTCCAAGTCCCATTGTAAATCACACAGGAGAAAATTTCAAATTCTATTTTTTTTAAATTACATTTCAATCTTAAATTAAAGGAATTGTTAAGAAAATAAACATCACAAATTCAAGAACTCTCACATAGGAAACACTAGGATCAAAACTGCATGAATGCCTTTAACCCATTCCATTATGTTGGTACGTTATTTTATGCTTTTTAACCAAATGACCACATCTATTTCTAAACAAATATTTTTGACTAAATGTTCAGGAAAGACACGACCTGGGACAGAATAAGAATTTTGTAATTGCTAGTGTTGCACGTTTTTGCAGACACTTTAAGATGTAAAAAGAGTGCAGCAAAGAACACTCTAAGGGAATGGTAAGTTTCACTTTTCAAGGAAAGAGCACACCTACCAGAAGAAATTGATTCTTTCCTTTACTCAGTCATGGAACTCCTGTGTGATGCCAGGCACAAAATCCAATTTTTCATGAGCAGTAGCCAATAAAATGTTACAAAAGGAAGCTGTAAAAGTGATGAGCTACTATGGCTACAGTTTAAATCAGCTAAGCTGTGGTTCAAAGCACTACAAGAAAATGCTAAAATTTAAAACGCAAGTCATTGGCATCTCATATTGGACACTCTAAATCAACAAAATAGTTCAGCCTTTATACCTTTTGAGCTTAAAGTTCCCCAGCTGTAAAATGCAGATGATAATATGAACTAATTCACAGGAGTATTGTGATGTTAAATTGATTTTTATGAAGTTTACAGATGCAATGATGAAAGTATTACAAAAACATCTAGAAGGAATTTTCTTTCTTTTTGGTGCCTGATTTGAATAATGAAGAGTATGACTACACATTTTATGCTCTGATAAAGGAATACTGAATAAGTGAATCTTGTTAATGGAGTAAGGTCCTGTGGAAAAATATGCATCTGTTCATAAAATTAAAGATCACATATTAACAAAACGGGTGAATTAAAGTTGAACTGACCCCTTAGTTTTGACAGACTTAATTTTTCAATACTTGATTTTGTAACGTTGCTGTTCTTTTACACACAGTTTCTTGAACAGTGTAAGAATGGCCTAATGGCCTACTAAGATGTTAAATGTTCCATTTTAGTCTTCTCTAGACAACAACATATACAGAACATCTTGCTGCTATGCAGACAATTCAAAATACATGAACTGTCTGAAAATCTTAGGCTGACATTTTACAAGCATCTGTCTGTAAAACACTGTGTGAAGGTGCATTAGATTTGTTTTTCTCAGTGTCATAGGTTCTTCATTAAAAGATCTACTTACAGAAGCAACTGGAATAAGAATGCAAATTAAGTTGCTAATCTCACAGTAAAGCACCTCAATGAAAATGTAAGACTAACATCTTACAACTGTTGAACTGTGCTACATTTGCCAAAAGAAATATTTTTAAATATCTCCAACACTTTTGATTAAGTGTGTTAGCAGTGACTTTTAAAGACATTAAAACATTTGCGTAAACAACTTCTTTTAAAAGCATCTGTAATTACCAAGCTGATTACAGATGTAGTTACAGCTGACTGAAAAGGATCTAGTGAGTTGACACCAAGCACTATTTTACCCTACTGAATTATTATTCCATTGAGGAAAAAACTGTGCCAAGCTTTCTTTTTGCTGGAAAATTACACAGGACTAGTGTCAGAAATTTTACTATATAGAAATAGTTTCAAATACTGTTAACTGTGTAGTCCAGGTACCATAAAAAGCCCTCCCCCTGCCCTTATTTTTTAACATCCAAACATACAAGCTAACCTTACAGGCTTTACATATCTCATTTAGGTGACTGAATTAAAAATTTTTGTACCTAAATAGTCTAAACTGTTCCCCAGAGATTCTACTGTCTCTGTAGAGACCTCAGTATATTAATTCAGGCACTTCCATTACAAGTATGGTACTAGGAAAGCTTAACTAATTAATGCTTTTTCAGTCTCAATTTAACTTTAAAGGCGAGAATTAATGTCTTTGTTTCCAAATAATTTTATTCCTCATGTTTAAGTATTTTTACCAACTGGAACATGTTAAAATATAGGAACACAGTGATTTAAATGTGAATGTACAATCTGAAGTATAAATTTTCCTGAAGATTGATTTTTAAAATTACTTACACACCTAAGTATCAGGCAGGTAGGTACTGGAGTTTCTATAAGTACACAGGAGCCTAATTCACAAAAGCTCTCCGCTGTCCTTGGCCAAAAGAATACCTCACCACCCCATCAATAAATATCTTTTCCCATAATACAAGAGACCGCATTTTCTTTGCACAGCAAAAGCCAGTAGCTATTTGAAAGATGACTGTGGATTACCATATCAGAGCTTTATAAGAAGTAAACACTAGCTTCCCGAAGGCACCTAAGAAAGACACACTGATAATGTTAAAAATTCCACTAAGAAATTTCTAACAATCACAGGCAGCATGATTTTTCCCATCCTACATGTCCTCAAGCACATTTTTCTTTAGCACTCTGATGATAACAATAAAACTTCTTTTAAAATGCATAGTGAATTTACTCCTGTTATAATTTTTATACAAATTATTTTCATAAAAACTAATGTAACTGCTATGTTCAATACTATTAGCAAGTTACTGCAACAGAAAGCAAAATATTGTAAAAAATTATAAACATCAAAAGATTCCTGACTTTAATTTTCCTTTTCCTTTATGCAACATAATATATTTAACACTGTTAAACAGAATATATTCTGCCTAGCAGTCTGCTTTTTCTGATTGCATGTATCTCTAAAAGAAAATAACAAAAATAAGACTGAATATGTAAGTAGTCAGATACTGCTACTTTTTCATACCTGAAAGTTGTTACACATGAAGTTGAAAGATCAGCAGTTCTTTTGCTTAGAAATAAAAGTAAAAAGAATTGCCCGTATCTCTCCTAGAACCTGGGAAGCCAAACACAGGATATGAATTTCAATGTAACAGTGTTAAAAGTGACGTATGAACCTCTTTTGATACTAAATGTCTTTTGAAGTATTAGTGAACCACTTCACATACATTTTTCACAATTATAATAGCAATTAAATGAATCACAAATGAATCCAAGAAATCTACTATTCAAATTAACCCACATTAGACTGCATCTAATCCTTTTGGTCAAATATGGTTGAAACCTTAATTTCCCTTCACCACTAATATTTTTATTCACATTTAGAAAACATTATTCTTGGTTTGACAGAAAGTTAATTTCATCTTTTCCAGAAAAAAAAAAAGAAAAAAAAAAACCAATGCATATTCACTAAAAACACACTTTACATTCTTTTTATTATCACTGTTTAGATCCCTCCCATTTGTTGCATCTATTAAGTCCTTTCTGTTAAATGTAAAATACAGGCATATTACATCCCAGTGACAGCTAAGAAATGTATCATAGGAAAGATGTATTCACATTCTACTTCGTGTCTCCTCAGCATCACTTTTAATTTTGTTTGCCTGCTAGTACTTTTTCACATCTCTTTCTTGGTTCCTGTAACATAATTCATCAAAACAGTATTTTCATTACCAGCAGCACCACTAGACCTTGTCAACAGTCTCATCTTTGTGAGCCTTCTTCAAAAACCACCTAATGCCAAAAATTCCTATCAACAAATCAGCAAATGTGTCCCCTATTTTCCTACCAGCATTGAGTCCTCTGTGTGGAAATGACAGCTCTTAAAATTGCTCTGTGCAAATTCACACAACAACATGCACAGCCTAAGTTTTACTAGTTGTTTCATGATTCAGCGAAGACTGTTTTCCACAAAAACTTTTTATACCAATAAGCCTGCAGTAAACAAAGCCAGCATATATTCTCAGTACACATCTGATACTTCGGATTAAAACATTGACCCTTCAAAAAGTAAGTATGGTTCATTTGGTCTTTTTCGTTGTTACACATGGTTTCTATTACTTAAGACTAATTCATTAAATGTCAGTAACAGAAAGGCAGCAAGTATTTTCTCACTGTTTTTAAGTTACATTAAAGAAATCTTTCCAGTCTTCACTGGATGTTTACCTAAGTTTAAGAAATTGATTTTTCCCTTTAAGAAATACAAACAAAACAGTTCAAAATAATTATTTGGATCTAAAATAAATATTAAGCTTTAGTAGCTATAATAGTAGCTGATTTGGCAAATTTCAAACAGAACCCATATCTTACTGCTTGGTGACAAATAATGATTTTTGAAAGCGTCTCCCTCACAAGCTCAGAGCAGACTCTTGACTTCACAAGACAAAAATAAGAATGAGCAGGGCAAGTAAAAAACAGAACACAGTGCCAGAATAAAATAAAAATGCTTTCTAATGTTCACTGAGACATAATGTATTTACTTACAATCAAAGAGCAGTGATAGAGAAAACAAAAGAGCAAGTTTTTAAAACATGACTACGTAATGAAGTTCAATAAGCTCACTGTCTATGCAGTGCAAAACGCAAAATGGACAGAGAAAGTTTGCAGAATTCCAGCCAAAGCCAGTATCACTGCTGCTATTTAAACAGACCATGCAAATTTTATTAAGCATTTATTAAAATTGAAATTACCCATGCATATAAACACTTATGCCACAAAAAGTTACAGAATAAAATAAAAAACCCAACCTCCTCTCAAACAAGTATGTCCTTTTAAAGAACGGATTCTTCCCAGACAACTTTCCCTCCTGTCATTTTACCTGTATTCATTGTAGTTCCACATTTTTCTCATTATCTCTATTCTACTACCTTTTTCTTCTAAGGTTTTTAAAGTCTTATTCTCTTTTTTTGTTCTTTTATTTCTTCCTACTGCTGCTAAAGGTACACTGAAAAGAAGAGAAGGCACATAATGCCCCAGCAACTTCATGCAACAAACACAGCTCTGGGTACGGCAGCATACACCAATTTGAGCATCATCCTTCTCTCTCTCAACCACAAAACAAGTTTACAGTCAAGCTTTCAAACTGGGTGGGCACTTCAGAAGACAAACTATGTATTCATACAACACTCAGTTTGGCTGAAAACAATGTATCCTACAGCCACACATATACACAAACCCAAATTCTGTAGGGAGCATCTGCCTATCACCTATTGACGACTATGGTCACCTACCACTACAATACAACTGATAACTCCTTCCTCCATGCTGATCTTCACCAGGCTACAGTCCCAGACAAGGACACTTTGTTTAAACCACAGCAGCTCACACTTAAAGGCTTAGACATCCCTAGCAAAACCCACAATGAAGCAATCACAGCCTCACATTCCATAAGAAAACAATGGAAGGAATCTTATTTTCGACATCATATGACCAATGTAAGACCACCAGAACTTAAAGCAAATACAACAACAATGTGTAGAAATGAGACAGGCCATGTAAAACAATCTGTTGCTGTCAATAAAGGCTGGCACAGCTGCCCAAGTGTGCTGGTTTCGGTTGGGATAGAGTCAATTTTCTTCATAGTAGCTAGTATGGGGCTGTGTTTTGGATTTGTGCTGGAAACAGTGTTAATACACAGCTGGCTTGAGATATTGCTGATATTGCTGATATTCAGCTGGCTTTAGATATTGCTGAACGAGAAAAATGGCCAGTACTTTATCTCTATACTGACTCACGGATGGTGGCAAATGCTCTGTGGCGGTGGCTACAGCAGTGGAAGCAGAGCAACTGGCAGCGCAGAGGTAAGCCCATCTGGGCTGCTGAATTATGGCACGATATTGCTGCTCGGGTAGAGAACCTCGTTGTAAAACTGCGTCACGTAGGTGCTCACATACCCAAGAGTCGTGCCACTGAAGAACATCAAAACAATGAGCGGGTGGACCAGGCAGCTGGAATTGAAGTGGCTCAGGTGGATCTGGATTGGGAACATAAGGGGGAGCTATACGTAGCTCAGTGGGCCCGTGACACATCAGGACACTTAGGAAGGGATGCAACAGACAAATGGGCTCGTGATCGAGGGGTGGACTTGATTATTGATGCCATTACACAGGTTATCCATGAATGTCAAACATGCGCCATAATCAAACAAGCTAAGCGCCTAAAGCCTTTTTGGTATAGAGGGCGATGGCTGAAATATCAATACGGAGAAGCCTGGCAGGTTGATTATATCACACTACCACTAACCTGCCACGGGAAGCAGCATGTGCTTACAATGGTGGAAGCAACTCCTGGATGGTTGGAAACATACCCCGTGACCCATGCCACTGCCCGGAACACTATCTTGGGCCTTGAAAAGCAAGTTTTATGGTGACACGGCACCCCTGAAAGAATTGAATCAGACAACGGGACTCATTTCCAAAACAACCTCATTAACACCTGGGCCAAGGAGCATGGCATTGACTGGGTGTATCACATCACTGTCATGCACCAGCCTCCGGGAAAACTGAACGATACAACGCACTGTTAAAAACTACACTGAAAGTGATGGGTGCTGGGACATTCAAGCATTGGGATACACATTTAGCAGAAGCCACTTGGCTAGTTAGCACTAGAGGCTCTGCCAGTCAACCTGGCCTTGCCCAGTCAAACCCCCTGCGCACTGTGGAAGGAGGTAAGATCCCCATAGTACATATAAGGAACTTGCTGGGCAAAACGGTCTGGGTTATTCCTTCCTCAGGAAAAGGTAAACCTCTTTGCGGGGTTGTTTTTGCTCAAGGACCTGGGTGCACTCGGTGGGTCATGCAGAAGGATGGGGGAGTCCAGTGCGTACCTCAAGGTGATTTAATTCTGGGTGAAACTCATCCATGATTTGAGTTACATGTTACAGGAATTACTGTAGCAGGAACCACCTGAACCAATGGAGGACAAGCCTTACAAGAAGCAGTGCAGGTGCAGCAGTGACCTGACCTGAGCTGGCTGCGGTGCCCAATAACTCCATGCAATACAACCCCTTTTCTGTCCTGCGTGACCACCATAACAGATGGAGCCCAAAGGCACAGACTAAATGAAATCAATGGACATTTTGTGGACATTTTATAGATATTTCACAGGGGTGGTCCATAGACTAAGGGAATGATATCTGTGTACTATATCAAAAGATGGGAAGGGTGATGGTAGGTAATGAGAGTGTATTGGATAGTGTGAGACCTGAGCATGACATAAATGGTATGGAATAAGGGGTGGAGAATGTGCTGGTTTTGGCTGGCATAGAGTTAATTTTCTTCATAGTAGCTAGTACAGGGCCATGTTTTGGATTTGTGCTGAAAACAGTGTTGACACACAGGGATGCTTCAGTTACTGCTGAGCAGTGCTTACACACAGTCAAGGCCTCTTCTGTTTCTCACACCACCCCACCAGCGAGTAGGCTGGGGGTGCACAAGAAGCTGGGAGGGGACACAGCCGGGACAGCTGACCCCAACCGACCAAAGGGATATTCCATACCATATGATGACATGCTCACTGTATAAACTAGGGGGAAAGCTGGCCGGGGGACTGCTGCTTGGGCTGGGCATTGGTCAGAGGGTGGTGAGCAATTGTTTTCATTTGCATCACTTGCCTTTCTTGTTTGTTGTTGTTGTTGTTATTTTCCTTTTCATTACTACTACTACTACTACTACTACTACTACTACTACTACTACTATTATTATTATTATTATTATTATTATTATTATTATTATATTTCATTTCACTTATTAAACTGTTCTTATCTCAACCCACGAGCTGTCTTACTTTCACTTTTCCGATTCTCTCCCCCATCCCACTGGGGCAGGGGGGGAGTGAGCGAGTGGCTGTGTGGTGCTTAGTTGCCAGCTGGGCTTAAACCACGACACCAAAGCACACAAATAAGAAAAGTAAGCTTAAATTAATTAATTAAATGGCTATGCCAAAGAAATGCAAAATATTGCTTTTTTTCAGTATTTCTACTCTTCTTTTACAGGTGTCAGAAGTTTATGAATACACTTGGTGTGAGCTACACCATAGGCATCATTTGCCTTATTCAGAAAAAGAAAGTGTATTCAATTGGTTCAGAGGCAAAGCAGCTTGAACTACCTACCATTCCCCCCGTCCTTTGAGAGCTTGTACTGAGAAAAATACATTTGACATGTTTAGAGATTGGGTATTTTCTAACTGAAACAATATAGTTACCATAACTTAAACAGTAAAAAACCCTATCATGTGCTTTCTTCATTTATAATATGCAAAGGCTAAAAATTACATGCATAGAAGCTAATTCTAATCTACATTGCAAAGCATATTGGTTTACAGAGTCTTTGGGACATAAGTAAGATTTTGTAGCAAATTTTAATTTATGATATAAAATTACAAAAAACATGCTCTCTGTCTCAAAATCATTCCCAAGTAGAATATCTAACCATGGTTAGTCTATTTCAGAGAAGTTCTAAAATAAAACACGTAATAGCTTGACACAAATCATACAGAACTGATTGAACTCTAGCTTGATTTCCTTATATGGTAAAGACTTCCCACATAAGCTTTACCTAAACACCAAGAATTAAAAATAAAAACAGTATGCTGGCACACAGCACCAAGCCAAATCTATCCACTTTGCACATATATGCATACATTGTTTTACATTAAAATTCATAGAATATGTACCCAAAATATCTGGATGTTTTCACTGCCAGAAGCATCACACCCCACCCCAAAAAAAAAAGTGAAGACAGAGTAAACATGAGAAGCCAGAAGTGAGGCAAACTACGGCAATAAACAGTAGCCAATATTATTGTTTCACTTTGGAAAAGATCAAGAACATGGTTCACCTAGCTACCACCTACCTTCATTTTCCAATGAAGTACTTTACTATTGGCCATCAGCTGGCATCTCCATTTCACATCAGTTTGATGAAATTTTGTTCCAAAATAATCAAAAATAAACATGTTTATAAGACTCATTTTTAATCTGATTAGAATGAAACATGACTCATTTTTATTTTGAAATTAGGTATTTTGTAATTTACTTATTACCTATTCATAATTTAGAGCTTTTTCCACGCCTGTTACTATTCCAGTTACCAGCTGGCATAGCTCAGCAAGTAACAATTTCCAAATCAATTAAATATGTGGACTAGAATACCTATTTTACAACATATTCCCATTTAGCATTTTATTATACTAATTACAATTATCAAAGCAAAATTAACAGTCAAGTATTACTTTGGTTTATGTTACAGTTTTGAAATTATTACATGATTATTTTAGAAAATGTGGCATGCATTATACATGGTTTAAAAATTTAAAAAATGTCAAACATTTTCATTTACTACCTTCATTTTTCAGAAAAGCTACTTCATTACAAATCTCAAACTGATTTTTTTTTTCTTATATAATACTCCTAGAATCAGTATTTCAGAAACATTCCTCTTTTTGTCCTTATACTCACATTTCATTTCACTTCACACTCTTGAAACCTGCAGTGCATTTTATGCATAGAATTATTGCATTTTTGCTGCACACATGTATTTCTAATGCCAATTCTGTTAGTTATTTTAAGCTCAGGAATATGGGATTTAGATTGCTAAAAGAAAAATAATCAAGAGCATTATTTCCCTCTTCTAAGACACATGGTCTTATCTGTTTTACAGCTATATGCAGTTACTTAAATGAAGGACAACACGATGTCTTCCATAACAAGAAAAGTTGTTGATGCAAATCATTATTTCACATGAAATTCAAAGATGAAGAGCAAATCATCAACATCATTCTTCTGCAGCTTGGGAAATGCAATGTAGGAATAACCATATTCCCCGAATGATTTCTGGAAAGTGATGAACATTTTGATTTGGAGTGTTTGGGAAGAAGTTTAAAACTGCTTGGCATACAGTTTTCCTTGAAATATGGTATATGTGGAAGGTCTTAACATTCTCATGAGTATCTCCATTTATTTTTAAAATATTCCTACCTCCAGCAAGACTGTAATCAAATGATACAGGTAGTTTCCACCTAGTGCACTATTTCAACCATCATTCACTACTTTATTTTTAATTAAAGAAACAATCAAAGGTATATAACAGAAATTTGAAGCTAAGCCTGACTGATACACAATAAGGTTCCTAATTAAAAGAAGAAATACAGGATACTAGGATATCTCCTTTTGATTGATCTTAAACACAGCAATGGGTTAAAGGTCACTGCAGTGATTTTTTTAACAGCTATATTTGTATACCCTTGCTGTAAGAATGATGTTTTAAAATAATATTGAATAGGTTATCAACAGTTATAACGAAGTAGTCTGGTTTCAAGGAACATGAAAATTTGTTCAGGTTTTTTTCCAAAACTTTTTTTTGTTTGCTTCTAAAAAATTCACTAGTAGGCCTCACCTCTCCTATGTATTCTCATAACAAAATAAAAGACTGTCCATTTTCTGCCAAGTACCTGCTTGCTCTGTAAGAGCAATAATTTGATTCAAAAATGCCAAGGAACCCAGCAGTGCTGAGATTACTTCCATTAAGATAGCAAAAAAGAAAAGACATCTGACTATAGCCTCAGAGAACACGCACCAAATAGCATTTCCTTAACATGCTCTAATAGGTTCAGGCAGAAAAGAGAACTTGATTTGGAAATTAATTATCAGCTGTCACAAAATATGGACACCATTAAAATGAGAAAATATGACAAACATGATACAACCTAATCCTTTTTAAGCTTAAGTTTGAAATAATACCAAATTAATTGTCAGCAAGCACTTAAATTATGTCAAGATAAAAGTTCAAACAGAACATATTTTAAATAGTGTCATACAATTAGAAAAATGAAAAAACGTAAGTTCATATTCAGTTTTATCCAGCAATTTCCATCATCTATACTTTCAGTAACAGATGAAAAAGTTTGAAACACATTAAACAATTGTGTTTTAAGAGAATACAGAAGAAAAGTCCATATATAAAATCCATTAAAAAAAAAAAAATCCAACAGAAGTCCAACTCTGAAAACTGGTAGGCCAATGATACTGTATAGCAGGCAGAAACCCTGGTGGAAACACAAACATGAAATCTTACTACAAAAGAAAACTATTGCCTTTTCATGGCTTTGGGAATAGCACATGCCAAATCCATTTAAACTGACTTTGCACAGGACTTCATCCTTGTCCTCAGGTGAGGCATAAGATTTCATTTAATTTTTAGGAGGCATTCTGGATTATACATCCTTATTCATACCACACCACTTTGGTACTGCAGACCGTGTGCTGGTTTTGGCTGGGGTAGAGTCAATAGTAGCTAGTATGGGGCTGCATTTTGGATTTGTGCTGGAAACACTGTTGATAAAGCAGGGATCTTTGAGTTACTGCTGAGCAGTGCTTACACACAGTCAAGGCCTTTTCTGCTCCTCACACCACCCCACCAGTGAGTAGGCTGGGGGTGCACAACGAGTCGGGAGGGGACACAGCCGGGACAGCTGACCCCAACTGACCAAAGGGATATTCCATACCATATGACGTCATGCTCAGCATATAAAGCTGGGGGAAGAAGAAGGAAGAGGGGGACATTCGGAGTAATGGCGTTTGTCTTCCCAAGCAACCGTTACGCGTGATGGAGCCCTGCTTTCCTGGAGATGGCTGAACACCTGCCTGCCAATGGGAAGTGCTGAATGAATTCCTTGTTTTGCTTTGCTTGCCTGCGCGGCTTTTGCTTTACCTATTAAACTGTCTTTATCTCAACCCATGAGTTGTCTCACTTTTACTCTTCCGATTCTCTCCCCCATCCCACCTGGGGGGAGTGAGCGAGCGGCTGTGTGGTGCTTAGTTGCCAGCTGGGACTAAACCACAACAAGATTGTCATGAAACTGTTAACAGACTGCTGTATTCCTCTCATTAATCACCATAATGCCCCCTTCTGGGAATCCGTGAAATACAGATACATATCTCTGGGCCAGCCCTTCATTCTTATCAAGTACATGTCAAAAATCCATATACCAAATTAGTATCTACATACCAGACCTGAAACCAGCAATAAGGGCAGTAGAATTTAATAGGTATCCAACAGCGCACCATGCAGAAAATACAGCCTTTTGGCAGAGGATCTGTGAGACCAAGGTGCTGTAAGAGAACAGATTCTTAAGACCCAAGCAATCTTTCTTCTCTCTGCAGAAAGTAGGGAAAGGTGCTTCCCTCACCCTGGTTTGTACAGGCATCTTTTTCCAAACTTTCCTTTCCCCCTCAGCACTGTACAGAGAATTCTACTCTGTTTCAGCTTCCTTTAAGAACAAATTTTATGCAGAATCATTAGGACAGTGAGACCTTCTACAAATATGTCATACATGTATGTCTCAGCTTGCATACACTTCCAGTGAAGTACTAAAGGAGTACTGACGTGCAAATGAATACACTATTTTAAGTGCAAAGAAATGCAAAGCAGGCACAAGAGGAAGAAAGACTGCCAATCATATGAGAAGGAAATGTTAATTTCCTTTAAGATTAATTCCTCCCCCAGCTTCTTTCAAGGGAAGAAGGGGAGTATCATATGGGTTGATAACCAAATGGAGATATTCAAGCACCTCACTGCATCTAGGAAAATGCGTTTATCAAAATGTACATTCTATACCTGAGCAGGTGTCCAAAAGCATAGCTGATTAAGTGTTAGGTTCAAATTGCAACCAGTTCCTAAGAGGCAGGTAGGTGTCCAAGTGTTGTCTCCTAAATAAGCCATATTCCTAATGTACAGCCTTTTATCTTGCACAATCAAGACAATAAAAATGGATTCAACAGGATTCAACAGTTCTGAGATCAGACAACTAATGCAGGGTAAGTTTATTTAAAATGCCCTCACTACTCCTTTCAAAAAAAAGAAAAAACAACCTGTCCTCAAGACAGTCAACAAAAAATAGGGTACGGGGAGAGGAAAAAAAAAGGAAAAAAAAAAACCAAACCAAAATCCAAAACAAAACAACAACAACACAGAAACAGAATTCCTGCTATTTTCTTTACTACCTGCCAGTTCTATATACAAATATACTAAATGTTGGAAATGAATGGTTTTGTTACAATCATCTATGCCATCTCATCATCACACAGAACAGGAGCAGTGATATTTACTATTTACTATACACTTGCAGTATTAACTCAAGTCCCAGAAACAGCTTACATTGCATTTATTTCTAATTGTAGTTGCCGGGGCGGGGGGGGCGGGACGGACACACAAAAAAACACACTTGTAGCTGTACCTTTCCTTTCTCTTGCACTAAAATTGCACAAATACAAGTTTAATTATATAAATAGTTAAATGGAGTTTGAGACATGAAGTTAAAAAAAACCAACCTTTTTGTAATTAAAATGTGACTAGTTTAAATAGAACTACCTAAAATAAAACATTATGGAAGCACCAGATCAAAATATATTTCTGACACCAAGCTTGTAACATTACTTTGTTTTGAAAGTAGGTTCTAACAGACAATCAGAGTAAGATGCTACAGATAGAGATACTAGTTCATGACTAGTTTACCAACTTCAAGAATTGTATTCTCCAATACTCTAAAATGTCTATTGCAGAGAGAGAGGGAACTCACGCACTATCTGTTGAAAGCTTACTCAGTACATTGCTACCGAAGAACATCTCCACTGAGTTCATTAGTCACGAATCACCATGTTAAATAAGCACTCTGGGTATTTTATATTTTAATGAAAATGCGCCTAATAAAGTTATTTACGTCTCAACTTACCCACAGTCTTCAAAGTAAAGCTCTTTTGTCATTTGTTCAATATCACATATATAACAATTATGAAACAGCAGTGACATAAACACTTGTTTATTACCAGCATTTTAATAACAAGGATGTTTTAAACATCAAAATTATTAGGAAAAAACATTCCCCTTTGTCCTAAAACATGACACAATGGCAAGTGTCTAAGGATATGGGAGTATGATAAATTATCTAGTTAGTATATTTTAAGAAGTTACCATCCCTCTAACAAGACACAGTAAATGTTCACATATATGTGCCTGGATATAGCACTGAGAATGCAAATGGTTTAGCTCTGCAAGTCATCCAGTATATTATGCTAGCTTCTTCTTTTTCCCCACTTAACCCTGTTATAATGGATAATAAAATCACCAACTGGAGTGAAATGCCTATAAAACTGTCTTTGTATTCACTCCAATTAATGGTTTTAAAAAAACGAAACAACCTATTTAGCATAAAGGAAATGAAAAGTCTAAGCTGCTAGAAAGGTGATTTTTTGACTATTTACCTAACGTACACATTGCTAGTTACATTTGCATACACGTACTATGTTCATTTTGACCATCTAACAATGCTATATTTAATTAACCATTTGTGTATGTTGTGAGATATAACCATACAACCACTATATTTATATATGAAAATTCTGCATTTTTTTCTAAATAAAATTTTAAAAGCCGTAATAATTATTACTTGCATTTACATTTCCCAGCCTAAGACTTCAATACCTACTGAAGTTGATTTGAAATTGTTCCCATTTTGCAATAGAATGATAGTGTGAAAGATTGAATGATTTAATCCAATCCTGTAACTAGGGGCAGATCTGGAACTAGAATACAATACATGAGCACAAATCCCTGTGCAAATAATTAAATGCAAAAGCTACATTATACCAAATACATATATTCTTTATGATTTGTTCTGCTATTTTCATCTGCCTGCAGTACTTAAAGGAGTTCTATTGTTATTTGCATTTTAAATATTACAGCTTTAACACTGGCAAATTAATCTACAAAACAAGTTTGGTAATAGAGGAAGACCAGCATTATCCAACGCATTTGAAACAAAAGTAAAGAGATGGATGCAACTGCCTAAGGTCATTCAGCAAGCCAAGGGCAGAGCAGGAGCTAGAACTCAAAATCTTTTAATCCTGGCCTCATGATTTAACACTGGTTAATGCTGCCTGTCCCAGGCTGTTAGTGGAAATTGTATTTATGCTCTGACAGTAAAGTAGATTCTTTGAATGTGTGATGCCCAAAGGAGATGATGAAAAACAAGAAACCATATGTCTGAAATCTTTCTGAATATGCCTCAAGAGCATCGGAAATAGGAAAGCATATTTTCAAAAAAAAAATTTTGCCACACATGAATATCCATTTTAGGATTCCTGATATGTTCTGAAAGAAGAACTAAACAAAAATTTAAATGGCATCATAAAAATCAAAGAACTATCATAACAGATTAGTATTAACATGATGTACACTAAAAGGTTATGGTAAGTACACTCGTAAGGACTGTAAAGGCTCATTTTACCACCCCAGCCATAAAACAAAACTCTTCTTGTCACAACATACAGAATGAACGCTTTGTAATGGAGACCTTGATCGACTTTTCCTTAATTATCACAGCACAGCTTCTCACACATACTCATAGTCTGTAAAGTACTATGAGTTCTTCATAAGGGATTTAATCCCACAGTAAAACCAAAACATGTAAAAAGAAATGACAGAAAGCCTCCCAAACTTTGCACGAGTCTGTCCCAAGGAAAAAAAGAAAAGAAAAAAATCCAAAAACACTGAAAGGGTGCATCAGCTAATTGCTAACGGTGCATCAACTAATCCAGTAAAAAAGTAATAGTATGTTTTGCCGTCTCCACAAAGTCTGGACATTATCTGTCTGCTTATGAACTTAGAGAACACCTCCCATAGGGTACAACTACTAGGAAGTTTATATAGCTTTCTGGAAGTGCATAAGGAATACTAATACCACAGCTCATTGCTTTTTCATCATGAGTTCACATATTTTCTCAGTATTTACAAGTAGGTGCTCCTTTAGTTAAACTAGAAATAAAAAGATCAACAAATTATATCCTTTCAAGGAAATGTATGGTTATATTGCCCTCTGCTGACGAAAAGCTAAAATTGGACATAAAACCAGAGCTCGTGCTCCAATAAACGCTTTAAATAACATATGTTACTGAAATTCAACTATTTGTTTTGCTGTGATAATTCCAACAGACCCCAAATGTCATTTCTGTTTTTCAAAGAATTGTCAGCAAACAGAGCAATATAAAAGAGATCTGAGGAAGAGAAAACATGCAATTTTAGGTTTTTTCTGCTCCAGGAGTTGGAAAATAAACTGCATGATTTCACTTTAAATTACTTACCATATGAAAATGTTTGTCCAATCAAGTTGCATATTATTAACACCACTTTTTTCCTTGAAATGAATATGAAATGATATCTTATTAAGCAATAAGCAAAACAATCTACTCCACGTTGATCTTCAAAGGCAATTTTTAAAAGGAACTATGTAGGAGAGGTTAGGAAAGAACCTTATACCCAGTCTATACCGACTGATGATGAAAATATACTTACTCAGATTACAAATCAAACAGTGTGCTCTTATATAGCCTCTGGATCTCATCTTGGTTAAATATCAGATTTACATTTATAAGTATTTTAATCATTAGTTAGATGAAATTCTTCTGCCTTTTAAAATTTTTTTCCCAAACACTACAGCTTACTGCTGGTAATGCTAATACGTTATTAACACCTGCTGAAGCCAGAGAGAACTGTGTGAGCCACCTAATTCAGGGCCTCGTATTGGAGTAGTTTACAAAAAGTGTTGCTCATTTTAGCTTTGCACCTGTCTAGACTAGTATCTTCAATACAACTAGTTCAAATAAACAGCAGCAGTGCAGATACACTTGAACGTACTTTGAAAGGCTTGAGTAGATCAAACTACAGCCTAAGTTCCCTTCCAGCCTTTAACTTCTTGGTCCTGCATGTGCTAAAGCACAAATGTTTTATCTTAACTGCAGTTTTATGATGTGTTAATTAGATCCCGCTACGTAATTTCATCTCACATCACATATCTAAGCTCTAATCTATATAGGCCTCTGATTTCCTTATACTCTTCTTAAAATGTGATTAGCCGCACACATAGTGTAATAATACCATTTTGGAAACAAGGCAGTATGTTGTCCCAGCACATAAATAATGATCTCACATTTTTTCAATAGGATGTTTTCATAATGCCTTTTTGGGGTTTTCTTAAACCACAAAAGAGTTCAGGCCTGAGATAAAATGGGCAAATAAAAGAAAATAGTGCCTACAATGTACTCTAAATAGAAGGGAGTTGTGCTCATCTTCACACCAAGTTTTCTTCATTCTTTCTGTTTTAAAAGCCACTTCCACTAAAACTCAACAAGTTTAAGACAACAGAAAAGAGAACAATCTAAGTTGATACTTTCTGTAATTTTTGTCTTGCTCACATACGGATGGTATACAATGTCTTAATATAACAACATGTATTTTATTTACAATATTCATACATACCACAAGGTAATAACAAGAACTATTTGAAAAGGAAAGAAGGAATAGGAACCATGACAAAATACTAGTATTTCTTGGACTTCTGTAAGTAGCAGATAGTTACTCAAGTAACATACATTGGTGATGTGATTAAACAGAAATATTCAGCTGTCAAAAAAGAGACATGTCAAAGCTGTAAATAGGAATGGGAGTAAACCAGCAATTGGCATAAGAGAAGAAAGGTATTGCCACACAAAGTGGAACACTTTTTTATTTCATTTCTACACTGCTGACCACTATTTCTTTTTTCAAAACACACAAACAAAAAAACCCACCTTAACGTCTATCCTAAAGTACAGTAATTTCAAGCCTAGCCCTAAAATCAGGATTTTTTTCATACAGCATTCTTACTCGCACTTCACAGAATCACAGAATCACACAGGTTGGAAGGGACCTCAAAAGATCATCTGGTTCAACCTTTCATGGGAAAGGCAGCCTAGATTTATCTCATTCCAGTGCTTATTTCCCACCCAAAACCACCTGAATTCCAAACAGTGATTAATATGAGTAACTTTCCTTTGTCCTGAGACCTTGTGGATTACCTCACCACACCACAGTGTGTTTAAATAAACAGGTTCCTCAATATATCCTAAATACAAATAAAGGCCTATTAAGATCCTAAACTCCATAGCTGAAGCTTCACAGCACACTTCAGTCTTTTTAGGGTATGATTTCAGTTTCTACAATATGTATGACTGATTATAAATCCAACCTCATTTTCTTTCACATCCACCAAGAACTTTTGTCCATTATGGCCAACACAACTGAGAAAGAAGATGACCATGTACTTCCCTCTGTCACACTTACTCATTGACTGTTCTCCTAAATAATAAGTAAGCTTCTAGAATTTCAGCTTGCAAATGGCTTCTAAAACCATGATTTTGAAGAACGTCTTACAATGACTATTGCCACACTTTATATTAAAACCAAACTATTTTTAGAACCACCAAGATTCATATTTGCCTCACCAGAATAATGGCATGACTGTTTCCCATAACCTACATTCCTCCTTGTCCATCTCTTTGTGTAATCTTCATTTACCTCCCAAACGCATTGCTTAGATTCTGAATTTTTCAGGACATGTATCAATGGACTTCTGATATGCTTCTGGAAAAAGAAAAATTAAAATAAAGTATTTTCTGTTGAGGATCCTGAGCATTATCAGAAGTACAAAGCACTTAGTTATCAGAGCAATAAGCAGCTATTCCGAAACGTACGTACAGCAGCAATCTCCAGCTCACCCATACTCTCATTCACTGTTCAACTCTGTCGACACTCACCTACAGTAACGAGACCAGAAATGAGAAGCAGGTATCAGCAAACTAAGGCGCGGGGCGGGGAACAACACCTCAGATGAAAAAAATCTTTTTCACCTTATCCCAACAATCCAAATGCACAAGTCTTCAGACACATGCCTTAAGCCCCCAGATATCTGTATTTTTGCCCGTGGAGTTTCCAGGTTGCCTACAGTTTTACTGGTTATGCAGTCATTTCTGTCTTGGGTAGGGTAAACAACTCAATATCCAAGCCAAACTAGGACTTCCAAAACAGGTATCATCATCCTCAGGAGAGGTGTACTAAGAATATTCTCCATGCATACCTAGCAAGATTGAGGTCCAAGTGAAAGACTGAAGCCATTTTCATTCACATATTTCACCAGAAAAAAACACTTGACCATGTAAAGGTAGCTTGTGACCATCTGACAACAGAGGTGCTGCCATCCTCTTCTATAAAGAGTTCCAGGATTCATAAAGGACATGAAGATGGAACTTCCTAGAAGATGGAAGTTTTCCATCTTCCTCATCATGTGGGGTCTTCAAGCCTCACGAAGTCGATGTTCCTGTAAGTAATATTCTAACTCTTCCGGGGAAGGACACTGAAACCACACACGTAAACCATGTCAAGCTGCACTAAAGCAGCACTACATACACTCATCTTGCCTACATCCAAGAAATAGAAGAGATTTCCTAGAATAATATAGCATTTTCTAGTTTCCAAAGCAAAAATAGTTTCAACAACCACACATAAATCCCCATCTCCTTAGATGGGACTTTAGGAGGTGTTGAGATATTCATATGAAAACGAAACAATTGCTCCCAGGTAGAAAAATGAATGTTTATAAGGGTGGCTTCTGGACAGCTGTGAATAATTTAAGGTTTTATGGTTGTCATGAAAAGCAGGCCTGACGTTCTTAGTCTGCAGTGCTCAGTGTAGGGACCTAAAAGGTCAGGATGTATTCAGGGGGAAAACAACTGAAGGGAAAGACTATCATGGTGGTTTTAGAAACAGAAGCCTTAAAACCATAGATTATTCTCTTAAATTGAAATGATGATCAGATAATTGACATGATTACAGAAGAAGTCCTAGCCCAAAGGAGGTGCAAAGGAAGTAGTAATGGAAATAATCTCTATTTTAAAGCCCTTCTGAGAAAATACACAAGAAGGCCAAAGATGGCATGACAAACTAAAAATCCTCTAAGATCAAATAAAGCAATTGCTTACTGAACTTCTCCCATCTTTGAACTTGCATTGAGGCTGTTGGCCAGATGTGCTAATTTCACCCATGGCGTATTAGAATTACCATTTCACTTGTCTTCGTTATTGCAAACGACCCACTTTGAAAATTACTTCTTGGATGGTAACCTTAATGAAATATATGATACTATGAAATTTTAGACTAGGTTATTTCCTGAACTTGGAACTAGGATTTTTCTGTACTTGTTTTTCCAGTAAATGAAGTAAGAATTAAGAGTGGCCAGGAAGTCATGAATCTTTTCTGGTATCTAGACCCATTCATAGTGCTAAAAACCTAAGTCTGCCAGAAAAATACTTGAAGAGCTTGAATGTTTAGAAAACAAACTCTGCACAAAAACTTAAGAGCTCAAGGATGGAAGACAGGAGGTCTACCAATGCTCACCTACATAGGACAAAAAAAAATGTATTTTCAGAATTGAAAAAAAGAATGCAGATTATGTTTAGAATTTGCCTTATAGAAAGTCTCTGAATGCTGTTCAGTATTATCACTCATTAAAAAGTTGCGTGCACATTTTTTATATTGCAGTGAAGTAGTGCTGCTGAGTAGTTATTTCAGTGATTAAACAATACTGAAAGTCAATTTCACAAGTACTGTAAAGGGCATATATAAAGTAAAACAGTTTCTTTTCTGAGCTATTAGGAAAGCAGAAAAAAAAGTCAAAGATGCTAAATGGGAATAATGAAGAGCAAACAACAGAATGAAAAATATTTTTTCACTAACAGGCATGGAGCAACAGTACAGATTATCACAAAGTTTGCCCTGAAAATCAGTCTAAATGAAAGCAAGCAATATATGAGTGACAGGGTGACAGAGTAACTATGACCACAAATTCAACCAGGATGCCACGTACTGCTAAAAGGATCTGTTAAACTATGTGCCTTTATTGTATGGGTGACCCCTACGTGATCATTATCTTAAAAAAAAAATTAAAAATAATTTATACTGAAAGGCAAACATCATTTTAAGTAAGAGATCTACTAATTCAAATAATGGTTCTTCGGAGGTAAAGGAATTGCTAGACAGCCAGTCTACATATTTCAATAGGCACAACACAGCTGCAGTACACTGGAGCTTGTTTATCATCATACTGACTGACGCTGCTGCAACACCTTCTGGTATTCACCAAACCACATGCGGTCCATAAAAAATTCTGATGAATCGAAGTGATTTCTTGGTCCAGGAAGTTCTGAACTGCTAAACTATCCACAAAACTGCACTTTATAAAGGCATATTCCCTCTAAGAGTAAATACAAGAATACCATTAAAACAATTTTTATTCTCACCTGTTGTAACTATAAATGATACATTCAGGTCTTGCAAAAAACTTGTATTTAGTTTTTGCCTATCAGTTTTGCTATCATAACAAACCAGTAGTTTCTAAAAGTCAGCAACAAAATCCTGAGCAGTCCTACTGTAACAAATAGAAGACTTATTTTAAAAAAAAAAAAAAATAAGAAAAGGAAAAAAGAAAAAATAGGGGGGAAAAAAAAAAGACAAAAAAAAGAAAGGAAAAAAAAGGGGAGTCTTCTCTAAAAATGCAGTTTTTCCTCATTTCACTGTATTTAAAATTTCAAGAAATTCTGTAAGCTTTACACACTAGGGAAGCCCTCAAGAAACAACACTTCTGTGTGCCACCTGACTTTATATTCTTTCTTCTGAAAAGCTATTTATCAGAGTCTTTCAGACTCTGCAAAGAACAGAGTTTATCACTAGTAGTTTTTATAGACATGGCCAAACAATGATGGAAATTACATGAAAAGATTTGCATTTATCTTTCTGGTCACTACAGTTATCAAAAGACTAAGGTAACAAATATGACATGAATCCCCTTTGCCTAAGTCGAAGCCTTCCCTTTTTGGATTTACTGAAGCAAACACAGTCCATCTGCCAGACCTCTGCACACTTGCTTTATTCAGCTATGATATCTATGAACCAACATCAATGCAAAAAGTCAACAACTAATCTTATTAAAGATAAAATTAAAACAGTGCAAAAATCAAGTATTTAAAAAAATCTTAATTGGCTAATTGTCAGCATTCTCATTTACAACTAGTTTTGAGAGAACAACTATATCAATTCTAACTTTCTTTCAAAAGTCATATTATCAATATATCAATTCTTCTATCTTATTTCTGAAGAATCACAGTATCAAAGCAGTCAAACCTGATCATCTGATTATTCTTTCCAGTTTTCTACCATATATTCATGTATTTTCAAGTATTTGCAACTGGAGACAAAACAGAACACAGAGAGCAATGCAAAATAGTTTTAAAATAATTTTAAGTAACCAACTAATTCATTTATAAATTCCACAAATGAAGAGAATAAAGCAAAGCAAATCACAGAATTCGCATTATCTTTTTAACATGAACATTTGCAGATAGTTCATGCAAAAAATCCAAATTCATTAATGTTCAATAAAAAGTAGCTTTATTAATACTTGCAAATTTTTTATAGTGTATCTAGAGAATACATTAAACACAGCTTTTTGTACTTCATTTCATGCTGTATTATCTTCGTTAGTAGGACACTCAAGAAAGAGAAAAACAAGTACAATTATTAGTTTACACCAATGAAAGGGAGACCCACTGTGCATTATCTTCTGGAAGTAAGAGATGAATAAACCAGGCAAATAATCAAGTATGCTGCTTGACAATGCTTTTATACAACATTATTGTAATTATTTTGAAAATGCTTAATCATATATAAGCTTGAAAGGCAAGCATAACCTTATAACTACACCCTAGGCAAACACACAAATGTGTGCCCACGTACAAAGGCACTGAAGAAAAAATTTGGAAAGGAAGATTCTTTTACTGTCAACCACCTTTGCAACCTATGCATACAGCCAGGAATTGTCATAACTGCAGAAAGAAATGATAGGACAATTCACAGAGTTGTTTGCTGCTACGATTTTATCACGAACAACAATAAAACCTATCAGTCATCCAATCACAAACAAACTCGGAAGAGATACAACAACCAGACATGAGAGACCCCAGAAAGCATTCACGTCAGGACACAAACTGCTACAGATTTCCATCTAGTTTGTCAACATCCCATATAATTTGGTTCCAGCTATAACACTGATATGTGATTAGCCCAGCATTTTTAAGCTGCTGTTCTGGTATAGAATCATATAATTCTTTATGTTGGAGAAGACCTTTAAGATATCAAGTCCAGTGCTAACCTAACACTGCCAAGTCCACCACTAAACTATATCCCTAAGCACTTCATCCACACATCTTTTAAATACCTGCAGGGATGGTGACTCAACCACTTGCCTGGGCAACCTGTTCCAATGCTTGACAACCCTTTTGGTGAAGAAATTTTTCCCAATATCAAATCCAAACCTCCCCTGGCACTGTTTGAGGCTGTTTCCTCTTGTCCTATCGCTTGTTACTTGGGAGAAGAGATCAACACCCACCTCACTACAATCTCCTTTCAGGTAGTTGTGGAGAGCGATAAAGTCTCCCCTTATGACAGAATGTATGACAGAATTAACATAGTACCACTATGTTACCAGCACCTGAAGTAACTATTTCTAAGAAAAAGAGACTTTAATTAGTGAGTCAACAATAGTTCAATCTTTCTGACTATATTAGGTAAAATAAGTGTTATTTAAAGTTCAAAACCTGGTGTCTGAGGCTACAATTTAGAAAGGTTTCTGTCTTGCACAAATATTTGCAAAGACCTCTGTGAACTCAACTGGTTCAGCATCTTCAGCTTTCCAGTCCAGTGTTAAGGTACAGTCATTTGCCAAGCAATTAGCTCCACAGCCCTGCTTTCTGCTCAGTTTCTCTGCCCTTCAACATTTCCAGCAACCTTCACTTTACATGACTCCTCCTTCACATGCACAGATGCAGAAATAAATCGCATGTTTATCACTGCACACTTATAAATAAATGCATGTACATCATCTGTCTTGGCTCAAAATAATCTTAAATGCTCTTTTCAAACTGGTAACAATACTAACAAAAAAGACGGGGGTGAAAAAATCAAGTAATAGCAGTAAGCCTTAACACAACACCCATAGTTTCAGCTAATACAGCAAGTCTTTCATTCTGGATTGTTTTCAGCATATGCAGTACTATCAGCTGGCAACTTCCCTGCCAGAGAATTATTAAGAGGTCAGCCAAGTTTGAGACTATGTTTCAATACTGCACAGATACCAGCTAACAGGGAGAAGCCACAGAGTAAGTTACAGGATGCAGAAGAAAATAACAGGATTATGCTGCATTTTAGTAATCATCCCAACAGCTTCAGAAGGTAGTGCTGGCAGCCTACCAGGTAGTTAAAGCAAAAGAAGCACCTACATCATTTTAGCACTATATGAGCATGGATTTGCTCAGGAAAAAAAAAAAATAATCCAAATAAAATTGGATTGTTGCCCTTGTAAGAAATATTACTATGTATAACATAACTTCATATAGGAAAAAAAAAAGTTAAATTATGGCCTGATTTTGGTTTAATAAATGTATATAAGTGTTAATTTAATTAGCATGCATTTTCTTCACAGTCATTTTATTAATAGCTCTGGAAGGTAAAACAAGATTACTGAATTTTAATTAAAAATAAAAATCCAAATGAACTGCAGCAGCATAATCAATACAAATTACATTATTGGAATTAAGCAAAATTTAATTAAAGGCATTCACATTAAATTTATTCTCTTTGGATTCAAAGCTTTTCCAATTCAAACTGTTTCACAACAATTTTATAAGCAGCACAGCAGCCAATAAAATTCTGCATTATTCTAAATTAGCCATTATGTGCTAGATACATAATTTTTATGAAACAAAATGCTGATTCTGTCACATGTTGGAATATAGCAACAAAGCCAGAGGAATAAAAATCCACTGCACTCTCCAGGCTTATTTTGTACAAATGCACTAAACTATCATTGCCCATTTGATTTATGGTGACCCATGTTACGCAAAGCAACTAAATGATTCTATTGAAGTTATCACCTCTCTCCTCTTGCAAGACAAGCACTTGGTGAGTATATGGCAGAATAGCTGTCTCACAGAAAACATGAATCTGCCCACAAAAATATATGTAGCATTTCTCATAAAAGTTGCAGAGCCAGAAAGATGAAGGAGACTCATTGGTAGTCATTATTAACACTAAAATTGCTTGGGTTTTAGAGATGCTGAATTATGCTAGCTGTCAATAAGACCTGAACATGCTCAGCACCTTCCAAAAGTCAAAAATAAAAATGTTTGTTAGCTGTAGAAGCTTGTCAAAATACACTTATGCAAAGTAGCTTTAAAAAAAATTAAATAAATAGATACAGCATTCTTGCATTATGAAGTTAGCATTTAATTTATCCAGGTCAAAAATGCTGCAACAGTTTTTCTGGTATTTATTTCCATATTGTACCCCACAAAAAGACATGAAATTCAAGAGCATGACATCCTTTTAAAGTTTTCTTCATCTAAAAAAACCCCTCTGAATAAATTCTAATTGCATCCCAACTAAATCAAAGACCTCATAATTTTGAATATCAGATTCAATAATTACAACGCTTATAATATCAAGGGACAGCTTCTTTTAAGAAGTCTGACAGACTAGGTCCGCAAGATCAAGCAACTAACAAACAAGTTTGTCAACACCACGAAAGGGAAGAAGGGAAAGCCGTTCTGAAGTACTGCTGGGATGTTTCGGCCACAGCCACAAGAGGACCATGGAAGATACTACTCTTTTCCAGGCAGAAGACCCCATAATAATAAAGAAAAAGTGAAGATTTAAGAACAGATCTACAAAATTTGAAGAATGTATGGAATGTCATTCTAAGATGGTAAGCAAACATAAAACAATAAATGCCCCCCAGGTTCTAACATCTACCAATAGTTTAAAAAAAAAAAACTATTATGCCTGAAATGTGTGCCTCAGGGAGTTTCTGATATGTTTCTAAGCTTAAGACATAAATACTGAGATTATTTTATTTTTTTTATATATATATATATTAAAAAAAAAAAAAAAAATATATATATATATGTATGTGCCACACTGCCAATGGGCTAACTGGTTAAAAGTTTGCAGATCTGCTTCCCTCCTGCAACACCCGGTGTAGTGCTATATTTCAGAGGCCAATGATCTATAGTGCACAGTGGTAAAGATTAGAAAACTTTTCTTAGATTATTCCTTTCAGTGATTTGGCCATCAGAAACTGATAAATTTTATTAATGAGCCTCCACCTTTTTTTTCTTACAGACCCTGTTTTTGTTGGAATCAAAACAAAATATGTGAGGGAAAGGGCAGAAATATGGCAAAGCAAACCTTCTACCTGTTCTGCTGCTAATATTGCAATTATTGTAAGTGAAAATGCTTTACTGAAATCCTCTATGTTACAGATTGTACAGCACCTCTTTATTCAGATTTATTGATTAATGCTGACTCTTTCTTATCACTTTGTAAGCAGAGCAGGAAAAAAAAAATCCAAATATGCAATAATTTCCTAAAAAGACACCAATGCTCTCTTTTACAAGATGCTGAGATTTAGAGATCACAAACAGAAAAACTATGAAACTGTCCTGTTTTCAAAACACTATCACTACTCAATCAAGGAGCTGCTGATGACTGACTATTCTACCTATATGTGCATGAAACATTTTTACACTAACATATGGCGTTTCCATTTTTTTAAACAGATGATAGAGAACTGCTTGATAACAATTAAGAATAAAGCAATGATTTTGAACAGAAAGAAAAATTCAATTAGAATGCTCTTGAAGCAATTTATAAATGTTAAATAGTGACAAGTAAACCACAAACAATTTTTAACAGCTACTTCAAAGAGCATTAGGGGAAGAAAAGCCCTGTAAGCATACTTGTGCTCAGAGTGCCTAACCCCTAGCTGCAAATATCAAACCTGCAGGATTGTATACAATTCAGTCGGAAAACTAACTGGCTTGTCCAGAATTCACCATTACCTGCTTTGCCCAAAGCAAGAGAACAACTTCCACAATGTCAAGAACACTTTGTACAAGTAACGGTAACAGAACTGTCCCCCAGTTTCCTAAAACTGGAGATTACAATTTGGGAAGGCAGCATGTGAAGGAGAAAGAGGAACAGCTCTAGAGCAACAAAAATCTTAAATAAACATATAAAAAAAGATTAAATGGACTGGATTTGACAATTACTTTTTTTGTGTGATTGCACCAGCTCTCTTGAAAGCGAACAGGGTTAGGCTATACCAAACACAGAAAGTCAACAAATCAGAGATTAGCAAATGAATCAAAGAGAACTTGATCTATTTCCAATCAGAGATGCATACAAATTGCACACATTCTCTGAGCCCATACACATTTTAAAGCTACATTGCCAGCAGCGCATTCTTCTAAAAAGCAGTAAGAATTTCCAAGCAATTCATTGAGTAGAGCAGCTACTTCAGCCTAATCAGGGAGCAGAAGTGCAGAATCATACAAATTCATCCAACAACTGACTTCTCTGAGATACACCACTGATATGTTTTTTCAGCCTGCACTACAAAAGTGTCAGATCCTGAAGTCAAACTTGGAAACACTCTGTTCAGTGGGGCTAGCTATATGCAGATTAATAGTTTAATAAGAATTAGAGGATGTAGACCTGTAGGGACCAAGTAGTTATGAATAGCAATAAAACTATACAAGGACCTATATCCAATACTGCTTTATTAAGGCACCAGCAATTACATTGTATTTAACTATGCAGAATATAGACCTTCACTAACAACACAGGGGAGCTTGATTGACAAATTAGTTCCACCTTTCTTACCAAACACAATGAAAACTTTATTTTAAACATGCTTGCTACAGCTTTAGAGAAGACCTCAAGAATTTTCATCTCCAGCTCTGGACCAAAACCAACACAGGCACACTTTAAAGGCACGGCTATCCCAAATTCTCATTGTACTTCTGCACTAAAAAAATGTCCAATTGTACATTATTGTTATTGTACTGAAGACCAGTCTAAAACTTAGAAGTCTTGTTCTTTTACCATATTTTTTCCAACAAAATACTTCTAATTTTGCACCAATTAAACTATCTCACTTTTAACACCGTACTTCTTTTTGTTCAGAGTATTAAACAACACTTGAGACCACTCCTTGTAGGAGATGAAATTCATCATGCAGGCAGGTACTTTTTTGATACTAACCTGTTTGCACGCAGGTAAAAAAATATTCATCCCCTACAGCCAACAGTAATCAAATATCAAAAGAGGATTGGAATGGCAAGCACAGAAATACTATTTTTATCTCCCTCAGGCCCTTAAAGCTCTCACTTTTCTCAGGACCACATTTTCAGTGCCTCAGCAACCTATGTCCGGTTTTTCTTCACTGTTCCTTCTCTCTCATTTCACAGGTCCTTATGCATCTTTTCCACAAACACTCTGCCTCTGTTTTGGGTAGAGGAATGTCTGAAACTGAGTTTAAGATAGTTGCTATTTTATAGATTAAGTCATACCAAGTAGCTTAATATTGTCTTACCATTATTAGCAGCTGCTCTTTCTTAAGTGGAGGGTATACCCCCTATCCCAAAATCCGAAATTTAGCCAAAACCACAATTTAACTTGAGTTAGAATAAAAACTTAAAAATAAAATCCTGTGTCATTTTTTCAGGAAATGACACGAACATGGCAGCTTTCAGTTAAACCAGTGTTGCACCAAAGGTAACTCAGACTGTAAATGCCTGTATCACATGAAGCAAAAAGAAAATGCTCTTCCTCTTACTCCCTGCAAACTCTAGCACATGATGGTTTTAATCTTTTTGTTATTTGCAGCTATATTCCATGCAGGCCATCCCATTTCAACACTTACACTTTTTAGTTCGTTACTGTTTATTGTCATGCTGATGTCACAACTGCTAAAAATGTAACCAATCATTTATTATTAGAATCACTGGAGATTTTTTCCAAAGTCTGACATTTGTCATAATGCTGTTACTATTTCTTTAACAGTTTCTTTCATGACAAATGCATTTTAATAATTCCACCACCTCCAAGTAACTTGCTTAATAATCACAGATATAATAGGTAGTTCTATGATATGCAGACTTCAAGTCAGGTAACTGTGTTTGTTTCACTGTCTTTCTTGAGGATTTTCTAGTAATGGTTAGACTTTGCCTCGCTGAAGCAAACAACAGTCTCTTTTTTCTACCCAGCGTGAAACTTGTATAAAATACAGTAACCCTGAGAGCCACCCCTTGTTCTTTTGTCCACTTGACTGACTGAAAACACTCTTCGTCTTACAGCCAGCAAGCTCTAGCACATCATTTCTTCATCCTTTTCTTACCATCCCTTTGCAACTATAGTCACACCTTACAGGGAACTGGAGATGAAGCAAGAACAGATATAAGACTCGCTTAATTAAACTGGCTAAGGCAGCACTCTACAGCTTCTAAATACATGATATTTCTTCAGCAAAACTTCGGCACAACATGAAGCCACATCAAAAAAAGAAATTGAAGTATGAAAACTTTCCCTCTTTTCTTTTTTAAGGTTTCCACTTTTGGCAATCATATAAAAATTTTCAATTTTATTTAATCAGAATTATCTGTGAGGACTTTTGCCAAAATGTGTTCTGTCTAGACTCCCTAGTCCCACTACCCACTCTGATAGCTATCCAATGATGTTTACAGAACATCAACAGCATCAGCTAGGACATTGTTTCTTATTACATCATAATTTTAATTCCAGCATTAAAACTCCATTAAAATTGCTTAGTTCAGATTTTCATTCATACATACACCTACAGGACACACAAACGAACAAGTCACCTGATTTACAATAAAGTAATATAATTATTTTTAACTTCAAACACATTTGCCAAGGAATTAGCTTGCAGTCTGTTTCAAAGACGTTCCACAGACATACTAAATGCCACCTATCTGGATTCTTTTCTAAAATATTGTCCAATCTTAGACATAAAATAGATTCTTTTATCCTGATTAAGAAATTAATGACTGATACACTAAGCCAAGTATATCAACACCCTGTCATCTACATAAAAAAGGGAGAACACAGAGAAGGGGATTTGGGGGCATTTCTTCATGGTATCTTTCCCCTTTTTGAGTAAGTTTTTCCAGTCTCTCTTAATCCATTGGAAGCAGAAATTTAAAAAAAGACATGAAAAAGAAACAAAACAAAATTGCACTATCTGAACTAAATTTCTCCTCATCTATCACAGATTTATCCCCACAGCACTCATACTAATGCATCAAAATACTCAGACCTCTGTGTCTTTCCTACATACTGTGACTGTTCTCAACATAGTTTGAAAAAGCCACCAAAACAGCATTTACTGTCCTGTATTAAGGTATTCAGAAGAAGTAACTAAAACAACTTAATTGGAATAGGTTAGAAAATCCAGACATAAGCACAATGACAGCAAGATAAAATAATTCTTAATTTTTCATTCAGATGTTTGCCAGATATTTCAAACTAGAATGTCCTCCAGAAGCAGACACTGTTCTAGCTCCCTAGAGCAATCCATAGATACATAGATTTATATTTGCTACAGAAATTGCGGCTGAAAAATTCTCCCACAGAATCCAAAGTGTGTGGGATGTCACATGGGACAGATGAGATCATGTGATTTTGTTGTTAAGATCTAAAAGTTAGTAATTTCTCTGATGAGGTTGCTGAATATGTAAGACCATATTACACACAGAGAACAAATAGAGACTTAAGTTATTTGGTTAGATTGGTTATAACCTTACAAAATAATGAAGTAACTTATTTCACTCTAAGAATGTGTGCTAGGTGTTGTAATGAACCCTACAGAAGTACACTTTCTCTAAAACATTAATACATCTTTTTCTTTGGTGTTAATATTGTAACTGAGTTAAGAGGTGACTATATATATCCTTGGAGAAAGATGACACCTTCCAAGTAATTGATTCTACCTTTTCTCCCAGCAATTTGAAAGTGGTTAATGCTTCAAGCAGAAAGACAAACCTTAAAAGCTGAATACAACCACACTAGCACCAAGGTCTTAATTCAACTTTTTTTGCTATAAAACATCTCAGAAAAATATTTCAAGACAATAATAATCTTCAATAACCTCCTCTTTGTAAAGCACAGCAGTATGTTTTACTGTGGGTTTCATCCAAAGTCAAACCAGTACAAGTTATACAGTTCACTAAAGATCCTTTTCACAAATTTTAAACCTTAAGACTTCTTAACCAGTAGCATACAAACAAGTCCTACTCACTCAAGTAGCAAGCACAGTGGGGACACTAAATGTGCAGCTGAAGCATCTTCCCATGTTCAGCTCCTGTTTGACATATCTGCTAGGCTACATAAGCTCATTTGCACTAAAAGTAACACCTATACTTTATTTGCCCTGGTGTAGTTACCTCAGGATGTGTGTATATCATTTATTCTTCTTCATTCATACAAGCCTTCTCTACTGCTCAAACTAAGTCAAAGATTTTGAATTGTGTATTTATATTTACAGTATGTTCTTTCAGATGATGGAAGTCAATAAGCCATGTGTGTTTCAAGTCTACAATACTGCTATTCAACCTTTCTTCTTCATTTTTACATAACATTGCACAGACTCAGAAAAACAGAGAGAAAATTGCAACTACGTGCGTATCTCCACAGTATGTTTGGCCTGAGACAAACTACTGAGTCTAGTATCAACTGCAGGAGTGATTCACCTCCAGTAGAGGTGAATCCTGTAGAAGGTCCCAGTAGAAGATACATAGGTTAACTAAGTGAAAATCGTCTTCATAGAAAGCTTTATCTCTACATACAGAACAGAAGAAAAAGGAAAAAAGGAAAAAAAAAAACAAATCAAAACAAACAAACAAATCCCTTGTTGCAGGACAACCAAGGGATCAAGGGCAGCCAGCACAGGTTCATGAAAGGGCAGGTCCTGCTTGACCAACCTGATCTCCTTCTATGACCAGGTGACCCAACTAGTGGATGAGGGAAAGGCTGTTGACGTTGTCTACCTGGACTTCAGTAAAGCCTTTGACACTGTCTCCCACAGTATTCTCCTGGAGAAGCTGGCGACTCGTGGTTTAGACAGGTGCACTCTTTGCTGGGTAAAAAATGGCTGGATGTCCAAGCCCAAAGAGTCGTGGTCAATGGATTCAAATCCAGTTGGCTGCCTCTCACAAGTGGTGTCCCCCAGGGCTCAGTTTTGGGACCGGTCTTGTTTAACATATTTATCGATGATCTGGATGGGGGGAATGAGTGCGCCCTCAGTAAGTTTGAAGACAACACCAAGTTGGGAGGAAGTGTTGATCTGCTCAAGGGTCGGAAGGCTCTGCAGAGGGATCTGGACAGGCTGGATTGATGGGCCAAGGCCAATTGTATGCAGTTGAACAAGGCCAACGGCCGGGTCCTGCACTTGGGTCCCAACAACCCCATGCAACGCTACAGGCTTGGGGATGAGTGGTTGGAAAGCTGCCCGGCAGAAAAAGACCTGGGGGTGCTGGTATGAGTCAGCAGTGTGCCCAGGTGGCCAAGAAGGCCAACGGCATCCTGGCCCATACCAGAAACAGTGGGGCCAGCAGGAGTAGGGAGGTGATCATGCCCCTGTACTCGGCGCTGGTGAGGCTGCACCTCAAATACTGTGTTCAGTTTTGGGCCCCTCACTCCAAGAAGGACATTGAGGTGCTGGAGCGTGTCCAGAGAATGGCAACAAAGATGATGAGGGGTCTGGAGCTCGAGCCTTATGAGAAGCAGCTGAGGGAACTGGGGTTGTTCAGTCTGGGGAAGAGGAGGCTCAGGGGAGACCTTATCTCTCTCTCTACAATTACCTGAAAGGGGGTTGCAGAGGTGGATGTTGGTGTCTTCTCCCAAGTGACTAATGACAGGACAAGAGGAAATGGCCTCAAGTTGCACCAGGGGAGGTTTCGGCTGGATATTAGGAAAAACTTCTTTACTGAGAGAGTGATGAAACACTTGAACAGGCTGCCCAGGGAGGTGGTAGAGTCACCATTACTGGAGGTGTTCAAGAAACGTGTGGACGTCGCATTGTGGGACATGGTTTAGTGGGCATGGTGGTGTTGGGTTGATGGTTGGCCTTGATGATCTTACAGGTCTTTTCCAACCTTCGTGATTCTGTGAAAAACTAGAACATCTCAGTACCAGACAATGTCAGAGACCAACAGAAACTGCACACAAGAACATGAACAAAATGGTTTCTAGTATCCTGAGACCATACTTCCTTCTGGTGACAGCAATTTAATATGAAATCCATGAAACAGAAGCATACCTCACTCTTATAGCACTAGTCTACCTGGAGGACATTGCTCATCAGCAATACCTAGCACTGGAATTACCTGCTACAACTGTGAATACATGAACTTTCCAATGGTTCAAACTCAGAGACAAAACAGTTGCAAAATAATAATACTAATATAATATTAAATATAATATAAATAATAAATGATGATGATGATGATGATGACGACGATGACGACTGGAGGGTTTCATTTATGAGAAGAAAGGTTGGGGGACGGTGGTGTTAAGGGAACTGAATCCTAATACTTGTCATCTTTTTGCCTATTGGGACAGGTCGCCTCCCAGGGTCAAAATACAAAATCATTCAAGCAAGGCTAGAGAATTTATTTCCTCTTAGATTAGGAGAATACAATTAATTTTTAGGATGAGTTTTACTTATGCAAATGGTATAAATAAGAGAATACAGTGACAGATGGCTCACTTCAATTGCCTGGGCATGCACTAATACCCAAACCACTTCCTGGTATCTGTGACATCTGCCTGAGCTATAAATATTACACTGGATTCATAGAGATTGTGCTCTTCTGGCTAGACAAAGCAAGGCAAGATATCTTAAGCTGTCTCAAACGGTGTTGGACACCTGTGTTTCAACAGCTGATTCAAGCCCAGAGAGTCTGTTTTGTGAACCTCAAATTTATGAAAATAATTTCTTAGTTGAAATTCTTCTTTCTTGAAAAACCTGGAATGAAAGTAATCTCTCTTTACAGGCTGTGACATTAATATATGGACAGAAAGGTATCTAGTGACAATAGTTTTTCCTCAGTAAATCAAGGATAGTTATAATCTGCATCCTGATGAAAAGTAAGAAAAGACAAACTGTACGGATTTACTCAAAATTTCATATATATGATATTCTGAAAAGCCAAGTTTATTGTAAATTATTGACTTTTTCTGTGAAAAAATTCACCTCGTTTGGTGAAAGATGCTATAAAAAACAAACTTCTTAACATCCACCAAGTATGCCAATGGTACATTTATTGCTTTGATAAATAGAAATTCTAAAATGTCACTTAGAAAAAAAAATTGAAGAAAAATTAGATTCCATAATTTCTACTCACTCAGAGCTGCCACAATGTACTGCAACATTTAAAATCATATTTTAAGGAATTCTCCTCTCCTTACTCATTCAAAACTGCACTTAAAAAAATAATCTGATAGTAGTGTTGGTTTGATTTTTATTTGATAGCACAGTACAGCTTGCATGAGAGCCCTATGCCAGAAACATGCATGCATAACCTTAGCCACACGTACTATAGCATCACACAAAAAAAGTTAGCCTAGGCACAGATGGAAAAATTTCATGAGAATCCACACTGAACTTCAGAATCACAGAATACACTGCACACAGATAACAACAGTACTTGCACATGGCGTAGCACAGACTGTGAAAACATAAAAACACAGTCATATGAAGTTTCAGACTATGAACTTACAATCAGTTGCTCTATCAAAATGTTCTACTGCAAAACAGTAGAACATATCTCTCTTTTGCATTTACAGACAAAAATATTGTGATTATTACTCTTCCTTTCTACTCCTAAAACCATTACAATTCTAAATTCAAGGTGTCACAGTACTAGAAATCTAGAAGTGTGCAAGTTACTGCCCACTGGGAGACAGACAATCTCCCCATTACAGAAACAGATTTTAGAGTGGGAAATTTTAATAGCTGCTGTTCTTAGGAAATGCTGAGTTTGTGATCTAAGAATCAAACAGGGGCAGTAGATGATGGTAGCAAGATGGGCAAAAATAAACGATAAGGAACAGAACAAGATAAAACAAATAAAGAAAAAACAAAAGAGAACATTCCATGACAACTATAAAGCTGAGAGTGGCACTATGATTATGAAGTGAAATGTCAAACTGCAAAATGCACAGGATTTGCTGTGAAGTGGTGTACTAACATCAAGACCAGAAATGGAAAGCATGTCTGGTTCCTGAATCCTTGTAAGATTTCATTAGCAGATAAATCAACGTGGCTAATTATGATTTCCAGCATGTGAAAACATTAATTTGTACATTTTGAATGATGCTGATATCATTGCAGACTGGTATCAAATATATCAACATGCAGCATTTTAAAAGAAAAAAAAAAAAGTTTCCTTGACAGCAGTACCTAATTCAAACTAATAAAATAAGCTGATGTAAGAATCACTCATGAGTTTATGCACATAGCTATTTCTGACATTCAGTACTAAAACACTGCTGTAGGAGTAGCAAAATACTTTTCAAGCCTAGGCCTTTAAATCATTCACCCACAAAAAAAAAAAAGGTACAGCTGAGTAAAATTGTTATTTTTGTTTTTAAACAGGCAACTAATATTTTATTGTACAAAAGCAACCTAAACATAATGCTCACTGAAAAAATTATTACCTCAATAAATTACAAGAGGTAGAAAAGTGCTTTTGTGTGGTAAGTATAATTTCTTCTCTGATAAAATTATTTAAGTCATACGTATTGTCTCTCAATATGTATTTCATAATAAATATACTGTTTGGATAACATAATCCGGACACGGCTATCCTCAAGACAATGAGTCTCTTCTACCCAAACAAATCAGGATACTAAATAACTTTTCTTCCCTTTGAAACAATCATAACTGCTTAAGGCTGCTGAAGCACAAAAACAAAATACCTTCACAAAGGTCTCAAACAGTCAAGCTGAAAATCTAAGCCAAAGTTTCATTTAACAGCCTGTCAGTTTTTTGATGTGAAGCTAATGAATGCAGTGGCAAACAAATCCATCAAACCTAACATCAAAACAACTGCACTTCATCCCACCAAAGGGAAAAATATGACCTGCAGGCCAGCACTTTGATCTAACCTATCCACAGAAAACATGTTGCTAAGCAGCTACCACTGAAGAATGCATGAGTAATTACTGACTTAATTTTATGAAAGAGAGCAATAATACTTAAGTAGCCTGAGTTTCAAGTAGAAAAGATTGGTAGACTTCTCTCCTCAGGTTCTACATATCAGCTAAACAACAAAAAGCTTTCCAGCACCAACATCTGAAAACAAATCACGTCTTAAAAGGAGCTGCAATACAATAGAATCATTATAATGACTAGTAAACTCACCTAGTGTGACTCTACCCCTGATAGAAGGCAGTAAAATTTACATACATTTATACTGAGTGAAAGTCACCAAGCAGTGCCACAAAACAGACACAGTGAGCAACAAGAGCAGTATTTGAAAAAGCCAGTGCTTTCTCTGAAAGCTTTTGAAAGTATGGGTATTGATTTGGGCAAGGGGTGATGGAGAGCTGTGAGAGACCCTCACATGAGGATTTGGAAAAGCAACAGACAGAGGAATGGAGGAAACAAGAGGAAAATGGAAGGAAAGAAACTAAAATAATCACACTGCATAAAGAATTAGAGCACCCCGACTGAGTCTGCTCACACCACCAATCTCCTGGACATTTCCTACAGAGGACCTCCATCTCAATCCAATTCTCTGTTCTATGAGCTACTTTCTCCTATCAAGCTTAGGTGGGACCATGCAGTCCAGAAGCTCAACACAAGGTCAAAGGATGCGCTTTCTAGGGGATTCCCTGTAATTAGGAACTGATTTGCCAAAATTTAAGTTTTTCAAACATTTACAGAACAGCAGCAGGGGAAAAAAGGAATTCCAAGAAAGAAAAAGAAAATTGCCTGTACACAAAAGCACAGGATCTTATTAAAAACTGAAATCTGTTTCTGGTTCTCAGTATCAAATTAGAGTATGTAAAGTTCACTGATACTATCCACCAGAGCTAAAATTTGGACAGGAGAAAACCTTGACTGAGAACCCCAGTTTTGGCACCTGTGAGAGGTCTTGCAATATTATCCTTGTATGAGGCCAACATTGACATTCATTAGAGATAACAATTACAACAGACAAAAATATAAAATTAATGAACATCGATGATCCACAGATCTGGGAGTGGGGGCAGAGGGTGTCCTGCCCTGCAGCTAATAAAACATTAGGTATAGAAGATTTTTCTCAGACTGAGAAGTGTCTTTTATCCAATTGCTTCAGAAGAATTTTTATTTTATTAGACATAAAAAAATTATGTGTAAATATTTCTACTCACCAATTCTAATAACTGAACATCACCCCTCGATCAGCACACAAGTTACCTACTCAGCACAAATCAAAGTAGATACCTACAAAACATACAAGCTAATTGCCACTGGCTCATCTGCTTTACCAACAGTAACAAAATGCACTGGAGTAAGGAAATTCACAATGTACTTCATGAAGCTACACATTTTCAGCCTACTCAAATAAATGTAGCTCCATTAGGAAAATTATAAACTTCACAGAAGCCTGATGAAATATCCTATCTGCCCCTATCTTGTACCATTTATTTTTTTTCAAAAATAAATAGCATTCAACAAATGAAAGTTATAGGATATCTAAAGCTTAGAGTGTCTCTCATCCTCACAGAATATACAAACACAACTAAAGTACCTGTCAGCTGAGCACTATCTACCTTTGATTCTCTAAGTCCCGCCATTACCATACGTCAGCATTTCACCAACATCCCTCTGCACCACACCCATTTGCCAAGCATATTCAGGAGAGCATGACTGGTTTGTTCCTTTCACCAGTATCTCCTATTTCTCTTCCTGTGTGTTCTTGCCAGTGGAAAAAGACAGCAAAAACTACATTGTTTCTCCCCTGGAGTTGGGGGACTTTCAGTATATCTGTTATTTCCCCATTTCTTTTTTTTTTTTTTTAATCTACTTTTTACTTCTGCTTAAATCTGTCCAACTTAATTCTGTCCAAAAGTGACAACTCAGCTCAAAGCAGCAGCCGAGTTGTAGCAAAGAGCACATTGGAGGTGCCACCTGGTATTACTTTTCATACATCACCCCCAGAGTGGAAGTCTTACACAAACTCTAGAAAACAAGCATGCCTGCTACCAGGGTTCAACTACAACAGGTAGGTAGGGTACACATCGTGAAAACAAGATCACAAGTTTAGCATTTTTAAAGACAGAAAATAATCTTTGGAATTTGCATCCATAGTCTCTGCTTAACCAAAGTTTCCAATACTGAGGGTCTAAATAATCTCTGATTTAACATTTGCAATCGATTTCACGGAATCTTTAACACCATCACATTTCATGCAGGAAAGCAGTATCGCCACACAGCCTAAATACTTACTACAACTTTAACAGAAATCTTTGCCTGATTTTTTTTTTTCCGAAACTAATGAAGAATGAATATTGACTGTACTTCAGGATTTTTTCTTTTTCTAAGACAGAAATCCAGCTGTAAGCAATTAGAAACTATTCTGTAACAATAAAAGTGTTCCTGTAGGAAGACAAATAATCAGTCATCAGTATTCAATATTCTCTAAGGAGAATACAGAAACAAACTGACCTAGATATTGCTGCATTTTGCTGACGAAGGCAATTTCTGCAGTACAATACAGGGGAACTAGGGGATCCAAAATATTTTTTTCAGTTAAAATTCTTGTACATACCACATACAGAAAGAAAAGATAAGTCAAACAAAACATCGGTACTCTGAAGATTGACAAATAGGAATGCAAGGCTGTATGGTGCGTTTTCTTTCTTTTAAATGAAATTACCAGAGCTGCAAATAAAACTTACTAAAATATCAGTATTCTTTGGGCACAAAAACTTCTTACCTTCTTACCTTTTTAATTAATACTTTCAGGAAATTTCCTGAGGTTGTGATAAAACTTATCATAGCTATTCCTCATGATTTTCTAGAGAAACACCATAATCAAGAAACAGAGTACACTATTTACAGTAACTCCGTAACTTGTGTGTATTTTCAAAGTGTCATATAATTACAATTTAAGAAGAGGTAATCAGTTATAATACTTTTTCTGTTTGACTTCTTTATCCTATTTGTAAGGCATAAACAAATATAAGTAAGTATTCTGAAGTATCATTTCACCACCTTTCCATTAGTTCTTCTCTTACACATTTCCATTTAAAAAATACTAAAAATCCTACTATTAGCACTTCCTAGCACGTTCTTTTTCATTTAAAAAAAGAAGAAAAATAAACTTTAAATCTTATCCTTGTGGTAATATGTAATAAAAAATAAGCAAGTAATATTAAGCACTCTGACCGTTTGCCAAAGAAACCGGAGTTCACATTTGGCAATGGTATCTAAGATGTCTGTAAGACAGGCAGACTAGTCATTATTGCTTCAGTTGCCACTTTAAAACTTTCAGACATGTAAATTCAACTGCAGACACCACAAAACTACTTTAATTTCGTACACTATATATGTACAATACTGCTCCTATGTGCAATAACCACAGAGCACAGAATTCAGTGTCCTAAGATGAAAGTTTTATCCATATGCTAGAGAATTTTGACTAAATAAAACTGTATTTAGAGTGTATATGTCAGAACTTCATAGCTAAAAATTCAGAATTTCAGAAGCAATTTTGGACTGGTGTAAAGGAATAAAATTTCATTAGCTTTAAAAAATTATCTTCTCACTCCACTGAATTTTAATGTGACATTAAGTTTACGGTATAATACAATAAGTGAGAGGCACGCTGGAGGCATAAGACATTTAATAGTTTGTACTGGGGCAGCTGCACACTAAATGGTAGACCATTTTTTTAAAACATAAGAAATATGAAGCCTGTACGTTGAAAGGGATGTAGCTGCAGGTATCACTACCTCAGCTTTGCTACATCTGAAAAAAAAGTTTGCCATTCTTGAAGTGCAGCTGAATCAATTTTAGAGCACATTCATACCTTTTAAAATCCAGGACAGTTTTACCTGCCACAATTAACTCATGTGTGTCCACACCCCTGTTCCTCTCAATTTTGTTTCATTGTACTATCTACAGAAATTCCAAACTATCAAATACATAATTTTTTCTAATTAACTTCACAGTCAACACCTTATCTGTTGGCTATTAAAAACACAACTTTCCCATTAAAGGTAAAGACCATCCTGAATGTGTTAGATGCGTACTGATGTTTTCAGTACTTTCACTACTGTTAGTGTACGCATACAGAGCACATGGAAAAAAATACTTACAAACTTTTTCCCTTTGAAGCATATTAAATCTCATTAACAATAGCAATCAATGGTGCCTAGAATCATAAATTTCAACTGTTTTGAGAACTTTCTCATGATAGTCTTCCAATCCCAAGTGTTTAATGAGTTCACTATCATTACATAACTGTTAAACCTGCACGTCTGATTTTGCCCTTTTTTCCATGTCATCTTATTAGCTAATATATTAAGCAAATCACTGTCGAAAAGGGTTTTCTCAATAATGAACATGTCAATGCAGAAAATGCCTCTGACTTAAACATTTTGGGAGGCATACCAACCAAAGCCATAATTGTGAGAAAAATCACAGATTACTGAAAAACAGTAACAAACTTCTGCTGAACAAATTGCACACTTTCTTGGGTTTGGTAATTTACTCACATGCTGTACATGAAAAGAAGCAAAAAAAATGTATGCTACATAACAAAATTCAGCCTAAAATATCTTCCATAAAACAGACATCATTAAAACCTGAAAATATCTACTCTGTGTTCACAGTTTCTTCATTATCTTGTACTACAAGGTATCTGATGATATTAAAGATGAGAAAAGTTGAACTTGTTTCTTTAAACTTTGTTTAAAGTTTAGTTATTTATGTTTCTTTCCAGGTATCAAAATTCCTAGTTTAAATAAATTGCTTTCATAAACAGTAGAGCTTAGAGGAGGTTTAGGAGCAGCAGACAGTTGTCTTCACATAGACTAACTTCAGTATGTGTAGCTTCAACTTAAAAATATCCATAAAGAGAACTGGTTTTGAACAAGAATATATACATTAAGCTGCAAACAAAACTCACTACTGAGAGGAATACACACTGCTGGAAGTATAATACTTACTATAAAACGAACAACTAAAAATAAAATTTCAATGGCAGTGTAAGGTACTACCTGACCTAACAGTTCTTTTCTCGTCAGCTTCCATAGATTCTCACAAAGAAATAACCACATGAAAGATTTCCTTACGCATCAATTTTCTGCAATATGACTTACCAACTTTGCTGCTTTTCCATAATCAATCCATCGGATGGTGGCAAAGTTTGTTGACTCAGCACAGTTAAAACCATGGTTAAATCCTGCATGGTATCCGTATGGGAAAGTGATCATGAATTCTCCTGCCTCTTGTGTAACCTAGAGCATAAAAACAAAAAAAAAAATTCCTTACAAAAGCAGTTCTGCTCCTGAAGTAATGACAACTATATTTGCCTTTGCAACTACCTAGAAAGAAAGTTTTTCACCTTGCACACAGTTGTGACTTAATGCAAGCAGAAATAGTATATACTTGAGACAATGTTGTTTACTATAAAATACATAGCTACATGCATTACTTTACAAATTCAGAAAGCTCTTTCAAAAAAGCTAATCTTGGAGCAGAGGTTCAATGGTAATAAAACCTGGAAGTACTGGAAGCTAGAAAAGATAGTGCAAAGAATGTATCAATCACAGAATTACTAAGGTTGGAAAAATCCTGTAAAATCATCAAGTCCAACCATTTAAAAAAAAAAGCAAACCACTACACCACACAAACCAAAAAAACCCACACCACACACCACCATGCCCATCAAGCCACGTCCCACAATGCCACGTCCACACGCTCCTTGAATACCTCCAGGGAGGGTGACGCCACCACCTCCCTGGGCAGCCTGTTCAAGTGTGTTACCACTCTCTCAGTAAAGAACTTTTTCCTAATATCAAGTCTGAATCTCCCCTGGCGCAACATGAGGCCATTTCGTCTTGTCCTGTCACTCGTCACTTGGGAGAAGAGGCCAACACCCACCTCTCTGCAACCTCCTTTCAGGTAATTGTAGAGAGCAGTAAGGTCTCCCTCAGCCTCCTCTTCTCCACACTGAACAACCCCAGTTCCCTCAGCTGCTCCTCATAAGGCTTGTGCTCCAGACCCCTCACCAGCTTTGTTGCTCTTCTCTGGACACGCTCCAGCACCTCTATATCTTTCTTGTAGGGAGGGGCCCAAAACTGAACACAGTACTCGAGGTGCGGCCTCATCAGAGCCGAGTACAGAGGCACGATCACCTCCCTGCTCCTGCTGGCCACACTGTTTCTGATACAGGCCAGGATGCCGTTGGCCTTCTTGGCCACCTGGGCACACTGCTGGCTCATATTCAGCCGGCTGTCAACCAGCAGCCCCAGGTCCTTTTCTGTGGGGCAGCTTTCCAGCCACTCGTCCCCAAGCCTGTAGCGTTGCCTGGGGTTGTTGTGGCCGAAGTGTAGAACCCAGCACTTGGCCTTATTGAACTTCATCCGGTTGGCCTCAGCCCATCGATCCAGCCTGTCCAGATCCCTCTGCAGAGCCTTCCGACCCTCCAGCAGATCAACACTCCCTCCCAACTTGGTGTCATCTGCAAACTTGCTGAGGGAGCACTCTATCCCCTCATCCAGATCATCAATAAAGACATTAAACAAGACCGGTCCCAAAACTGAGCCCTGGGGGACTCCGCTTGTGACTGGCCACCAACTGGATTTCACTCCATTCACCACAACTCTCTGGGCTCGGCCATCCAGCCAGTTTTTACCCAGCGAAGAGTGCACCTGTCTAAGCCACGAGTTGCCAGCTTCTCCAGGAGAATACTGTGGGAGACAGTGTCAAAGGCTTTACTGAAGTCCAGGTAGACAACGTCAACAGCCTTCCCCTCATCCACCAGACAGGTCACCTGGTCATAGGAGGAGATCAGGTTGGTCAAGCAGGACCTGCCCTTCATGAACCGGTGCTGGCTGGCCTTGCTCCCTTGGTTGTCCTGCACGTGCCCCGTGAGCGCCCTCAGGATGAACCTCTCCATAATCTTCCCCGGCACCGAGGTCAGGCTGACAGGCCTGTAGTTCCCCGGATCCTCAGTCCGGCCCTTCTTGCAGATGGGCGTCACGTTGGCAAGCCTCCAGTCATCCGGGACCTCCCCCGTTAACCAGGACTGTTGATAAATGATGGAGAGTGGCTTGGCAAGCTCCTCTGCCAGCTCCCTCAATACTCTTGGGTGGATGCCATCAGGCCCCATAGACTTGTGGGTGTCCAGGTGGCATAGCAGGTCATTAACTGCTTCCTCCTGAATCACGGGGAGTTTGTTCTGCTCTCCATCCTTGTCTTCCAGCTTAGGGAGCTGAATACCCTGAGGATATCTGGTATCGCTATTAAAGACTGAGGCAAAGAAGGCATTAAGTACCTCAGCCTTTTCCTCATCCTTCGTGACAATGTTCCCTCCCGCATCCTGTAAAGGATCAAGATACTCCTTGGCTCTCTTTTTGTTGTTCATGTATTTATAGAAGCATTTTTCCTTATCCCTTACGACCGTGGCCAGGTTGAGCTCTAGCTGGGCTTTCGCCTTCCTAATTCCCTCTCTGCATGACCTAACGAGGTCCTTGTATTCTTCTTCACTTGCCTGCCCCTTCTTCCAAAGGTGATAAATTCTCTTTTTTTCCCTGAGTCTCAGTAAAAGCTCCTTGTTCAGCCAGGCAGGTCGTCTTCCCTGCTGGCTCTTCTTATGGCACATGGGCACTGCCTGCTCCTGCGCCTTCAAGATTTCCTTCTTGAAGAACTTCCAGCCTTCCTGGGCCCCTTTGCCCTTCAGGACCGTCTCCCAAGGGACCCTCTCAACCAGTGTCCTGAACAGGCTGAAGTCTGCCTTCCGGAAGTCCATTGTAGTGGTATTGCTGACCCCCCTCCTTACTTGGCCAAGAATTGAGAATTCTATCATTTCATGGTCGCTAAGCCAAGACGGCCTCCGACCTTCACTTCTCCCGCCAGACCCTCACTCTTCGTAAACAGCAGGTCAAGCAGGGCACCTCCCCTGGTAGGCTCACTTACCAGCTGCATCAGGACGTTATCTTCCACACACTCCAGGAACCTCCGGGACTGTTTCCTATCTGCTGTGTTGTATTTTCAGCAGACATCTGGTAAGTTGAAGTCCCCCACAAGAACAAGGGCTTGCGACTGTGAGACTTCTGCCAGTCTTTTGTAGAATGCTTCATCGGCTTCTTCGCCCTGGTTGGGTGGTCTATAACAGACACCCAGCAGGATATCCGCCTTGTTAGCCTTCTCCCTCATCCTTACCCATAAGCATTCAACCCTGTCATCACAATCATCGAGCTCTATACAATCAAAACACTCCTTGACGTACAGAGCCACCCCACCGCCTCTCCTTCCTTGCCTATCCCTCCTGAAGAGTTTATAGCCCTCCATCATAGCACTCCAGTCACGCGAGTCGTCCCACCATGTTTCTGTGATGGCAACTACATCATAGCTGTCCCACCACACAACAGCTTCCACCTCCTCCTGTTTGCTGCCCATGCAGCGTGCACTGGAATAGATGCACTTGAGCTGGGCTATCAATCTTGCCCCCAACATTAGCACGCCACCCCTAGGCTCATCTCTAGCTAGCCTGGCTTCATCCCCTACTCCCTTCAATCTTCCTGACTGAGAGGAAGCAGAGACAGGCTGGACCAAAATACCCACAATTATCATCCCTAAATACTAACACAAATTAATTGTTGAGGAAATTATTCTGTCCACTACCCTGAAGATGTTTCTTTAGAATGGCACCAGAATTTTCTTGGAAAGACTGCAGAGAGATCTTATTCGCACCCTTCTCTCCCATACTCACCCTTTTAAAAAACTGTGAAGACCTCTGACTAAGGGCCTGATTTGCCTTTTAATTTACTTACTATTGATAATCAAGCATGAAGCAGGAGAAACTCTTAAGTTAATGAGCCTTAGCAGCTAAAGAAAACAACGTTGTTCATCCCAAAGGAACACATTGGATACACTTGGATCCCCTCAGACAGTATCTTTAAATCATTTTGGAAAGGAAAGGAGGAAGAAGAATTAACGACAATCGCCCTGCACCAATTCTTCAGCCTTATAGCTACTAACACCAAGGGGATTCTTGCATTGGAAATGCCATGCAGAATATCTCAATGTAAAGCCATCAAAACACCATTTTAGACATTACATTAAAGCAAATTTTAATCTGCCCCTGTCCTTCCCCTCTTTCTCTTTAAGCACAACAGGGAGCAGAAGGACTCTGGTACTGTTCATAACGAGAATTCCAAATTCTAAAGGACAAGGGACCTGGAAGGAGATTCTCAAAGAGAAAAAGCTTGACTACAGTTAAGCTCTGACATTGCTTTAGAGAATGAGCAAGGGTAGTTCCAAAGGACTGCTCTGTTCTTTACAAGAAAATTGAAAAGCAACCAAAAGAAAAGTGTGCTGAGGCCACTGACTCAATAAGAAATTATAGAAAGCAGAAGGAAAAAAAAAAAAAAGAAGGAAAAAAACCTAAGAAAACACTGCCATAGAAACCAAATTCCTAGTAGTTACAAAAGAGGTATCAGATATAAAAGGCTTCTGGAGTAAATTACAAAAAAAAGTGGGGTAAGGTAAAAAATCAGTGGTCGGAATATTCTCTTCCAATTGAGAAATCTCATCTGCCTATACCTGGATGGACTGCTGCTCTCCTCTGGACATGAAGAAAAGGAGAGACAGAACTTCTTGTCAGTCACTAATATTCTCTCTACTCAGAGACGGCTCTAATCTCTTAAAGTCAGACCACCAAAGCCTGTATCAAGGACAGGCTAGTCAGAGACCAGAAATGGCACACTGTCTTCTGAACTACCTGTTAAGAGTTAATCAATAAACTATAAGATTCAGAAGTAAAGAGTTAAAAGAGATTCCCCATACTCTGATATGCTTCTTCACATGCAACAGACATCAGACAGCAGGCCCACTAAAAAGCAAACAGATCTATTTAAATGAAGCAAATAATCTGAGCAATGACTGATGACTGTTCAACAAGATGTATTTGCTGATTACAGGAAAGTAAGGAGACTTCTTAGAGATTAAATAGGCTGCTTTCATTGTGTGACAATGCTTTGCATAAGCAATACAGTAAGAAAAACTGGAAGGACAACTCTAACTCTTTTTAGGGAAATACACTTATGATTTGAAATCGCAAAAAGGGAGAGTCAAATTATAAACAATCATCAAAATCAAAACTCACAACTCCAAACACTTTTTGTATTAACATGCCATGTCTTAAACCTCAGCTTTTTGCTGCCACAGTTGTCTTACATGCTATTTCCACTTTTAGAAGCCGTCCTTTCTTCTCCTTCAAAATTCTCATCTTACAGTTTTACGAATTCTTTGTGTGCTTTTTTTTGCTCAATGCAAAAATAAATACACAGGGATAGCACTTCAAGATGTATATTTCCGATTGTATTATACGATGAAGGAAAGAGAGGAAAACAAGAAAAATATTCTTTTGGTTTTTTAGCTAAGTATAGAATCGGATCTTACATTTTGCATTTGCACTTTGTAAGATTAATTTTTTCTGGGTTCATATTTAGTATATACATGCAAATGCACATACGGGTGCATATAACTGCTACTCCAGCACTCCAACCATCGCTGTGGGAATGTTTAAGAAAGATTATTCTCAATACTAAAAATTCTAAAATTTATCTCAATACACCCTCCCACTGCTGACAGTTTAGCAGGTGTTCTATTGCAACAAGCAGCAGCTCAGCTGCCACCTGGTAGGCATAGGCTGACTTATCAGCATTCAGCACATTTCCACTTCTATCACTTTGAGCCATGAGAGATCACAGCCTGGTTCTCTCTATTCACTTTCTCACTGAATCCCATTAATTACAATTACACTTGGGTACAGTCTGCCTCCTCCCAAGACTAGGTGACAGAACAAAACTTAAATATTTAACTATTTCTAGCACTTTATCATTATTATTATTATTATACTACAGGAATAATCAAAACACTGAGATAAGAACATCAACTCCCTTACCCACCTCAAATGTGTGGTACTGAAAACAAATATGCTGGCATTCTGCAATATGCTACTTTAAACACCAACCACTGAAAATTATACTGTTCAGAGTAACGTTCTGTAAATCCAAAACTATAAATCTAGTTATAAAACCTTCCAGCTTGGAAGGTTTCATCTGACACTTCATGATAAAGCATAAGGCTATGAAGGGAATTAGTATTCACTTATATATTACAAAAACTGAACTCAGCAACTGCATTTCCATATGATAATACATCATTCAGAAAACAAACAACTTCTTCTATGAGTAATATAGTCAAAAAAGCTTGCTTTCCAAGGGAGGCAGTATCATTCTAAACACCTAAATTTCTTCAAATTTATACATAGGTTGATTTAAGCATGAAGAGTGAAAAGGTATTCCGAAAGGCATACAACAAATTAGTGGCTTCATCCCACCTGCGCTGCAGTGCTGATAAAGCAGGGATGTTTCAGTTCCTACTGAGCAGTGCTTACACAGAGTCAAGGCCTTTTCTGTTCCTCACACCACCCCACCAGCAAGTAGGCTGGGGGTGCACAAGAAGTTGGGAGGGGACACAGCCGGGACAGCTGACCCCAACTGACCAAAGGGATATTCCATACCATATGACGTCATGCTCAGCATATAAAGCTGGGGGAAGAAGGAGGAAGAGGGGGATGTTCAGAGTTACAGCGCTTGTCTTCCCAAGTAATGGTTACGCATGATGGAGCCCTGCTTTCCTGGAGATGGCCCTAAACACCTGCCTGCCGATGGGAAGTAGTGAATGAATTCCTTATTTTGGTTTGCTTGCACGTATGGCTTTTGCTTTACCTGTTAAACTGTCTTTATCTCAATCCACTAGTTTTCTCACTTTTACCCTTCAGATTCTCTCCCTCATCCCACTGTGAGGGAGTGAGCGAGCGGCTGTGTAGTGGTTAGCTGCCTACTGAGGTTAAACCACGACAATACTATCCATTAAAACATTCACTTAAACATTATTTCTATGCACTACGTTTCATACTGTTACAAAAATACCAACTAAAACAGATAGAAAGCACTGCGTTATCCTATATTCTAGGCCAGGGAACATGATAAACTAGGTTTGTATACACAGGTCCACACTGTATCAATAAATAAACACCGCATACACTAAAACAGAAACCACAATAATAAATAAGGAGTATGGCAAGGACAGTTTACAGGACCACACCGCAGTGGGATTAGAGTGAGAAAAGGTATGTATTGCCTGGTTCTTCTGAACACCTTAAAACAGTTTGCACAGTGGGAAACCAAGAATCATAACCCCTTAATGATCAAAAGCTTTGAAAAACTCAGTATAACATAAACAAATGTTCAGGCAGGGGACCTTCTGAATCAAGCTTACACAAGCTCTTGAATTTAGAAATTTAGAATTTGCAAAGCATTCAGGATATAGAATAAATATACTTAAAGGAAAAGCAATGCACTAGGAACGTTTTAATTAGCTGGCACCTATAGGAAGTTTACAGTAGAAAGCAGTAAGGCAGAAAAACCTGTAGGAAAGGGAAAAGAAACTGAATACTTCAAATGCTTTTGAAAGCAGCTATGTATTAAATTCATCCACAAAGAAGAAAGCCAGTTATTCTTCCCACTTTCTGTTTATATAATGTTCTTATCAAATGTGCAGTCTGCCACTACCTAGCAACATAAAATAATCACTCAGTCGCTTTCTAATATTTTACAGCTTTTAAAATATATTTTAAATTAAATAACAGTTATTTTGGTTTTATTCCACCTGAAAATTTTTAGCTCATAATACTGATAAAGTTATATTTAATTGCATCAGAAAAACAATATACAGACATAAAGAAGTGAAACATTTATTTTAAAATGTTAGGTATACAACTTAAATTAATAAAGCTAGTTAAGAAGTGTTTCAGTCAACAGAAAATTACATGCAAGCTTGCATGGAAATAAAATAGAAATCAAAAATATTGGTAATGTCTTAAAAATCACAGAAACGTTTAGGATAAAGATTATGATGGCTACAAGTGTTTTCTGCTAGAAAATTCCAAGCTAAACCATGTAAAAGTCCTAATACTACAAGCATTTGTTCTCATCTTTTCATGGAGTCAGTGCTAAAAAAAATACAAAAAACTTTGCCTGACCTTTACTATAAACAATCCTTACATTAAGCACAACCTAATTCAATGCAAGAATGTACAGATTAAAAATAATCATTAATGTACCTTGTCAAAAGGAATTCCATACTTTTTCAATATTGATGGAGAAATCAGAGTCATCTTATGGCGAAGAAAAGCATCACATCCTTGAGAGCTGCTTGGGAAGAACCCTAATAAAGCAAGATAAGCAAAATTGGGTATCTTTTAATTAAAACAAGTAGGAATTTTTTGTAATATTTTACAATACATAATACTGTTTGAATTTGTTTTAGAATTTTTTATCATGTCATTACTAGATTATGAGAGATTTGTATAAAAATCAAATGCACCTCCTAAGTTTTTCAACTGATTTTCAGGTGAAGGAGTTGCAGGGGTTTGGGATTGGTTTGTTTGTTAAGCAGTGAAATAATTTAAAATAAATGTGGACGTGTAAATTTAGGCATACTTTTCTTACTCTCTACATAAATATTTTATTGCTGGGGGGGCGGGGTTTACATTAACGTTCATTCTGCAACCCCTGCACACATGAAAATCAACTGTAGTATATAAATTTAGAACGATTCCACAAGGACCAGGTTTACCTAGCACTTCCAGACCTTCTATACAGTAACCAAACACACCTTTCTATCTAGAAAAGGCTAGAAAGTATGGCTACTTTCACAGAGATATCTGGTACAACTAAAAACAGGTGGGGTTTTCTTGCTTCTTTATATCTTGTCTTGCTTTCTGTGAACAAAGATTGCTTTCCATGTTTCAACTTTCATGATTATTTATGTACCCCTCCACAAACCCTACTTAGTTCATTAAATAATTACATAATCCAGTTGATGAGAACATGGAGATAAATGAATGAAGGGAAAAGTGAAAAATTAAAGACGAGGTTCCAGTGATACTAAACTCTGGTATCTAACCCTCTAACCAGGATGTGAACAGCACCTCAGCTACAGTTCAAATGAGCTACCCAATCTGTCCTTCTCTAAAATGAAAACATCAGGTTCCTTTCCCTTCAATCTGACTATACTATGGTAGGAAACCACTATGTTACAAGGAAAATGGGAGAAGATGAGAGGGAGAAAGAGGGGGAAAGTTTCCAGAACATGGCTGGTTTAGTCCTTCCTGACCTCTTTTCGGACTCCATTCTAGAAAGAAGGTAACACTCTCAAAAACTGGAAACAATTCCTACAAACGGCAAAACAAAGTAAAAGAAAAGCATAGTAGTTAATGAAAGCAATAAGCTCCTGAAAATGTCAGGTCGAAAAACAGGACAGAGCTGTCTAACCACCTACTACTTTGTCTGAACACTTGCTCTCAACCTCTCTTCCACTTAAGTACAGGTGTATTACTTACTCTGAGATGAACATGTGTCTTTTGTTGAAGCCAAGAGGAATACTTTTCAATGTATTACAATGCAGCATCACAGAAGTCTCACAAAGTTACAGCACTAACATAAGCAGAACAAGGTTGAAAAAGGGGAACAATTTACTCACTAAACAACAAAGACTATTATTATTATTTGTAATACAGGCTTGGGGAAGAGTGGCTGGAAAGCTGCCCGGCAGAAAAGGACCTGGAGGTGTTGGTCGACAGCCGGCTGAATATGAGCCAGCAGTGTGCCCAGGTGGCCAAGAAGGCCAACAGCATCCTGGCCTGTATCAGAAACCGTGTGGCCAGCAGGAGCAGGGAGGTGATCGTGCCCCTGTACTCGGCTCTGGTGAGGCCGCACCTCGAATCCTGTGTTCAGTTTTGGGCCCCTCACTACAAGAAGGACATTGAGGTGCTGGAGCGTGTCCAGAGAAGGGCAACAAAGCTGGTGAGGGGTCTGGAGCACAAGTCTGATGAGGAGCGGCTGAGGGAGCTGGGGTTGTTCAGTCTGGAGAAGAGGAGGCTGAGGGGAGACCTTATCGCTCTCTACAACTACCTGAAAGGAGGTTGCAGAGAGGTGGGTGTTGGTCTCTTCTCCCAAGTGATGAGTGACAAGTCAAGAGGAAATGGCCTCAAGTTGCACCAGGGGAGGTTTCGGCTGGATATTAGGAAAAACTTCTTTACTGAGAGAGTGGTGAAACACTTGAACAGGCTGCCCAGGGAGGTGGTGGAGTCACCATCACTGGAGGTGTTCAAGAAACATGTGGACATGGCATTGCGGGACATGGTTTAGTGGGCATGGTGGTTTTGGGTTGACGGTTGGACTTGATGATCTTACAGGTCTTTTCCAACCTTAGTGATTCTGTGATTTTGTGATCTTTACAATCTTTTTAGTGTTTGTAACAGACCATTAACAAGAATCACCATGAGATGTACAATGAGCAAATGCAATCCATACATTTAGCAGTCCTGGATAATATGTAATTTTACTCTATCAAGGACATAACATTTGAAAGTAAACCCTTTCTGTGAAGTTCAACTTTATTTATTTATTTTGCTTTCTTCTGTATATTTTTCGATGCTACCAAGACTTCTTAACATCAACAGTTTACTGTATTGCATGTCATTTATTCTCAAATGATTTCAGAGATATCACAAAGACTGGCAGGCTACTGCTAAAAAAAGTTTTTAAAAAAGTAATTGTTTCAAAATTCTCTTAATTTTCAGAAAACAGAACTGAGGCATAAAGGAGTTCACTATCTCTAATAGTTCCATAGGAAAAATACCAAGCAAACATGAAGTTGCTGGCTCCTTATCTTAGACTCTAAGAGTAAGTTCTCACTGGTAGGTATACAGTTTCATCACAGCCCTCTCTTAAAACATATAGGAGGAAAAATTCTAAGTTTTTAAACTAGTGCAGTATGAATTAGCCTGACTCTACTATAAAAAAGAAGTCTATGATAATGACATTGGGTAAAAAAGGATTCTCCAAAATTACTTTCATTTGTATTATAAACCTAGGTAAAATTCATATGATAAGAAACCCAAACATAAAGCCATTTAAAAATAATGACTTTTTAACTGACTACAAGGAAAACATACATTTTCTTCACGATTACTACCTGAGAAACATGGACAGAAATGACAGAAGCATGGACAGGAAAGTGAAGCAAACAGAATTAAAAAAAAAAAAAATATGTATATATACTTTACCAATTATCTTGCATAGCAACTTGATACTAGAGAAGATACAATGCCAGCTCTTCATGATGAAGAGGTCTCCTTAATGATGGTACTAATACTGATTCAGAAAAAGTACTTTTGATTCATTTATACATAAAATGATACTTTATGCCTGAAGAAGACAAAAAATCTTTCACAGAGATCCAGATTGATGGATTACCTAGGATTAAATGTTTGTCCACAATGAATATATTAACCAAGGACACCACTCAATTATTCTCCAGACTGAACTGTAACTGTTTTGCTGGAAAAGCCCGGTAATTGTGCGAAAGCAGTTATAAGAGGTCACACAAGAAAAATACAGGAAAAAAGTTAACAAAAATGACTAGACAAATGATATAAAAACATTGCTTAATGGACACAAAATTAGCCACAGGACATTTAACTAGTAGAAGACCTTTCTGTCATATCCTTACTGTGTTTGCACAAGTTGTTGTATCCCTCTCACATAGATGTTAGTTTGTCATTCACAGAAGCAGTTTCATTCTTAGAGCAACACGGTCACTACTCAATTATACAAAAAAAAAAAATCTAAATATTTGTAATGACTTGAGTAGAAAAGATGAAATCTCAACAATTTGCCATCACATATAGCCTTCCCTGTGATGTCAGATTTAATTTTGTCTCTCTGTTGAGTCTTATATTTGTGTCCATTAACCACCCTACAATTCCAGAACAATTTTAAGCTGATCACATTATAGTTGTTACATTCTTTGTACCTTCTTTTCTAGCACACTCCCCAGTCCTGGGAGAAAAATTTTTTTCTCATTTCACAGATACGAGGTTAAGCAGCACTTAAGCAGCAAAGGTATAATGTGTACTCATGCTGATCAATGTACTAGGAACTCTCCTAAGATGCCCTGAGATCAGATTTTATTCAAATTTATCACTCTTTCTTTTTTCTCCCCACCAACAGGCACAGAATTCTTCACTCTTTTTTGGAATTTCAAATAACGTTATAATGTAAGTTTCAAAAAGTAGTACTTGGTTTGTACAGTTTTATCATATACGTTTGGCTCCACTGACTAAAAGACAGTTAAAAGAAACCAGCCCACAATTAGTGGGCTCCAGCAAATAAACTTCAACTGTTTTGGCACAATCAATGCCTATAACATAATGATAACAATCATAACTTGGAATCTACAGCTTATGAGCCTCAAAAAATCTCAGTCCTAAGCAGTGTAATAAAAGAAATATACTGGAACATACTGTGAAAAAAGTGACCAGAAGTGATACTTGAGACTGAGGAAATAACTGGTATGAAACGTAGCAAAACCCTTAATTTCTAAAAGCAGGGAGAGTTTGACTGAGCTGTTTTCCCTGAGAAAACAAATTTTGTACCAAATTCTGCTACTGCAATATGCTTAATTAGCTCAACACACAATGATAAAAAGCAAACGATGGGCAGATATCCAAAACTTAAGTTGTACCACTACAGCTCCAAGAGATCAGAAATCGTTGTGACAAGTCCAACCAGAAGGCAAGCTTGCTGCTGAATTCTAACTTGCAAACAACACAGAACAGCAGAACACAACCCGTTCAAAATCCATTAAGAGAAATTTACAGAACGTTTGCTGTGGTTACAGAGCCCTCACAGTGAAATCAAAGTGCAGTTACACATTCTGTACAGTTATAGAATATCTTTGGACTCTGACAAAGTCTATACTTACACACACTCAAAATTTTCCAGTCTCATTCACCCCATTTTCTAAAAAGCACTCCCCTTCAATGAACAAGAGAAGAAAGGAAGGTAGTATTACCTCATTGTAAGACTCTGTTTAAAAGAAGGTGTTTTGTTTTGCCCAGGCTAAAGGTAAGGTCACACAAGCTTTTCTTTCAGGCAAGAAAATCCCTGTGGGAGAATTGGTTAGCAGATGTAAAAAATACCTAATAGCACAGTGAATAGAGGACATTGCATTAGAAACATCACAAGACCCTTACAAATACATTAAATGCAAGCCAATTCAAGACATGCCTGCAACACACCAGAACCATTCTCAAATACCAAACTGATGTTAAAATTACCAATTTACAGGATTACCAGTTAATCCTGGATATTTGGTGAAATCTCACATCGAAAAGAAAGATACTGAAATCTATCTAAAATGTAACTACCATTCAAGCTCTGTAGTAAATTCATGCTCTTATGAGACACACGAAATCTTGATTTAATCCATTAACACTAATCCATTAACTCTAAATCAGTTCTACAAAAGCAGGTATTTTGTGGGAATTTGCATGTAACCCCAGTTTCTCAGATAGTGTCTTGAGATGTGGCAGATCTTTTCTACACCTCTTCTCAATATTTATATTTAGCCATCTGTACCCTACTTATCTTCTTGGAAATTATTACACAGAACACAAAAGGACAATTCAAAACAATTACTTCATAGCAGCCAATGAGCAATAATCAAACATCAGGGTAAAACAGAATTAGATTGCTCATTGATTGATGTCCATGAGAAAAAGACCATCCAGCTGAAAATTCTCCAATCCATGATTTAAAGAAACACTGCCATTCTCAACACCTAGAGCAGAATTAGAACAGCCTACAAGGTAAGTATGTGATTCAACACCTGGTGGCCAAACGTGGCACATAAATTATAGATAGACTACATTTATCCACCAACTGAAAGTCCCACTAAGGCTTTTTAAAAACCTTATCTAGTTAACACAAGCAACAATAGCAAAGAATATGTAAGAACATAGGCTTCAGACTGTGTTAACAATCAAAAACATGCTCTCAGAAGACTTTACATACATATTCTGACAGATAACATAGCCCAGAATAAAATTATCTTACACAAGGTAACCAATGCTATTTGTACTAACAAAACAGAACTACTTCTTGAGTTACAGTCTTATCACTGGGCTGGGGAAGACACAGCCTTTGTCACCACTATTCCAACTCAGTAGACAATGACACTTCCATACAATTTCTGGTGTTATGATCCACATTCTAGATACAAGTCAAAGCCTTCTCATCTTTAGGGGAAGATGGGAGCAGTGGGCACTAAGCGGATTCCCAGCTGTGTCTGAGGAAGACAGGATTCCCACACACAGGACACTGCTGCACTGAGAGTCTTTAAAGCATATATGAAATGGTTCAGGGATAAAGAACTTTTTAAAATAAGTTCAACTCTATAAATTATTGAGGGACAGTGAGCATTGCTATCTGGAAGGCTCATTTTTTTTTTTCACCCTGAGAGTATCATTCCTACATATCACACACAACTCGTACCAGATAACCACATCGTGTCACAACTATCATTCACGCAAACTGAAGTGGATTGAGTTCCACTCCCTGGTTGATCACCCTTTTCAAGATATTTGTAATGCTTACCTGTGATACTAAGAATGTGTCCGTACTGTTTTCAATTAACCTGTTCAACTACAATTATACATGGACCAATTACAAAATAATTCCTGAAAGAGTAATTCTAGAATTTCATTGACTTGAACAGGGTGATTGGCTATGTATTACCCTGTATTATCAAGGATATCACAATTTGGCCAATAATAAAGTCATTATCTAAGCACACACACACATAAATTCATATTCTTAGGGAACTTCCAAATCAAATTCTGACTAGTCAATTAATGAGGCTAGACTTCCTATCTTTTACCACACTTCCACACTCAAGTCTTCACCTGAAATTTTACAGTAAAGGTGCTGTATTTCAAGTTTATTAATATTAGTTGAAAATAAAAATATAAAATATGTAAATAAAAATATAAAACTTACAACATCAGAACATCCTAAATTGCAAATATCTTTAATGTAATTTAACTTTAATCTAATTAAAAATAATCCCAAATAATGCAATTAAGCTCAAAGTAACAGTAATTTTTTACTTATGTAGAACTTCATTTAAACGACTTAGAATGTACAAAATATTAATCATAATTCACTGACCAGTACTCTTGGAACACAGGCAGAGATGAAAGGAGGACTGAGTTTTCTAGTAATTTTATTTTTAGATTTTACTTTGGTAGGTATAAATACAAATTTCACATAATTTATCTAAATTAATTTGCAGTGCTTTGAATTAATTTGATTTAACCTTCTGTATTGCACACAAAAAAAAATTAGGAGGATGAGTTTGCATTACAACAATCCTCACAAAGAAGGAGTGGCAATTTGTATACCATACAAAGCACAGAGTACAAAAGCCACAAAAGAAGCAAGTGCTGTGAAATATGAGTGTTGTTATGCCCAGATGAATATGTTACAGCCTTAATTTTATTATCTCTTCGACGTAACTTTCCTAACTTGACTCGTGTAACTATCAGTTGAGACAAAGCTCAATTCTTCAGCTGCTCAAGCTTTGAGACTTGAGACCCTTAGAAGTTATGCAAGTTCTACAGCAAGTTTCATTTCAACAACTATTTATACTTGTTTTCATACATAACAGGTAATGACTTCTGCATGAAATTAATTAATACTATACACCATACAAAGCTTTTTATAACACCCCTACATACCTACAATATATTAAACTTTACTTTTGTTTCTTCTTTAACATAATTGAACACCACAGACAGATGTCATCTCCTCTCTAAAACAGTTTCTGCAATTAAATGATCTATTAAAAGATCCTGAAAATCCTTCAAACTGTCATTTCTGATTTGCCACTCTGCTTGTATTCTCTTTATTTTCTAACCCATTTTGTGAAACAAAAAATCCTTAAGAATACCATGGTACTACAGATTAACATAACAAGTATAAAAATTGCAGTTAACAGCTCACTTGAGATTTTTATTACATTTATGGCTACATAAAATTGAAAAAAAACCTACATAAATGAGAAAGCAGCTGAAGGGCAAAATCAAACTGTTGTCTTTATTAGATGCAAGTCTGAAGTCTTTCAGATAAAGTATTTGTAGGTGCCACAGTCAATCAAGATGTCAATGGAAAGCAAAAATGAAAGCATTCATGCACAAAAGGCGTGTGTGGTAATTGTGACGCGCAGACAATATAACGGAAAATATTCTAGCCTTCCTTTAATTTTATGTATCAACTGCTGCCTTGACTTAGACAACCTGTCACATTTAATGCATTATTTTATTAATTATTTAGAAGCACTCGATAAATTCAGGAGGCATCTGGTCATCAGAGCTAACCTTCTTGAATAAACTACTTTTTTTTTCTTCAGATGTTGCACTCATGCAAAAATATGATTAAAAATATTTTCAATACACATGTAATTAAGGTCTCATTTACACTATGTTTTATTAATGTTTACTATTAAGTGACTTGCAGCCAAGCAGCTTACTTTACATTTTCATCTTTTTAATATACCTTACTGTAAAACTCAGACTGTATTTTAGCAGGCAGAAGTTGCAAAGAAGGTCATAGAGGTATTAACCTCCACAGCATGGAAATAATCAGAAATGGTAGTTTCACACACACACAAAAAAAATTGAATGTGTAAGTCAAATTGCACATAAAGTCCATCATCTTTATTGTTAAGAACTACAGCATCAGCTTCGACATTCCATTCTAAGCTATTAGCTGGACCAAAACAATCATGAAAACAACCTACTCACAGAAAAGCATCACAGACAACATTAAAGTCAAATATTAAAAACTTAGGAAATGTCAGAGAGGGTTGTCTGTGAAACTAACTCACCTATCTTATATTGCTGTTACAACAAAAATCTCTGTATGAGTATGTAGTATTTCTACAGAAATGTAGTTTCGTTCACTGAATACAATGGAATAAAAAACTATTTGAAATTTTATCTTCACTGTTCAGTATCTGATTCTATGTTTTATTTGCTACTTACTATTCAAAACACAATTCTGAAATAAAAATAATTAAGTTTTGATCATACACATGATTCATCAAGGGAAGTAGTTTTCCATTCACCACAGAGATATCTGCAACTTGTACTAACATATAATTAACAGCAGTAGTAGACAACTTACTTCCATGTAGCTGTGCACAGATGAAGGCTGAGTGACACGCCTGGGTAACTTCTCTAAATATAGTGATCAGTAAGGATTAAGAAACTGGGTTCCTGTTCCCAGGTGTAGAAAAGTACGTACATGTGTGCCAGTGTACCTGAAGCCAGATCAGTTTCTGTCCTACCTTCTTCCAGCAGTTCTGGACCTTAGAACTATTATGCTGGGTGAGACTGAAGTCATAAGTCCCATTTACCCTACTGTCCAATTCTGACTCTGGCATTCGGATGTTAAGATGCTGTTCCTCCAGTATAACCTACTGGCTTCTGACAAACAATGGTTTTGGAGATTTACACTTCTCCCCATGCTTTATGTCCCATTCCGCTTACTCTATTAGGCCACCTTTATCAGCAGTAAGAGGCCTGAGCACCTTCAGGCCACACTTTTCTAACATAATACTTTCTTAAACTATGTAAGTTTACACTAAGTGACTTCAAAAGCTCCCATGTAGCAAAGCATGTATCTCCAAAAGTTACCTACTTCCTGAATTTGTACAGGTTACTCAAATATGTGGAGAAATCAGGCTATGTCAAAGAAAAAGCTGAAGGATTTTTAAAGCCTGAAGCAAACAATGCCATGCCTCAATGCCTTTTAATTTTTAGAAATGAGTGAACAAATATTGCTGAAACTGCCCATTCTCCTCCCTCACTCTCAAAAAAAAAAGTTTTGATACACACTCATTACAGAACATTTACACCTGAATAATTTTAAAAAACTGCACAGCTATAATCAATCAATATGAAACCTATAATAAATGCAAGAGCAGCCATACCACATCAAATGAAAAGTCTATCTACCCAAAGATCTTGTTCCCAGCAAGTGTCAAAAGTGGATGTACAGAGAATTGTTTAAATAGAGCATGAAATCTTTGCTTCCTCTGAGTAATCTAGTACCAATGAGTTCCTGCTCCAAGACTTCTAAAGCCAGATGCAGCTCTTTTGTTCCTCTAACAGATTTCTTTGCCAGTGTTGTCCAGTATACCCCTGAATCCATGCAAAATTTTAGAATCCACCATGGACAGCGAGGAGTTCATACTGTGAAAGGAACCATCTCATTCTGTTTATTTCGAACCTGCTAAGACTTTTAATTCAGTCTCTAGCTTTGCTGGAAGACCCAGTGAACAATCACTCTTTAGTCACCTTTTCCATGCCAGTCATCACAGGTCTTTATCATACCCCCTTCCCTTTATTTGACACTGCTTCAGATTGAAAAGTTAGAATTTACTAACAATCATTTAAAAAAAAAAAAAAAGGCAAATTTTCACCAGTCCTAGTGCCTATCTCTGTCTGAACCTTTTCCCATTCTCTATTGCTTTTACTCTTGCTCATTTCCTGTAAATCTTAAAAATAATTATTGAATGATCCTATCGTAAGTCAGTGTCACTTGCCCAGTCTACAACATGTATCAATTTGTTTACCAGTGAAAACCGAAAGCTTCAAGGTATGCGTATGAAGAGTTCTGTACTTTGCAAGTTGGAAAAATAATCTGGAAAGCAAAAAAAACAAGTGACAACTCTCTCAACTGAAACTATGGGAAAATTTTGGAATAGTAAATATAATTAGCCAGGCTGAAATCTGTCTTTCTGAGATGTGTTTTTAAGACTGCAAGTTCACAGGTCTTTACTTTCACATCTTAGTGACACACGCCATCTTACTGTTCTCAGCAATAGTTTAAAAATAGCTCAGAAAAATAGTCATGTACCTATATGCACATAAAATGGATATGAAAAGAAAATGTCCAAAAATTTTCAGAATTTGGTCCTGATACACGATATTTAATTATGAACTTTCAATAGCATTCCTTATATAATATGGTTAATAGCAGGCTATAAAACATGGGCTGCCAGGCCAAGAAACATGCCTAATTATTCCCATGTTCATAAGCTGCACTCTTAATCTAGAAACAAAGAGAGGTGTACTGTTACTGAAAATAAAACAAATTACTGTGTGAGAAGAATTTTCCTATAGACTAGTGATTTTTACCCCTCAGATCTCAACCTCACAATATTCTCTGCTCCTTCTCAGCAGATGTTCCTCACACGCCTAGAGGGCAAAAGCCAGTACATGCTTTGGCTAAAGTGGATTTATATGCCCGCTCACTGGCCAGCAGGCTGCTACCAAATAAGATTTAGCATTGCTACATTTTGTCTGCTTCCCCCTTTCCACAGGTACTAAACCGGGTTTCTATCCTCTACCCAGCCATTAACTTTCATGAAACTCCTGGAGCTGCCTTCAGTATTTCTATCTTTGTACCAAGTTTGGCTACGAAGTTAAGATTCAGAAGTTACTGATGAAAAGAAGCTATGACAAGAAAAGGCAAGGGCACAGAGGAGACAAAGACACTAGCAATGAAAATCTAGTGATCAACAAAATACTAAGCCTCATATTCGTAAGCTTCACCAAGCTAAAAATGCCAGTACAAAATAAAGTTCCAAGAGATTAAAAAAAAAAGATTATTTTGTTTCTTAAGAATTCCTTAGAGTACTAGAAAGTATTCCTTGTTTGCAATCATACCGTAGACAGATAAAAGTCACACAACATTAAGTAATGAAACACAGTAGTTGAGTCAAGGACAATGTTTTTCACTTTGCTGGATGTTTGTCCTTCAAACATCTTACACATGGAAATATTGAAAATATTACCTTGAGCTAGTCTTTCAAGACGTTTCCCGTGCTCTGGAGGAACAGCATACCTAAAATTCACATAAAGAAAAAGATGAAATGCTTAAAGACATAATTATTACACAAGTCATGATTCATATATGATAAATATCTAAAAATACAGAAGCCAAAAAGATTAAAGACTGAAAAATTATACAGGGAAAATATACCAATTCTGAGGAAAAAATACAGAGGGCTTTTTTTGAAAAAACATTTTAGCTCATTTCTAGTTTAAACATAATATGTAGTTCAAGAATATTATATTCGCTATTTAAAATCATGCATATTGACAATATTTGATATGATTACACTACTCCAGTTAAAAAAGTCACATATACTTTCATTTTCCCAATAAAACAAAAACACATAAAATAAGTCAAATTTATACAGGTTTAATTTCTTTGAATATTACTGTGCTTCACAAGGCACAAGAGTTCAACAGAAAAATATGAGCATTAAACACCTCTTTTTTACTACAGCTAATGTTGTGGAATAAAAGGGTTACTTGTCTTTGTAAAATCATACAACTAGAGTTAAAAAGTTATTTAAGAAATACACTTCCTTTAAATTAAAGAATGGTACACATCTTGGAATCACTCTGTTCTTACAATAAATTATTTAGGAAAGATTCCATATACTGTCTGCAACAAGTCAGTCACAATATAAAAGAACTCGAATTAACCTCATGTTATTTTTAATGTTTATTACAGCTAAAAAAATTAAGATTATTGAAAAGCTATTATTTCATTCTGCTTTTCTGAACACTCTGTTATTCACATATGTACTGCACTTCATAGATACTGTATGTCATTAAATACACAACTCCATAAAGTAAAACATGAACACACAGTGCTTATGTCTAACACAAAACTCAAACTAGAGGCTTTTTTTTGCTTTACCTGTCTCTAACTGGACTGGTATTCTTCCTAAAAAGTCACTCTTCCAAAAGTACATTAGTACATTTTTGTGATAATACGCAGCCACATGCTTCCATGTAACATTTAAGTACTTATCAATATTACAAAAATGCAAAATTGGACAACTGAGCTCTCTGTAAGACTCTCGGAAAGATAAGATGGGACACGATTTAACTGGGCTATAGCTATTTATTTAGCTAATATAAAATTACCAAGCAATAATTAATTCAGTGCAAGTTGATACTTTTCATCATTGCCTCGATTTGGGGTCTGTGGTAACATCTACTCCTCAATCCTTTATCTCCTCCTGCTGTTGCCATTGCTCTTTTCTCACAGATAAGAAAAGGACGAAGGAAAGGAGACCATCTTTGTAGTTTCAGACATTAGGAGCCCCAAAGTCACCCTCCAGGCCCTTCAGGGCTGGTTCCTAACACAGTTTATTAGAAAACTGAGCTTTTTTAACACATATGCACTTGCCTTGGATACCAGTCAAATTACAGTGACATGAATCTTACTGGATCCTTGGTCAGAACATTAAACAAAATAACTCCCAAAGTCAGATCACTAAGTCAAAGAAAAAAGTATTCACCCTTAGTCTCAATAGTTAGCTCATATGAGAACCTCAGCAGTATTAAAAGCTTTTAGAAAAATATTTTTCATCATATTGTGTCCACCTTCCTTTTAGCTACATTACCAAACAGCCACTAACGCTTCTTTGACTTCTCATATCTTAAGGCCAAGTCCAGCCCTCTTTAAAAGTAAATGTAATGGACATTAAATGCTAAATCACTAAGAGGCAAAGAGAATGTTTCTTGGATAACAAGCAAAGAAACAGATACAAAGGGGAGAACAGATAAAAAAGGGAAATGTTGATGCTAACTACATTTTATTAGCTCAGGAAGATGTACTTATTAAAAATTTTGAAAAGAGGGATAAAAACTGAAGAGTCACTGTTCATTGCTAGAATCATACTACAAAGAGAAAAAATTACGGTACATACATTTGTTGAGTATTGTTCAAAAAGATCTTCTGAAATACATATTAATTCAGCAAATCAAGGGTACTGGCAACAAGATAGCTACAAATAAGCAATAAATATTAAATCTAAACCATTAATTTGCGTTTCTAAAACATTTTTTATGTATGTTTTTAAGATTAATTCTACATGATTTCTCAGTGTGCTTTAAATAAACTAATAACTTCTTTGCCTCTTTTTTGTGTGTGTGTGTAAATAAAATCTTAGTCTTAGGCAATAACATCCACTGTTTATTCATGAACTAGTGGCAATGTAGCCTGTATTCTTCAAATCCCCAGCAGAGGCAACAACAGACAGTAGTCTAGTAGCTGTGATCACTCAGTCCTGTCTTTACCTCAGAAAACATGGTTGGTGACAATTAGGATAGCTGACTTTATGAAATGAAAAAACAATGTTCTGGGAACTTGGCTGAAAACAGCAATTCACAACCTGCTTAATTTTAGTAACTACTTTGATTTGATTTGATACTCAGATACAAAACCTAAATAACCTGTGAGTTACTATTACCTTTATGGCTTCTGTTCTATGATAATTAATTTATTTTTTCAACAACAACTGCTAGTCCATTACAATAAAACACAAGTTTTACCTTGCATGGCAAAGAAAGAGAGTCCAGTACAGGAAATAAAAAATTTGGGTTTTACTCAAGTTCAGTTTTATTAAGAATGTTTGGATGTTGCACAGAGATGCACCCGTGTAACAACACGCCTAAAGAAATGTTTCCTCTCCTTTTATTTTCCTTTAAGCCAAATGTGGAATCTTTAGTACAACTTACTCGATGATATTAACAAAAAGCCTGTGGACCACAGATGAAACTGCTTAATTCAAAACAAATTACAGGCTTCGGAAGGAGAAATAACTAATAGACCTTTCAGAAGACACAAGGCAAACTAATATTGTATCTCCCCAGCAATATCAACTTTTTCAAATCTCCATTTGAGAGACTGTTGCAGAAACATTAGACAACATAAAATAATTCTACTACACAAAAAGTGCTCATGGAAAAATGGACTAAAACCTCGTATATTTACTGACAACAAATATTTTGAAACATTGCCAGAGTATGACTTGTTGTACACCTGTAACCCTTTCCCTGGTACACTTACACCTTTCCCAGTATAAGATATAACCATTTGAGTCTTTTGATAATGAGTATACGTCATGAAAAACAAACTGCTCAAAGCTCTTGGATATCCAAAAAGCAAATTAAAAAGGTTAAATTTCTATACAGACATCAAAATGAGACTGAGGAGACCAGGAAAAAATTTCAAAACAGATTTTGATCAGCAATAGCATTACATTAATGTAATTCCAATGTAAAATACAGGAAACAAAATATTATTACAGTAGCTGAGTTTTAAAGAGTTAGGTTTTAAATTGATTTTTTTTATTCAGTCATCTTTGTCTCTTTCCCATATCTGCGTACTGCAAGTGTTAAAAAGTCAAGCTTTCCAGTTTCAAGTTGGAAAAGCCCATTTCAGTTCAGTTACTGGTAAAATCATTGTATATAACTTGGGATTACATATTTGTAATAGTGCTCCTGGGCACATTTGTGACACTAACACACATAAAACTGGCTAGATTTGACAGTTCCCCATTCAACGTGCTTGCTCCAACTCCATTATGAACCATCTAGTTTCACCGATCTACAGTATGCAGAACCTCAGAGCTTAATTCAGCATTCTAAAGTAATTTCTAGGATGAGAAGCCTAGAAGTTACGCATGGTATCACAGTTCATTACTTTCAGGCTTTTTGCTGAGCCAGGTTTTCATAAAACAGACACCCTATTCATCTGCAGTTGCTTCTCAATTTATAACAATTCCAGCATTGCTTCATGATACCTTTTTCAGGTTCTACAATAAAATAAAAAACAAAGCAGCACCACATCATCAAACCGATCAGCTGTAATTTTTACAAGGCCAGGAATAAAACAAAAAGAAAAATTGAAATAAGAGAATTTTCACATTAGAAGCTACCAAACCTTCTTATAAAGATGGGATTGAAACAAAACGCTTTCAGTCCAGAGTTACCTAGTCTAGTCCTTCAAGAATAATGCAACCAATATCTGCATATTTTTAATAGTAAAGTCCCTGGAAGATCAGGAAAGAAACAATCATCTGGTTTTCACTCCACTCTCTGAAATGCTCTCCCAGGCTTTATCAAGAAAAAGGACAATTTGTCTTCACTGGCTGCAAAGAATGCCAAAGGTCATAAATACCTGCAACATGCTCTGTGAATTGCATAGCTGTCATTGTATAACAACCAAGGATATCCTGCTAAAGTGAGTCACATGCTTTTAGTTTAGTCTCTAGGTTTCCACAGAAAGTGAATTTTACTTTCACAGCAAGAAAACCAGTGGAGCTAAATTATAGTAATAGATACATGAATATAAAGAGCTCAGAATTGTTTTTCTTCTTCCAAGGACCCCTTAACATCACTCCCAAGACAGAAAATGCAGGATGTAATAGCATCCCAGAATGACGACTATGTGATGACAAGTCCCTATTTTGCAAGAACAAAAAATAAAACCTGTATTTGTCATTAAAAAAAAAAAAAAGTATCAGGTTAGCTAGTAAAACAGATTTCCTATGAGTCAGCACAAAAGTCTATGAACTGTCAGTCATATTCTGACTTTCACAGCTGACCTGCTTTGCATTCCTCTAATGTCTTGGATGAAAAAAAAGGGGAGGGGGAAAAAAAAAAAGACACTGAATATAATTTGATTTGTCCACAACACAGCTCATGAAATTAAACTTAAACAGATGCTTTTTTTTTTTTTTGACCTGCAAAGCATTTAAAGTTATAAATATATTTAATAACCCTAAGATTTTAATAAAATGAAAATAAATTTAAAGCTATGAATGAATGTAAAATCACAAAGTCACCAAGCTTGCACAGTAAAAGAAGAACACAAAAGACTACACAGTTATAAGACAAGTCTCCTAGAAGTTGTCAATAGGAGTACAAAAATTTAGTCAGATTTCTTAAATTTTATAGTGATCTTTCTATCTATGCCTCAGAAAGTAACTATGCAAATCTGTGCCACATGAGTAACATTGTTCTAGACATCAGAGCCAAAGAAGTTACATTTTGTACTACAGAATCATTACTATGGTAGCTCTACTGAAACTACAAAGCTGAAATACGAAGTAGTCTTTTCCTTCCATCACTAAAAACATCAAAACCCACAGATCAGCACATAAGGTAGTTCAGGAGATTGGTTGTTAGCTTTTGAAAACTTTCTTCTCTAACTTACACACTACAGAGTTAGAAAATAAATGGTCGCATACGTAGTACACTTAGAGCTTATACAAAATAAACTGGTAACTTTATTCCAATACCTAAATGGCTGCTATCAACTGCAGCGGTTCAAAACCTTGTGCAAAAGTAACATCTCAAGAACTTCTGGTCAAAGAGAAGAATGTAGCTGCTTCTTGACCTTCAAAGTGAGAGTTGAAAGTTATTTATCGGACTGTTGCTTTCTTTGTTGCTTCACCTGTTTTGTGAATGGGGGGAGGGAAGGTCCTCTTTTTCTCTAATCCTGTATTTCCAAGGGCTATATATTTCTCAGAATGCAGATTAATAAAAACATTGGCTAAAAACATGTAACTAGATAGAAACTAGAAAGAACTAGCAGCACAAATGGTTGCAAATTAATTGCAAGCAAAATTACCCGCACGTTTAGAATTCTGCAGCAAAGACAAGACTTGATTCAGAATTGGTTTTCAAGTCACCCCATACATTAGCAAAGTAATTTTGAGCACCATTTCTTTAAAATTCAGTATCACAGAATGATAGAAAAGTTTAGGCTGGAAGGGACCTGAATGTCATCTAGTCCAATCTCCTTATCAACATACGGCTAAACTAAGTTAGATCAGTTTGCACAGGGCAACATATAGTCAAGCTTTGAAAATTTCAAGATGAAGACTCAGCAGCCTCCCTAAGCAACCTGTTACAATGTCATTGTGAATTATTTTTTCCTTCTATCAAACCAAAATGTCCCTTGTTGCAAGTTGTGATTATTGCTATCTTTCCTTTGTTATGTCAGTGCATCACTGAGAAGAGTTTGGCTCCGTCTTCTCTATAAACTCTGTATACCACAGATTACCACCCCAGACCATATATCAGAACATACAACTTTTACAGAAAAATTCGTTAAGTCAACAACTATACACAAGGAACAATCAGGTCATAAAATGTTTGTTTGCCCAAATTATGATTTGCCCTTAAGGACTGCAAAAAACCTCTCCCCTTTGTCTATAGACTTCTTATATTTCACATAAGAATCCTCTTATGCTAATACATACTGTTAATTCTCCTAAGAATAGAAAAGTGAAGTTCCATATTAAAAATAGAGAGTCCTGACAATGCAGAAAAGAGCAGCAGTTCTCAGGAAAGTATCCCGTATGGTTTGAAAAATCCCACAGATAACATTTTCAGAGATGCTAGACATTTGGGCTTTGAAGAGAAGAAAGATTTAAGTAAGCATGAAGCTTCTTCAAAGGACAGCCTCGACAAGATACTTCACCACTCAACCCCACTATGGGCATCAATGCAGGGGGAAAAAAAAATCTATATAGAAATATATCAGAAGCACTGAAATATGAGATATTGTTACAATACATGCATTCACATTATCCACAGAAAGTAATCACAGAGCCAGAACAAAACTATTCAAGTCCCGACATCTATCAATATTCTAAACAAAGAACATTAAGTATATGGTTTTGGTTTCTTGGGTGGTTTTTTTTTGAGAATACCAAAAATCAAATTCATTCTATCTCATAGCCAAAGATCTTGCAGAATAGAAGTCCATCTTGATTGACAGTTAACATCATCAATAAAACAAATGTAAAGCCTAACATGGAAAAATCCATGTCTTTAAAGACATTAAAGTCGCCAGTAATATCTTTTCTGCCTTTCTAGTGACTTAACAGCTCCTACTCTTCAGTGCTGCATTTTACAAATTGCACCCTCCCAATAAAAGAAGTGGGTTGGATTGTTTTGTCATTTGTATTGCTTTTTTGTGCAACAGGGTAATTGGTTATTGAGCACTGTAGAATTTTGTAAGTGTAGGCTGTAGTTAAATTTGAAACTGAATTTAAATCCACTTGATTTTAACACATGAATAGTATCATGATGACTATGGAAGGAAAACTGGTGAACCTCATCAGGTGCTTAGTTAAGTGGTATGTTTTACCAGTGAGCCAACTTTTACAACAGTCTTATTCGAAGTATGAACATAAAAACACATGAAAAACAAAGAATCATTGTTTTACTGTGCAAAAAGTACCCAGCCAAGCAAGAAGGTCATCAGACATGCAATCTCTTGTATTCATCCAATTATTCTCATCTCAGCAACAAGCAACAGAATGTGAAACATTGAGTTCCATCCTTCCTAAGCCAAGTACATGCACAGGTAATGGATGACACCATCAGCTGCAAGCTAATTCAATGTGATGCTAAATACTTAACCAAACTACTTCTTGGAAGCCCATGTTATATATTGACAGGGAAACAACAGCTGATGATTTTTCCTGTCAGTTAGTATTTTAAAAATTCCAAAGCTGCAAACCCATAAAATGTTGTTACGACTGAACTTACAACAGTAATTTTTTCACAACAAACCTAATTCATTGGTTTCACAGTTGATAACAGGCAATTTGCAACCTCCACTTTATATCAAAATACTGCTACCTAATTCCAGACACTGGGCTCAGAATCCCATGCCACTTTCTATAAGCAACACTAATTTGTTCCACTCTCTATTTAGGTGGTCAGTATTTATAATATATAAACATGATAAATAAATTTTTAAAATATAAACAAACTGAAATCTCATAAACTTAATTTAGGAAGTTAATACAATTGCTATTCTGAGTTGGGAAATTTCAAGGTCCGTTACCACCTAAAAAATTTCCGTACTTAATCTAAATATCTCAAGGAACAAAATCTTCTTCCACAGGGAGGGGGGAAAAAAAAAAATAACTCCTTTTCTTCTAATTTCTATGTCTTACTCAGCAAAGTTCTCCCACTTTATGGAGAACATTCTAACTACCAACTGACTGCTCAACTTCGAGCACAATGATAACCCTTTCAGACTGCTGACAAACCACTGTACTGTTTGATTACAGCTACCTTTTTACAATCAGAATCCCTATTCTGATTATAGTCATCTCTGTGACTCCTAATATTCTTATTTCCAGCTTTTCTGATAATTTTCAACAAGAAGTGTGGCTAATCCTCTCCTCTTCCAATTTGAGCATAACTGTCTTCCCACTTCTTACGGAAGTTTTATATGTTACTCCCATTTTTCACACTAGAAGTTTGCACTTCACTGTAATTTTCTGTACCTGTTATTTTTCCTAGACATAGAACATAACTAGGAAATATGTCAGTTCTGTCAACGGTACGCAAAACTTGTGCAAAGGTTCCACTCATGCTGAACTCTGCATCACCCAGGCAAATTTTGACCAGTCTTGTCAGCTGCTGATCACGCTGAAAGTCCTATCAACACTATCCCAGAAGGTCCTGTCAGAAGACCTAGCTGAGTCTCTTTTAACCGTTTACGTTATTGCTGTATTTGTTCTTGAATTGTACAATATTAGCATGAGTCTGTGTATGCTTTCCCTTCACCTTTTCTGTCTATAATTTTGTCTAATGGTAATATGAGAACACCACCCATTTTTATCCCACCATACTCATAACCCCCTTACTATTTCTTCTGCTACTGGGATTCAAAATCTGAAAATCATATTTTAAAGAATTCCACAACCCCTACTGTGTAACCATCTATCTTCCCTCATTTTTCCACTTCATAAAGGAAGATGAACAGGTACTGGTACACATTCTACACTGGCAAATCCACAAAAACAGGTTCTAGCCATGGCAATCAAGCGGTAACAGTAAAGTTGCCCGTAGCAAAAATTTTAGGTGATCTAGAGACCAGATTTCTCCCCATCCTGTATCCACTGAACTCCTGAAAAGAATTCCTGAACCTAAATCACCTGCTTTATTTTCAATTTCACCATAGATCCATTTCACCCTACTCCTCTTACAACCTAAATAAACTGTTGGGTCCAGTCTCACCCTCCTAGTCCATCTAATTTTGGCTGTCTAAGCATTCTCTCGTCAACAATCTGGTCTCTTTTTCTTGACATTTTCACGAAGACAGAACCATCTTCTCTTTCTGTAGTATATATTCCTCTTTTATTTTATGACTGACCAACCTGCAAGGCATTTTGTGATTTATGAAATACATTACTAAACAGGAGGGGTTTTTAACATAATGCATTGTTTCTTGTCATTTCCAGTCTTCCGAAGAGCTAGGAAGCGAAGACCAGATGGAATGTCACAGAAAACATCACAAATTGATAAGTAAATTATGTTTCTATTATACTGCAAGTTCACACTGTGCCCCTTTCAACAGAAAGTAAAAACTCTGATTTATTTATGCAAAAAAAGAATTCAGACCTCCACCATCAGATATAAGAAGTTAACAAAATGAGCACAATTTTTAAAAAATATTACTTTCTAAAGTAAAATATTAAATATATTCTCCACACTTCTTTACTCTTTTTCTCTAAAATAAAAGAATAAATTAGTCCAATTATTATATTTGAAATACCCACAATGCCATGAAAATAATTACTTTGGGCCTGCTTAATAAACACTTTCACATATTCATTATTAATATTCTTCAAGAAGATTACATATTCTTAACACTTCAAAAGATTCCTATCAACACCACTGTTTTTCACGAGTCAGGTAAACAGCACAAAGAGTAAGCACTGCTTTAAGATACTTAATAAACCCAGAATTATTTTCCAATATGCGAATATCTCATTCAGATTTTTCTTATTCATAAATTTATAATGTGAATTGAACCATTATCTGTATTTTACCCATGGATCTAATACACATACTAATAGTCTAACATTTGTATCATTAACAAAGATGTGGTTTATGCTAGGCACTAATTTCCAAGAGCAGTTCAATACTTTAACAACATGACAAAATTCCTCAAATTGTTACACAAAACAAAAATAAATTCTCTTTAGTCAGGACCTCAACCCCTGAAATAATAATAACAATAGAAGAAAATATTTAACAACAAATGGTAGTGTGAAGAAATTTTTAATACTAATAGGCAGTTCACAGATACCATTATGAAACATATCAAGAACAAACTGAATTAATAAATTACATAAATCATCAATCCCACCAATGATTCTTCTTAGTAATAAGACTCGTTTTCTAAGAAACTGTGAGGCAAAATGAGGTACCATCTTCAAGATTTCTTTCCCATCAGAAAAAATGCAAAGGAAAAGATGCAGTAAAAATTCTGCCTGATAGCAAGTAATTTTAATAGACTATATTCCCCTTTCCAGCAAATCTTTCTTCACCGTATCTCCCTCTCTTCTCCCCTCATATTGTTCTGTTTCACAGCTTCTAAGTTTTCTTAATTCCTTTTTCTCCTTCAAATTATTTACTCTTTTTAGCACCTTTTTGCTATAAGCAAACATATATTACACAAATATATACATACATAAACACACAAACAGCCATAGTCCTGATTTTGCAAATGGTTATCAGACTCACTTTTCCCCTGTATTTCATATGAGGCAGTCAACAGAGGAATCAGTATACGTAATATAAAAATATAAACTTCTTTGTGTACCTCTTGGAAGTGAAACTGCACAGAGTGTAAGAAGAAATGAAAGTTAATATATGCCTAAACACTGGAGAAAGCTTCAAATTCCATGAAGACTGCCATAGCAGTCAGATTTAGCTGCTGCCTACAAGTTGTCACTGGGACTCTCAGGTGGAAGTGGTTGTCTTCTCAGAATTCAGAGAAAACATGCTGCCTATCATGCTTCTTAATAAAGTATTTTTCAGTTCTCCGTAAGACCAATGTGGCTGTCCTGAAGAACTACATGTATACCAAATAAAATTAAAAAACATGTATTACTACCGTACACGCCAGGGTATTTGGTTTCACTACGGAAGCACTTGTCAACTCAGTTTAAATTTTCGAAGAGCACACAAGATCTTTACTATCTGTATCCTAAGATTTAACTCATCCTCCACTTTTTTGAAGAAAATATACTAATATCACATTAATAAAAGATACATTTTACTGATATAGGAACAGCATTAGCATAAATTATTGCAGCATTCCTCCAGTAAAAGCACATGTGTAACAATAAATAAATCTTTAACTGTCTTTCATTCAACTTTTTTTAGTGCTGCATTTCTTAACAGTATGGGCCAATGTGGTTCAGAAAATGAAGTCGTATCCACCACAATTTCTTTCAAAGATGAAGAGGTCAGTGTTTAACAGTTTTGTTCATTTGCAAGTGTAAACAATTATCTGTAAACCAGAAAAGCATTTATCATATTATCAACTCATACCTCCTTCAAAATACTTAAAGAAAAAAAGTTTTCTTAGCTTCTATGCATTGTGTCCAAGGACTTCAGGGTTTAAGTAAATGTCTCTAGTATTTGGAATTTTGCAATATGCAGTAGGTTTTCTTTAAATAGCACTTTTACAATCCCTAAGAATCCAAAATAGTTTTTATGCAATCATTGTTTTAGTTACATTTGTCCTATAATCTTGGAACATTTTGGAATTACCTATCTTTACATCCATTTTTAACAAAGGTATCATTCTTACGGCTGAGAAGACTTTCTTAGTATGTTTAATTCTATCAAAGCAGCAATTTAAAAAAATATATATATAATTAAGCAATTCAAAACACAGACTTGCGTTACTGTAATAGGTGGTTTTTACCTTCTCTGTCTAAACGCAAGCAATCCACTATACAACAGAAGCAGGTAAACATAAAACAATGACCTAAGAACCAGCAGCTGACCAATTTACCACCTTCTCAGTTTAAATACACAATGTTGCATAAGTCTTTGTCTTTTGTATGGGTATAAAAATAACCAATAATGTTTTATGGAATTACCAGCTATAAAATTTTCCATCTAAGTTTGGATGATGAGAAACTGCCACAACCGAACTAAGCATAACATCTTTTATATATCTTTCTAAGGATTTTATGTTCTCTTCAGAGGTATTTTGAAAATGTAAGATTTTATGATCAAAAGGAAAACATTTTTCTCATATACTTTAAGATACACATATACCACAATATAGGTATAACATTAAACCTACTTGTCTCTCTATTAAGGCTGTTCAATCAAAAATCTAAGATTATGGAGAAAGGATAGCAGAAGCTTCATATTTAGGAAGTACCTTTAACACTGAATCTTATCTCCTACTGGGCTTACTGAGTTAAGAGTAGAGAATATGACTCTGATTCAAAAAAGCAATTAAATGCATGTTTAATACAAAACATGTTAGGCAGTCCCAAAGGACAACTGAACCGAAGAAACTGATTTCAAAGAGGCCTTACAGAAGTTCCCTCAGTCTTGGGGTTCCCAACTCATTAAACTTCTCATATTGAATCATTACAGACTTTTTCTGTTGAACTCAAATAAGCCTTATGTACTTATTAGTCTTTCCCTTTAAAATAAAAGAATGCATTACTGTGATGTTCTTTACATCACAAATCTCACCTATTTCATAGCATTCTCAGATTAAAAAAACCCAAAAAACTACTACCTTAGCTTTTCAGTAAGGCTTATCACTGCATGATGAATTGTACCCCATCTGTTTGGTTTAGTCAGCTGAAACAAACAGATAAATGAAATCATCCTTCATAAAAATTTAAACTTGCCATGACTTTGGCTCCCCAAAATGAAGATAATTAATACTGTAGAGATCCATGTCTTCAGTATGCCATGCAAATGTTGTTTTCCACATGCCAAAATATAGATATGGCGTATTTACACCCTCAATAGAAATTCCACAGTCTTCTCCTACAACATCCAATATTGTATTAAGATGGGCAATATTCCATTCCTCAACACCCTGAAAAAGATACATAAAAAATGTATTAATAGATTTATAAAGCAATGCAATTTTATATAATAGTCTCAATCAAAAGATACACACCTGATCTAGCCCTTCAAAAGACTGTAGATTAATACAAATTTGTACGCACTTCAGAAGACAGTTGAAGTTACCCGAAGAAAAATTCTCTTGACCTAGGTAACATTTAGACCCGGTTCTAAGTCTGAGATGTTCAGAGCAGAGAACATAAGGAAGTTCGTATCAGCATAACACTTAATACATCAAATCTAACATGGATTGAAACACCATACACAATAGAAATAATAGCTGCAGACAAAATCTTTGATGAGTTGATAGCTGTAAGCCACTAAGTTTCACTGGGCCTATTCTACGGCTTTTAATTACTTACAAAGTAAGTATTTAGTATTTACTACTACAAAGTAATACTAGCTGGTATGAAAAATTATTTTAAAATGTAATTTACATATGTAAATCTACCATTTCTCTGAGAAGTATAAAAACTAAAACCATTACATCACTTCAGAGTTATTTCTAACCATAATGATGTACTGCATAAGAAACATATCACAGAAGAAATCTACTGATTTCATGGGAATTCAGCTGTTTCCTTACATGATTGCCTATAAAATCTGTATATTAAAAGCCATTCAGAAAGCCATGCATGTAGTTTTTGTTGTATTTCAGACTCATCCACAAAGTGCAATTCTAATTTCAGGTAATACAGCATGTAAGAGTCAGTATAACCAAGATCAAAGCTACAAAACTGAAGAGAACGAGATTAGACTTCATTATAACAGCAATTATTTGCACCTCCAGCTTATCACTGTGAAGCAATTGAACTCCAGGGAAGACATTAGCTGGTGCTCAAGCAGTCAGAAAAACAAGAAGTATAATCAAAACTATTATAAACTCAATTCGGGCAAACATGCCCTTAACCATGATCTGCTCTGCACCCCCCAATCACTGAATTCTCTACAGTTCTGGTAATATTACTCAAATTTGGGGAACAAATTGATGGCAGACTGCAGTCCTGATGCAGCTGATTAAGACTTAGAAACATGGTGACATTCAACAGTTGGGCAGGCAGTGAAGTAAGAATACAGGTTAAAGCAAGAAGTAATGAACATTTAATACTCTGTTTTCCTTTCCTTGGTTTTTGAGATTTTGTATCAAGTATGTTATGTATGCAGCAACTAGAATCGATATACAAGATGGTAACTTCCATATGAAGTTCAACCTTCTCATGGGTTTGAGGAGGGACCCCATGCTGGAGCAGGGGAAGAGTGTGAGGAGGAAGGAGTGGCAGAAACAATGTGTGATGAACTGACCGCAACCCCCAATTCCCCATCCCCCTGCGCCACTCAGGGAGAAGAGGTAGAGAAAAACTTAGGAGTGAAGTTGAGCCTGGGAAGAAGGGAGGGGTGGGGAGAAGGTATTTTTAAGATTTGGTTTTATTTGTCATTATCCTATGCTGATTTTGATTGGTAATAAAGTAAACGAAGTTCCTCAAGTCAAGTTGTTTTGCCTGTGACGGTAATGGTAAGGGATCTCCCTGGCCTTAGCTTAATCCATGAACCTTTTGTTATATTTTCTCTCCCCTACCCAGCTGAGGAAGGGGAGTGAAAGAGTGGCTTTGGTGGGCACCTGGCATCCCGCTAGGGTCAATCAACCACACAAGGGAATGTATAAAGAAAGTATTTCTAATTTAACCACATTTTTGATGGCAAATTCTTTAAAGAATATCTGTCATCTTTGACAAGTGTATCACGCAATCAAACATCAGGAAAAAAGCTGAAAAATAACATTTTTCTTTCTTTACTATAACAAAGAAATACAGGCTTGAAACATCTTACCACCTATGGTTGTTGCAACGCACATTAGAACTTACTTTGTATTTCTTCAGAGAAATATTGTAAGGTACACAGTAGTTTATATAGAAGACCACTATTCCAATGTTCACTAATTTTGTAGATAATTCAAAGTTACTGTAAAGTACTATCAAGAGCTTTTACGACTCTTTTAACAGCCTTTGAAGCAGCTTTTAATGCAATGTGGAGATAAAATGGGACACTTCATAAGCAGCTCTGAAATACCTGAACACTTACACAGTTTAGAAGGAGCTGACCCATTCTTTTCTCAAAGACACAAAAATGTAGCTTTCAGTATAGTGGTAAAAAGTGAAGCTCAAGGTTGTAAGCAGTGACCTCTTTGCAGATAAGAATAAAATAGGCTCCAAATGAAATTATTTTTACAATAGCAACATGATACTATCCTTTGCATTTTGCTTAAACAAATCAGCCAATAGTGTGATGTATTCTACTTCTATGAACATGATTTCTGTATGTACACATTAACACACACAATCCTTTTTCAGTGTTTAATTTTTCCTGTGATTATGTCATGGATTCATTTAAATATTAACCTGGCAAACAAGACATCTGTTCTACAATTATGATTAAAAAGCCCCTATGACTGACTGTAACAGCTCAAATAACGAAGAGTAAAAAAACTAATTAAGAGACAGAGTGAAAAGGAATAGGAGAAACACACAGAAAAATTTGTGCTTGGTCACCGACTCCTCTCTCCACACCCCCACACACTCACACCAACGAGTATAATAAAAAAACCTTCCAGGTTTTTATTGATTCTTCAAAGTGCATAAAATACAAACAGAAAAATGCTATGAATAGAATCTCTGCACCATAAACACAGAGGTTAAGAAATACAATGAATCTCCCTCATTTGATCCGTTTTTTCTTCTATCTTTTCAGCTATAACCATTGCTTTGCAGCACCCTTTTCAAGGGTGGGGAAAAAGAGCAGAAGCAAGTAGATTCTCTTTGGTAATGCACACTAGAACCAAACACGTACGAGAAGAAATGCCCACATTGATCTCAGCTATAAGTAGATAATAGAGAAAGGACATCTCACATAGAACCACTGATCCATTTCAGTTGGAAAAGACCCTTAAGATCACCTAACACTGCCAAGTCCATCACTAAACCATGTCCCTAAGCACCTCACCCACATGTCTTTTAAATACCTCCAGGGATGGTGACTCAACCACCTCCCTCAACAGCCTGTTCCAATGTCTGACAACCCTTTCAGTGAAGAAATTTTTCCTAATAACTGATCTAAACCTCCCCTGGCACAACTTGTCCTGTCACTTGTCACTTGGGAGAAGACACCAACACCCACCTCTCTGCAACCTCCTCTCAGGTAATTGTAGAGAGTGATGAGGTCTCCCCTCAGCCTCCTCTTCTCCACACTGAACAACCCCAGCTCCCTCAGCTGCTCCTCATAAGACTTGTGCTCCAGACCCCTCACCAGCTTCGTCGCCCTTCTCTGGACACGCTCCAGCACCTCAATGTCCTTCTTGGAGTGAGGGGCCCAAAACTGAACACAGCATTCCAGGTGCAGCCTCACCAGTGCTGAGTACAGGGGTACAATCACTTCCCTAGTGCTGCTGGCCACACTGTTTCTGATACAAGCCAGGATGCCGTTGGCCTTCTTGGCCACCTGGGCACACTGCTGGCTCATCTTCAGCCGGCTGTCAACCAATACCCCCAGGTCCTTTTCTGCAGGGGAGCTTTCCAGCCACTCGTCCCCAAGCCTGCAGCATTGCATGGGGTTGTTGTGACCCAAGTGCAGGACCCGGCACTTGGCCTTGTTCAACTGCATACAATTGGCCTTGGCCCATCGATCCAGCCTGTCCAGATCCCTCTGCAGAGCCTTCCGACCCTCCAGCAGATCAACACTCCCATCCAACTTGCTGTTATCTGCAAACTTACTGAGGATGCACTCAATACCCTCATCCAGATCACTGATAAAGATACTAAACAGAACTGGCCCCAACTACTGAGCCCCGAGGAACACCGTATGTGACTGACTCCCAACTGGATTTAACTCCATTCACAAGACTTTGGGCCTGGCCATCCAGCCGGTTTTTAACCCAGCAAAGAGTACACCCGTCCAAGCCATGAGCAGCCAGTTTCTCCAGGAGAATGCTGTGGGAAACGGTGTCAAAGGTTTTACTAAAGTCTAGGCAGACAACATCCACAGCCTCTTACTCGTCCACTAAGCAGGTCACACGGTCACGCGCTAAAACATGCAGAACTTTCTACGTTTAAAAAACTGGTGAGTCCATGTCCCCTATTAAGCTACCGAGTAACATCCTGCACATGCTTTTGGTGGGTTGACCCAGTCTAGATGCCAGGGGGCCACCAACACCGCTCTATCACTCCCCTCCTCAGCTGGACAGAGGAGAGAAAGTATAATGAGAAGTTCATGGGTCAAGATAGGGACAGGGAGAGATCGTTCACTAATTACCATCATGGGCAAAACAGACTTGACTTGGGGAAAAATTAGTTTAAATTATTACCAATCAAATCAGAGTAGGATAATGAGAATTAAAAACTAAATCTTAAAACACCCCACCTCCACTCCTCCCTTATTCCTGGGCTTAACTTCACTCCCAAATTCTCTACCTCCTCCCCCCAAGCTGCCCAGCAGCATGGGGAATGGGGGTTGAGGTCAGTTCATCACATGTTGTTTCTGTCACGTCTTCCTCCTCACACTCTTCCCCTGCTCCAGCATGGGGTCCCTCCCACCAGAGACTGTTCTCCACAAACTTCTCCAATGTGCGTCCTTCCCACTGGCTAAAATTCTTCATGAACTGCTCCAGTGTGGGTCCTTTCCACAGGGTGCAGTCCTTCAGGAACAGACTGCTCCAGGATGGGTCCCCTGCAGGGTCACAGGTCTTTCCAGAAAACCTGCTCCAGAGTGGGCTCCTCTCTCCATGGGGTCACAGGTAATGCCAGGGGCCTCCTCCAGCATGGGCTTCCCACGAGGTCACAGCCTCCTTTGGGCACGTCCACCTGCTCTGACGTGGGGTCCTCCATGGGCTGCAGGTGGATATCTGCTCCACTGTGGACCTCCATGAGCTGCAGGGGGACAGCCTGCCTCACCATGGTCTTCTTTCTTAAACATGTTATCACAGAGGTGCTACCACCATCACCAATTGGCTCAGCTTTGCTCAGCAGCGTGTCCGTCTTGGAGCCGGCTGGCATTGGCTCTATCAGACACACGGGAAGCTTCTAGCAGCTTCTCACAGAAGCCACCCCCAAAGCCCCTGCGCTACCAAAACCTTGCCATGCAAACCCAATACAATACTGTAAATGATGGCGTACAAGAAATATACTTACGGTAGTTTGCAAAAGTCAATCTGTAGGACTATATCAGCAAAGTTGGAGAAATCCACAACCTCTCTGGGCACCCTGTGCCAGGGCTCAGTTACCCTCACAGTGAAAAACTGCTTCCTGATTTTCAGGTTTTTTGTCAGATCTCCTGTGTTTCAGTTTGTGCCCATTGCCTCTGATTCTGTCACTGGGCACTGGTGATAAAAGCCTAGCTCCATCCTCTTTGCACCCCCCCTGCAGGTATTTATATACATTGATAAGGTCACCCCGAGCCTTCTCATCCCCAGGCTGAACCATCCCAGCTCTCTCAGCCATCCCTCATATGAGCGATGCGCTAGTGCCTTCAACATCTTACTGGCCCTTCACTGGGCTCTCTCCAATAGCTCCATATCTCTGGGGAGAGATGAGGAGCCCAGAACTGGGCACAGCACTTCAGGCATACCCTCAGCAGTGCTGATTAAAAGGGAAGGATCACCTCCTTCAACCTGCTGGCAGCATTCCTCCTACTGCAGCCTAGGACATTGTTAGCCACCTTTGCTGCATTGGACATTGCTGGCTCATGTTCAACTTAGTGTCCTCCAGGACCCCCAAAGGACTTTTCTAGAAATCAACTTACCAGCCTTCAACCCCCAGCAGGTACCCCATATACCTGAGGTTTTTCCTCACCAAGTGCAGCACTTTGCAATTCCCCTTGTTGAGCTTCACGAAGTTCCTGTCAGCCTCTTTCTCCAGTATGTCAAGGTCCTTCTGGATGGCAGCACAACCCTCTGGTGTATCAGCCGACTGTCACAGTTTTGTATCATCTGCAAACTCTGCGCCATCACCCAAATCATTAATGAAGATGTTAAACAGGACTGGACCCAGTATTTATCCCTGAGTTACACTTTAAGTCCTTCTCGTTGCCTTCAACATCTCTTAGATTCAATTCCAGGTAGGCTTTGACATTCCCAACTGTATTTCTGCATTCTTGGACAGTGTCTCTATACTCCTCCCAGGTTACATGTCCCTGCTTCCACCACATGTGTATTTCCTCTTTATGCTTGAGTTTTGTCAGAAGCTCCTTGCTCATCCATGCAGACCCCTGGCATTTTTGCCTGACTTCCTGCTCATTAGGATGGACCACTCTTAAGCTTAGAGGAGGTGAATACCAACCAGCTTTCTTACACCCTTCTTCCCTCCAGGGCCTTATCCCATGGGACTCTTCTAAGCAGATCACTGAAGAGGCCAAAGTCTGCTCTCCTGAAAGCCAGGGTTGTGGTCCTGCTTTCTGTCTTGACACCTCCTCTTAAGACTCTGAACCCCACCATCCCATGGTCACTACAGCTAAGGCTGCCTTCAACCTTCACATCCGCAACAAGTCCTTCCTTGTGTGTGAGTACGAGGTCACGCAGACAACTTTGATCAGGAAGTTGTTATTGATGCTCTACAGAGACTCTTCAATTACTAATACCTGCTGCTCTTCTGCAGCCTTAGGTTCAGCTACAACTCAGATGCCATCCCTAACTCATTTCAAACCAAAACTGGACAAATTCAAACTCTACGTACAATGTCAAGGTGCTGCTTTAAAATCAAGTTAGCTGCTCTGTCAAGGGAAACAGCAGGAAACTTGAGTACATCTGTTGTTAGAGTTAATATTACATTAGAGATGTACCTACAATTTAGCAAAAATAACCAACTGTTAGCCTACAAACTCCACTGAATCAATCACTACTGTATTCCTACTCAAAAATGCTCCCCACAGCTTAGACATGGGAGAAGGTAGGCATTAGGAATTGTCTTATCAGAAGGAATAAAGCTAAGAGGAAAAGGGAAGTAAAGGGATATCTTCAACACAGGAGCTGAAGAAGAGTGGTGTAAGAGGCATGACAGTATTTATACATGCTTCTTCCAAATCTTGGCTTTTCTCTACTGAATAGCAGATTCCATTGACAACACTGAAGTCAGATGTGGTTTATGACCCATTATAAACATCAACTCAGTCACTTTTCTTTGGAACTTCTTTTGAAACCATGCAGATTTCCCCCCCGCCCCCCGTTGCTAAATGAGTCCATGTAGGGGTTTCATACGTCATTCCCACCTGTCTGTACAAATACAATTTCAAATTAATAATTTAAAAAAAAAACCAGACCCAGGAAACACAAAATGTTAATTTGAGCTTCTTGTATCTCCTACAATAAGGAAACAACTTAAGTTTGTGGCCTCAGTGATTGGTGGTTTAATTTAAACAACAGTTGGGAGTGGCATGGAAGTGGAAGGCCTAACAGTAGTTCACCAGAACAGAGACTGTACAGAAAAAGTTGGTGAATCGCACTCTTCAATTTCCTCACAGGTACAATTGCCAGATAAGTTAATAAAAAATTAATAAATTTAATAAAGTTATGATATCAGAAACAAAATAACTGTCTTCCCCTTTCTGACAGGAACAGTTACTTTTTGCAACTGTTTCACAGGCTAGTTATTCACAGTCTAAGCTGACTCAAGTTGGTACTACATTAACACTAACTTACAAGGAAGACAGCTCTCTTGAAATAACATGATAAAAAATAAATCATCACTTCTCAATTAAACTTCCTAAACAATCATAACTCTTAGGTGTTCATAATCAATTCATGAATCAGTTTAACAACTGCAGGTAGTGAGACCAGTGACATAAACTTTTTCACGAATATTAATTTTCACTCAAGTCCAGATGACCTTATTGCAACAAAAAGACAGAACCTTGAACATGTATCTAATAATATTTATAATCTTAACATAAATAATGATCCTTACAATCTGTTCCTTAGTGCAATGCTTTTTCTTGAGTCACCTACATTGTCATTCTCCTATAAAGCACTGTAATTAAATGTAACAGCAGTTAGAATGCTACAGCACAGAATAATATTTCAAGCAAACATTCAGCGATCTTAAATTTTTCTATAAAGCTCTACGCAGTGTACAGAACACTTGTTCTCATAGGTTATTTCCTTATCCATAAAGATTTAATCTGTGTTCAAAACTGTCAAATAACCATAAACACATTATAAATATACAACAGAGATTCTCGAATAATCCAAGTATCACAAGGGTAAACTTTGACTCATTGATGGTAATTGTCAAATTTCAAAGCATGCATTTACAGCTTTGTTCCTGTTCTTTTTTTTTTTCAGCAGTTCCATATAACACAGGCTTTATAACTTTGCCCCATCTTCCAAACCCCTCAGAATTTGTCATCCTCTGATCTAAGAAAGGCAAACAATACCACAAGATCATGATCTCTCTGGCACAATGCCAGCGAGGTGGTGGATTCCACAAATAACAATATTGTTTCTTAAATAATCTAAATAGTAAAAATAAAGGCTTCACCACGCTTCAGATGCAGATGTCTCAATGTAAAATTGAACGTCACCATGCGGAAAAGAAAATGTAATTGGTAAACTTTTAAACTAAAGAAAAGGACTTGCAGCATAGCAGCATTTCTCACTAATTTTGATGGCCCAAGTACACATATACATCACACTTTCGCTAAGTTCCTGGTGGTTTTCTACCTGGAATTCTGCCAGATATTCACCCTCTGTGTTAAATGCAACATCTATAATGCACTGTTTTCTGTAAAATTAATTTCGTAATAAGTAAGCATTTGGTTTTGTTCATCGCAAACAGGCTGTTATGACAAATTAATCCTGCCATCCCTTTTCTGCCGTACATTGCCCAAAACATCAGCTACTTGTGTTCATCTCCTTTCCCCGAATAATGGTAATTCTGAAGGAAACTGAATGAAGACATAAGAACAACTTCTAATTCCAAACAGAATCAAAAAGATCCTTTCTTAGCACTATCTTCAAGCGTTAAGACATGAAAAATGCTAGTTGTGCAAGTACACCATCTGCTGGCCAAAAGTTAACCAGCAAAAATATTCTAAGAGAAAACATTTTGATCAGTGGCATCCATAACTTTCTCACCAACAGTTTGGTACCAGGGTTTCTTCCTTCTTTTCCTCTAAACCCCACTGGGCTGTGCATTGTTACGTGGCTGTCACATTAACTGCTCAGTCTGTTCACACTCTTTCTTCCGTGTCTATTCCTTTCACTAACATTTCTCCTTTGTTATTTGTTTATTTTTAAATAATACCCATTTAATTATAGTCATTAAGGTTTTTTTATTCTACCTATTACTGTTTTGTTCCCCACTCCCTGCAACTTTCAGTGCTTTCTTTGTCTCCTCTTCTTACACATCTGAGTTAGGATTGCTCAATGCTGCTCTTCTCACTTCACCCTTTGCTTTTTTGGCCTCCCTTCCTCAGCCTCCAAATCTAATGAGAGTGCAATTCCATGAGAAGGAAATCTCTGACCTTCTCTTTGACCAGTTAGCACTTCAAAACCAGATATTACTGCAATCTCTTTTCTTTGGAAATGTTGCTCATGCAACAGTAACTTTAAGACACTAAAGACCAGTGAAAACACAATCAAAACAAAGTGTACATTTGTAAAAAGCTACCCCAGAAGGCATTATCTGCCAGTATTAAAGAAAAAAAAAAATCAGAGAAAGAAAAGAAAAAGAGCAAGCTTCTGCTTCTTGAAAGAAACACTGCTTTCTGTGCCTCATTTTGGTCTCCACAAAGCAACAGCCACCTTAAATGTCTCTTCTCCAAAACACCCCAAATCAGAATCTTCACTTATTTTCTGAATCATTTTTATACAGCTATTTGGATGCACAATAGAATTTGGACTTGCTGCTTTCACTAAACAATAGACCATTGGACATTTATAGCTATCTTTCAAATATAACATAACCTAGTGCAAGAATTGAATTGCCTTAAGCCACCTTGGCTGACCATATTTATCTTTGGACAGAGCCTTCAAGTAATTTGTCTCTGTGAAGAAATACAAAACATTAACAGAGCCTCAGACCATCTGCCACAGGGAAATTCTACTGGTTTTTTTTTTTTTTTTGAATGATTGGAAAAGGCAGTTACATAGAACATGAAATAACTCAAGAACTTCACAAAGGGCAGATTCTTTTGAAGAAGTTTGCCCTGTATTTTTTAAATCCTGGAATCTTTTTTTAAATGCTAACATAACCTCATTACTTAAACAATCCTTTCAAAATCTAGTTCCTATAGCTACTTACACAGCGTAACTGATATCAATGGATTTTCTGTAATTCTTTGGATAATGAGATCTGTGTTAAAAGTCCCTTTTTATCCGTGGAGATCTAAGCAAAATTCATTTCCTTAAGAGATTTCCATTTTGTCTGTTTTAATTCAGAGGTACACAGTAATTTTAAGCACATGTCCAGGAAACTGCAGGCATTCCAAGCATGTATGAAGTACAGCTATCAATTTTCCTCAGTGAAAGAGAGAGAAATAAAGTATTCCATCTTTTAATTTTAAAGTAAAAGTTATTTAAAATATCACTAATTTTCCACAGAGGTACACAGATAGCACACATACTGAAATGTTAATAAACAAATAAATAAATAAATGGGAAGGAATCTCAAAGTTCTGGAGAGTTCCAAGTGAAGAAAGGGAAGAGTCTTATGATCAGGAAGAGTAGCAATATCCTATTGTCTCAGGACAGAACTGTCTGACTCTTACAGATGTAGAGTTAATTTCAACCTTGCTTGGAGTCTTTAAAGTGAGTAACACAAAGATTTCAAAAGAAAGACAGATTCTCAGCCACAAAGCACTAATGCATCCTCTAAGTACAGTACCCTTTAAGAGAGGGCTGGAAGAGATAAACTTCATAAAAAGCTATGCATACTTCATCATAAATGCTCCCATTGATATCTGCTCCATAAATTGGTGCCACAAAAGTCAAGTTCTTCCAGTATTTACGCTCCAGATCTTCATAATCTACATATCTTGGGGTGCAGTATCTGCAGAGGAAGAGGTAGGCAAAGGTTCAGCATAGTCTTTCATTAACCAGCTTCACAATGGACTATGCTTCTGATCCTGCAAACTAAAATTTAAGAGATCACTTTACTTCAAATTCATTGAAATAGAGGAATTATTAGTTGTCCTGGATTCTTAGTTTCATGATTCACCATAGCATGTAACCTCCTACCTAACAGCCACAGTAACTGAAGTCATACACCTACCCATACAACTCTTTCTTCAATCTCCAGCAGCTAAATAGCACATCTACTGACTGTCTTCAGGCTGAGGCCCTCCCTGTTGTTTCTCTTCCATAAAAACAACACACACTGAGAAGCCACTTAATTGACAAATATTTGGTTTTTTCCTGCCTTGCTACCAGCTCTGCAGACACAGAGGTAGATCCTGTACAAGTCTGTCTCAGAACAACTCAGATGTACTAATTCTGCCAAGTAGCAGCCCTACCAGGCAAAACCAGTACCTTCTTCTCTTCCTTCCGCAGAAAAATCTTTTGAGAAAAGGCGTAATGTTTCAAACAGTCAATACCAAAAATTCTATCATGCAGTGAAAAAAAATATTTAAAGGAATTTTTCTTTTTACTCCTTTAGGGCAGCACAGGGCACCATACTTCTACATGCATAAATATACTTATGCATATACTTCTGGAAGGTTACTCAAACCTCATGTAAAATCTCGTGGGAACCCAACACAAGCACACTACCATCGAAAACATCCATCAATAGCTTTTGCCTCAGGACCTTTGTCAGGCCTCTGTTCTCCCATATTTAGGTCTTCAGAAAAGAAAACTTGCTCCCCCTTTACTGCAACTCTGAGAAGTACAGTTTCACATTAGCACTGCCAACTTACTACACTTGAACTACTGGAAAGGAAATCCAAACATACAAGAATTAAGTAGACCAGGTACATTTACATCATGCGATAACACAGAACAGAAACAAGCAAGTTAGCAAAACACATCTTAACCAAAGCATTCTCAGCAATTGAGTTGTTTCAATTATTTCTCATAATATGGCTCCAGAAATCAGATTGTATTTCTGTTTGGCACTGAGTAATATGGATACATAAACTCAGTTTCCATAACACAAGTATCATGATAACAGGATGCAGTTATGCCCATATTTCCCAGAGGTCAAGGCGGAGAAGCACCTTGGTTCAATGGTGAATTGTGAACGCCTAAACAAATAAAAGATGGAATGCATTAGACTGAGCACACACAATCCTTTTAAAGCTATGATTTAATTTAAATATTCATGGCCCATCTCTCTTTCACAAAGGAAATGGATAACATCACAATACTCAAAAGAAGAGTCTTTAACAGAGAAGTCCTCTTCAATAAGGAACAAAATTATTTATATGGGAGAATAGGGGCTCTGAGCTACTTAATAGTTAAAGAAATATAGACTGCATTAAGGGTGTCATAGGAGGTTATATGACACATTTTCTCAAGAGCAGTGATGAATATTTAGAAAAACCTACAGCTAGTAACACATAAGAAGCCCTCCAAACTGTTCTTAACTTTACCTATGAAATGAAGTTGTAAACTGATTTCAGTAAAAAAACATGAAAACTGAAAATCAGAAACACTTCAAAAACATCTTCCATTATAAAGAATATAATAAACTTAACTAACATCATGATACATATTAAAACCTTCACAGTATTTTTGCATTATCAAACTATTTTAAGAAATTAGTGTTTCTCATTTTATCATGGGTTTATCAAATGTAAACCTTAAACATATATGAACAGGTATCATAGAAAATGACATCAGATACCATACAGGTTTTATATTTTATTCTCCCCTCTAACAGTTACTGAACAAATAATTTTAAGAACTACAAAATAGGTTCACATTCCCATTTAGCAGAAGAAGAAAATTTTAAGTGTGATAACCTCAATTTTTCACAAGTAATATACGGGCAGAAATACACCAAACCTTTTTAATTGAAAAAAGGAGATCAGTTTTGCACTTTTACAAAGGCATGGATATCATTGAACATTTGCTGAGGAGCATCTAAAAGCTTTTCATGTCCTAGTTTTTCCTGATCTTGATAACAGCTTCTCTTCTTATCTCTTCATTTCTTGAATTAACCTATGAGACAAACTTTCCTTCAAACTAGGGCAGTGTTACCTTCTTTCATTATATTCAAATGTCTTTTCTCTCTACGATCCTTTGACTCACCTTCCAGAAACTACTTCCAGTCAGTTTTGAGGAAATACTGAAATAGCATTTATTCTTTTTATGTGGCCAAAAAGAATGGGGAAGAATTCTTTCTATCACTTCCCCCTTCTTGGAATGCTCACCAATTTGAAACTTATTTGTATAGTGCCTAGCGCTTCCTAGACTTTTTTGCCCTCCCTTAATATCCATCTTGCCATAAACAGAACATAGATATTCACTAGGTGCAGTTGAGTTCTCTTAGATTAATGCAAAAACTTCTGGGCAAGTTCAAAAAGATTTTGGGGTTTTTTTTCAGAATTACATGATGATAGGCCATTCCAGTATCTAGGCCAAAAAAAAGAATTAAATATTAAACATTGGTAAGTGTACTCAAAATAAAACTCAGACATAAGTCTGTATAATCATCATTATTTTCAACATAAGGATTTGTTAGAACAGAAAGAAAAACAGGTAGACATAAAGCATCATGTCTCAGGTTTTTCAGATGCTTTCTTGCTGTCATGGTACCAGATGCTTTCAACAACAGAAACACAAACAAGACTCATATCGTGGTACCCTTCCACAACTTAGGAGACCAGAAAACCTCTACTGAGTAAGTAAAAAAAACACCAGCTGCCTAGCACAATTCAAAGAAACCACAATATGTGAACAAATAAATATTTGTCTTTCTAAGCAAGACCCCCCATATACATACTTGTCACTGTTGGCCAGCTGCTTGAACTCCTTCACTGTCATTGGCTTTTTCTGAATGTTGTACTGTGTGAAGAGCCCCGACTGGCCAGTGACCATCTGCTGAATTGGAGCAGGAATCACCAAATCTTCAATATCATTATAATGTTTTCTTGGCTTCCACTCCTTCGGTGGGATAACCTTTAAATTCAGAAGGACATCAACAGTTGCAATACCAATTCAAAACACTCTGGAAAAATCGGAAAAACCAGTCAAATATGCCCACATGATCAAATGAATGCTTGCTTACAAGCTGTTTCACAATAACTAACTGACCATGTAAGTGCTCCTAGATAATGCAGAAACCAATTCAAAATGGGCATGCTATTACCTCAATTCACAAGCAGCAACTCACTAATCTACAGCAATTCAATCATGTGCAACTGCGCAAACATACCCATGTATAATAACAGAACAGACAAGTATTTTATAATCAGAAAGCATTATAATTCATAAACACTTTGTACTCCAAGATATAAAATAGTTATCCTCAATTTAAGGAAAAAAAAACAAACCCTCATACAAAAGATTGACAGTCCCCTGTCCAAATGTTATTTGGTGTAAACAGTATGAATAACTTTATTTCTTACTGAAAAATGAAAAAAATACAGCTATTTTAGAGAGCTTTAGATTTTAGAGTCTGTTTAACTTACTACCCATAAAACTGCAGGGTACAACTCTATTACAGTAAGAGTTTGCACTATTTTAGATATACCAGTATTTATAGTAACATGATTTAAACCTTATAATTCAAGATTAAAGCTATATGCAGATTAACCAATTGTAAAGTTAACACTTTTATTTCAAATACTACAGAACTGCCTGAAGTCTACAAAAACTAGTCATCAGACACTTCAGTGTTAGCAATAAAGTCATTAGGAATTTCAAAGAAGCCTGTAGTCATACCAGTGTTTCTCAACAGGCTGTGCAATTTTGAACATTCCTTTCATGGATTATTTTATCTAAAACCAGAAAACTCTCTAGATTTCAAATTGCAACAGTTTTAAAACACAGCAAGAGGCATTTTCAATATATATTTTTGTTTTGGTTTTGAACTTTTACTTGTTCAAAGGCTCAATGATATGGTCATTGATCCACTCATTATATTCATTCTTTTCCATCATGCTCAAATCGAATTTTCACAAGCATTGCCTTGGAAACTTCTGAAGTAACATACAACAAAGTAGGATGGCTTTCATAAACATGCATCTACCACATACAAATTACATTCCTTCAATAATGAATTCACATCTTAGAGGTAGCCTTTACACTAGGCTAGCTAGGCTTTTCCTCTAACAAGCATTTCAGAATCCCACACAATATTGTCCATCAGAGATTTTGCTATTACATGACGCCGAGAAAGTAAAAGATTCTAAAAAAATAATACAGATAGATCCTGACATCGTTTGCTAACTTTGGAAAACAATCACAAATGGGCAAACTGTAATGCTAATATACTCAAATAGTCCATCCCTGAAAGAAATTTAATCAAGACCATTCATGCTAGCAAGCACACACTAAAACAGAAACATCAAGCTCAAGAAAAGTTATCAGATAGTAACATACTTCCGTATGTTTTTATTTTAAATATAAACAGGTGTTTTTATCCAGTTTTTACAGAGAAGCAACTCCCTCTTTTCCTTCGCAGCTTCCACGGGACTTCAGTTGTACAGGGACTACTTAGCAAGTTTCAGTGTTGTTTGCTTTTAGAGAAAAAAAATAATCCAATCACCTTGTGACTCCTACTTTTTTCTTTCACACAAATCTTAAAATTATACGCACATCAAGAAAATATAAAATGTTGGTTTGGAAACAGAGAAGTCATGCATTCAGAATATATGCATAGGAATCAAATATGTGCACAGAGATTTCCATTTTCATGATTATTAAGCATGAACTTGTAGGTTTGGCTCAAATATATGAATACTGAAAAGCAAAATTTGCATTATCTTATTTAATTCAAGGTCAGTATGTTTTAAGCAACAAAAATATTTTTGGGACTACAGGTTCAAAATATCCCTTTCCAACTAACTGGAGCATGTTTATCATTGTTGTAATTAGAGTACTGGTTAGATAGAAAAGTGAATTCTGTGGGGGCTGATATGCTAACCATCATTTTAAAAGAAAATAAAAATAGAGTCCCTGCCCCAAAGAATCTGCATTTTCTAACAAAGGTCAGGGCAAGGACTGGAGATCTGAAAATATCGTGTCCAAAGCGACACATAGCTAGACAGTATCAGAGTTAGAAATAATGACTAGGTCTCTTGAGTTTTTACCACTGACCTGTCCCACTGAAGCCTCTTCACATTCTCTTTGGTAAAAATAACCTCTTCAAAGTCAGGCAAGTTAGGTTTATTCCATGGAAGCAACCTAGATCAAATTCATCAGCCAAGCTGTTCAGTGCTCAAATAGAAAAAAGGAAAAACCTAAGGCAAGGCTTTCTCATTTATATATCTCATATATATCTCTCAAACATCCTAAGCATTTTAATACTGTCTAGTGTTATTTAGCATGATATATATTCCGTTTTAGACAGGGAAGTCTTAGTTATATGACTCCATGAAGCCTGTACATTAGTACAACTGAGGTTATTTCAGAGTGCTATCAACACATAAATTTCTGTTAAATCCTCTTTCATATACTGGTAATCTCCTGTTCTGCATTTGATTCTGAATGGCACTGGCTACTATTTCTATGTGGCTACTTCTGCCCCAACTCTTCTGAAAATTGTTTTTCTTGTACTTGTCAACATCTATTTTCAGTATGATGTTCAAAAATTGCTTTTCTACTTGCCAATGAGACTGCAAATTAATTTAACTATTTTGCTCTATATAAATTCAGTTTGAGTCTCCAAAACACTTCTTATGCAAGTAAAGAGCAACTGATCTACCAGTGTGCCTTGTTTTTCATTTGTTCTATTGCTTTCATTCCTTGTTTTCCTTTTTAAGTACAGGATCCTCTGTAACAGTAAGACTAAAATACATTACCTATGCCTAAAGCTCATTCCTGACTTTCAAAAGCCTAATGGAAATTTTTTAGCCAATTTGCTCCAGCGGTGCCACAGTATATTATCTGCTGTGGAAATGGTTTAATGTTGTTTGTCTAGTACCTTAATCATTTGCTTCAGGCATAGTATTAGGAACTTTTTTTTTTTTTAAGATTTTTTCCCTGCACTCCCACCCCCACCTCACCCCCAATATGTGCCAGCTTTATAGTCATTTTATGCCTATTTACATACACATATTCTTCCATACAAGTAAGAGGTCTTCTCCCCTTACACCTTCACATTTAACCTAAAGTGTTGGGTACACCTACTCTGCTTATGACCTCTGTTTAGAAGTTAAATTACTGTTTCTGAGTATACATATAGCTCCTCTAGTAGTCTATTCATACTTGAGTCTGTACATCCTACACTTAATACATATTAGGTCCTCTGTAAATTCATTTTATGTTACTATCAAAACAGGAAAAAATATTTTATTCTTGTTATTTTAAATCCAATTTCTAAAACTCAGAAAATGTCCCTTAAACTTTTGCAGTATGAATTATTGACTTTGTAAGTTTTGTTTTAAAAATACTTAGCTCATTTATTTTTTATATATAAATATAATTTTTTTGAGATTTATCCAAAAAATAGTGAAAATCAGAACATAAAAAGTCTCAAGACAACTAAGTAATATGTAGCAACTAACCAACAGGCTGAGAACAGCTAGAGATGCTTTAACTGCTATTCTACTATTAAGCAGAAAAAAGGGAAAGTAGACCTACACAGTACGGTTAGAAGGGCCCTTCCTCAGTCACAGTACAACTGAAACATGACTAATGTATTAATCATCTTTAAAAGGTTTTCTTATGCTTTCTTGTAACACAGACATTATTGCAGGCATACTGTAAACCCAGGTCAGCAGACATCCCACATGCATATAAACACAGATATACAAAAATACTTTTGTGCTTTTAGGACTATCACATTTTAACAATCTGTACATGGAGAAAGGCTTCCCAAATGGTTTTGAAATGTGATAGATGGAATGGAAACTAAATCCCAGGTGTATGGCCAAAAAATGGAGACACACACATTTTCAATCACGTAAGCATAGGGATATTAACTTCAAACAAGCCAAATTATACTATGCAAAATATCACAAATCCCTGATGACAGGGCCAAATTCTGCCCTTATCAGATATGTTCAGTTTTAGTGACTTCAACAGAAACAGTATGAAACTCCAAGTGCTGTGAGACTAGTGATGTCGTCTGTAAATCAAATCTTGGAATCATTTTTAAGACCCTGCTAATTTCCAGTTTCTCTTAACTGCATGTATGTGTATAATTTGAGAGAACAGTAATTTGTAGCCAAATTTTGCCATCCCTACTACCTGATAATGAGATCTAATAATCAGCTCATTGAGAGATGATGTTAATGAGAGCCAGAAAAAAAAAATTCATTTCCTTTTTCGAAAAAAATTGTATAGTCCAGATAAAACTACAAAATAAATAGCTTACAGTTGGATAATGGCAACAACACTTTAAGATCCATCCTTAAAGAAGCAGCCCATGATCTCATCAGGAAAGAAAGTGGTTTCAATTTGTATTTAATTACATTTTTAAAAAAATAAAATGTAGCTTGAAGATTTAAAAACTAATACAGGTTAAACAGTGCTAACTAGGGATACGCATCTCAAATTTACTACCCACATCTCATACTAATCCTGAAAGCTGTCATCTCTCTGAAGTACTCTGATTGTCACAAATTACAAAAATGAGTGGGGAGTCAATTCTAAACTGAGTTATGGGATTCCAATCTACATCTTGCAGCATTATACCATGGTGAAGAAGAAAAGACCACAGCCTAACCTCTGTTCTTCTGTTGCCAAAATCACCATTTTACAGACTGATTTTTGTCTAGATTAGTGTTAATTAAATACAGTGTATTGCCTGCATCCATTCCACAGCCAACATCTGCATTATACTCTTTAAAATACTGAAACACATGGTAGATATCACTGGTGCATCCAGTATTTTAAAAAAGTCAGTTTCACATATTCATGTGCCTAACTTAAAAAAATAACTTTGGCCCATTACAACATTCCTTTACGGTGTTTCCACTTCAAAACAAAGTTTACAGCAAAAAAAGTTCACATATTAACATTAAGTGCCACTCTTTTTAGAATGACAGCATTAGTATATTTTATTGATACTATGCCATCTTTGCCTTTCACTAACAAGTGAATATTCAGATCATACACATTTCATATATGCAAGAATTAATCTCATGCTTGGTTACTGCAGAAAATTATGTCTACCCAGAATGTTCACAAAAATAATCAGGAGAGGGAAGGGCAACACTAGGAGTAAGGATGAAGATGACAGCAATATTACAGAAATTTTAGATTATACAATAAAGGCAAAACTGTTTCACATTCTTTCCTAATGTTACTGTGTCTGCTCTCTTCAGGACATCTTCAGTGGCTCTGCCTTTTTGTCTTACACTGGCTGCACATGCAGGTTTAATTGCTGGATGGCAGGAAAGGAACCAGAACCAGAATCAAGATATGGAACCAAAAGAGTATGACGACTGAAGCCATATTCATGTCTCAAAAAAATCTGAAGAATATTTCCAATAACACAAATCCATTATCTTTTTGCACTTCGTACTGGCTGAAATTTTGCAACCAAGAATGCCAAGACATGGAAGACTCTCCTTTTCCAGATATCCTAAAGCTCAAGCACACAAATGACTAGCACACTGGGCTCAAACCTTGACATATTTTAGTGCCACAATTAATCTTAAGTATACTAGCAGCCTCAGAGGAGCACTTAGAACCATGTATCAGGACGCCACAGACCAGGATTCCCAGCTGCTTCAATCCCTGACAGAAAAGAAGCAGCACAAAAAGCCCTGATGGAGAGTAACCGAAGCTCTTATTTATTACGAATGTCTCAGAAACAATAACAGAAGTTTGCATAGGCTTTTTAAGGATTATAGCATCATATTTCATGATACACCTCCTGAGAATTGTCAAAGAGGTAAACAGATATACAGTTTTTAAAGGAAAATAAGGTACTTTTTTTTTTCTCCAAATTAAGAAGCTTTTGGTTTTGAATACTATTCAATGAAAGGATTAGTTGCAGTCTAGGACAGACATAGCCATAATAAAGAGCATATCACAAATATTCTTCTTTTTAAACAAAACTAGTTCATTTTTTGGGTTTTTTCCAAATATATTACCCTCTAATCCTGGCTCATATAATAGTTTCCTCAAATAGGGAGAGAAATCAAGGAGTACAATTTATGCATACCTGTCTTTGTTTTATACACAACATACCAAAGAAAGCAAGCACATTATATATGAATAAGCAATTGAAATAGAAAAAAAAACCAGTATCATCTCAGTGGCTGGTCATAAGGCACTTTCTATTTCTTTGGCTAGATCCCCATGAAACAGGATTAGAAACTACCAACAGTTCGAATAAAGCTATTTATATATATAAATAGTATGAAAATAAGAATTTTTTTTAACGTTGAGTCCATGTACGTAATCCACAGAATGATACACAGCTAGAATCTCCTTCTCACTTACATGTTAATGGCCTAAATCTGTTGAGCAACAGATGTCATTATAATGAATTTGCTGTTAAATTTACTGTTCAAGATGAAAGGACCGCAAGAGTTCATCCCCACACAAACAAATAGGTTTCATAATATAGCTGAATATGTGAAAAATCCAGTTCACACTTTCCTCTGTTGTCTATCACATTTCTACTCCTGTTCGCAGAGAAGAGTTTGAAAATATGACCTATATGTACTCTACCCTCAGAAACCAGAAAGCAAATAAACTACAAGGTTTTCAAAGTGTGAGGGGTTCAGTTTTGCTTTGTTTTACAGGAAGCAGGGAGGAGGGACTGGGCAGGGGGAAACCAAGAATTGCAGGTTTTGTTTCTCTTATGTCAATTTTTAAATGTCTTGACTTTGCAACATTAGCTTAAAAACCCAGTGATGAAGAGAGCTATTCCCGCTGACTACTTACAGTAACTAAGCTAGGATTTCTAGACCTGCACTATGTCCTGCTGGTTTGAAAAGTGGCAAAACAGATACGATGTAAATACTTATATGATGTAACACTAAATTACATCAGACTTAAACTCTGACAATCACTCTGTTAGGGGAGTTAGGGGAGGAACACCTGCTGTAAGATCCTGCATATACCATTGTTCAAAGGGCAATGCAATGGTAGTTAGCGTACCTCCAATTCTCATTAAGAAAAAGATAATTCAATGACCATTAAAAAGAAAATTATTTCCATTCTAACAGTGTCTCACTATCTTCATGCATACACCCACTGACTGTAGTGGGATTATTTGCTCCAGTAAAGTTATAGACAATCCTAAAAGACTGAGTTCAACATCTGGTAGATCAGGACTCTCCAATTTATACTATGAACTCCCCATTTTGTTATGATTTGCCAAAAAAATAGTTTAAATGTCCTTTAAGAAAAGATCCTCTTTTACTATTATAAACATGGAAACAATTGACCGTTAGAGAGAAAAAAGTATATATTCAACAGTTTGCATGAAATATCAGAGATACCAAAAAGCTCTTTCTTAAAACTGTAACAGATCAATATCTATTCATTGAAAATAATTTGGAAAAAATGTTAAATACTAAAAAGGTCAGTTTTGCAATCAGCAAAATACAAATACTGGGAAAACAGGTACTAGGAACAATTTTCCTTCTATATTATAGATGTTTTGTGTTTACCTTTGCAACTCCAGCCCTGTGAGCACCCTGTGATTCCATGTATGCTAAGTATTTGTTGAACTCCCTGAACTCATCCATCGAAGGCCTAAAAGTCATGATTTTGCAGCTTGGGTTTGGAGGACTATCTGAGATGACAGCAGCCATTGTGGTTCACTTTCAGTCCAGCTTTAAAAAAAAAAAAAAGACAAAAAAGAGACAAAAAAAGTAACATACACTGAAGAGAATAATCTGTAAAACAAATCCTGAGATTCAACATACATGTTTCAAATAGGAAAAACGCTTTGGAAATCCTCTGCCCATGCTAATACAAAAGGCACAAACCAAATGTTTGCTTTTTCTCCTTACTCCTCTAAGAATACTCAGCCCTTATCCAGCACGAACACTATCATGAGTGACATTTATACAGTCCAGTCCATACCTCTGTTTTTATGGCACATTTTCTCAAGCTAACCTTTAACATCATACTAGCATCTTCTTGTGTTGATCCATCTGCAGGTTGCTGCATTTCTCTGTCTAGAGATTTACATTACGCAGACACAATCTAGAGTAACAAAGCTACACATCTGATAGAATATCACTATTCCCATTTAGTATATGGAGAAAACTGATTACTCACTTCCCACTCACACTGCAAACATAGAGAAAGAGCACCTGGATCTCCTAACTCTCACATCAACAGTTTAACAACAGGACTATATTACCCCTTATTCTCTGAAACCTCTTCAACAGAAACAAAGCATGCAAGTGATACACATAAAGACCATCAGCATTTCCTCTTATTTCCATTTCTACATTGAGGATGGCTAAAAACAAAGTCCTATTTCTGTTTCATATCACGATACAGTACTCATGAAAGGACTGATCTTTGGGCAACTGATAGATATATTCTAGCTTCAGCAGGTGTTGCAATTTCCAACCATGTACCATCTATTGCACACAAAATTCTTCCTTAATCTTACAAAAAAGCTCATCTCAGAATACAAATAATTCAACTGTGACTAGCTTTTTAGTAATTTTGCTTTCCTGCACATATAATTTAAGTCATTCCTCATTTTCTCCATCTGCAAAATGCATGCAACCGTATATTTTACGCCACACACTGTCACCATAAGTTTTGCTTGCATGTCAGTGTATTAGCCACTAATTTCATTAGCTTCATATCCTTTCTAGCTTGGTATGAATCACTGCACAAGAAAGCCGTATGTGGAAGATGCCTTTATCTTTCCATGTTTCACTCTCCTACTGGTATTCCAACATTAAGCCTGCTTTTTGTGTCCTTATTTTTCCTCTCATTTTGCCTCCCTACTTCACCCAGCATACCACTGTCCATTCTTAGCACTTAATTAGATTTCTTTTTCCACACTCCCACCTTCAGTAGCATCCTATTCCCCACCCTACACTACTTTCATCCCTGTTTGAATTGAAATTAACTAGGTTTCTTCAACTCTCCCATTCTGAAAATCAGTACCACTTTAATTTGGGAGTATTTTTGCATTTAAATTATCAAGTCAATATAGACAAACACACCTCAACATGTACAAGTGGGATAACTTTCCTCAGTAGTAAACAACTGGCTTGTATATAATAGACCCTTCATTTATTCCCATCCATTAAAGTTCCACGTATAATCTTGCTACTATGACCAGTCCCAGGAAAATGAAACTTGGATTTACGACCAAAGGTGAAGTTATGCTTTCCTTCATTGCAAAGTGCAATAGACAGCGTATACTATTTGTAATGCTTCACTAACAGTAAAGTGACACCGGAAATATAATCAAACAGGATATTTGATTTCTCTGTACAAAATCAGCTTTTAAGCTTTCACCTTTAGATGTATTAAATAAGTATATACATCAGTGAGATACACATACATACACACCCCTCTAGAAAACAAATTCTCTTATATTTCTTCATTGGGAAAAAATTGAATAGTCCTTCATTATTCATCATTTTACACCTTTTAATCCATTCCATTTACTGTAGACAAGACACCCAGCAGTCAGTAGTTATTTCACCATAGCACACAGATTAACATCCTTCCTTCAACTCTTTCAGTATTCTCCAACATTGCTAGTGCAGTTTTGGGTGGCTCTGCAGGGGAGGAGGAGCAGAGAGAGAGAGAGAGACAGAAGAGTAGATTCAATCTTCGGTTCGTTGGGTTTGGTTTTTTTTTAAAGCAAAAGACTTCACCATTCACTTATGAATTTGTCTTTTACATCACTGATACTCTTTCCTTTCATGGATAGAGAGGAACTTTTCAGAAGTGTGTTTTTATTCACTTACCTGCCTAATACCAAGTTCTGCATTTCCAATCCAACTCAAGCATTCGTAAAGCACTAACTTTAACTGGGCAGGGTGGGCGTGCTGCAACAACCGATAGTTGGAATTCCTTTCAGTCAAAGAATAACTGAATTGTTTTCTCACTATTTCAACATCTCTCAGACATGTAATTTTATCTAAGCCCAACCAGAGCAACTACTTCTGCTTAATTCCATGTGATATTTGCAAATGATACAAAACTAGGAGGATCTGCTGATACACCAGAGGGTTGCACTGCCATTCAGAGAGACCTTGACAGGCTGGAGAAATGGGCTGACAGGAACTTCATGAAGCTCAACAAGGGGAGGTGCAAAGTCCTTCACCTGGGGAGGAAGAACCCCAGGCACATGAGTTACATGATGAGGGCTGGCACGCTAGAAGTTGCAGAGAAGGCCTTTGGGGGTTTTGGGCAACAGCAAGTTGAACACAAGTCAGCAATGTGCCTGTGCAGCAAAGGTGGCTAACAATGTCCTGGGCTGCATTTTGAGGAATGCTGCCAGTAGGTCAAGGGAAGTGATCCTCCCCTTTTATTCAGCACTGCTGAGGCCACACCCGGGGTGCTGTGCCCAGTTCTGGTCTCTCCCGTACAAGAGAGATATGGAGCTACTGGAAGAGAGTCCAGCAAAAGGCCACTAAGATGATTAAGGGACTGGGACGTCTCTCTCATGAAGGAAGGCTGAGAGAGCTGGGATGGTTCAGCCTAGAGAAGAGAAGTCTTTTATCTATGTGTATAAACACCTAACAGGACAGAGCAAAGAGGGAGAGAGGCTTTTTTTAACGGTGCCCCGTGACAAGACAAACGGCAGTGGGCACAAACTGAAACAAAAGAAATTCCATATGAACATCAGGAAACACTTTCTCACTGTGAGGGTGGTCAAATGCCAGAAGAGGTAGTAGCTCAGAGAGGTTGTGGAGTGTCCGTCCTCGGAGATACTCGAAGCCCAACTGGACACGGTACTGATCAACCTGCTCTAGCTGACCCTCCTTGAGCAGTGGGGTTGGGCTACATGTTCTCAAGAGGTCCCTTCCGACCTCAGTGAGTCTGTGATTCTGTGATCTTATCCTTGTGTGGATATAAAGAAGACAGATTCAGACTCTTCCCAGTGGTGCCCTGTGGCAGCATAAGTGGCAATGGGCACAAACCAAAATACATGAAATTCTACTTAAACATAATAAAAAACTTAGCACAAGGGTGATTGAATACTGGAACAGGTTGCCCAGAGAGGTTGTGGAGTGTCCATCCTTAGAGATATTCAAAAGCCAGTTTGATGCTGCCTGAGCAATCCATTGCAGCTGAGCCTGATTTGTACAGGGAGACTGGACCAGACGATCTTCAGAGGTCCCTTCCAACCTCCACAGTTCTCTGATTCTGAACTATTCCTACCTCCTGCTGTGAATTAAGCACTGCAGCTGCACAGCTAAACACACAAAGCCAAAGTTACAGTTACGAATTAATACTAATTCTGCCAACTCCTACATGTGCACAGTGCCAGGCATCACCTACATCACCTTCCACTATATCACAGATGAAGCCCATTTCCAAAAGCGTTTCTATAAATTGATTTACCAATTAGCTTAGACAGTTTCTATGCAAACGTATTAAATGAAACCATTCATATAGAAAGCCAGTTTCAAAAGGAAATCTAATACCAATCTTTTTATCCTAGTTTTGTCTATGGGCACAAAACATACGCAAGCACAGTGCCTGTATGCATTCCTACAAACCTGAGGCCCTGTTTTCCATAAGTTTTGGAATTAAATTTGTCTAAGGTGGCAGGGTATAAGTCTGAAAGATAACTGATTTCCTACATTCCTTATAAAAAGTGGTAAGGAGACAAAAAAAAAGCCATATCCAACTGGTTCAGCTATGAGAAAAGCTGCAGTATGATTTTGGCCAGTGTCTGACTTCAAGCAACAGGCACAACAAAATAATTATCACATAAATTAGTATGATAAAAATCCCTCTCAACCAAGACATCTCACCAAAACATAGCAGTTTTAATACCTGAGCTGCTTTAAAAACAGCATGTAACGAACCAAATATACCCTAGCACTTAGCCACAATGAAGAAATTAGTTAATTTAAGGATTGTTAATCAAAGTAGTAAATGTCTATTAACTTGTGCTAACTTCCACAGTCACACATGCCAGCATGCTTGCCTGGCTGCTAGATTCCTAAAAACCTGTTTGCAAAACATACCAAAGTAAAGATACTAACTAGATTTTTTTTTTATGTCTCTGGAAATAAGACTCAAGTATATGACTGAATTGTACTGTGGTGAACCAGAATCTGTATCACAAGCAGAATTAAAAACTTTCAACTAATCATGAAGACACATGTATAGCATTGGAAAGGCAGAATTTTTGCCCAGCTTCATTGGAGCGTGAAAAATACAAATCCTTTCATTCGCAGGATCTTTTTTCTACCTGCTTCCATGCATCTTAGGGTCCAGTTCCCTATCGAATGACCACACAGACCAGCCAGCTCTGCTGCTTTTGGTGGAAATAAACTGGCTGATCCATGCTCGTGTGTTACCCTTCTTCCTCAGTAAAATACATCTTTTCATTAACTTGCTGGGTAAACCAGCTCTTTGATAAGCACGTTTGTAAGAACACTCCTTGAACAGATTCTACTATATACCCTCCACAGTTTAAGAGGCAGATCATAAAGGCTATGCAATAGTTGCTATGCTAGACATTCATAAACTTATTAGATGATGCTATTCATTTTACGATTTCTTAGTAATTTAACACCTTTACAGCTATGATCTATAAGTTGAGACTTCTTAAATTCATTTCACAATTTTATTATTGCAGTAATGTTCAAGTGTCAATCTAAAACAGCAAGCACCAGTACCGAGTTACATGGTTTACATATACCACAAAAAACAAAGCTGTTCTACAAACCAAACGGAAAATGTTGGCCTTCCAATTCGATTCTATTAACTTCTAGCACACTGTGTAATTCTCTCAAGGACTTTACGGAATTCAAGAGTCCTACATACTCTCTCCCACCACCTCCTGCTTTTCCTGCTTCTCTCACATCCAAAAATCCAGTTATACCCTACCAAATCATTAAAACAAGACAGCATAAAATATCATCCAGTGTAAGAGTTAAGAGGCCTTCAGAGGTTCTTCTGCAGACAAGAACATAACTACTAAGATGCCATTCTAAAGTAAAATCCACACTGCCATCATACTACCACTGTCTTAACTATTCCACTTAGGAGTATACATAACTACCTATTTTGTGATATTACAGAGCTGTACAAGCTGAGAAATAAAACTTCCAGAGTTTTCATTTACTACTATGCCATGAAAATGTGCAATACGTTAGTAAATACAAAGTTAAAGAAACAAGAGCAGTATGTCCATTTAGGCGGCACATTATAAAACAGAAAGACAAATAATACATATACGCAGATTTTTTACAGTTATTTTAAATCCCTCATATTAACATTGTAATCAGCCATTTTCCATCCCTCTTGCAAGACAGTACTGCACATTGACAAGGCTACCCATGACTATCTAGAAAAGCAGATGGTAATGTGAGTAAATGAGACGGACATACTCCCCTCAAATTAGCATGCATTAGTACTTTGCATAACACTGGAAGAAAGAAGCTTTTTAGCTAATTACAGGAAACCTTTAGTCAAACCAGCTCAAGCTATGTGCCTAATCCAATAAATTGCAAAGCCTGCCCATAAAGCTTGAATTTCTTGGTGTCCAAGTAGTTTGCCTATGTCTTGAAACATGTCTGATTAAACAGTGCAAAATTTAGATAAAATGCAAACATGTATCTTGTCCAAAGTTGCCAACTAAAAAGCAAATAGCAGGCTTAAAGAATCTGATCCTCCTTTTAAAAAGTTTACAGCCATTGTCAGGCCTTGTCAAAAGACCTTCAAATCATCAGCCAGGAGTATACTAATGCTACATTTGTCTTAATACTACAGTAGTGGAATTGTGAGGTCAGCGAAGTTTAATCATTCACATCTATGTCAGTATGTGGCCTGAGAAACCTAACGAACCTAATTCAAAATGTCAAAGTACAACATTAGAAAAGCTCAAATACAAACAGCAAGATGAAATCTCACTAATGCTACCAATATTTACGTAATCCAAGACACAAAAGCATTTCACCCATTATGATGACAGGGGGAAGTGCTTTTTAAACAAACCCTGTAACAGTTAAACTGCATAGCTTGTACAAACATAATAAACTTTATACTTGGATATGTACATTGACTACCACAACAAAAAGGTGACAGAAGACAACAACAAACTTCTCAGAGGCTGCCAAAGCAAAAGAAGAAAAACAGAAAAGAGAGGAAGAAAGAAAATAATTAACTTTCTGCATGCTTTGACATTAGTAACTAAGGCTGGATATGGGAAGAGTTAATTACCTACATCTAGAGAACAGAAGTGTACCATCTTACATGCTTGATCACACACTTTATTCTGCATGATTGTTTGGTAAGCGCAGAATCTACAGGATTGTTTCTTCTATATCCTAAGAAAAGGAAAGGACCACTATACCCCACTGCAGCCAAGTGAATCTCAACTATCCAAATTAGTAGCAGGCAGCTACAACTTCCAGCCTCCCCTGTCAAAACAGTGGACTGCTTTTTGTAATGCCTATACCTTACCATATTGTTAAACCTGTCAGGATACTAAATATAATTCATTGATAGAAGAGTTATCTGTTAAACACCGTTATTCCATGCAGAATCCTCCATATCCTCACAAGAACACAGAATGTATTATCCCCAGAAATGGAAAACATCTTCCGAGTTTCATTTGTTTGATACCTAGTATAGAAACCCAAACTAGCAATTGCATTTAATCAAATTACAAGCAAGGCACTGATTCACACAACTAGAAAATATAAAATGAAACACACCAGAAAAACAGCACGTTAATTTGCAGTCAGTTAAAATGCACAAAAACCTGCAGTATTCACTACATGAATCCAACTTTCAATATGACAGTATTCTCTCCCTCCCTTAATACTAAGCGGGCAGATCTCCTCTGAAGGCTATCCACCTCTTTTTGTTCTAGTGTAAAATGAACTGACCAGTATGTTGAGTTCCACACCTCACCAGTAGGGAACCAAAACTTTCTGGCTTTAAACTACACAAGCTTGACACAATTGTTCTTCCAAAGATGCTTAGGGGGAGGCATCTCTTGACTGCCAAATGGTGCCCATTTTGGCCCCTCTACTGAAAGCACTGCTGAACAAGAAAAGAGAAAAAACACAGCCTGCTAGGTCTGCTCTGCTCTACACAAAACAATTAGCTAACATGGAAAAACGCTAAATAACTATAGGTCATTTCTGTCACACTTGCGTCACAAAAAAAGTGTGTTCATATTCTGGAAAATCAGATTATTTTATTATTTATGTGTGTTCAGTATATAAAATATCAATCTCAACAACCCAAATTAAACAAATCACATAAAGCAAGCTCTAGTAAATGAGAAAAAGAAGGAAGACAGGTAGAATAAAGAACAAATCTTTGAAGGTCATCACTTCTCACAGATAAATTCATTAAAAAACACATTTTTTCCTTTTTCTTTTCTTGCAAATTTTCACCCACACTAACTATGAGACAACAAACATTTGAGGAAGAATTAATTCATCCTTGTGCTGGTTTTGGCTGGCATAGAGTTAATTTTCTTCATAGTAGCTAGTACAGGGCCATGTTTTGGATTTGTGCTGAAAACAGTGTTGACACACAGGGATGCTTCAGTTACTGCTGAGCAGTGCTTACACACAGTCAAGGCCTCTTCTGTTTCTCACACCACCCCACCAGCGAGTAGGCTGGGGGTGTGCAAGAAGTTGGGAGGGGACACAGCCGGGACAGCTGACCCCAACTGACCAAAGGGATATTCCATACCATATGATGACATGCTCACTGTATAAACTAGGGGGAAAGCTGGCCAGGGGACCGCTGCTTGGGCTGGGCATCAGTCGCAGGGGTGGTGAGCAATTGTTTTCATTTCCATCACTTCCCTTTCTTGTTTGTTGTTGTTGCTATTTTCCTTTTCATTACGATTTGTATTATCATTATTATCATTATTTTATTTCATTTCACTTATTAAACCATTCTTTTCTCAACCCACGAGCTCTCTCACTTTTACTTTTCCGATTCTCTCCCCCTCCCCCACTGGGGCAGGGGGGGAGTGAGCGAGTGGCTGTGTAGTGCTAGTTGCCAGCTGGGTTTAAACCACAACAGTCCTTTTTGGTGCCCAACGAGGGGCTCAAAGGGTTTGAGATAATAACAGATTCAACAGAACTTATTGGAAGGGATATCTATCTGTTGAAAGTTGCAGGTCACGATATTGATTCATCTGTTCTTGACATTAGTTTATTTGATCTGCACCATGCTCTTTTTTTTGCTGTACCTGTTAAAGATTGGTGTGTGCTTTTTCAGTTTGCTGTGCTCTCTAGTGATTAGTGATGTTTTGCCTGGGAGATTCGTTTTTAAAACACTGACCTTGAGCTTAATCTGGTATTTGATGTCTGTACTGAAGCCATTACTGTACTTCAGGTACCATCTCATGGAGACATTTAACAATTATACTTCTTCCTCTGCGAGGTTTTTTGTGGAGGAAATAGAGAACGGCACCCTTGCTACCTTTTTCTGTGATGTTGTCTCCCTCGTTACAATAGCTTCTCAGTACCTTGAACATCCTTGGGTAGTTAAAATACTTCTATTGGTATTTCTTAGAAATATTGCTTCAGTTTTGTCTAAGGTTAACAAGCAATTTAGGAATATGGCCCAGGCTCCGCAAGAGTATGGTCATGGGTGGCACGGCATGTGGGAGAATATGGGCGGGTATCTAGAGAACTTCTCACCTCCAGTGATCTGGAATTTCACTCCCAAACAACTACAGGATCCTGATGAAGTGGTAGAATGTTTGAGGAAAAAATGCCGAGGCTACTCCAAAGAGGCACAACTTACTGCACTGTGCTGGGCCCTGGCCGGTATCTACCAAACACTGCTCGGTATGATGCAGCACCCTCAGGCAGAAGAGAGGAAAAACAAACCAACAGACACTGTGGCTAAACCAGGCACTGTATCAGTCGCCCCTATAACTGAAAAGAAACAGTGGAAGTGGAACTCAGCTCGTTTAGTAAGAGATGAAGAAGCTTCTCCTAAGAGGGAGCAGGAGAAAGAATCAGAAGAGGCAGCCTGTTCTGCAGCAGAACAGCCACAAGAACAGGAGGAGGAAGAGACTGAGATAATCAATGAGACAGAAACCACCCGCTCCCTATCCCTAAGTGAGCTGCGAGATATGTGAAAAGCTTTTAGCCGTCAACCAGGTGAGCTAATTCTCAGCTGGTGGCTTTGATGCTGGGATATTGGGGCCAGTAGTCAGGAATTAGAGGGTAAGGAAGCCCGGCAACTGGGATCCCTTGCTAAGGATAAGGCCACTGACAAAGGGATTGGAAAAAAGGCAGGAGTCCTCAGTCTCTGGCGGCGACTCCTGTCAAGTGTGAAGGACAGGTATCCCTTCAAGGAAGAACCCGCAAATTCTCGAAAGCAATGAACCAACATTGAGGGGGGCATCCAGTATCTGAGGGAACTAGCAGTGTTGGAGGTGATCTATAATGACCAGGCACCCAAAGACCTGGATGAAATCCGGTGCACACGGTCCATGTGGCGGAAGTTTGTACAAAATGCAGCAATGTCATACACTCACACCCTGGTGATAATGAGCCGGACAGACACTGAGGAGCCAACTGTAGATGAACTGGCCAGACAACTCCAAGAATATGAAGACAATCTTGCTCCCTCCACATGTGCTTGCATCTCAGCTGTGGCCAGACACAGACTGACCCAAAACATGTTTGAGAATGAGAAGGGTAGGTTTTCCTCATGCACTCCAACCAAAGCCTCAGTTATTAAGAGTCGGCTTTTTCCTGTTCATACGAAAGGGTACCGGTGGCACACACCACGTGCAACCCTGTGGTTCTTTCTGCATGACCAGGGGGAGGCCATGAGGAAGTGGGATGGTGAACCCACCTGGAGACTAGAAGCTCGGGTGCAGGAACTGCAAGGAAAAACAACAGCCAAAAAGCATCCATTCAGGAAAATTACTGCTCCAGTGTCTGTTGGGCAGAATAGAAGGGCTGACTGTACTTTTGATCCTGATGAAGGGACGTCTGGTTTGCACTTACGAAAAACAAGTAATGAAGACTCAGACCAGGAATAGAGGGGCCCTGCCTTCGGCCAGGCGGAGGAAAGGGACAATGGGGTTTACTGGACTGTGTGTATTTCATGGCCTGGCACATCAGCCCCATGGGAGTAAAAAGATCTAGTGGACACCAGTGCACAGTGTACTCCAATTCCATCAGATTACAAGGGGGCAGAATCCATCTGTATTTCTGGAGTGATACCGGGTTCCCAAGAACTGCCTGTGTTGGAGGCTGAAATAAGCTGTCGTGGTTTAAGCCCAGCTGGCAACTAAGCACCACACAGCCACTCGCTCACTCCCCCCAGGTGGGAGCGGGGAGAGAATCAGAAGAGTAAAAGTGAGAAAGCTCATGGGTTGAGATCAAGACAGTTTAATAGGTAAAGCAAAAGTCACGCAGGGAAACAAAGCAAAACAAGGAATTCATTCAGCACTTCCCATTGGCAGGCAGGTGTTCAGCCATCTCCAGGAAAGCAGGGCTCCATCGCACGTAACGGTTGCTTGGGAAGACAAACGCCATTACTCCGAATGTCCCCCCTTTCCTTCTTCTTCCCCCAGCTCTATATGCTGAGCATGACATCATATGGTATGGAATATCCCTTTGGTCAGTTGGGGTCGGCTGTCCCGGCTGTGTCCCCTCCCAACTTCTTGTGCACCCCCAGCCTACTCGCTGGTGGAGCGGTGTGAGAAGCAGAAAAGGCCTTGACTCTGTGTAAGCCCTGCTCAGCAGTAACTAAAAGATCCCTGCTTTATCAACACTGTTTCCAGCACAAATCCAAAATGCAGCCCCATACTAGCTACTATGAAGAAAATTAACTCTACCCCAGCCAAAAGCAGCACATAAGGCTAACTGGGAATGAGTGGCAAAAGCACCCTACTGTGACTGGTCCAGAGGCTCCATGCATCCTTGGCATAAACTATCTCAGGAGAGGGCACTTCAGAGACCCAAAAGGGTACCGGTGGGCTTTTGGTATAGCTGCTTTGAGTACGGAAGAAATTAAACAGCTGTCTATCTTGCCTGGTCTCTCACGGGATCCTTCTGTGGTGGGGTTGCTGCCGAGTTAAAGAGCAGCAGGTGCCAATTGCTACCGTGACAGTGTACCAGCGACAATATCACACCCATCAACACTCCCTGGTTCCCATCCATAAGTTAATATGTCAACTGGAAAGTCAAGGAGTGATCAGTAAGACTCATTCACCCTTTAATAGTCTCATATGGCCCGTGCAAAAATCCAATGGAGAGTGGAGGCTAACAGTGGACTACTGAGGCCTGAACAAAGTCACACCGCTGCCAAGTGCTGCCGTACCAGACATGCTAGAACTTCAATATGAACTGGAGTCAAAGGCTGCCAAATGGTATGCAACAATAGACATCCCCAGCACGTTTTTCTCGACCCCTCTGGCAGCAGAGTGCAGGCCACAATTTGCTTTCACATGGAGGGGTATCCAGTACACTTGGAATCGACTGCCCCAGGGGTGGAAACATAGTCCTACCATTTGTCATGGATTGATACGGACTGCACTGGAACAAGGTGAAGCTCCCAAACACCTGCAGTATATTGATGACATCATTGTGTGGCGCAACACAGCGGAGGAAGTGTTTGAGAAGGGGAGAAGAATAATCCAGATTCTCCTGAAAGCTGGTTTTGCCATAAAACAAAGTAAGGTCAAAGGGCCTGCACAGGAAATTCAGTTTTTAGGAATAAAACGGCAAGATGGGTGTCGTCATATCGCAATGGATGTGGTCAATAAAATAACAGCTACCTCTCCACCAACTAACAAAAAGGAAACACAAGCTTTCTTAGGTGTTGTGGGTTTCTGGAGAATTCATATTCCAGGTTATAGTCTGATCATAAGCCCTCTCTATCAAGTGACCTGCAAGAAGAACAACTTTGAATGGGGCCCTGAGCAGCAGCAAGCCTTTGAACAAATTAAACGGGAGATAGTTCGTGCAGTAGCGCATGGGCCAGTCCGGACAGGACAAGATGTGAAAAACGTGCTTTATGCCTCAGCCGGGGATAACGGACCCACCTGGAGCCTCTGGCAGAAAGCACCTGGAGAGACTCAAGGTCGACCTCTAGGGTTTTGGAGCCAGGGATATAGGGGATCTGAAGCCCATTACACTCCAACTGAAAAAGAAATATTAGAAGCATATGAAGGAATATGAGATGCTTCAAAAGTAGTTGGTACTGAAGCACAAATCCTTTTGGGCCCTCAATTGCCTGTGCTGGGCTGGATGTTCAAAGGGAAGGTTCACTCTATGCATTGTGCAACTGCTGCTACATGGAGTAAGTGGATTGCACTGATAACGGAACGGGCTCGCATGGGAAACCCCGACAGCCCGGGAATCCTGGAAGTGATCATGGACTGGCCAGTGAGCCGAAACTTCGGAGTGTTGCCAGAGGAGGTGACTTGTGCTAAAGAGGCCCCTCTGTATAATAAAGTATCAGAAACTGAGAAGCAATATGCCCTGTTTACAGCTGGATCCTGTCTTATTGAGGGAAAACATCGAAGATGGAAAGCTGCTGTGTGGAGTCCTACGCGACAAGTTGCAGAAACTGCTGAAGGACAAGGTGAATCAAGTCAGTTTGCAGAGGTGAAAACCATTCAGCTGGCTTTAGATATTGCTGAACGAGAAAAATGGCCAGTACTTTATCTCTGTACTGACTCACGGATGGTGGCAAATGCTCTGTGGTGCTGGCTACAGCAGTGGAAGCAGAGCAACTGGCAGTGCAGAGGTAAGCCCATCTGGGCTGCTGAATTATGGCACGATATTCCTGCTCGGGTAGAGAACCTGGTTGTAAAACTACGTCACGTAGGTGCTCACATACCCAAGAGTCGTGCCACTGAAGAACATCAAAACAATGAGCGGGTGGACCAGGCAGCTGGAATTGAAGTGGCTCAGGTGGATCTGGATTGGGAACATAAGGGGGAGCTATACGTAGCTCAGTGGGCCCGTGACACATCAGGACATTTAGGAAGGGATGCAACAGACAAATGGGCTCGTGATCGAGGGGTGGACTTGATTATTGATGCCATTACACAGGTTATCCATGAATGTCAAACATGCGCCATAATCAAACAAGCTAAGCGCCTAAAGCCTTTTGGTATAGAGGGCGATGGCTGAAATATCAATACGGAGAAGCCTGGCAGGTTGATTATATCACACTACCACTAACCTGCCACGGGAAGCAGCATGTGCTTACAATGGCGGAAGCAACTCCTGGATGGTTGGAAACATACCCCGTGACCCATGCCACTGCCCGGAACACTATCTTGGGCCTTGAAAAGCAAGTTTTATGGTGACACGGCACCCCTGAAAGAACTGAATCAGACAACGGGACTCATTTCCAAAACAATCTCATTAACACCTGGGCCAAGGAGCATGGCATTGACCGGGTATATCACATCCCCTGTCATGCACCAGCCTCCGGGAAAACTGAACAATACAACGCACTGTTAAAAACTACACTGAAAGTGATGGGTGCTGGGACATTCAAGCATTGGGATACACATTTAGCAGAAGCCACTTGGCTAGTTAGCACTAGAGGCTCTGCCAGTCAACCTGGCCTTGCCCAGTCAAAACCCCTGCGCACTGTGGAAGGAGATAAGATCCCCATAAGGAACTTGCTGGGCAAAACGGTCTGGGTTATTCCTTCCTCAGGAAAAGGTAAACCTCTTTGCAGGGTTGTTTTTGCTCAAGGACCTGGGTGCACTTGGTGGGTAATGCAGAAGGATGGGGGAGTCCAGTGCGTACCTCAAGGTGATTTAATTCTGGGTGAAACTCATCCATGATTTGAGTTACATGTTACAGGAATTACTGTAGCAGGAACCACCTGAACCAATGGAGGACAAGCTTTACAAGAAGCAGTGCAGGTGCAGCAGTGACCTGACCTGAGCTGGCTGCGGTGCCCAATAACTCCATGCAATACAACCCCTTTTCTGTCCCGAGTGACCACCATAACAGATGGAGCCCAAAGGCACGGACTAAATGAACTCAATGGACATTTTGTGGACATTATATAGATATTTCACAGGGGTGGTCCATAGACTAAGGGAATGATATCTGTGTACTATATCAAAAGATGGGAAGGGTGATGGTAGGTAATGAGAGTGTATTGGATAGTGTGAGACCTGAGCATGACATAAATGGTATGGAATAAGGGGTGGAGAATATGCTGGTTTTGGCTGGCATAGAGTTAATTTTCTTCACAGTAGCTAGTACAGGGCCATGTTTTGGATTTGTGCTGAAAACAGTGTTGACACACAGGGATGCTTCAGTTACTGCTGAGCAGTGCTTACACACAGTCAAGGCCTCTTCTGTTTCTCACACCACTCCACCAGCGAGTAGGCTGGGGGTGTGCAAGAAGTTGGGAGGGGACACAGCCGGGACAGCTGACCCCAACCGACCAAAGGGATATTCTATACCATATGATGACATGCTCAGTATATAAACTAGGGGGAAAGCTGGCCGGGGGACTGCTGCTTGGGCTGGGCATCAGTCGGAGGGTGGTGAGCAATTGCTTTCATTTGCATCACTTGCCTTTCTTGTTTGTTGTTGTTGTTATTTTCCTTTTCATTACAATTTTTATTATTATTAACATTTTTTTTATTTTATTTCATTTGACTTATTGAAACTGTTCTTATCTCAACCCATGAGATGTCTCACTTTTACTTTTCTGATTCTTTCCCCCGTCCCACTGGGGCGGGGGGGGAGTAAGCAAGTGGCTGTGTGGTGCTTAGTTGCCAGCTGGGCTTAAACCACAAAAGTCCTGAGAAAATTTTTTTCAGCTAACTAAAAACAGGAAAATAAATTTGTTCAGAGAAAGGCACACACAAAAAGCCACAGCATTTTGCTGAGGCTGATCTGAAAGAAAACACAAGATAATCTGTTTGAAAACAGTTGTCAGATACAGAAGTTTTCAATTTAAAAAAACAAGACAGAGCTTTCCCTTTACGAAGTACTAGGCACCATTTTTTAGGAATCATGCAATAAAAAGATTTTACTGACAAAACTTCAGGAAAACTATGATTTTTTTCCACTAACCTCCTACTTGCAGTCTGTTTTGCAAAAAAAGGAAAAGGATTGTACAACCAGGTCTGTAAGAGCTGGAAACGAAACAAGCAGTAGAAACCCAGGTCTTAATCTATAATAGTCTAAGCAGCAATTTTATTTACAATGTAAGTAAAAACTCTGTAAGCTCATCCCGTAATTTATTTTTATCACAGATATGGGGAGATTCACTTCTGCATTTTCGTACATAATTTTTAAAAAGTTTTTAGCATAGTGTAGTTTGCATGTCCAACTATTACTGAACACGCAAATAGTTAATTCTCAATGTAATTTGGTTTTGCATACTCATGTTTGAATTGTTGTAAGTATACATGCAAATTATGTCTGCCTAGTTTATGTACCTGGCTTAGAAAAAGAAAAAGGTCCTGTTTATCAGGAATTCAAATCTGTTATTTATGTTATTTGATCATATTAAGTGTTAAAATAAATGTATGGGCCACAATATTTTGTATCTGTGATAGGAGGCATTTATAAGCCAAATCTCATGGTTAGCCATGTATTCATCAGACATCCAGCAGTCACACGGAAGAATCAATTAACTTTAAAAATGTTAGGATTATTAAAGTATTTAATCGACTATAAAAACTTAAGAAACCAGAAATCTGGATAGGTAACCATATTCTGAAGCTCCTAAAACAATCTCAATTTGTCTATAAAGCTCCATGTAGTTTTATTTTTAGTCAGGGGAAAAGGGTAGCAAAGCTGTAAGCACTATTTAAGCTGCTAGTAAACCATGAATTCACACAATGGTGTAATAACATTCTCAAATTTGGGTGTAGTCCTCATGGAGACCAGAAAGCAGTTTGGCCTAGATCTCAGTTTGAAAAAGCTAATTTACAAGCACCTAACAGTTCAGAAAAATGCTCATTACTAATGCAGCCTGTAATATTGCTGGGGATACAAATAGCAGGTGGTGGATGTGAACTGCTTCCTCGTCAAGCACTTTTAAACAGTTTTGCCACATCTGTCATTTCTATCAATATGCAGTTCTCAAAAAAAACTCAACTATATGGCATGTTATTAACTGCCTTTACAGATCTCCTCCCAAAAGATACTCTTATACCCTGGATTTCACAACTCCTTAATATCAAAACACACATACTCTTTTCAGGGATATGCTATAGTAACAGTGATAATATTTTTCACAAGCCACCACTACATGGCAAATCCTTTATCAGATGCAGAAGGAGGACAGGACAAAAAGACTATATATGAGTCTCTGTAACCTGAGAAACAGAAAGATGTACTTTTCCCCCTTAAAGCTGCTTATGGCACACCTGAAACCTGTGTTTCTGCACCTGTGCTAAGGTCTAGCTACTATTAACCTTCACAGTGAGCATTTCCCCTCTCCTAAAAGATTTTGTAATTTAAAGATGTCATGTGATTCCCCTGCCCTTACACTTTGTTCTAAATCACCACAGACCCAATACCTAGTGGCCAGGGAAGTCATGTACATCTTGTCTTTCTGCTGTTATGACTGAAAAGTATATGCACACTAAAGTGAACCACATGACCAAAAAGCACATGCACAGTATAGTGTGCTGGTTTTCTCTGGGATAGAGTTAACTTTCTTCATAGCAGCTACTATGGGGCTGTGTTTGGATATGGACTGTAAACAACATTGATAAAGCAGGGATGTTTTAGTTACTGCTGAGAAGTGCGTACACAGCGTCAAGGCCTTTTCTGCTCCTCACACCACCCCACCAGCGAGTAGGCTCGGGGTGCACAAGGAGTTGGGAGGGGACACAGCCGGGACAGCTGACCCCAACTGACCAAAGGGATATTCTATACCATATGACGTCATGCGCAGCATATAGAGCTGGGGGAAGAAGAAGGAAAGGGGGGACATTCGGAGTGATGGCGTTTGTCTTCCCAAGCAACCGTTACGTGTGATGGAGCCCTGCTTTCCTGGAGATGGCTGAACACCTGCCTGCCGATGGGAAGTGGTGAATAAATTCCTTGTTTCGCTTTGCTTCTTTGCGCAGCTTTTGCTTTACCTATTAAACTGTCTTGATCTCAACCCACGAGTTTTCTTACTTCTACTCTTCCGATTCTCTCCCCCATCCCACCTGGGGGGAGTGAGCGAGCGGCTGTGTGGTGTTTCATTACCAGCTGGGACTAAACCACGACACATAGCCATACCGCGCTTCTGTGGTCTGCTACAATGCTCACAGCAATGGAGAAAGCATCATTTGCTCAGCTCGTATGACCAAAAGCCTCCTCACTCCAAACTGATCATCAGCCACTGAAATGGCATACCATTTAATACCAGACGGAGATCGCTTAAAATGAACTCACAGACTGGTATCTAAGAACCATAAGGCTCTAATCCATAATTTTACAACAGACAAAAAGAACAAGAAGAAAGAATCAACATTGTGCCTCTGTTGAACTTGTAGCTCTAGCATGTCATATCAGTTTGCAATGCAAAAAGTTCAATGAAAAGTAAACTATATAGTTAACATTTGTACAGCAGGAACCTGCAAAGATTTGTATCTCAATAAATCCATTAGAGTTATCCACAGGGACAACAAAACATTATAAGCTTAGAAGTTTCACCAGCTCAAACATAAGCCAAATCTACAACTTTAAAGGCGACAAATCAGTTAAGAAAAAGTTCTTCCTCTATTATGATCTAATATTTTCCCAAATTTTAGATATTTTTACTGATCTCAGTTTTGAAATATTTGTCATCGTTTATTCAAATCAAATACTCCAAATACCTCCATTTGAAATCAAACCCAAACATGAGGAGTTTGATTCCTAAAACTTAGGGAGTTTTTTAAACTCTCTTATTTCTACGCCTTTATTCATAGCTCAGTTTACAGACTGCTACATATTTTTCCAATTTGAGCTTTAATTTTAAATCACAATTACCCTCTTTTTTTCAAAACAGTTTATAATTATAAACAATTTATCCAGTGCCAAAGCCATTCATTTATTTACCATTTTAGCAACTTATAGATTATGTTTTAAGCAAAGAAATAAACTGTGAAAATGAAACAAAACCTGATCCAGCACAGTAAGTTTTGTCATACGGCATCTATTATGAACAGGAGTACTTATCTAGGTTTTCTTATAGACAAGCTACCCACTAATAACTAGTATTTTAATTTTATTAGACAAAACCCATCAGGAAATCATAGGTTTACTGAGCTAAATCAGCCTCAATCGTGTGATTCTACATTTTACAGGCAGAAACGTCAGAAAGGAACTAGAACATATTTTGTTTGTGAAACTCGCCTATGATATCTGCAACAGTCAATGAAGTATCCCGTCATGTCTGAGAATTAGAAAGTGAAACTGATTAGACACCGAATTTTTTTCAATATTCAGTCTTCAATATTTTCAATATTCACAAGATGTGTTTTGAATTTTAACTCTTGCAATTTTAACACCTTAAGTTAAAAATCCTGACATTTTTTTCTAATCTGTTGTTTACATATCTTGTCCTCAGTTTTTAGGGTATACTGTATTAAGTATACTGTCCCAAATACACTGTCCCACAAATGTTAGATGTGAACAGAAGTAAGGATAAAAATGAGTGCTTGCATAACTCAGTAGTAGGACTACTCATGCGGAGTTAACAACTTAACCTGCTGTGTGTAACGCCACAATTTTAAACAGTTGGAGCAAAATGCAGGCCTACAACAGAATAAATTATGATACAAAACGCCACCTAAGAAACCTGAAGTACACCCTAACTCTTTATATACCAAAACTGCAATAAGACTTTATAACGCACTCTGGACTTCAGATCAGCAAATTGTTATGAACACCTTCGTTATGTGATTTAATTACACAACAATTACTATCTTCCAAGGATAAAACACTCCATTTCTTCAAAATATCTTATGTCAGTCTACGAATCTAAATGAAAAATCAAGAAAAGAACTGAACACACCACTTTTTCATTTTGAGATATGAAATATTAAGCTATCATGTGACTATGGAGAATTTTTACTAGATAAGTATTAAAATCTTAACAGTTCAGAACTTCATCTTTTGAAACATTCATGTGATCATTGAGAGAACTTGAAAATATCTTGTATTAGCAGAATTACAGTAAAATACACTCTCCTTGAAGCTCCATGTATACTAAAAATGTGTTTCAAAAGGTATTAAGAGGTTTTTTTATTCATGTTGGGGGGTAGTAGCATAAAAATACCACCTTCACAAAACAAATTTGACCAAAACTGATACCACCATATACCCCAGTCACATACTGTTCAGCATCATGCTGATGAAACATATCCCAGCAAAAGACACCTATAGAAAAAAATGAAAATTTCAAAGTGAATTAACTCAGAAATAAGTAGACCAATCAAGAGCTGTTTAAACTGAGAAAGTCCTAAGTCCACTCAATCCAGTATGTTTAATAAAGTTAGGTATGAAATCACCATTCTTTTTTTTGTAATTACTGTGCTTGTTCATAATAGCTTAGGAAGAGTCTAATAATTAGCACTTGACATCACAATTTTCTGATCTGAATGCAATACTGTGGTAATTGTGCATTTAGATTTGGTGCAGAACTGTATACCCGATTTGTTTAGGAATCAGGCCAAAAGATACAAAATTCTATACTCAATACTCATCAATAATTAAGGACTAAAAATCACAGGACGTGATTTTTTTTTTTCCTACTTCATCATATTCAACATTAAAAAAAAACAGAGACCAAATGATTTTTTTTTTTTTTAAAACAAACACTGACTGAGGGTTTTTCCCTCATATACATTGGCTCTAACTCTGATCCAACGTCCATTTAACCATGTCTGCCTATTTGGATGAGAGATATTGTTTCCTGGGTCAGTCCCTAGAAAGGAAATTGCTCTTACACTCATCCCTATCTGCACTTAGCTAAAAGAAAACCATCTGTTGCCAGCAATCTGTAACATTAGCACCACTCCAAATCAAAGTTGAGAGTAAGATAAGCATGACTGGCAGTGGTTCATTTCACCCTCATTTCAAGCACTGAAAAGTAAATCATGCTTGTTTTTTCCGTTGCCTTGTGTTTGGAAGGCACTTCTGTGAAGCAATACCATCAGCTAGTTATCACAGTTCAAGGAAAAATAAGGGTAAAGCCCAAGACAAATTTTATACTACAGTCATTTCACATTCTTGGTTAATTAAGAATGTGAACAAAAAAACACTGTAGGGTGACAAAAAATAGCCTGCATTAGGCTGCCAGTAAGTTTCTTTCTCGTGGAAAGTGTTTCAGCTTAACAACTGCTGGTTTAGTAGCCACCAGGTAACTTCCATTGTTGCTGCTGCTGCTGTCTCAGAAAAGAGTACAAAGAATCATAAATCTGCAGTTTAATAATATAAAAAATAAATGCTGTTTACACTCTGAGCTAGTAAAAATCTTTAATAAAACACACAAACACCTACTATTTTTCCTACAGTTAACCTAGCAGAAAAAATACTTTGTGTACACTTCTCATTTCAGATTGCCAGTTAAAACAAACTGCAGAAGAGAGAAAGTTCATTAATAGAAGACTATTAACATAGCATAAAGCCCTTATCCTGAAACTGGCTCTGAAAGCGTTGAGCACTGTAACCGCAGACAGATGTGGAACCGGCGCTTAACTAAGTACTTCACTCAGAAGACAGCTTTAAAAGTCTTTGTCTAACACTACAATTCTTAACTTCCAGGAACGCCTTAACGACATGCAGAAACGAACGAGCTGTACCAACGCGGCTGTACTTCCTAAAAAAAAAAGGCTGTTTGGAAAGCCCATAGAATATCATCAAAGCCCAGAAAGACACGGTGAGAGGTAACTCTGTATTTTACTCTGACCATCCACTTCGAACACCCGGGGAAACCGCCTGATCTCTCGCAGAGCTTCCACCGACTGCCCTGACCCAGAACCGCCGGCCACAAACGGGAACATGGGACGTATTTTTCCGATACCTGCCGGCTTCTTTTCCTCAGCCCGGTCCCAGCCGCCACCCGCTTATTCGCAACGCGGAGCCCCTGGACCGATTCCCTCCCGGCCGCGGGAGGTCCCGACCCCTCACGCACACCAGCGGGGGGCTGCCGGGCGGCACGGCGGCCGCTCCGCCCCCCGCACCCGACCCCTACGGCCTACCCCGGCGCGGTCAGCCCGGCGAGCCGCTGCCCCGCCGCCTGTACCCACCGCGGCCCCGCGCTCCGACCCGGCCTGACCCCAGCCCTGCCCCACAACGCCCGGCCTCTTCGCCGACACCCCCTCGCCCGCCCCGGCCTTCCCCGATCCTCCCGCTCGCCCCCGGAAGGCCGCCCCACACCTCCTCCCCGCACACCCGCCGCCGCCCGGCCCGGCGATCGCGCCGCACCTGTCCGGGAGAGGGTTAAGCGGGCAGCTGCAGCCAGAAGGCGGCGAGGAGGAGGCAGAACGGCAGCAGTGCAGTGCAGTGCAGTGCAGGTCCGGTCCGGTCCGGTCCGGTCCGGTCCGGTCCCGTCCCCCTCGCCGCCGCCGCCGCCTCCCTCGTGCCTCCAGGACTTTTCCTCCCCGTGCCTGCGGGCGCCTCGTTCCCTGCGCAGATGACAGCTGCTGGCTGCGCATGCGCGCAGCCCGCACACGCACGGGGAAAGCGCGGAGGCCCGAGTGAGTGGGGGAGAGAACACGTGACGGAGGAGTGGCGCTCACATCACGTGCCAAGAGTGGGCGCTGCCGCTGCTGCTGCTTCCGGGCGGAACGCAGCTGCGGGGGGGGTAAGGCTTGTTCCCTGCTCTGCAAGGCGTGGCGGCCGCGTGAGGGTTGGGGAGTCAACGCGGTGGTCACGTGGGAGCGCTCGTGCCCTGAGTGTGATCACCTGGCGCAGGGCGGGGCCTGCCGGCTGTGGTTCGTGAGGGGAGGCGGTGGTGCGCGCGCAGTCTGGGGACTGGCGTTGGTTGGCGTCCGTAACGGTCGCCAGAGGTCAAGCGGGGCTGCTGGGGTGCAGGTGGTGTCGGCCGGGTGGGCCAGGCTTGGCTCGGGCATAGGCGTGTGGGCTGCCCGCTCCTCTAGCGGCAGGGTGAGTGGTAGCTTTGGGGGAGGGGGTAGCTTTGGGGGAGCTCGCCACCGAGGGAGGTTGGGGCGGGGGGGAGGAGTGGTGCAGGTGCCTCCTCCGCGGCTCTCCGCCCATGCACGTTCTCTCTGTCGTCCTAGCCACCCCTGAGCGATGTGTGCTCTTGAACGGAGACCTGGCGTTGCCTTTCACTGGCCGCGGCACCCACCGGCAAACACGTGAGGAAAACGCATGTCCAAAGCTTACGAACAAAGTTGGCCTCTTAACCTCAACGATACCTAACAGGCAAGGCCTTTTTGGTCTGTAGGAATGATGGATCTGTCAGAGCAAGCCACTCGGTCGACTTAGTTATCCTAATCCGGTTTACACCATCGTGTCGCTTATCAATCAGTAGTGCTGTATGGCAGTGATTTTTGTTTCCACAACTTTAATGGTGCTTTTAGTGACTAAGCCCCACAATGCTGTATGTTATGCATTTGCTGTCTAAAGTGGCATGGTACAGTGTAATTTTGACTGTTCAGGTTGCTGCTAAAATAAATAAGTTGATTTTTAACTGTGTAATATGCTTTTATTTTTCTTATTAACCAGTAATTTCTGTTTATCTTTCATTTTAGTTTCTGATTGCGATGTTCAAGAAGGTAGTGAAAAATGACCAAAAGATAACTAAAGGACAAGTCCTTTTTAGATGTGCTTCTTCAAGCATAGCTATTACGTTAAAAGAAGTCTTACATTACACTTGAATTCATCTTGAAGTGCCAAAGACTTTTTTCAGTACTAATGGAACCTGAAAATACAGGATTCTGTGGTTTGGTGGTTTTTTTTAAAGGAACATATCTGATGCTGTAACTTTGCTGTGTTCAGTGACTTCCATGTTGTTTTGTCATTTGCAGACAGTACTATACATTAAATGGTAGTGATTCTGTATATGCTATATCCTCAGTCCCAAGAAAACTCGTGCAACTGTATTTTTAAATATCTCTGTATGGTACCATTATGTCCAACAATGTCTAAAGTAAGTCATCTTCATCTGCCTAAAGAAAGGAATTCTGTTTCACTGAATATAAGTAGGAGAAATGGAAAGTTTTTTGCCTTCTTCCCCAAGCCTTTGGGGGGGATGAAGAAAATGTTTATTTAATGCTTAGGGGAAACAGTACAGTTGAATGCGGTTTCTCATTCAGTTTGTTCTCTGCTCATTATTTCAGTTATAAAGCGCAAAAGATGGGTGATTTAAGATTGTTTTTGAACATGATCTCTAAGATTCATGCTGAGTACCTGTTGTAGAGAAAGCACGGCGGTGACTCTTTAAAGTATTGAGTCAGCACCTCTCCTCATCTGGTCTTCTTTCAGGTTACTAGTTTCTGTGAGGTTACTAAGTGCCTGCAGTGTTACAGTATTGCCAAAGCATGCATCTCTCAGTGCTGCTGGCTCAGCACTCCCAAGCAATGAACTGAGGGTGCAGGTGGGTAGTCTGAGAACGTTTACCCTCATCATGTTGCGGCTATGGAAGACTATGCCTTGACATCACTTTTCAAAGCCAGTAGCTTAGCACCCCTGTCCTGCTAGATGGAAGTAAGGACACTGGCCTCCGTCAGAATAGTGATGTAGCTGTGCATGATCAATAGATCAGTGTTTTAGCTTTATTAAACTGCTATGGCACAGTGCTTTCAGTAGTCACTGATCACCTTCTTTACATTAGGGGGTTCATCTCAAAGCACCTGTGAATTTGCTGACATGTTGTATTGGGTAGCTGGCATGAAAAATTTTTTTCTTACTGATGTTTAAGTAAGCTTTTCTGCACTTTCTTCCTGCCTTCCATATTTTGGACTATGTGTTTAGGTTAGTGTTGGCTGGTAACAAAAACCCTGGTCATGTGACCACAGCCACTAAGAAAAAAAATGTAACCCCTACATTCCCTCGCCCTTGTTTCAAGTTGCTGATGCAATATCTAGGCAGCACAAGCTTCTGATCAAAAAAAGGCCTTTCTGCTGTATGGTAGAGTAAGTATCTTCTCTCTTTCTCCCTCCTTGGCAGAGGTCAGAACCCACTCCTGTTTGAGTAGTTGATATCTAAGTAATTTATGAGTTTGTCTTCCATGACACTTCTGGATCCCTGTTCCAGTGTTGTACCACTCATGGTGAAAACTTTTTTACTTAATATAATCTGAATGTCCTGTATTGCAGTTTTATATGTTTGTCTTCTTCTGTTGCTGTGTGTTTCCAAGGAGGCTCCATCTTTTCTATGCCCTCCCGCTGGGTAATGGTGGACAGCAATAAGATCACCTTGAAGCCTTGTCCTCTTAAGGCTGAACAAACCCAGCTCCTTCAGTCACTCTTCATATGTTACACCCTCCAGCCCCTGACAATCTTGTGGTCTTCCCCTGGACTTTTTTGAGTATGGCAATATCTTTCATATACTGGGAAGCTGAAAGCTGGACACAGCATGGTATTTCACCCAAATTGGTGCAGAATGTATCGTTTTTGGTTTTGAATGTAGGTTACTTCCATATAGTGTAGCAGTAATTCTAAAATCTTTTCAGAATTTTAAGCCATATTTGCTTAACGTGACAGTAGCATAGCTATCTAAAGTAAGGTCACTTTCGAGGCAGAAAAAGTTTTGTAGATGTCTACTGCAATACTGCTTAAAAAACATAAGATGGCAGCAAACACCAGAAGGAAAGCGCTGCTAGCCCAAGGCAGGGAAGCTGTTGGCAATGAGATGGATTTTGCCATGTTCCTGATAACTATTGTCCAGACTCTGCAAGTTGCTGCAATTTCTGTTATACTGCATTGACTTATAAATCAGGACATGAGTGCTGGCTGTTCGAATGTAACCCTGACTGACACTTTCTGTAGCCTGTATGTTTAATTAATAGTGTGCAATTCAGCAGTTTTACATAATATATGTTGCATAGACTACAGAGGAAACATAACTTTTTTTTGAACTATGTGTCTTTTGTCAAGTCTACATCTTTGTCATTATGTCTTCATCTTAAAAATACTGATAGCAACATGTAAGCTTATATCTCTGTCTTCTGCAAATTCATTCACTTACAGAACTTTGTAGCTGGTAAACAGTTCAGTGACATGAAGATGAAGTTAGGCATATTTAAACTGGGAATGATGTACAATAAAAACAGTAACAGTACAAATAGTGGGTTAGTTCACCCAGGGATATAGTTGGTAGGTAGTCTCCTTCCATTAATAATGTTGTATCCAGATCAAAAGTATTTTGAGTGCTCTGACTCAGACAGAAGTTATTGGCTTGATGTAGAAATTCCCAGAATATCTCTGTACCTGTTACAAAGGCCAGGCTAGATAATCATAAATACAACTTTGGAGTTAAGCATTTACATTAAGTATTTATTATTTTTTGTTTTGACATTTTATATTAAACATAGAGGAAACCTTACTGTATTTAATCTCAACACTTTTCATTAGAAAGCTTACGTATCCAGACAGTGTTCCTTTCAGCCAATAGCTTTTTTCCCTCAAAAATTGTCAGGATCAAATAGAGAGGCTATGCCACATTGGTTAAAGGGTGCCCCTGGGCTCTGCAGGGCAATAGTGCTGGAACGGTGCACTGCAAATGTACTCAAGGGTCAAGTCTCAGAGGCCCAAGCTCTGGTCTCCCAGCCAGTTCAGCTCAGTTGCAGAGCAGCCAAAGGTTCGTTAGTACCTAAGAGCAAATGTTAAATAACATTGCATTATTTGGTGACACTGGATTTTTCTTTGGTGATGTTCTTGCTGTCAGTTTTATGAAAAATTTAATGCTAATTTCCACTAGTACTGGACAGATGGTCAAGAATCTTGATTGTACTGTAGTGTAAAAGGGATGAAAAATAACAATCAGGTCACCTTGTTTCCCCTGTGAGACAGTGAAGTTATGTTCCTTTAAATACAGTTAGTTGTCTGACCTATTTTTAATAGTGTTCTAGGTCCAAATTTGCACAATATCTGCCTGTTTTCTCTGCTGCACCCATGTGACTTCAGTGAGCTTTGAGAATTTTATATGCATAAAAGACAATCCCAGGATAATGACAAGGTGAAGATGAATGTTCAAACAAGGACAAAGAATGCAGAATTTTTTCTTTCCCTTCACTGTAAATAATAAAAGAATTGATGTACGTAAGCTTACCCTAAAAAGGATGCAAATACATCTAATTAAATACCTCACCCAGGTACTTTATACCTGCTGTGAATTGATCTGTTGATGCCATATCCACTGAAATATAGGAAAGGAAAGTTTTTCAATTTATAAATTGGGCATAGAGCCAAGACACATCCTGCTTAGCTAAAAAGTTCTGTGTTAGGAGAACCAAAAACTTTTTACTGGCAAAGTGACAGAGATGGCTGGAGCACTGAACTCAGGACAGCCAGAAGAAAAGAATTCTATTTTAGTGCATTAAACAGCCCCTAGAAGAGAAAATTCTGCCCTGTTTGCTTATTTTGTTCCGTCATTGGATTGACAGCATGTTCTTTTGCTGTATGCAGAAACTGTTTTATTTCAGGAGGCAATAGGTGGCAGTCTTTATCTTCTCTTTGTCTTGTCCACAAGCAGTTAACAGGTCTTTTCTTCCACACAAAGAATGACTAATCTGCTTAGACTGCAACAGCAGAAAGACAGTAAGGCTTGGCTCTGTCAGTAATGTAGCTGCTTGCATTTAAACCATAAATTTAACCTCGGTAAACTGTCCCCTGGATCCACCCAGACTCTGGCAAACATGAGCCTGCAAACAAGTGGCCTTTAACAATCACTGTCCTTTTTTTGGAGCTGCCTGATTTGAGGGCTGAACTCATGTGACTTCACTGAGCTTTGAGAGGTTTTTATGCATGAAGGACAATCCCAGGATAATGACAAGGTGAAGGTGAATATCCAAACAATAATGAAGAATGCAGGGGTTTTTTTTGTTTGTTTGTTTGTTTTTAGGTTTAGGACAAACCCATTTTATTGGGCCTTGCACAGCTGGGATAGCTTCTAATTTTTTTTAACCAGATCTAAATCTTAGGACATCATAGAATTAACTATAGGACCAGAATCTCAAATTAGAACCTCAGTTAAAATGAGTAAGCCAGCTGGCTCTGCAGGTTTTTGAAAGCAGACACGGCTAACACTGCTAAATTAGTGTTACTGTGCTCATACCTTTTATTTGATTTTTAAAAGAAGCAATTTAATCATTTGGTCTCAGAGCCTATTGCTACAAACAATATTCTTTTCCAGTTGAGCCACAGTTAACATGCCTTTTATTCTTTTTCCTTTGTGTCCCTTTTATCACTTCAGTGTGCTCTTCCATGTGTTGCAAAGTACAGATGGTGAAATGCTTTGGGTCATGCAGTGTTGTCTTGTTAATTCTTTTGTGAGCTGTGGCGCCAGCTAATCCCCATTTTTCAATTTCTGATGTGTTCTGTGCAATCACTTTCTTTTGGTTTAATCATTATGCCTGAAATAAAGAATGGCTCTTAACAGCTAAAAGTCAAAAGCATTGAGCCAAGTTGTTCTTCCACAGACAATCATGCAATTAATTTGCTTCACTGATACTAAAAAGAATAGCAAAAAGGAAAAATTTACACACTGTTTAACACAGTGATAATGTCTTTACAAATATTAGAAATAAAGCTACATCAGACAGCTACAGCATGTACAGAAGAGCGTATGCTCCAAATAGATGCTTAAATGTTCTTGACGGGATATTTTAGTATAAAGAAAAAAGGGAAGGAAACAGTGACAGAGAAGCAAACAATGTTAGTAGGGGTGACATGTGTAGGAAATGGTATATGGTATTGCAGTAAACATCATAAAGCACTCTTTCGTCCCAAGTCTAATAGTATGAAGAGTATTGACCTCAGGGAAGAAGACGAGGAAGGAACTGTGCATCTAACTTGATTGTAGCACTGGTGAAGTAAGACTATTAGAATAAAACAGTTAAAATTACTAAAACACACATGCAAGTCCTGATGTTTGGCTGCACCCAAATACTGTGCTTTCCAAAATGTAGCTTGATAATGAAACGTGACATTCTATGCATTTCAAAGGCACAGTCAAACAGAAGCTGAGCCTTTTCACAGTGTACAGTGTCATCTTTTGGTGTCTGCTCCAAAATGTAGTGGGCAGTGGGTGGCATTTGTGTTTAGTACACGATATTTCTCCTAATGCGGCTTAGGTCAATCCAACAGCTTGCTCCTACTGAGATGAGATTGCGTTTCTTTTACACACACCCGCATGCACACAACCCCACACACTTGCTTCTATCACTTACTTTGCATCAGCTCTGGAGCTTACTAGACCCCCCATCTAAGCAGACTCAGCTTATTAATCAAGTGATTTAAAAAAAAAAAAAAAGATAATTTTCTGATAAATTAGGAGATGGAGTCAGAACATAGAAGGGGCTTTTGAATGCACAGAGATAGCGTGAAAGCACTAGGCACCTGGTGTAAACAAAAGAGTATGAGAGATCTCTCATTTTCAGTAGTGATCAGTTCAAGCCATCACTGGTTATGTGTTTTTTTCATTGTTTATTGGTTCTCATCTGCATCCTTTTATTAGTACAACTTCTCATTTGTTTATCTCTTGAACCCTTATTACAAAGTTTAAAAATAAATTTAAAAATAGCACTTTTTCTGAGTCATTTCTCTTCAAATTAAAGGAGTTAAACTGCCTGAATAATATGGGAGAAACTGTTAAGAAATCTGATTAGTGAAGAGTCGCACACCCTACAACCACAACTGGATAAAAGGAAGCTAAGTTCTATCATACTTGTAGGCTATGCTTCCCTGCTTTCCAGTTTAAAAGGCATTCTGGGAATTCCTACATTCTTTAGAAAAAGTACTGCTAACAGTATCCAGCTGTAGATGGAAATACCATTTTTCTCTTCCTTTTTTTAGTGTTTTTGCTGAGAGAGATGTTACATGAATACACTTTGAATTTATACAGAAATTAAATGAGCTGCTGTGAGCTTCCCATCTTCCATGACATCCTACAACCACAGCATTCTCAACCTCCCTGTCAAATTGCTGTAAACACTCCTACGTAATGGTCACTGTACCCTGCAACGTGCTGCTTATTTGCAGTTGCATCCACATAAAGAGCTTGGTAAGCCAGAAAAAAAGAGAGAGAAAAAAAAGGAAGAAGGAAGACAACCTACAGACAGATGGGACGCTGACAAGGCACTGGTAACACTGAGTATACTTTGTAAGACCTCATAAGACTTAATCAAATTATTCCAGGACCTTGCCCCAGTGTTTCCAGAAGGGATGGCATTCCCCTACTCCAAGGCAAAATGAAATAGAGGTTAGGTCTGACAGCTGTGGCAACCAGCTCTCATGAGTGTCATTATTGGACGCTCATCAGATTTATAGTAGTCATCAGACTACTCTAATTGGCAGTGTAAGAGCAAATGGCAAGATGTGGTTTACAGTTTATGCAGCTGTGAAACAGTCTACTCTAGTGTGTTGGCATGAACCTGCCTTACCTATTTCTCTTCCTTTTGGGGTAGGAGGAATGCTGCAAAAAAAATTCTTAAATAACTCGTAAGTAAGAGTTTTCAGGTTAATTTACAGTTGGTTTTACAAAGAATGAAATTAAAGTGATTGAGGACCTGACTCCGGCAAAATAAAGTCCATTTTCCCCACTCCAGCCAAAGCTACTACTCTATACAAGTTTTTTAGTAAATGGAAATCCTAATGCTAAGACTGCAATTCCGATATATAACGTGTGTGGCTCTAACAGCTTGTTGCTGTTGCTTCTCCCTCTCTCACTTTGAGACACTCCCACCACTTTCTAGACTTCCTTGTTAGCTGATCAAACTCATTAACCAAGCAGAAAACTAATACAGAAAAAGAAATATGGTTTCCTGCATGATTAGCAAGATGAAATGGTTCATCATCCAAGGAAGGAGGAAGAAACTCAGAAATGAGAACAGGAGAAGAAGAGATGGAAAAAAGAGAAGGAAAGGTGAAGTCTCCTCTTTCTTGCCATCAGTGAGGTACTGCAGTGCTAGAGATAAGACTATTCATGTCTTATCTACAAATAACTTACAGTTAACTTAAAAAAGAATTTGTAATGCTGAATTATGTATCAATATGTATCAATACAATATTATGGTACAGTTGGACACTAAAGCTAGTTTTCCCAAATAATAGGGTACTAGTGAAATCTAATACCACAAGTGGCAGAAGAGGAAGATCATAACTAGTAATCATAACTAGTCTTGCTAGGTATTGCTTATTATATGAGGGGTTTTTTAAAAGCAAAGATTGTAGTTATTTCTATAGAGAGCCATATGCATTAAAATTTATGCCTATGATTATGAAGAAGGTGGCTTAATCAGTGCCATTATTTTGATCCAAAGAATTAGAATATAAAAATGGGAGCTAGTAAGTAGTTTATGTGTAAAGATGTGTAAAAACAGAAGATGAAATGTAAATAAAGAGTGCACAGTTGTGCTTATGAGAAGGAGGAAAGAAGGTAAATGGGATTAAGCAAAAGAAATAACAGAGCATGGAGAAAGCTGCTCTAAAAGAAAACATTGAAGAAAACATAAGGGAAATGGGGACAGCAGAGCAGAACTAAGAAACCAAAAGCAGCAGAAAAAAGGAATGTCTGTCAGGGACAAAAATGGAAGAACTAAGACAAGGTTAATTATAATTTGTAGAAGCTGGACTTTCTGAAATGCAGTGATACATTCATTTTCCCAACTCGAGCATGGAAGGCAAGTTTTTTAAATCATCTGATTTCTAGGATCCTGCCTGCTGCCATGTGGTGTAGCTGCTGGTTGCAAGCCCGAAGAGAGTTTGGAGGATGGAGCACCAATCTGTTGTGCCTGCACAAAAGCACTAATTATAGGAAAACATTGCCATTACAGCAAGTAACTTTCTTCCCTGTTTGGCAGAGTTTATGCCAGAAGGAAGAAGGATTTGAACATTTTTTTAAGTATCCTTCCTGTTATCCTGGGTAGAAATGTACAAATACTAAATCCCTTTCTTGCCTAGTTGATTTCTTCACCTCTTCCCATTATCTGTTTGTAACTCATGGCAATTTTTAATACTTTTTCTGGCTGTTTATTTTTTGTCATCTGAAGCTCAACAAACTTCAAAGTACAATCAAGTCCATTTCATAGGTGTATATGTTTTACCAAACGTTATGATCACTGGTAAAACAAAATGCCACCCTTAAGAAAAAATTGAAAAGGTTTGATCTTGCATAGTTAGACAACCGTATACTCTGATAGCAACCTCTCTTGAGTTGTGAGAAGCTGGAAACACTTTTGTTTCATTGGGTTCCAGCACTAACCCTTGGACTCCTTAACTGATCTAGAGGGCTAAAGAGAGGTAGGACAACATAACCATGTCCATTACAGAAGAATATAACGGTATAAAAGCATGGGAAACAAGTTGCACTTGGCACATGAGACCATCATGGTAAGGGAGATACTCAGCTTCTTATTTTTTGTGGTGAAAAAAAACATGTTGGTAACGATGTACAAAGAGAAAAATATTCTATTCCATATAAAGTAAAAAGCAGTGGTAGTGTGTACTGTACTTTAATATGGGAGTGAAATGGCTGTTAGAATACAAGCTATTGGAAAAAGCATCTGAGCTATGGAAGGCAGGATGGTAATGATTGCATATTCAGAGATTTTTGTGGAGTAGAGAGGTAGAAGAAAGGCACTTTGTTAATAAATAGAAATATTTGTACCCCCTACTAAACTCCAATTCTGTATCTATTTAACTAAAAATTGGGGTCATTCAACAGCCCCAGGTAAACCAAAAGCACAATATATGGGCCGCATTTCAGAACAAAATTGACCGAGTTTGAAAGACAGCATTAAAATAGTGCTTGTCATTGTTATTTGAAAAACAGCTATGAAACAAATGTTTCTCACACTGTTCATTGTTATTTTTAAAACTGGCATGGTATCCGTTACAACTCTGTGACCTATTTGTATATATCTCTGAATCAATGCAAGGGGACACTCAAATTTAACATTCTGTTCTTTCACAAGTCCAAGCACATGCTGATAATATTTACTTACCAGGGAAGCTGGCAGTTCCCCTCCCACCAAAAGCCCTCCCTCGCTCCATCCCAATGGCTTTTCCATGGTCCTTTAGCTCTCTGAAGCCCTCTAAAATTGGCAAAGAGGAACACTGAGACTCATCGGAAGGCAAGGATCATGAAGAGGGTTAGGATTTATTCAACCCATAACAAGTGTACAGGAGGTAGTTTAGAACCCAACAGCATTCTGCTTCTAAATCCGCTATCAAAACAAGTTCACCGAGTAATGCAGGGCAGAGGAGTATATAGTGAAATATGACTGGATCATTGCAGAGGGAGGGACAGAATGGACATGGGGGCACAGGGATGGGGGACACAAGGGAGATTAGATTTTTCATTAACTTTTTAGTTCTTGCTGAGAGTTTTGTGTTAAGTTCTCTGTTAAGTACAATCATGTGATTGCCAGTATGTTGGCTTCTATTGGGTCTTTCTTAAGCAAAAAGATTATGAAGAGCTTTATTCGTAAGAACTGGAAAAAGTAATACCAGTTTTACATTATTTGCTAGTGAATAATTTACTTCATATTTTATAGGGCAGCAAATACATTTATGCAAATGACCCACAGGGAGAGTCATGAAATGTTTTGTGTTCTTATCAAGAATGTATCTGCATTGACTCCTGAACGGGACTAAAACCTCAGACGAGTAAATTATTTTAGAAGGAAAGAGAATCTTTAAAGCTGTGATTCTCAGAATTTTTTTTTTAGTTAAACAGACTGTTGTAAATTCTCCATTTTTCACTGGACAACCATCTATCTTATTAAACATTTAATTGTTGTGTTCATAAATTTTACTATTCAAATATGTTTTCATAGATCATTTACTCTTGCTTTCCAGATCACTACAGTGCTTTGAAGTCTCTTAAGTCCATGCAGTTATTTCAGGTCTCTTCAGACATTGTCCATTTCATTTCTTCTATTATTTTCTACTTAGTAACTACTGAAATGTTTAGGTTCATTTATAAACAAAAGTTCTTAGAGAAATATGACACATATTACTTGGTACTGGTCAGAAATTTAAAATGGAAGGTAATAATTTTTCAGGTTCTGCTACTTGCTTCTTAATAGTGGGTGACCTGAGTTTAATTCTTTGGTTATTTCATATATGACTAAAGGAGTTAATACAATGAGATATGACCAGGGAAGCAGAAATAATCTATTCTTTGTATTTCATTGCCACGATTGCATTTTATTACTTTAAGAGCTTCTGAGTACTAAGTCCCATTTAACAGTGCATATTGCTTACCTTGATTAAAAATTGCTTAAGCAAGAAGGTACAGACTGTATTAGTCAATGCTCCTTGCCCAGTGTTTTCCCTACAAATGGGCCTAGACTGTTTCTTTGGAAAGACATATTTCTGTCTTTTAATTATATCCTAGAGTTGATGTTGATCAACAAAGGGCAAGCGTTCTGTTGAAGCAGTAAGGAGGATCATAGGGTTTTGTTTCTGGAAGCTCCTTATAATCAGATGGCAGAGGTTACTGTGGTGATACACTGTTTTAAAAAGCAGTTGTCACTCAGATGAGGAAGTGTGATTCTGCTCTTCCCCTCAGCAAAATTTTCAGAGGCCCTGTTTCTGGTTTCTGTTAACCTTAATTGAGTAAAAAATAAAGGTGAGTTGATCCTATTATTTATTTCAGCTTTTTAAAAAGATTGCCAAAGACAGAGTTGCATAATGCCATTTTGCAATTGGTAAACGTAAGCACAGAGAAGATACATTTTAAATATTTGCACTTAGGTAGGCTAATATATTAGCACTGTTAGAAGATGGTGAGCTCTAACATTCTCATCACTACAGTAATAAATGAACAGAGTGCTCTTAATTAACTCGGTATCCATTGGAAAATCAAGATACACATTTCAGATTAATCCATGGGTAACAGGTATAGTGTTCTGTAAAAGCAGGTGTAATATGAAACTATATAATTTTCAGATGCTAGTACTATGGAAATTCCAACTCCATCTTGCTTCTGTTCATCTATTAGTTAACATTTTGCCGTGTCATTCTTTGAGAGAATGGCTGTAATGAGAAAATTGTATGAGATAGTGTGTCCTTTCTATGTCATCATTATGTTAAAATACAGTTAAGAAATTGTTGGTAGCATCTGAGATTTCTCAGCTTCCCCCATCATTGCATACTGCCATGCTATTTTAGTTACAGATCATGACCTATCTGCTATATTTTACATCCAAACAGAATGAAACACTGAAAATCATGAAATGAAGATTTAGGGTTTCCTTTGCAGGTTTAATCTAGTCTCTAGACATATGCATTAGAATATATTTTTAGAATATTTAAAGTCACTGTTGTGTCCCTAGGACACATACTTTATTTAGCAAATAGATGGTGGGTTTTTTTCTCAGCGCTACGCTTACTATTATTCTTCAGTTCTTTTCTCTTATTCTTCGCCAGTGGTCAGTCCTGTCTTGATCTCTACTCTCACCCGTTTCTTATTCCATCACCCTCCTTCCACAGAAACCATACTGACAGTGACCAGCATTTTCTATTGACTGTGGTCTGTAAAGTAGATAACCCAAGCTGCATTTTTCAGCTTCTTGCTGCAGTCTGCCTTTCCCATTGCTCCCCAAAGTCTAAGCGTTGTTCCTTCTCCACCTGAGTCAGGATTTTGCCTCACCATACTGCACTAAACAACAAATTTCTGAATTAGTTGAGGCTCTTTGTCACGTTGAAGAGTCCTCTTAAGAGGCAAAGGATATTCATGCAGCACTGCACTGAACCAACATTATTGCGTGGCTCTTTGGCCAGAGCTGCAGAATCATGGCTGTACAAATAATGTACAATCCCTTGAAGGATTCAGTGAGCATTAAGTGAGTGGTAATTCATGGTAAGATCATGCCATCCCAAAGTAAAGGATGCTTACTGTAGCTGGTATGTTTAGAGAAGGTATGGCTGAGTCCTAAGAAGCCTCTAGTAAGTGTATATGAACTGATCCTTTTAAAAGCTTATGTTTTAGCCATGTTTGGTAGTTTTACTTTCCATTTTTTTTATCAGGAGCAGCAAAAAGATATCTAATAGCAGAACTAGGCCATTGCAACATTTAAAGCTTTTTCTAAGTTATATGTTAACTAAGACATTATGTAACATTAAAGTATTTATTCAGTTTTGATTTCATAGCCAGATTCTTCAGTGCTGATTCAATCCTGGTCTATGTTTAAGAGCTCCCATAGCTGTGTTCATTAGGAGTTTGTAAAATATCAGATACTCTTATCGATTGCAAATGTACTTCAAGAAGATAGCTGAACCAACCTTAGCAGCTGCTGGCCGGTTATCAGAAGAACCAGTTCCATTTCTTTCACTCCCCTATTCTGGTTGTGCAGTCCGGCTTCTTACCTTGTACTGACTGCCATATTCATCTTCTATGATCCTTTAGTGAGCCAGCTAAACTTATTCAGCAAAGAAAAGCATTCTTCTTTTTAGGCTGGACTTGGTAAAATGAAATCTTAGGTTGATTCAATCAGAAAATAAAACTTAATCTGCAGTTACATGGACAAATCTGTGTCTATGTGGGTATAGTCAGACTATGATCAAACAAAATGCCATAACTGACTATAGGCCGCCTCGAACCTGATAGAAAGTATGTTTTGATTGAATCACTTATTTCATTTGCAGAACTGGTTTAGGCAATCTCTAAAAATCATAAATCATTACAGCTCTGGAGGCAGCAGCCCTCTTTAAGCAGATGAGGACTCAGAAACTCCCCTAGAAGCTTTGCAGTGTAAGGAACTGCAGGATTCCTTCTTTCCAAATCTTTTGCTTTGAGCTGCAAAGGGGAAAGAGGTATGCCCTTATTGGAGTTTCTCTGCTTTGTACAGAGGACTTCATAAACCTTTACTTCAAACAGAGCAGAGGAAAATGGTTTTGTAATTGATTTGCTATTGCTAAGGGATCTTGTTCAAACTCTGGAAAAAACAAAAACACTGAAAGATGAGGAGCTATGACCCGGTCTTGCAAAGGAGGAAGGATTTTTACTCAGTGTTTTTCAAGCTAATGTTTGGTTTCATTAACACCTGTTGAACTGAAAATCCAGACAGACATCTGGGATCTGAGATCTTTTTTTTGAAAGGAAAGTTAAGCTTTTGCTGAAGCTGTCATCTCAGCAGTTTGTATTGGTGTGCTATCTGAAGTACAAACAAAGTTTATCATTCAATTTCTAATGTAAAAATAACAAAATAAAAGACCAGGCATATGCAAAAGTGAGTCTTCTGAAAAAAAAAACTTTTTAGACTTCCTGAATTTTCAAAATCCGCATACTCTGTTGCATAATACCTTTAACTTCTAGATAAGAATAAGAGAGGACAGATGTTTATTTCCCAAAGAATATCTCAATACCTTGTCATCATGATACACCTGTTAGGGTCAGCAGTATACAGTTCTCTCAGTGCCAGAGAGAACTTCTTTATTGCCTAATAAAACTAGATTGGGCAAGCAAAATTCTTGCAATGTAATGTCTATTACATAGGTATTCGTAATAGATAACATCTACTGATATAAAGTGTTTGCAAAGGCAATGCTCTAATCATATAGCCATATTCAGTATTTAAAAGCCAATGGACACAAATAACATGATAAGAGGTTTAACGTATCCAGTATTAAGTAACTGAATTTGCATTCAAGGTCTATCACGCTTACCTTTGAACCAAGTTAAAAAAGAGCAAGTGACAAAAAGAAAGACTAGAAAATCACCCACTCAGCAGCAAATAATTCTGACTCTGTAAGAAATCCAGTGCAAGACTTTTTTGGCCAGACGACTGGAATCATTCAGAAGTTTTTAAAATAATCTAAAAGCCTGTGGGCAAAGCCAGCCTACAGAGAGTCCCTACCTAACCACAGGGTTGTTTCAGTTGTTACAGGAGAAAGTCAGGGTCCCAAGTGCACCTGTAGGACCGACTGGCCCTGAACAGCCTCACCCAGGGCACATACACACTGCCTGTGAACCCAGGGTCTCCATTTCACCTTGGCCCCAGGCCCTCAGCTATCTTGCTGGAGTACAGGTCTCCAGACTAGTGTGGCTCTGCTGTCTGGATGGACCTCAAACCTACATGGTAGCTAGCTTGTCCCCTCGATCTTTCCCTCAGATGTCCATTGTCCACTGTCTCTAGCCCTGTCTTGTGAATGGCCTTCAGATTCAAGCTGAAACCTTGCCTCTAGTCCTACCTCTGGTCTCATCTCCTTTTGGTCCTGCCTGGAGTCCCTGGATGGACCTGATTCATCACTTGCCTGGGACTGTCAGTGGATCCTACTACCAGCACCTCGCTCACCCTGCTATGACCAGACCCTGTGGGACCATGCCCTGCCAGGGACAACCCTGCCTGCTCTCGAGTCTCCCTTTACTCCTGGGGCACCTGGTCTGAGGGAACAGCAGGCACTTGCTGCTCCCTGACAGAGGAAACAGAGAAACCACACTAACACCTAGTACCTTAAAAGCCTTCAGACGGTTGCTTTCTTCAGCCATTTGCCCACACAAGAAATGGGGTTGGAAGGACTTTGCTCCAAGGTTAATACTCAAGGATACTTAGAAGTTCCTATCATCCACGAGTCTCTTCTTCTGAAGTCTTAGGGATTTTTTTAACTTCTTTTCCTTCTCCTTTCCTTCCTTTCTTCACAGCCCTTCCTTATCAGATCTCCCTGTGTCATTCTTCCTTGTCAGCAAGATCATACTAGTAATTTATTTGGTAAGACAAAGAAACCTATGTTTGAATATTTAAACATTGTGCTGGTTTTGGCTGGGATAGAGTTAACTTTCTTCACAGCAGCTACTATGGGGCTGTGTTTTGGATTTGGGCTGGAAACAGTGTTGATAAAGCAGGGATCTTTTAGTTACTGCTGAGCAGGGCTCACACAGAGTCAAGGCCTTTTCTGCTCCTCACACCACCCCACCAGTGAGTGGGCTGGGGGTGCACGGGAAGCTGGGAGGGGACACAGCCGGGACAGCTGACCCCAACTGACCAAAGGGATATTCCATACCATATGATGTCATGCTCAGCATATAGAGCTGGGGGAAGAGGAAGGAAGGGGGGACATTCGGAGTAATGGCGTTTGTCTTCCCAAGTAACCGTTACGCATGATGGAGCCCTGCTTTCCTGGAGATGGCTGAACACCTGCCTGCTGATGGGAAGTAGTGAATAAATTCCTTGTTTTGCTTTGCTTCCTTGCGCAACTTTTGCTTTACCTATTAAACTGTCTTTATTTCAACCCACGAGTTTTCTTACTTCTGCTCTTCTGATTCTCTCCCCCATCCCACCTGGGGGGAGTGAGCGAGCGGCTGTGTGGTGCTTCGTTGCTGCCTGGGACTAAACCACGACAGTCCTTTTTGGCGCCCGAAAGGTGGAAAGCTGCTGTGTGGAGTCCTACGCGACAAGTTGCAGAAACTGCTGAAGGACAAGATGAATCAAGTCAGTTTGCAGAGGTGAAAACCAGTCAGCTGGCTTTAGATATTGCTGAACGAGAAAAATGGCCAGTACTTTATCTCTGTACTGACTCACGGATGGTGGCAAATGCTCTGTGGTGCTGGCTACAGCAGTGGAAGCAGAGCAACTGGCAGCGCAGAGGTAAGCCCATCTGGGCTGCTGAATTATGGCACGATATTCCTGTTCAGGTAGAGAACCTGGTTGTAAAACTACATCACGTAGGTGCTCATATACCCAAGAGTCGTGCTACTGAAGAACATCAAAACAATGAGCGGGTGGACCAGGCAGCTGGAATTGAAGTGGCTCAGGTGGATTGGGAACATAAGGGGGAGCTATACGTAGCTCAGTGGGCCCGTGACACATCAGGACATTTAGGAAGGGATGCAACAGACAAATGGGCTCGTGATCAAGGGGTGGACTTGATTATTGATGCCATTACACAGGTTATCCATGAATGTCAAACATGCGCCATAATCAAACAAGCTAAGCGCCTAAAGCCTTTTGGTATAGAGGGCGATGACTGAAATATCAATACGGAGAAGCCTGGCAGGTTGATTATATCACACTACCACTAACCTGCCACGGGAAGCAGCATGTGCTTACAATGGTGGAAGCAACTCCTGGATGGTTGGAAACATACCCCGTGACCCATGCCACTGCCCGGAACACTATCTTGGGCCTTGAAAAGCAAGTTTTATGGTGACACAGCACCCCTGAAAGAATTGAATCAGACAACGGAACTCATTTCCAAAACAACCTCATTAACACCTGGGCCAAGGAGCATGGCATTGACTGGGTGTATCACATCACTGTCATGCACCAGCCTCCGGGAAAACTGAACAATACAACGCACTGTTAAAAACTACACTGAAAGTGATGGGTGCTGGGACATTCAAGCATTGGGATACACATTTAGCAGAAGCCACTTGGCTAGTTAGCACTAGAGGCTCTGCCAGTCAACCTGGCCTTGCCCAGTCAAAACCCCTGCGCACTGTGGAAGGAGATAAGATCCCCATAGTACATATAAGGAACTTGCTGGGCAAAACGGTCTGGGTTATTCCTTCCTCAGGAAAAGGTAAACCTCTTTGCGGGGTTGTTTTTGCTCAAGGACCTGGGTGCACTTGGTGGGTAACGCAGAAGGATGGGGGAGTCCAGTGCGTACCTCAAGGTGATTTAATTCTGGGTGAAACTCATCCATGATTTGAGTTACATGTTACAGGAATTACTGTAGCAGGAACCACCTGAACCAATGGAGGACAAGCCTTACAAGAAGCAGTGCAGGTGCAGCAGTGACCTGACCTGAGCTGGCTGCGGTGCCCAATAACTCCATGCAGTACAACCCCTTTTCTGTCCTGAGTGACCACCATAACAGATGGAGCCCAAAGGCACGGACTAAATGAACTCAATGGACATTTTGTGGACATTTTATAGATATTTCACAGGGGTGGTCCACAGACTAAGGGAATGATATCTGTGTACTATATCAAAAGATGGGAAGGGTGATGGTAGGTAATGAGAGTGTATTGGATAGTGTGAGACCTGAGCATGACATAAATGGTATGGAATAAGGGGTGGAGAATGTGCTGGTTTTGGCTGGGATAGAATTAATTTTCTTCATAGCAGCTAGTATGGGGCTGTGTTTTGGATTTGGGCTGGAAACAGTGTTGACACACAGGGATGCTTCAGTTACTGCTGAGCAGTGCTTACACAGAGTCAAGGCCTCTTCTGCTCCTCACACCACCCCACCAGCGAGTGGGCTGGGGGTGCACAAGGAGTCGGGAGGGGACACAGCCGGGACAGCTGACCCCAACCGACCAAAGGGATATTCCATACCATATGATGTCATGCTCAGCATATAGAGCTGGGGGAAGAAGAAGGAAAGGGGGGACATTCGGAGTAATGGCGTTTGTCTTCCCAAGCAACCGTTACGTGCGATGGAGCCCTGCTTTCCTGGAGATGGCTGAACACCTGCCTGCCGATGGGAAGTGCTGAATGAATTCCTTGTTTTGCTTTGTTTCCCTGCGTGGCTTTTGCTTTACCTATTAAACTGTCTTGATCTCAACCCATGAGTTTTCTCACTTTTACTCTTCTGATTCTCTCCCCGCTCCCACCTGGGGGGAGTGAGCAAGCGGCTGTGTGGTGCTTAGTTGCCAGCTGGGACTAAACCACGACAAGCATCAACAGGAAAGGTAGTAGATTATACATCCACCTACATCTGTATATATCTATTCAAGAAATATATACAGAGCCTAAATAGTTTTGCTTGCTACATTCATTTTGAAGAGAAATGCATACGATTGCACACAATTGGTTGTACCAATATTTAATTATTAGTACTTTGCGAGATGAAATATACTTCGAGGTTTATGATATGGAGTTGTAGAATATCCTAGGCCTGCTTTGTTGGCTTAGCAAGTGTGGAATATAGCAGATTGGTTAACGATTATGTTTCCAACACCACAACTAAAATGAAAGCTGCACCCTGAAGATGCTGAAGGTATGGATGTGTATGTGAGTAAAAACACTTCCTTGAGAGGAAGCACAGTTCAGTTTCACAGTAGTTCCAGTTTACCAAATAACTGAAAACAAACAAGATTTGAAATTACATGAAGTGTCGGCTCTAATCAAGGTGCAGAGATACTTCTGAGTTCAGAACAAATAAAAGACTGTATCACTCAGGGACTGTCAGTTAAAGAAGATATACTTAAAAGCTTGAATATATATTAACCTAATGTTCAGATGTTTACATAGCAAACATCTCACTGAGGAAGCTTGACTATGGCTCCTAAAGAAGCAACATGATACTGGGTTACCTGGTGTGGTAACGTTACCTAGTCTTCTGTGGAGGATGGCAGCCCTAAATCCAAACCATTATGATCCATTTGAAATCCACCATGTCAGCTGTCTTATGTACTAATGTATATTTTATTCTATGATCTAGCTGTGCTCAATGAAAAAATAGCCATTGGTAAAGACTGCAAAAAATGGCTCTCGGCCCTTTGGCAACAGTGGCTGCGTTAAGTTCCTCAGGGCTATTATGGGTTCAGGAATATGTAGCTGACCGGCTATCTGCCCTCAACACGACGTAGCCTATCTTACTGCATATTCGGATTCTTGGATATCAAAAGAACATGTCATGAAACTATTCTATGAAGTTCAGGGACATGAAAACTCTTTCCTGGGTACATATTGCATGTAATTTATGGAGCTTTTAAATTTTACTGGTGTAAAGGGATCAAAAAATCAAACAGGTGGCAATTCAGCCCTCACTCAGTAAATACTGGCATATGCAGATGCACTGGTGAGAAGTAATTTTCTCCCCACTAGTAGCAACTGATAATTGCTTGTGAAAGAAGTATGATGTATTGCTACTTCACTTAAATAGTAAGTTTAGGAATAAAATTAAGTAATTCCTGGCTTGATGTATTAGGTAAACATCTGTGTTGTTCTTTATGTAATGGCAGACATAGTGCTTTTCAAATCTTATTTTAAGCAAAGAATCATGTTACAGATTACACATTTCATGAAGAGAAAAACTGTGAAAATTCACTGGTCTTCAGTATTGAATCAGATACGGCTAAACTGAAAGAGACACTCTGCACTTCTTGTGCCCCTGCATTTTAAGATTATTTCATGATAAGAAAGGTAAAGTGTTAATGAGGGTGTACTCTATCTGGTTTGACACTTAAAAAAAGCCTGGCCATTAAGATACCATTTGGTAGGCATTGCTAACCTGATCTGCTAGAGCCTTTGAAAACACTGATGATGGCTAGTAATTTTCTTAGAAAAGGCAGCAGGGGTGGTAATTTAAACCACTAAAACCTTTCTTTCTCTTGAGGAATTTCTACAGAACAAATCTTGCATCAGGACAGAAGTCAGCATATGTCTATACGGATACCCACATGATTTGTTTTGGTTTACTTGTTGCAATGTCCTTAACGTTATGAGTGCTTTTCATGATTTTAAGGAATAGTAGATTGAGAAAGAAAGGATTATAAAGTGACTGTTCTTGAATAGTAAGTTGTTATTTTTATTCCACTGATAGTTTACACGGGTTCAGTTGGCAGCTGAACAAATTTAGGGAAAAAAGCACATTGAGAACTCATAAATGCAGAAATCCCAGGATGCTAACTGACTGTAGAAATACTGCGGAGTGGTATCAGTACCTCTGTTTGTCCTATTCTTGTATTCCTCCTTAGGTAGCTGTAGTATTAGAACTGCAATAGAGTTTTTAACCAAATCACAACTGGAGTCAAGGCATGTTGCAGGATTTTTGTCCTTCTTATTGTAGCATTTAAATAAAGCTAAAAAATATCAGTGTTAAGAAGAATACATATACCATGTCACTTTAATTGAATGATATAGGGCATTCCTCTTAAGAGTCTTGTGCTTTATGTAACAAAACTGGTATCCCTAGCAGCTACATAGCAACTCTCGTGATGTTAGCTCATTAGGCCAAGACATACACATCTCTGAGCTTTGCACAAATAGCTTTAATAGCAAGACACTGGCTTGCAATCCTGTCATCTCTTCCAGGAAACCTCCTTCCTTCTGCTGATGTATATGCAGAAAACAGATGGTTTTGTTGGCTACATATTTTGAAGTGATAGATTTATTTGAAGCTACAAGAGTAGCTAGGTTTTGTTGATTTGACATCAAAGCGTTATTCACATTTGACAATAAAGCTTCATTTTATGTTACACCTCTTGTTCAAGATTCCTATTTTGCTTGTTAAGGCCATAATACAGTTTTCAGGAGGCAGCTAGGCTTGTATCTCTGCCACAGTGATTGCACATAGCCCATGCTAAGATGAAGTCTGTGCTGAGCTTCTGAAGGAGAAAGCTTTAGCCATAGAGTGGCTTAACAAACTATGCCAGATGATGTGGTGCTTGCCAGATGAAGTGGGCATGCCTTGATGCTACTGCCTTGTTCACTGGCACATGTCTCCAGTCTTCTTCCTATTAAGTATAGTTTTCAAATTGGATGAAAACTGGAATTAATTCTGGAAGAGCCAGAAATGTGGATAGAAAATACATGGTTTGGGATGTTCGGGATGCTTCTGTCTTCCCTCCAGGCCTCACTTCCTATAGCACTACAGGCAACAATAAAACTCTGGTCCCTTATTGAAGAAACAATTCTATCAAAGTTACCATTTCAGGTGAGCTGACTGTAATGGGTTATTTTGTGTGAAATATCATCCCGATATTACCTGCCAGAGAAAAGGGATAAATTTTTAAGGAACACTTATTATTTGAACAAATTCAGCAAGACTATTTGGGCAAAATCTTCAAATTGTTTTGAAAAGCTTTGGAAGTGCTTTAAAAAGAAATTGGTTTAGGTACAAATTCGTATCAGGAATTGATTTGTTACTATAATGGTTTTAATGTATTTTTCTAATATCTTTATTCACTCTTGTTACATTATCTCAAGCTAAAAGTCATAGTGAAGTTTTAATTTCCTTCATATTACTATCATATTTATAAAGAAGCAAATTATAGAGGAGAAAAGGGAAATGTAATTATCTTTGAATAGCAGTTTGTTAAAGTCAGTATTGGATTTATATTGCAAACCCCTACAACAAACACCTTTGCTGTTTGAAGTGAGCTTCACCTCAGCTTAATGCATAATTTGGGACTCTCTCATTCTGAAAGCAGGGACTTAAGTCATTACTCCACATATACACTGGTATAAGTTATGGGAGCCTATTCCAGCATAACGGAGTAGTTTAGATAACTCAGATTATGTCAGAGGAGTAATTCCAGGTTTACTACAGAAATAGAGAGCTTGCATGTGCCAGTGATCTTTGGTGCAAATTAAATTTATTTTTAGGTTCAGAAGTAGTGATTAGTTATTAAACTCAGAAGACAGCCAGTAAATCTGTGATACAATTAAGATGAAATAAATGTGTATCTTGGGAATATATTTTTATCTTTCTTTGTTACTCTATTTAAATGTTGATGCAAATACATGTCTTCAGTGTTGCTACACTTTGTTCTGTCAATATAAATAAATATAGAAGTTTGTAACTATGTCGATATTATCCTCAGAGATGCAGAGATGAAACAGAGGAAAAGTAGGTTCCAGTTAACCTCTTTGCTCCCCAACACTCACATCACCAGAAGTTGAAGCAGTAATAAGTCGTCACCCTCCACCCCCCAGTAACAGCTATAGAAAGTGGCATGTATTGCTCCTCCAAGAGCAAGTCCACGCTCTGCTGCAGAAACACTGAAACGCTTTTTTCCATCCGAGCAAGGCTTTTGTGGAGGAAAATCCTGTTTCCTAGCAAAATCACTACCAGGGTCTTCCCAGGCGAGCCGGGGGCTCCGCCGCGCCCCGGCCTCCCCGGCCAGCCCCGCCCCGGGCCGGGGCCGTCCCGCCGCAGGGATGCTCGGCGGCCGGACCCGGCAGACAGGGGTCAGGGCCGCGCGGGGCGGCCCCGGGGGGCGGGCGGGCAGGTGGCGGCGAGGCGGGGCAAGCGCGGCACCGCCCCCGGGCCCCATTGGCGTCGGCGGTGGGGGGCCGCGCCGCACCGCCCCCCGCACACAAAGCGTGGCTGCCCGGCGGCGGCGGCGGCAGCGGCAGCGGCGGCGGCGGCCATGCAGAGCTGCGGGCGCTGGTGGGGGCGGCTGGCGGCCCGCGGGGCGCCGCGACACCTGCGGCCGGTGCCGGCGGCGGGAGGTCAGCGGCGCTGGGGCGGCGGCGAGGCGGCACGGTGCATCGAGCAGCTCCTGCCGCGGCACGATGACTTCGCCCAGCGGCACATCGGGCCGCGGGAGCGGGAGAAGCGGGAGATGCTGCGAGCCGTCGGGGTGCAGGTAGGTGTCCGCGCCGTGCGGGGCGGAGGGGGCGGCGCGGCTGGTCCCCTCCCGCTGCGGGCCATGCCGGCCCGCGGGGCACTAACAACGGCGTGCGGTCGCCTCTTTGCAGAGCGTCGAGGAGCTGATGGATAAAACCATCCCGGCCAGCATCCGTCTGCGGAGGCCGCTGAGGATGGATGACCACGTCTGTAAGTGACTGCATGGCCCGGGGTGCGTCCGGGCCGTCCCCCCCGCTGCCCTCCCCGGCGCAGCCCTGCCTGCCCCTCCCGCGGCGCCTTCCGGCCGCCAGCGCCCGCCGGGGAGGACTTGGGGTGCTGCCCCCCCCTCCACGAGTGTCCCCGCTGAAACGTGGAACGAACAGATCTCCACGCAGAAGTAAAGCGCAGGATGAGACTTAAATAAGCGTAGCAGTACCACCACCGACACTTTCATCTTCACAGACTAACTCTAGAGTAGTTCGGCTGCTGCATTTCTTGCTCTTGCGTCGGAAATCGGTAGGGAAACCTGTGTGGCAGTCCGGGGTTGCCCGAAAAACCGTTTTCGAGCGCAAGTGCTACAGTGCCTTCACTTTGTCCCAGGAGTCTGATACGGAGGGAAGAGTGGGGCTAAAAATCTTCCCCGTAGTGCAGACTGCAGCTTCAAATGGGCTGCTGTCTTTTGTTGACTGTTACTTCTGCAGGACTGCTTTGTTGCTTTGTTGTTCCCGCTCCCCCTGCCCAATAATAAACTGCATATTCTAATAACGTGCAAAACCTGTGTCTCCGTATAATGGATACACAGTAGACTAATGGCTAGCATTTTGAATCCATCTGATTGAGGGAGATGGGTAAGCTGCAGGAATACAAAACATATGAGCCAGCAATTGTGCCACTACAGTAGTTCAGCAAATTGCTGCAGAGAACTTGATGTGATTTGATGAGATTTTAGATATTAACGTTTTTAAAAGTTAGCAATCGCAGCACAAAATTTCTACCTGCGCAACTGCGATCTTGTTGGGTACCTGTGAACATCATGCTGGAAATCCCATGAGTGAAATAAACACTTAAAAATGCCCCTAGCTAAACAATTCCACTGAAACTAACAAAGCTCAGTGTCCATTCAGACGGTGGAGTCAGTTACATCAGTATTAACTTTATACTTGTGTCAAGATCCTGTGCCTGACTTGTAGAACATTTGATCCTTCCTGCAGGCTTTTTTTCATTGCTCATCTGTGCGCTGTAATTTGAGTGTAAACTTCAGGCCTGCAGCTCCGGTGAGGTTCCCGGCCAGTTCAATCTGGTTACTCCAAGATGACATCACGCACAAGAGGCAGCGCCACAATGAACAGTCAGGAAAACTAGAGCCTGAAAAGGCAGATTCTAGCCAGGAGGGATACAGTATTGGCTGAAAGTTTCTACTTCTAAAATATTTTATTAGTGCAGTGGTATTTTATTTTTTGGTAACTTCCCATCCTATTAAAATGGGGAGGATGGCGTAGAGAAGTGGAATTTAATCACATTCTTCTGTCTGTGTAACTGCTGAAAGTATTGCTTGGCATATTTTCATATGATTAATGTCTTTTAATCAAGGTACTCCCTGACCAATGATGTGACTTTCACTTACCCTCAGAGAAAAAAAACTTTTTGATTAATATATTTTTAGGTCTGTAAGAGGGGTTTAATGTAGATTGTGACTAATAACTACTTCTTAAAAACCTTACTTCTGGTTTTTTTTTTTTTTTTTTCATTTGGTATATGATACTCTTAGTAATGTTTTACATTACTAAAACACACATGAAAGTGATACAGTTCAGTTGGGCATTAAAACTGTACATTACTGAAAATTAAACCAGTGATCTCAACCTAAGTCAAAATCTTGATGCAGTTTTATGTGTTCTTATGCTGATTTGCATAGCATTTTGAAGTGGATGTCTCCTACATTGCTGTGCATTAGTTGATGTTTTGTTGTATGCAAGTTCTCACTGTGCAACAGAACCTCATTAGCTAACAGTGTACTTCTTAGTTCACTGGCATTTTTCTCCACTTGCTATGCTGCTCTTGTTCCCTTAGACTAAGCTTTGAAAGAATGTGACTGTGATGCAGAGTCTCACATTGCACGGCATGCAACAGTGAGTTTTCAAAAGAGATGCTTGCATGAGGTACAGAAAACTTTTTTCTGCACACTGCTGCTTTTTCTTCTGCAGCCAGTGTGATGAACTGTCTTTTGTAATTTCACATGTAGATTTTTGTCACTAGTTTTCCACTGCATTGGTAGCAGAAAACTCCACAGCTTGTAAAAGAAAAGTTAAAAGCCTCAGCTTAAAGTTGTGCGACTTCACATTGAACATCTTGTACCTAGGACACTGTAGTCTGAGTAAAACTTGCTTCCTCATTAATGTAGCATTAGAGAGAACACTGTCTTTCCAAGCACCAGTGTGGGATTTCTTATGTGAGTATGGTATATTATTTCTCTATCACATCCCTTGTATTAAAGGGAAATAGCAAAATTGGGAAAGTATCATGAGAACTGTATTCTATTTTAAATTGTTTGTATGTTTTTTATTTGTATGAAGGCAATTTTGCTCCTACCATCCCCCAAACTCATACATGCAATGAGAGAACAGGGCAAGGCAATTCAAAACGTGTTGGTCAGCTTCAGCATTTATAAAATTTCTAATATCACAATTCCTAGTGGTTTAAATATACACTCCCACTTTTCTGTATAACTTCAACTAAAAACCACAACCATAGTGACTCCACAGGTTAGAGTGCAGCTGAATAATCAGCTGTGCTCGAGCTACTCCTTTGTATTAGGAAACACAGTTGAGCTTGCACTGGTGTCTCACGGAAGTCAATGCTTACAGCTTGAATTAGATACGCAGTCCAAGAAAACCATTCACACACCATAAATAGTATGTCTGGGTGAGTATCATAGGTCTCTGCAATTATATTTGTGGTTTTTTAAACTTTTATAGCTTTAGACCTCATCTCAAGTGTGCACATTTGATGTATAAGTATATTCAAATTTTGATTAGGTGTGGCAACAGGAAAGATTGTTTTGCAGTACAGATCCTTCCCTTGGTAATGTAACAAGTTGTCTGAAAGACAGAAAATCAATCGGCTGTTGTTACGCAATAGCAGTAAAAAAAAAACCAACCCTCCTGTGGATGCAGTTTATATCAAAGAGCTGTTTTAAATGGTATCGCATATTCCACTGCTCATAAATAAAACCTAAGATTATAGTAGAAGCACAATCTTTTTGTACATGTGTTGTCTTTCCTACACATTTTAGCACAGCCCTACTCTTCAGTGGAAGAATCAAGCGTAATTACTTCCCTGAAGGATATAATATATTGAGAGAAAGCCTCTAGCCTTACCTGGACATGGGTTTTGCTTATGTATGAATGGAAAAGCCCGTCTGGTAAATGCAAAGCTTTGCTGGTACAAGTGCATTTATGCTAGAAATGCTTTTTCAGTATTTATTAGTGTTCCTGTATTGGTAGATCTCTTTTTGTGCAGACATGGTCAGTGATGGAGGGGAGAAGGAATGTAGCTTGTGCTAAGAGGTTTCTGAAATTAGTTGCTTCCTTTGCTATGTAATATGACAGAAGTACCTGTGTCCCTTTTCTGACCAAAAAAAAAGCCATTTTGGAAGTGCCTGCTGCCATGAGTGCACTGACAGTGTTGTAAAACCACCTGAATATGCCACTGAAAGCCAGTAGGGGTGAAATAGCAAAATGTCTGATTTCCCATAACGGTAAGTTGCAGTCCTGTACCTTAGCCGATTCTGCAAGGGAGGCGTTTTCACAGTCAGCTTTTTCTGCAGATACAGTTAAGGGCAAATGTTACTTTGGCGTGTAACTTCTGTTCAGTCAATATTTACGACAAGGCTAGACATCTGACACTTAATTGTGATCAGCTGGTATTACAGAGCTTTTTTCCCACTGTCACAGTAAGTGAACTTTAACAATCCCCTTTTCTTTAGGCATTGAAGGTGCTTGTGCACATATGTAGTGATTGACCCATTTGAAGTAAAAGAACAGATCATCTCATAAGAGTAATCCTTTCTTTTATCCCTGCAAACCTACTGTCCGTATCAGTCATAGGTATCCCTGCAATGCTGCTATTGTATGTCCATTTTTATTTAATGGGAAGGCTTTGTGCATATATTATGTATTTCTGCTTTTTTGTTCAGGATTTGAATTAAAAAAATGAGGCTACAAACTCTGCCATGATTTTTTTCCAAAATATTCCCAGTTACATTCTCGAATTTTAGAATTTATAAACATTAGTTTATACAATCTGTGTAAGAAACAAATTGGGTCTTCAGTCTAAAGATTTTTAGAAGTGATATTGCTCAGAAGCAGTCGTATTGTAAGGAAGACTATTTGTATCTTCAAATTTAACTGCTCTTTGTGCAGTTAAATCTACGTTAACTACGATCTTATATGTAAAATGACACTTAAAATTAATTCTGGATGAGTTTATAATCAGCTCCTGTCAGATTTTTAGAGCTGATTTAGTCGTTTCAGATTCTCTGCTGCTGGGACTCCACACTGTATGCTTTGGATGCCTATAGCAGGGGTAATTGTCGTCCTCCAGAGTCTTGCCACAAGTGGTGGAAGAATCTGCATTACCACCGGTGGAACCTTGCTCTTCATGGCACTTTTGGGCTGTTGCTCCTCTTTCTGAATGCAGTAGGCCTTGGGGGTAGGGCAGAGAGAGGCAGGCATGTTGCTGGCTCTCAGCCCCTGCATGCTTTCTGCTTGCAGCATCCTCAGGTTGCCTGCCTCCGCTGCCCAGGCAGGCAGGGTGAGTGCTGGTGGCCTGAGTGAAAGGAGGAGGAGTCAGGGCAACAGCTGGTGTTGGCTTTCCGCCTGTCTCTTGGGTAGTTGCTGGTTGGACTTGGCACCTGGAACGAGCACTTTTCTTCTGCTGTCCTGCAACATTATAACATGTCTGACAGTGCTTTGGAATGGTTTTGCTTCAATATAATCTGATTTTTTTTTTCTTTAACAGAGATAGAATTAATTGCTAAAGCAAGAGAAATAAATTTATCCTCTTTCTCTTATATCAGTTGTTCCGAAGATCTTGCTTTCTTGATCTCAGAAGCTACATTTTTTTCAAGACCTGACATAACGTGAACAAAATTATATCAGACAAATAGTCTCCTCACTTTTGTGTTGTAAGTTGTATAGCTCAAACTGTTCCTTCTGTCTTGATTTCTCTCTCTCTCTCTCCCCCTCTCTTTTTTGGGTACCATATTATTTTGCAGGTATCTCACAAGTTCAAGGCAAAGCTACTGTGCTAACCACAAAAACACTAGGTGAAATAACAGTATTATAATTTCATAATCTGATAATTCACTCCCTCTTACTATTTTTGTGATATATTTTGCCTTTTCTACCTGTGGGTCTAGCAGTCATGACGTGTCCTCACAGAACTACTACTGGGAGCCTCAGTGAATTTTCTCCACAGTTCTAAGATAGCAGTACTGCAAGATCAATGAACTTTATTCTGGGTACTGTCTTTGATTGTATTATCTAATGAGTTGATGAGGGGAATAAAGATTAACTGCAGTGACTTAGCTGGCAATTTTATTTTTTGCTGAACAAGGTTCTTGAAGAATTTGTGGTGTACACCTCATAAAGTGAATTCAAGATAAAAGCATTTCAACCATGTTGTCTTAGAAAACGAAACAAACAGCCAAATGTGATGGCCAGTTTCCAACCACTTCTTAACCGTAATCAGGTTTTTATTCAGTTTTATTTCCCCATTTTGGATATTGCTTCTTTATTTCACCCATTGCTGGGGATAATCTAAAACAAACATCAGTAACCCAGCACAACATCTTTGAATCTGTGTTTTTTCAACCATATGTATTGAAACTTGCAAAATCCTAGTCTTCATATGTTTTAACTTTAAATAAATAACTAGAAGAATACACTGTTTCCACTATGTATGCTCCAAGATATATACAGTAGAAAAAGTCTATGTAATTTTCTGGGTTTGGTGACACTCTTCTTAAGCAAACTGGAAACTTAGTAATTTCATTTTGAATTTGAAAATGAATTTTTAAGCATTCATAAGATCACTCTTGTGGTTAGCATTCTTCTGCCTTTATACTAGCGTTAGTTATTTACAGAGCGACCAATAAAGTGTTAGCCCTCTTTCACAAATAGTATTGTGGGACTACACTGTTAAAAGCTAGGCTTGGCGAAGTGGGAAATACAGCTACTGACAGAGACACGGGATCCTGGTGGGGACCTGGAGAGATCTCCAGCCCCTGCCCAGAGCAGGCTGAGACCAGGCTGCTCAGTGCTTCACCCAGTTCGGAACATGAAACGCCCAAGGATGGAGACCCAGCTTCACTGCTGGATTGCCCTCATGGGGAAAAGGCTTCTGCTTATCTTCAGCCTGAGCCTCTCATGTTTCAGCTTGTGCCGCAGCTTCTCGCCCTCCTGCCATGCATCGCTGTGAAGAGCCCAGCTGCGTCTCTTCCATCCCCTCCTGTCAGTGCTGGGGGTGTTAAGAATGGTTTTGTTCCCTTGCTCTCCAGTCTTTAGACCCCAACATATGTGTTAATTTCCCTCACCCTTGCCTACATCAGTTTTGCTTGAGTTCAGAACCGTATCAGTGTAAAGCAAACACTGAATTTGTGAAAATTGAATCATTGTAAATCTACATGGACTTACGTTTGGTCTTAGGTAAGCCAGGCTGTACAGACAAATCGGGGGCTATTGACTGTCATTACTCAGGAGTGCAGTTCCTTATGGGCTATCTTCCTAAAGACACGCTGTGATGAACTCCTTCAAGGCAGTGTAAGGCATAGGGGAAGGAGTATTCATCCCAGGTCTCTTGAAAGAGGTGTGCCAAATGTGGGAGATGTGTATTTGAGCCATATTGCTGCTCTTGCCTTCAGAGTTACCAAAGGAGCAGGGTAAGTGAGGTGAAGCAGCAGTGCAGGGAGCGTACCCTCCAGCATTTCACCACCCTGATTAAAACTAGTAGTGTAACTATCTTCAAAGGTAGCTCATGTATTCAGTGTTGGGATCTATCAGCGCAGCTGTTCGAGGTGGGATGTGGTTCTACTCTCAAGCTTAACTGCTATCTAAGCTGCTTACAGTCTCACTAGGCTTTTTGCTTTGTGCCTTGAATCAGTTTGGAAACTGGTTTATTTCAGAGAGCTCTAGCACAAGTTTGGTGCCTTCACGTGGTAGTTGTTAGCTGTATTTGCTGAGAAATGAGTCTTTAGAAGAAAATGTCCAGTCGGGCAAACAAAGGAAATGCTATCTGGCACATAGTACAGTATTTGTGGTATGTGTTTACTGCAGAAATCCCACTCTTAACGCATTTTTCTGTGTGACATTGGGCTAGTGAGCAAGTCGAATGATAGCCAACTTCTGCCTTCAATGGCATTTGGAGTTAAACAAGCAAATTCATTACCTTTTTCAAAAAATCACTTATGTTTGAATTTTGCAAGAATACAACCGTCCCTCTCAAACTGCACCCAAACTGTCATCAAACTTTTGGTTTGCAAGTGGTAGAGGAAGATCCCTACAGTGTTAAAACTCTCACTGAAAATAAACAAACAAGTGCATCTGTCTGGAATAAACTGTGTGAGAGGAGTATTGGGGAGTGGAGCTGCTCACTATGCTTTACAAACTTTGCCCTAGATGTTGCTGAGTTCAAGTATAATAAACACATGACTCTTGAGTCTCCAGAAAAAATTGCAGTTTACTGAAAACAAGAAATTAATCTTTATACATTAGATCTAATAGTAACACTGAGTAAAAGGCAGAGAAGAAGTTAACTTTGAAGTGAGAACTGAAGATCAGTGAAACAAATAACTCCGTGGAAGGTATAATGTGACTGTGGAAGAAATTAATTGAAAACCAGAAGATTTTTTTAAAAAATGAATCTTTATACATGGAATGCAATAGTAGCACTTTGAGTAAAAGGAAGAGGAGGGATGAGTTTTGAAATCAGAGCTAAAGTTATAATATGCTTATTTATGGCTGCAGAAGAAATTAATTCAAAACCTAAAGAATTATTTGCTACCAGATTCCAGAGCATTAACTGTTTCGACTTGATCTTTCTTGCTGGAGCAACTTAGGAAAGAAAATAGGTTTTGAGACATCCAGGGCCCAAGCTATTCTGCTTTGGTGATTTGTAGCCTTATATTCCAAAGTCTTCAAGTTGCAGTGCAGAATTAACACAGCTTGGTGCAACTGCCGCAGTACAGCAGTTTCCGAGGTCAGACTGGGGGGAAAAAGAAAAAAGGATCTGCTGCCCTCACCTGGGAGGGTTGGTGTCCAGTTCCACCCAGGTCTGTTAGGTTGGCCAGGACTGTCTCTCTGCATAATCTTAGACAGCCTATTGACCATCTTTCTGCATCCTTGGACACAAAAATACTTTGTAAATCTTTCCTTTTGGCAGATGTTGGGTAGCATTATTCATTGACTACAAGGAACAGGTTGACTGAATGTGATTTTGGCACAGCCTTCAGGATACTGAGAAGTATGTAGAAGCAAGACTAAAGACTAAACTGTAATTGGGGGAGGGAGGGAGTGCAAATGGTTTCCGTCTGAACACTTCAAAAGCAATCTGTTGTAATCTCTCCAAACTAGATTGGCAGAGTCATTTAAAAGTTAATCTTATATGTAATTTCTTAAGCTAGAAATACTGTATTCACACTTTTTTTTTTTTCTTTTAAATATACCGGTGAAGCATGCTAAAATTGATTTGAAAGAACTGTTCCATTTTATCAGCTATTTAGGGAAAATGCGAGAAAATAAAGTTCTTTAATACTAAGAAATTACTCCTGGGTGCTTGGTGTGAGCCCAGTTTGTGCAAATATGGCTCTGTTAGAAACACTAAATCATAGTTGTGGATGGCTGTAGCTTCATCCAGAGCTGATTCTGCAAGGTTTAGCTAAAAAAGATGCCTTCTGAGATATATTCTAATATATGTGCAAGAGACCCAGAACGTACATTGCGTTAGTACAAAAAGGGCTCCTCCATAAGCCATTTGCCTACAGCTGTTTCTCTCACTATTGTTTCCACATTGATTGAAACCTTGTTATTATTCAGTTGTTGTATTTTCCAGAATTTTGGCAGAATTTAAACTTTCCCAGAATATTTTACCAGCTTATATTTTATCTTCATTGTTCTTGGTTTGTGCTTTATTCTACTACTGTTTATACTTGCATCACCAATGTTGCATTTTTTTGTGCAGGGGTGCAAGGCATTTCAGTTAAAAACTGTTAGCATTATATGTAACTGTAGTTTTCTGACATAATTTATTTTCAATTAGGTGAAAATGAAATCCTTGAAACTCTATACAATATTGCAAGCAAGAACAAGATATGGAGGTCTTACATAGGCATGGGTTATTACAACTGCTCAGTGCCTCAGCCCATTGCACGGAATTTGTTGGAGAACGCAGGATGGTAATGTACCACATTTTCTTTTTGAATGCATATGTATAAATATACATTTGAAGGTTGTCTTATGAATGAGCATAGACAAATATACCCCAAACCTTTTTTTTTTACTAAGGTTTTCATATGTTTGATATTGATGTGTAAGTGTAGGAACTGTATTACTCATGCTGAAGCTAGGGAGGAAAAAGAGTACTTTTGACTTTAGAAGATGCTTTTTCGGTAAAATATTTGATTTTTGTGACTTCTATTCATGGCTCCTATTTATTATGAACTAAAACAAGAGTATTTGTTTGCTTTAAGGAAGCATACAGACTTAACTCCTAAACTAAAGTAATTCTTTCCTAACTTCTGCCTAAATTTAAAATGGCTCCCTCCTCCACTAGTGTATGCAATTTTGAGTGGAGCTGGTTAAGTACTATGCAAACTCTGATTATGGTTTTCTTATGAGGAAGTACGAAGCCTTGAAAATTTTAAAGGCTCTTCTCTTGGTATTTCTTTCTTGATTTTTTTTGAAATCAGAGACCTTCAAGAGTTTGAATGTGTAACCATAAAGTATGTTCTTGTCTGAACAAATAATTAACTGGTGCCTGAGAATAGGTAGACAACAAAGCTTGATAATTCATTTATGAAGAGGCTGAGAATATTGTACTTTGTCCTTATCATCTAGCTGATGTTTCAGTTTTTTGGGACAAGCAAAAGAATATCCAATCTGACAGACTTGAATTTGAATGTTATTGGTCTGTTTTGTTTTTTTTTTTACTTAAATGTAAAAAAGAAAATATTGTAATGCATTGATTTATATCTTATGAACAGCATTACTCTAAATAATAATGGGGTTTTGTCTCTTGATGGACTTTTCCTGGCAAAGGCACTAAGGCTTGATTAGAAATACTCATTTAGCATTGACATTTCTCTAAAGAACTGTAACGCAGAAACGATGCAACAGAAAAACTAAATTTAACATGTAGTCTCACTTTCCAACAGACTGAATGCCATTGATATGCTGCATTGTCTGATTTGGTTTAGAAGTTCCCTTATCTCTAGTCAGTAACATCCTTTTTTTTGTACTGTATTAAAATAATAACTGTCATCTTTGTTAATGAGCAATTTTTGTTTTAATAAAAGCAGTATTTAGAAGTTATATATAGATATTAAAAAAACCAGCCAACCAAAGAGTCAGATTAGTCAGTGTAAATAGCCATTGTTACTTAGATGCTATATTTTTTGTACTTTGGGTTGCCATAAATGGGTCTATGTATCTGCAGACCTCCAAGTCTATGTATTTTTAGACTTGTCTCCACTATTTGCATCTCAGTCTCTCGAACTGACGAAAAAGTTGCACTGTTGGGACTCAAGGAGTCTATGTAACACATCTATACAAAGCTTTATTTGGCCTTATCCCCACCCACTTTTTGTGACATACGCAATCTAAATATTTCAGTACATTGCCACAAAACAAATAATCAGTTGCTAGAGGCAAAAATAAGAACAGTTAAAAAGTAAGTGGACCAAAATGAAGTGCATATTTCTAAATCCTATCAAATTACATTGTGCTAATGAAACGATTGGGAGAGTGTATCCAGAAACCTGTTCTTGGAGTGTCCAGTAAAGTCAAACTAGATGGCTAAAAACTAAACTTTTAGATGGCTAAAGTGAAGGCTAAAATGTTTGTTGGGGAGAGGGTGTATGTGTGTGTGCATCTGTGGAAAAGCAACTATACCGACTTTATGGAAGCCGTTTAAGAAATCAAAACTCTCCTTACATCTACTGAGTGTGTGACACTTTCTTCTGCTAACGCACTTCACATTGCAGCTCCAAGGGAAATGCTGCAAGCGCAGGCTTATTGTATATGATCAGTTCTGCCTCTCTCACATGACTTTGCCATTGCGTGGCATTTGTTAGAGCAAGGCTTGCACTGTAATACAATATAAGTTTATAAAAGATTGTTTGTAGAAGTCTGTGAACAGGAAAGTGAAGGACTTCACAGTATTTAGGACACTTGGGCTTGCTAGGAGGAGGTAGGAAGCAAAGGGGTAGATTTCAGGAGGAAACTGTTTAGAACAAAATGTATTTTCGGCTGAAAATGAGACTACTGACCCACGCTGCTTTCTTTAGAAGATTACCACAAAAATCTTCCCAAAGCTCTGATTCTGTTAAGAAAATACTCAACGCTGTTGGAGTTTGAAAACTTTTTGAAGCATTTGGACAATGATCTATAATATCCCTGTTCACAATAAAAGCTGAATAGCTTAATTACTGTGAGATAAAACTGTCTGACCAAAACTATGCACTAATAAGTGCCTGGGAAGTCAGCATTCAGGAATTTCTTGTATTGGTAGCTTTAGGAAAGCATAAACATCCTTTTAAGTCTGAATCCCCTTTTAACTACTTATGCATTCATGAAAGAAGCTATTTCAAAACACTTGGGGTAGATATTTTTCAGATAACTTTTTATCCAAAGAATACTTTAATTGAAAATTAAAGAACAAGCAGAGAAATTTCTGTTGTGGACCTAAAATGCTGCAGTTAAAATTCCAGCCTCCTACGTGAGGGATTTGACTTAGTCACAGAAGGTAGAAGATAAGTATCCCTTATTTTTGATACTTGATTTCCTTTTGGTCTTGGTTAATGGCTGCTAACACTGCCTTGTTCCTAGCAATCTGTGACTAACAATTCCATGCTAACATGGGGTGAAAGTCTTAGAAGTATTTTCCATTTACTACTTAGGTGATATCAGCAAAAATATTAGCCTGTTTTTTCCAAACAAATAAATAGCAGGCCAATGGGAAACTTACTTTATCCTTGGAACATCTCAACTCTAAAACGCAGGCAGAAGGATTTATTTTGGGGCATACCACCCGTTATGTGACTTTCAGCACAGACCCCTCAAATGTATGACTACCTGTCATCTGTCTGCTGGTATGGATGCATAGTCCTTATTCTGCTGTACCCCATGTTAACATATTGATTAAATTTTTTCACACCAAGTGTGCTGAGCTCTTTCTCTAGTAGCATACCAAACTAATTCTGTGCCATGAACGTAAATTAATAACTGAAGATGTGAAGAACATTTGGTTTCAGAAATCAGCTTACATATCGGCTTCTTATTAACATATATGTCAAAACAGTGTGGTATTTATTTTTGGGGCTTAAATGGATAAAAATACCTATCAGGCCTTGAAAATCAAGAAGGCCTTTAAAGTCACGCTGATACCATAAAACGGAGCATGATGCAGAGGTCTCCAAAGTACAGCTCACTTGATTCCTTTGTCCCCAGGCATTAAATATGTAAAAATAAAGTACCTGTACCAAGGACATCTGCAATCTTTACATTGGTAGTGTAACTTATTAAACTTATTAGCTAGTAGCACTCGGCACTTACGCATTGCATTCTGAAAATTACTGCATACCATGCAAAAATCTGATATAAACAATACACAGCTGGTTTCTACTTGTAGATTGGATACAGAAAGCTGCACAAGCAACTACAAAGCACACCAAATTGGCATTAAATTCAGTGTTTATGCTTCAACTGGAAACTGGCACATCTCCATGCCCTATCATAAGACTATCCAGCTTTCTCAAACCCATGAGTGAGATACTGGTTTAGGAATACCCTTATAACTGCTCTTCAGAGATGTCAAGTGATGCATCTGGAACTCTATATACAGTATGGCATTTGGGAATTTTACAGACTGGATGGAATTGCTTGCAGTTGGATGGCTCCTAGTTGTACAGCCTTACTCTACTATCCCTCTACACTGCAATATTTATATATATGCATATTTAACTTAAATACAGCTTTTTTGTTTTGTTTTATTTTGTTTCAGTTTTGGCCTTAACAGTGATGTCCAGTCCATAAAAGACAGATAATTTAAAAATTTCATGTATTCATGACTGAACTTAAGTCTCAGTTTCCAGTTTTGTCAGATGTATGAATTATCTTTTTTCTGTAGCTCATGTATATTAGTTTTAAATTCTTGTAGTGGTCTGTCCTTACTTTAAGTTCGTTTCATCTTATTAATTGTCAGATCTTAAAAAGAATACTCTGTATAACTGAAAATCCAAATCAGTTCTAGTTCTGCCATTGCATGAGATTAGTCTTGCAGATGTCTAAAACTGCAAGAACATAATTTATAACAAGATAAAAATATTGTGTTGATTGTGAATACATTAACTTCCCAGAGATTCAGTCAAAGCATAGAAAAAAATCACTAAGGAAGATACATGGTGAACTGTTTTGCTAGAACTTACTGTATATTAAGAAATAAATTAGGCTTAGTCTTAGATCTTATTGACTGTACACTTTCAAATACTCATCAAGAACTAGTTCATTGAATATTGCTTGATAATGGAGTTTACTGAATCTTTGTGTGGAAGCAAGAGCTACCTTTAGTATAAAGAAGCAGTAATAGTTAATCTTGCAGTTAATGTATAGTCTGTTTGTTTTGTTGCTAAACCTGAAACAAACAACTCCCAAGTACAAAAGCTTCTGCTCTTTCATAAGCCAGGTCTTTTGATGAGTGGCCTAGCTTTTGGCTGAAAGCATGCTTCTTAGATACTTCCTGCTTTGATGCCAGGTTTTCTTTTAAAACCTTCATTGGTACCTAAAGTTGGTATTCACAGAAGTATTTTTGAGAGTGGGTTGATGCAAAGGGTGGAACACTAAACTAGAGCAAAGAGTTATAAAAGCTATGAAAACTGAAGCCACTTACTACCAAACTCCTGAAGGTCAGACACTGTCTCGAGAAAGATGCCAGAAACTTCTCATGGAAGGTTTCTTTTGTATCATGAACTGTCTGCCTTAATTGGCTTGGGAGCGTTTGTCTGCAGAAGTACTTTTGGTCAGAATAGATGCTGACTGGAGATCGTATTTTCCTCCAGTTTGATTGAACAAGAGGCCGTTTGTATTTGTGTTCCTTACCACGATGGTAATTCTTGCTTTTCATTTTAATGCTGTTGGTACTGAACTTGAATTATGTGCAGAATAGCCACTTGAACAAACCTAAGCAGAAGAGAGGGGGTTTGTGAATGTGAGATGGTTTAGTGTGCTTTTTAGATATTTGATTTATATAAAAGTCTACTTTAGAAATTACTTTTACTTTTAAAGTGTTTGCTTTTAAATTACTTTAAAAGTCACTTAACATGTAGTATAGATTCAGGCAGAAGTCAGAGTGGGGACTAAAGCCAGCTATTTGAAGAAATTGTGGAGAAGTAAGATTACTATATTAAAAGATTTAAATGCTTAGACAGTGCCAAACAACCTTCCAAAAAAAGAAAAAGTGTTTAAATAAATGTTTTTATGTTATAAAAGGTGTCTTTACCTGTACAACTGTTAAACTTCATGCACTGTAATTAGTGGTAATACTAAAATTCAGGATTTCTTGGTTGAATTTTTTCTGTCCTTTCCAAAATTGGTTGGGTTTACTTCAACTGTTTTTACCATTCAAAAGCGTAACATTAAAATCACAAAGCTTCATTAATTCTGTTTTGTAGTATAGTGTACTATCCCAACTATGTGGAGTAGCATTGAGGTTATTCAAGGGAACCATCAAATTAGCAGCTACTTAGTAGCTGGTTAAGAATAGATTTATTTATTTATTTTACACAATATAAAAACTTTATTTAAAAAATCTTTTGAGCATAAACTATGAGTGGAAATTCTTGAGGCTTTTTAAATAGGTTTCTGGGTAGCTGATTTGAGTGGTCTGCTTTGAAGCATTCATTGCAAAGTCTATCTCTAATGATATAAGATAAAATCTTAGGAAAGGGGGTTCTCATCAAGTAAGGAGTTATGAACGTTACTCACATCTTAAGAAAGATGCTTTGTCTTTGAAAACAAAATAGAGAGTTTTGCACCACATGAACAGCTATGATTGTAATGTCCTTTAGCAAAATTTGCAGCCAAGTTAATTTAAGTATTGCTTCTCTACTACTGATTTTTCTTTTTTTTCTACCTTTCTCATTTTGCATCAGTCCCTAATTAGTAACAGTTTAATGAAGCAATGTTTTTGTTGAACAATAAAACCAGTATACTCAACTTTAATTAACATCTCACTTATGTTAACTGATTATTCTGCACATACTAACCAATGAGTCTTGATTTTATTTTTCTTCCTTTGCACTGAGTAATATTTCTCTAAGGCATTTCAATTAATCTCAATGCTTTAATTCTTATTAGTCTAATTCTAGTTCCTCCTGCAAGTTATAATGCAAAAAAAGGGCTTTAGCTGAAATAAAATGAGAAAGTAGGATTGTTAACTTGAAGTACAGAGGAGTTTCTTTTATTAAGCAAGAAAATTCATTGTTCATTCAAAGGAGTAAGGAATAACTCTTTCTATTGGTGAGAACTGAGTGGGCAGGGGGACCATTCAGAAACCAAATCTTTATACTCCCTGATTGAAAGTTTATCTGACAAACTGAAAACTGGGTTTAGCAGCGATGGAGAAAAAAAAAATATTACTACTGAGATGAGCAATGTTACATGCAGCCCAGGACATGGTCTCACTTGTGAACTATGCAGTCAAGTATATAATGATGAGTAGTTTAGTGACAGTCTTGACTAAGAAACAGGAAAAACCTTCAATATTTGGGAAAATCATCAGTATTTACCCTATTTGGTATATAGTTATTGCTTTCTGTCACTGTACTGAATAGTATATGTGAGAAATTTGAGTGCGTGTATCATTTAAATAGACAGTAAATACTTTAGCATCATATATTACACTTTGAGTTCACTTATTGAGTATGTCCTTCTTTTTAGCTCTTCCATTCTCTTCTTCAGGACTTTTTTCCTACCTTCTCTCTTGCATTACTATTTTATTGCTCCTCTCATCTTGCTCTACACCGCAGGTTCTGCAGCTTGTTCTTTAAAAATCTCTGTTGCTCACCTTCTATTGACTTTACATGGCTTGATCTTCCAAATACTTCAGTCTCTTTAAAGATTATACCTTCACCCGTAAGCATTTTTCAAAAGTCTAGGGCTTACTACCACCCTTTTGGGAAAAAAACTGTTGTTTTTCTTCTATTGCTAGAAAACAGAGGCCACGAGTGTTACCACTTATCACTTGTTTTTGGCCGCTACTCTGAATTCAAACTGGCGTAAAGTCTGTCCTAAACCACCATGGAATCCAGTGCCCAAATTGCCAGCTGTGAGAGGAGAGTCTCATCTCTGTTCTTGTCTTTCATCCCTGGACCCATGCTGCTTTATTTTTCTGGACTGTTATAATGGAGTGTTTCCCTTAGATTGTTGCCTTTTCTAAGGAATTGCTTATGTTGCCTCTACTGTTTTGTTCTCCAGATGACAACAGATAAAACTCACATCAGTCTCACCTTCCTTCACTAACATATATGGAAACTGTCATTTCACAAGAAGTTGCGTATTTCTGAGCTTGATCCTGTGAAATGCCGAGTGCGAAAGGCACTCCCATAACAGGGGAGAAGACTTAGCAAGTAAAGGGCTTCAGAAACAGTATTGAAAGATAATGGCAATACCTAGATATGATTGAACTAAGCATTCTCACTTGGATATTGTGATTTGACTCAGTTGTCCCACACTCAGCGCCTACTTCCCCTCTCCCTTCCCCAAGATGCACTCACACCTCTGTTTTAAAAGTAATTTCTCTTTTCAAAATGGAAAAATAGAATTTTTCTCCTGTAAACAGCCAAGTCAATACCAGAAGAGAAAATATTCTCAGGCTTCCAGGACAGTAATAAATTACAACCATCTAAAAATAACTGTTTTCTAACAAACTTTTATGTTAGTGAATTATGCTTTACACTTTGTTTTTCCTATGACATAGTTCAGTTACATATTGGCATAATTTTGTCACACATTTATTTTCCTAGACCCAAACTCAGAATTGTTTTCTTATAGGGTTACCCAGTATACTCCTTACCAACCTGAGGTCTCCCAGGGCAGGCTGGAGAGCCTGCTAAATTACCAGACTATGGTGTGCGATATAACAGGAATGGATGTGGCTAACGCGTCTTTGCTGGATGAGGGGACAGCTGCAGCAGAAGCCATGCAATTGTGTCACAGGTACTGTTTTTAAATATATGGTTAAATCACAGCAAGAAGGAATTTTGCAGTTTGAAAGGCATCTCTCTTGTGTAGGTACGGATAGGTGAGTTGGTTGAAGTTGAGTGTCACCTTTTCACTGTGAACAGATCACTAAACAACAATAGCCCATGTTATTAAGCCCCCAGAGAAGTTCCCAGTGTTGATGTGAATGTTTAACTCAGACTTCTAAGAACTTAAGAAACTAAGGACCTAGAGACCAGGGGAAAGTCTAGAGCAAGGAAGACCTACCCTTCGTGGAGGAGTGTCAGGTTAAAGAATACTTAAGCAAAGTGGACATACACAAGTCTGCGGACCCTGATATGATGCACCCATGAGTGCTGAGGGAGCCGCCTGATGTCATTACAAGGCCACTCTTGATTATCTCTGAAGACTCATGGCAACTGGGAGAGGTGCCTCAGCACTGGAGGAAAGCAAATGTCACTCCTATCTTCAGGAATGGCAGGAATGAGAATGCAGGGAACTACTGGCCGGTCAGCCTCACCTCGATCCCTCGAAGATGATGGAACAACTGCTAGTTCTGGAAACCATTTCCAGGCATGTGAAGGACAAGAAGGTGATCAGGAGCCACCAGCATGGATTCATACAGGGGAAGTCATGCTTGACCCACCTGATAACTTTCTACAATGACATGGCTGGCTTGGTAGATGAGGGGAGAGCAGTGGGTATCATCTGCCTTGACCGTCTCCCTTAAATCCTCACAGAGAAGTTGAAGAAGTGTGGGCTGGATGAGGTTTGACTGAGGTGGATTGAAAACTGACTGAATGGCTGCACCCAGAGCATGGTGATCAGTGACAATGAAGTCTAGTTGGAGGCCAGTTATTAATGGTGTACCCCAGGGGCAACACTGGGTCCAATTAATGATCTGGATGATGGGGCAGAGTGTATCCTCAGCAAGCTTGCTGATGATGCAAAACTGGGAGGATGGGCTGATACACTAGAGGGTTGTGCTGACATCCAGAGGGACCTTGACAGACTGGAGAAATGGACTGACAGGAACCTCGTGAAGCTCAACAGGGGGAGGTGCAAAGTCCTTCACCTGGGGAGGAAGAACCCCAGGCATATGCAGTACCTGCTGGGGGCTGGCAGGCCGGAAAGCAGCTTTGCAGAAAAGGTCTTTCGGGGTCCTGGGGGACACCAGATTGAACACGAGCCAGCAACGTGCTCTGGTGGCAAAAGTGGGGAATGGTATCCTGGGCGGCATTAGGAAGAGTGGTGCCAACAGGTCAGTGGAGGTGATCCTTGCTGTCTCCTCAGCACTGGTGAGGCCACACCTGGAGTGCTGTGTCCAGTTCTGGGCTCCCCACTCCCCACTACAAGAGAGACATGGACACACTGGAGAGAGTCTAGTTGCCCTGCCCATGGTACCAGCCCAGCTGCTGGCACTCAGATACACACCCGCTGCTGCTGCTACCACCACAGACACATGGCCCTCTATGACTGAGGTGCTGCTCCACTTGCTGGCACTGAAGTCCACTCACTCCAGTCACTCCAGTTGCTGCACCATGGACATGTGGATCCTCCGTGGTCTGACTCCAGTTGCTGGCACCCAGACAGCCATATACACCCACCCCCTCCCAGAAGTACAGAGCCCCCTCACCCATGAAAAGAATCGGAAAGGAATTTAAGAAGAAGAAAGGACAGACTGCACTAGCTGGGTGCCAGTGCATCAACCAGCAACTGTTTATGTGTTACTGGCCCTGTTTACCCCCTTATTCCTCTGTTTTCTTATACTTGTTCCTCCCAGAATCACTTAGCTGTATCCCTTTTCCCCTAAACATCTCATAATAAGCCCATGCAATCCCAAAATGCTCTTCCCCTGCATCCCATAATGTCTCCCCCCATGGGGGGCCCAGAGAGTGTGTCTATCTGTGTTAATTAGTTAATTTGAGTTCCCACCTGCCTTGGGGCCCTTGTGCTCCTCTGTGCTTGTGGGGGTGGGTCTCTGTTGGGCTGATACCTCCTGTGATGGGCCTGGGAGCAGCAGGGACAGGGTGTTATTTGGCCTTCCCCGCCTGCCATTGCCTCTCTGGGCGGGTGCAGAGGAGCTTTTATCGCATAACCTAACAGTCTGTGGCATGAATCTCTTGTGTCCATGAACGCTGAAGATGTGAATTGGTTTTTTCCACTAATGGTTAAAAGGAGCTTTAAAAACCAGTGAAGTACATCAGTCCTAAGTTGCTAAAAGTGAAACTGTTACTGGTATATCCAAATTCACTTTCAGGGATCTGTATTGCAGGGGCATTTGAAAGGGATCTGCAAGTCAAATGAAGTCTGAGAGATGATTGAAGGTTACTGTAGAACAGTGTATCAGGCAGGAGATTACACAGTAGAGACTGTGTTGTAACTATTCAGTTGTTCAAAGCATCAGTCTGACATAAAATCATGTTTACCAGAGAAAACTAGGCAATTGTTTTAGTCTCAATTTTACTACTTCGCTGTCTCATATTTGGTTATCCATATTTGGTTATCTGTATTAAAGATTACAGTTGTATTCCTTTAAAAGAGCAAGTGTGTGTGAGGCATTCCTGCAGCTTCTTAAGTTGGGTCCTTGTTCTGTTTCATAGTCCGTTTTAATTTTTGTCACGTAAGAATCTCATCTGAGTGTCTGAAATGAACTTTCTTATTTTAAATGGACAAGGAACTTCATTCAATCTTACACTTCATTTGGTTATGATAACCAAAATTTACAATTGCCTTTTAACTTAGGAAAACTCTCATTTAGAAAACCAATTAATTTTATTTCCGTGGAAAACAATCTATTCTTGATATGTAACCCTTCTTTTATTCCTTTTCTTTTTAATAGGCACAACAAAAGAAGGAAGTTCTATGTAGATGCCCGATGCCATCCTCAAACTATAGCAGTGGTCCAAACCAGAGCAAAGTAATGTTTTTCTCCATTTTCCACCATATCTTTTCATTTACACTGAATCATTTTTCATCTGTGCCTCTTCACCATATACCTAACATTTTTTGAATATAGGATTATGCTTTCTTTGCTAAACAAAAGCAGAATTGTGTTAACATTTGGTATTGCTTCTACTTTTCCATTCAAATACAACTGCAAAGTAGTTAAAGATGTTTAGAAAGAGACTCAACATATGATAAAAAGAAAATACTTAATTTCCCCTTAAGTTGTTTGTGCAAATATATACATTTGGTTATTGAATTCAGTCTAGTAATTTTTTGTCACTAGGAAATGAGTTACCCTATATAGGAAAACTTCTCTTTTAATGAAAACTAAATCCATTTTAAGTTTACAGTTTAAAGTAACCATCTTCTAAAAATATGTCTTGGTTCTCAAAGTTAAACATGCTAAAGCAGCAAAATGTTGCTATCAAGTAGCTTATGCATCCTCTGTTCTGCTTTACTCCTTATTTCTGCTAATGGTATCAAACGCAATTATTCTTCAGTACTATATACCATGACATGAAACTTTCTCAATGTTTAGCACTGCAAAGCAGGTTCAACTCTCTATATGTTAAAGAAAAAAAGTCATATATAAGTTCATGAAAACATCATATTAAGCATCGCACCAAGGCAGGATATTGGTTTGAATATGTTGTCTTCTGCATTTTTTTATTTTCCAGTTATACAGGTGTTATTACTGAGCTCAGATTACCCCATGAGATGGATTTCAGTGGAAAGGATGTCAGTGGAGTATTATTTCAGTATCCAGACACTGAAGGGAAGGTGGAAGACTTCTCTGAACTTGTTGAAAGAGCTCATCAGAATGGGGTAAAGTAAATTTTATTGGTCTCACAGATTTCAATCTGATGCATCAAACAGCTGTAGTCATAGAAACTGTTATATGAGATGCCATCTAAAGTATTGCTCTTCAGCCCCATGCAATTGATAACCATTACAATCACTACACCTCAGCTCTGTGCAAGTGATATGGAACTGTTTGGAGATATATCTTGTTCAAACTTAGCTCCCATACAAACACTGTTCCTTCAGAAAAGAGGCTAACTGCTCTGTGCACTTCTGTTCTCAGACTCTCGCCTGCTGTGCTACTGACCTTCTGGCTCTCTGTATTCTGAAGCCTCCTGGAGAGTTTGGGGTAGATGTTGTCCTGGGTAACTCCCAGAGGTTTGGCGTGCCACTCTGCTATGGGGGACCCCACGCGGCATTCTTCGCTGTCAAGGAAAATCTAGTGAGAATGATGCCAGGCAGAATGGTGGGCGTTACGAGGTAAGGGCGCCCTTTGCTGTTAGTGTCTTCAGGGAAAATAGAAATAAAACATATTATGACCATGTTGTGCAGCCTTTATGAATAACAGCTGACCATGGTGTTGTACCGAACACCTTTTTTCTTGAAAACTGGAAGAATAAAAGTTGCTTTCAATTTTTAGGAAGCAAGCTTAAATAATTGCATTTGTGTGGAATGAAGCTGTGAACTGTCTGTAATGCTTGCTGCAATGTAGGATGAAGAGACAACTGAAACAGCAGAGAGGATTAATTGTGATAGCATGAGGCCTTGCAAGCTAACTTACTCCACTTATTCTGTACTGTTACACATTTTTCTCTGACACCCAGTCATTTAAAACATAAATGGGAAGAAGTAGAAAATTCACTGAACCTCCCAAATAATCAAGAAGGAACTTAATCTAGTTCAAATTTTACTCAAGCTTAAACAAAGCAGAGAAATAGTGTGCAAAAACGTGCATGTAATTCTTGTTATTGGTGACATATTTTGAATTTTGACAAGATGTCTAACTGGGAATAGTAGAAACGCAAAGTAACTGTCACTGGGAAGACTGCATATATTTGGCACAGAAGCTATTCAGAAGTACTTCAGTAACGGAAATAACTAATGACATTAACGGTTATCAATAAGCTTAGAAATATTTCATTTATATAGTAATATTCCTTCAAATACATTTTTAATAATCTTGCTTATTCTAAGGATATCCGTAGGCTTTACTCATAGTCCTGAAATCCGATCCCCAATTCAGATTTTGATCAGAAGTCTGGTACAATCTTTTACAAAAGAACAGTAATTCTGTTTATTAAGGTCATGCTACTGCTACTCTATGACTACACCTAGTTTAATATTTTTAATCTACTTTCATCTTTCTGCATCTCAAGAAAGTTGGAAAAGAAAGTGTTAAAATGGAAAAAGCTACGGTACTTTCTCAATGCAGCTTTCTGCCATGGATTTTTTAAAGTTTTTGATCACAGAATCACAGAATGATTGAGGTTGGAAGGGATCTCTGGAGGTCATCTGGTCCAACTCCCCTGCTCAAGCAGGATGACCTAGAGCCAGTATCCCAGGACTGTGTCTAGATGTCTTTTGAAGATCTCCAAGGACGGAGACTCCACAGTTTCTCCGGGCAACCTGTGCCAGTGCTCAGTCACCCCCACAGTGAAAAAGTGTTTCCTGATGTTCAGGAGGAACCTCCTGTGTTTCAGTCTGCACCTATTGCCTCTGGTCCTGTCACCGGGCACTGCTGATAAAAGCCTGTCTCCGTCCTCTTTGCACCCTCCTTTCAGGTATTTACAACATTGATGAGGTCCTTCCTGAGCCTTCTCTTCTCCAGGCTGAACCGTCCCAGCTCTCTCAGCCTTTCCTCATAGGAGAGATGCTCCTGCCCCTTCAGCATCTTTGTGGCCCTTCACTGGACTCTCTCCAGTACCTCCATATCTCTCTTGTACTGAGGAGCCCAGAACTGGACACAGTACTCCAGGTGTGGCCTCACCAGTGCTGAGGAGAGGGCAGGGATCACCTCCCTTGACTTGTTGGCAAAGCTTTGCCTAATGCCGCCCAGGATACCATTTGCCTTCTTTGCTGCATGGGCACATTGTTGGCTCATGTTCAACTTAGTGTCCCCCAAGACCCCCGGGGTCTTTTCTGCCAAGCTGCTTTCCAGCGGCGTGGCCCCCAGTATGTACTGGTGCATGGGGTTTTTTGCCAGGTGCAGCACTTTGTACTTCTTGTTGAACTTTCAGAGGTTCCTGTCAGCCTGTTTCTCCAGCCTGTCAAGGTTCCTCTGGATGGACTGATGATAAACTAAGCTGTATAGTCAAAATCCCCAAACAACTGCTAGAGTAAAAATTATTTCAGTATCATACAACTGGTGTGCAAGTACTTGAGGCAAGTAGTCTAGCTATTCAAACCCTCACATACGTACATATATATATATTTTTATATGTATCAGTACATAGTTTGTCCATTTCTCTTTGTGGCTGTTCTGAAAGATTTCATAGTTTTAAAGGATATTAGGTTGGCTCTTACCTCTCCACTTTTAACATGTTAGGAACCCTACAAAAGGACCTCTTAAAGGATGGATTGGCCAGAGCCCTTTCAGTTACCTCATACAACCTTGTTGGACGGGTTATTTTTATATACAAACTCAATATGCTCTTACTTGACATCATTAGAAAAGATGCTGCCTTTTCAGTGTTTGTTCAAATTAAGTTCTGGATTACTATTCAGTTAAAACAGTTGCAATAATCTGTGGCATTTTAAGGCAAATACCAAGTTTTGGTGTAGTATGCTTCGAAAACTCACTGTGTGCTCTACCTGACCAGACACATTTGCCAGCCATGATGTAATTAGAAATCTAGAGACTTTAGTCTCACTCTTTGTTCACGGCTGTCCTGATTTATGCTTTGTTCTCTCCAGCATCTTTCTGTCTCTGAGGATAGATAACTAGTTTCAGATTAGCATGCATAAAGCCAAATGTCTTAAATTACTGTAATTTTAAAGTAACAGAAGCAACATTTTTGCTTGTGACTTAGAGATGCAAATGGAAAGGAAGTGTATCGTCTTGCTTTGCAAACACGAGAGCAGCATATCAGGAGGGATAAAGCTACCAGCAACATCTGCACAGCACAGGTAACTTGTCATCCTTTATTTTCAGTTGTAGAAGGGAACAAGTTAAACCATAAGATTATAGTCCTCACATCACATTAATTTGAGTTAGCTCTCAAAACAGTAGGTTTTACTTGAAAAATTAAGAACATTGAAATATACTGGTGTTTGTGCATTTGTTTTGAGTCCTTTGAAAGATTGAATCCTGCTTGAAAACAGGGTATTAATATCTGTTTCCTTTAATAAAGACTTTAGCCCTTAATGCATGCAGTGTTGTGAGTCCATCTGTTTCATAGGGTGAACACCACTGAGTAGTGCTGTGTTTGTTATGAATAAGACAGATTTCTTAACAAAATGGAAGGGAATTCTAATGATCTGAAACTGCCTACTCAAAGCAAAAAAAAATCCATTTTTAAATTGTAAAACTTCTTGTTCAAATTGTCATAACTTATTTTTTTGTCTATGTGATTTGATGCAAAAGTATTACATTGCCAAAGTTCTATCTTTACAGGAAAATACCATGATTAAGTAAGTAATTATCCAAAATAGTTATCTTCAGCATGCCTCCACAGATCTTCAGCCAGACAAGTTCATAAGTTTTTCTGCTCTTGTCAATGCTGTGCTCATGCTCTTAATGCTGTGCCAGATTTTGCAGAGGGATTATTAATATTAAAATGAGCTTAATTACTTACTTGGTGTTCATGACATATTCCATAAATATTTTGTACCAGTCCTAAACAATGAGTTTCCTATGAGACTAGCTTTACTTGAGAGTCTTCAATGTCTTTGTTGCAGTAGTTGAATTTAAGTTCATGTTGATTGCTGACACAGTTACATTTCAAAGGGCATTGAATTTATAATCAGTGCTTACAGTTTCATAAAAGTATTTTGCCTTTCCCACCTTTTATTTTGTAGGCAACAGGTAATCAAGTACAACATCAGCTGAGGATATGTGGTTGTCCCTGGGTGCTAAAGAAACTTTCCACTGAACTAACGTGAAGTAATCTTTGATAGTAGTAGTCGTAATAACAACAATAACAGTAATAATAATAATAATGATGATGTCCTAAACTGTATTTGGGTCCTAGGCTCTTCTGGCTAACATGGCAGCCATGTTTGGTGTATACCATGGACCTGATGGATTAAGGCATATTGCAAGACGGGTACACAATGCTGCTCTAATCTTGGCTGAAGGTGAGTATTTAATGTTTGCAGAAACTGTTTTTAAATCCTTATACCTCCTTAAATAATGCATCTTCTTAAATAAACTTATGGGGTTTTTTTTACCAACTGATGTGTGTTCTTTCAACTCTAGAGACAACACTTTAATACAAAATTCATAGCTAATGTTTTTGGGTTTGTGTACTTCTGCTGATGGCATCCAAGAATTAGATATCTATGTAATATGAGCTTGCAAGCATTACTTGTGTTTCCTTGGGAAATTAATAGAAGCCTACACAGCGAGTCTCTAGGTGATAAGATTCAAATGTTGTTTTCCAGCTGCAAGCTCTGGATTTCACTGACTGGATCATCCTAAGTTTACCCACAGAAATCTGCACAGAATATTAATAACATAGCAAAAATAAGTAATAAATGCGATTAAAGAAATAGGAACATTTCAGTTAAGTTGGGTGGAGCATCCTACCTGCTATGAACACTGAACTCCCAAAACTTAACAGCTGACTGAAGTACAGAATCTGTAGCAGAAAATAATGATTGCAGCCGGACTATGTGGTCTGGTAGGTTTTATTCACTGGCATGACTATCATTGCTGTCAGAAGGAGCTATGCAGAACTGGAATGCTGAGAATTGAGTGACGATTGCCACAATTATCCATGCTTTATTTGCCGGTTTAGCTGGAAGACCTTTTGCTGCTGTGAAAAGCACTAAGACTCTAAACTTTGTTATGGCAAGCTCCATGACGGTTAATACCCATTTATATAATAAAATTTCTCCTTCCAGTCTTGTGATTTTGTCTTCATTGTATTCATATACCAGTTCTGCTACTGTATATATTACAAATTTGATGTGTCAGAAGGATCTTCCCTAGACTCAATCTGCATTATTAATTAGGTCTGAATCTGATATAGATGCATTTCATGCGCAGTGACATATCACTAAAAAGCTGCTGAGTTTGCTGCTCTGTACACAAGGGGAATATTTTGCTTTGTTATGTAAAAGCATTTACTTATGAGATTGATAGTGTTGCTATGCAAGTACTGTGTAAGCAAGCAATACAGTATGCAGCTAATAGAATTAACTTACTGTTTTTTATAGGTCTCAGGCGAGCTGGTCATAAACTACATCATGATCTGTTCTTTGATACCTTGACGATCACGTGTGGATGCTCAGTCAAAGAGGTTTTGAACAGGGCAGCTCTTAGAAACATAAATTTTCGCATTTATAGTGATGGCAGAGTAAGCAACTCCCTAAGCCTTTCAGAAATTTTGTAGAATGACTTTTTCTGCATTAAGTTTCTAGTCCTTACATGTGCTAAACAGAACAAAATTACTTAAGACTTCTTGTAATTTGCTCAGATATATCAGTCAATTATAAAGATAATATAAAGAATTAAGTTGTTAAGTGATGTACTGAACTTCCAGAAATAATCATTGTATTTTCATTTTATGCCTGTTTAAAAAGATTATCTAATTGTTTCATATTACATATGCCACTAAGGGCTAGAATGGAGAGACTCTAAAACTTAATGATGAAAGGCAAGGTGACCTCCAGAATTCAGGCCCTCTGGCAGTGTTTAAAGACAGATTGACATCTAAACCACATTTTGGTAGGCACTAAGGACTTTTGGCAAAGTCTAATATGTTCTGTAAAATGGGATGGGGGGAGGAGGTGCAAAATGAGCAATTTTCCTGTTAAATGGAAAACACTTAGAAACATTAGAAGTGGGGTCACAAGTCTTGAAGCTTGTGGGCCATCTGGCTTGGATAGTTTAGCAGGGGAAAGGTAGGAATTGGAAAATTTTATCTAAATAAAATAAATTTACATATCTATTACATAAAATGAAGTGACATTTACATTTTTCCTCCAGTGTTTCTGGAGTATTTTTTCTTGACCAGAAAAAATATACTATGCCCCTGGAATTAAGAGCTGTGAGTAATTACTGTTGCTTTTATCCATAGCTTGGAGTATCACTTGATGAAACTGTAAATGAGAAAGACCTAGATGACATATTATGGATTTTTGGTTGCGAGTCTTCAGCTGTAAGTAGACAATAGATAATACAGATTAAATTATCTGAATGTTTCAGAAGTTTAGTGAAAAGCAAACCTGCTCTTGGGACAGTGGATGTCTATATGATGACTATATATTAAATACTGAGAATTTCAGATCCTCTTTTAAAGAAAGAGGCAGTATGAGATAACGATTTATGTAACTGAGTAATGCCATTTTCTGATTGTGACACTTAGTCCTTTTGGTCAGCTTGGGTACCTTGTGTTTAGGCTGTTACTTGTTTTGTGAGGGTTAGGACGCGGTGGTCAATTATTTCTCTCCCACTGGAATTTTTGTTGCATGTCATTAGTAATTAGCAGCAATACTTCTAAGATGCGGACTACAGACATCTGTACCCAGTTTTAATATAATGCTGTTATCATGCTAGTATATACAGGTATGTATGCTAATAAAGTTTTTTTTTACCTAAAAAGCAGATTAAGTCTTGAGGTAAGCTGGTAGTATAAGCTAGTTCTGATGGAAATTGACTGTGAAAAGAGAAATTTCCGTGAAAGTATTTGACTCCATGTTTCTTTGTGTCAAAGGAGCTAATTGCTGAGGGTATGGGCGAGGAAACCAAAGGCATCCTTAGCACCCCACTTAAGAGAACTTCCAAATTCTTGACACATCAGGTTTTCAACAGGTTTGTGAAATTGCTGTATATCTGATATTTTAATGGAATCTGAAAGTATCTCCGTTCAAAAGTGGTACTGGAGTCAGTTAAGGACAGTTTTGTAGCTGTATTCACACAGTCACACATTACTCTGAAATAATCTATTTATTAGCATTTTCAGATATCTTTCACATTCTAAATGAGTAAAGCAATACTCATGGTCACATGGGGGATGTGTTTTTCCATTAATCTGCTACATTGTACAAGCTATTATTTGAGGACGTAGTATCAGCAGATTACTAGAGCCCTTATATTCCATATTTGCTGATAGCATTTATGAGCAAATGATAATAGGCATTTCTCATCCACATTGCTATTAGCAAGCATAAAGTACTGATTTGGAAAGAAGTACCTAGTATATATTAAAAATTATCCTCAGTCTTAATTCTTTTTTTATGGCTTTTCTTATGTTAGAGCACAGATCAACCAGCAGGTATAGCTAATCTGCTTGCCTTAACACCACATTTTCTGTTCTCCAGCTATCACTCTGAGACAAATATTGTGCGGTACATGAAAAGATTAGAAAACAAAGATATTTCCCTTGTTCACAGCATGATTCCTTTGGTACGTATTTACCAAAAAGAAAAAATTAGGTACTTATATACATACTTACATATTTCAATAAATACTGACAAACATATTTGTATTTTTAGGGGTCCTGCACGATGAAGCTCAATAGTTCAGCTGAACTTGCAGTAAGTTGCAATAATACTGTCTTACTTAAGACCCACATGAGTGAACTATCTAGCCAGTGTTGTTGTAGAGAAGTAAAGATTGCTTTTGGTCTAGTACTCCAGCTGAGGAGGCAGTTTCAGAAGTAGCTAAAGTCATCAGCTCCCTTTTCCACTAGGAAAAAAGCTCTAAAAAGCACAGTAGGAGTACGACAACATGACAACAGCAGGAGAGTGAGTAGCTTTGACAACTCCATTCTGAAAAAAAATATGAAACTAATGTTTGGAATTAGGTATCACAGTCCTGTTCCCTCATGTGGTGTTGCAGTACCTAACTTCTATCTGCTTTACAAATCTTACAGTCAAATCCTCTAGAAATATGGGAAGAGTCAGGCGGGACTGGCAATTCGTGCTTCCTTGTCAGTTTGGATTTCTTAGGATAGCACTCCTTTTCCCCAGGTGAGGAGGTGGAGTCCCCCGGTATCTTCATTTTTCTAGCTGGTAGCAAATGAAGCAGAGCCTTAGCCAGGCTGTTTGGATACTGACTGACTTTTTGACTCTGAATGAACTTCCTCTACTCTCTCCCTATTGGCTTCTCACTTTGATCTTTCACTAGGTTTCATTTGTCCACTTTCTCTCAGTGCCTTCTCTATGTCTTCTCCCTTCACTGTTTTCTGTCTTGTATATTCCCTTCTAACTAAAATGGGTAGCAACAAAACTGTGTGAAACAAACTGAGTGTTACGTACTATTCCACATGACTACTCTGTTTGCCCTGTGATCCCACAGCTCTACATAAGGGTAGGTGACCTAGAAGGAGAAACTAAGGATTTTTAAGCATCTTCTGAATGTTAAAAAAAAAATTATTGGAAATCACAGAGTCATATAATTGTTTAGATTGGAAAAAATCTTTAAGACCATTGAGTCCAACCATTAACTTAACACTGCCAAGTCTACCTCTAAATCATGTCCTTAAGGGCCTCATCCACAAGTCTTTTAAATACCTTCAGGGATAGTGACTCAACCACCTCCCTAGGCAGCCCTTTCCAATGTCTGACAACCCTTTCAGTGAAGAAATTTTTCCTAATATCCAGCCTAAACCTCCCCTGGTGCAACTTGAGGCCGTTTCCTCTTGTCCTATTGCTTGTTACTTGGGAGAAGAGACCAACACCCACCTCACTACAACCTCCTTTTCACGTCGTTGTAGAGAGTGATAAAGTATCCTCTGAGCCTTCATTTCTCCAGGCTAAACAACCCCAGTTCCCTCAGCCACTCCTCACTAGACTTGTTCTCTATACCCTTCACCAGCTTCATTGCTCTTCTTTGGACACGCTCCAGTACCTCAATGTCTTTCTTGTAGTGAGGGGCCCAAAACAGAACCCTATTTGAGGTGCGGCCTCACCAGTGCCAAGTACAGGGGACAATCACTTCCCTAGTCCTGCTGGCCACACCATTTCTGATACAGGCCAGGATGCCATTGGCCTACTTGGCCACCTGGGCGCATGGCCAGCTCATATTCAGCCGGCTGTTGAGCAACACCCCCAGGGTCCTTTTCTGCTGGACAGCTTTCCAGTCACTCTACCCCAAGGCTGTAGCATTGCATGGGGTCGTTGTGACCCAAGTGCAGGACCCGGCACTTGGCCTTGTTGAACCTCATACAACTGGCCTTAGCCCATCGATCCAGCCTGTCCAGATCCCTCTGAGAAGCCTTCTTACCCTTGAGCACATCAACACTCCCACCCAACTTGGTGTCGTATGCAAACTTACTGAGGGTGCACTTGATCCCCTCATCCAGATCACTGATAAAGATGTTAAACAGAACTGGCCCCAATACTGAGCCCTGGAGAACACCACTTGTGACCGGCTGCCAACTGGATTTAACTCGTGTTCCCCACAACTCTTTGGGCTCGTCCATCCAGCCATTTTTCTTACACAGCGAAAAGTACACCCATCCAAGCATGAGCAACCAGTTTCTGCAGGAGAACGCTGTGGGAAACGGTGTCAAAGGCTTTGCTGAAGTCTAGATAAACAACATCCACAGCCTTTCCCTCATCCACTAAGCGGCTCACCTTGTCATAGAAGGAGATCAGGTTAGCCATGCAGGACCTGCCTTTCGTAAACCCACGCTGACTGGTCTTGATCGCCTGGTTGTGCTGTACATGCCGCATGATGGCACTCAAGATGATCTGCTCCATCACCTTCCCCGGCACCGAGGTCAGACTGACAGGCCTGTAGTTCCCTGGATCCTCCTTCTGGCCCTTCTTGTAGATGGGTGTCACATTTGCAAACGTCCAGTCAACTGGGACCTCCCCAGTTAGCCAGGACTGCTGATAAATGATGGAAAGTGGCTTGGTGAGCACTTCCGCCAGCTCCCTTCGTACCCTTGGGTGAATCCCAACCGGCCCCTAGACTTGTGGGTGTTTAAATGGTGTAGCAGGTTGCTAACCATTTCCCCTTGGTTTATGGGGGCTTCATTCTGGTCCCTGTCCCTATCTTCCAGCTCAGGGGGCTGGGTACCCTGAGAACAATTGGTCTTACTATTAAAGACTGAGGCAAAGAAAACATTAAGTACCTCAGCCTTTTCCTCATTCTTTGTCACTATGTTTCTCCCTGCATCCAAAAAAAAAGGCAGATTCTCCTTAGCCCTCCTTTTGTTGCTAATGTATCTAGAAACAATTTTTATTGTCTTTTACAGCAGTAGCCAGATTAAGTTGTAGCTGGGCTTTGGCCTTTCTAATTTTCTCCCTGCATAACCTCATTACATTCTTGTAGTCCTCCTGAGTTGCCTGCCCCTTCTTCCAAAGATCATAAACTCTCTTTTTTTCCATAAGTTCCAGCCAAAGCCCTCTGTTCAGCCAGGCCACATCCTACAATCAGGTTGGGAACTTCTCTTGCTGCACAAGAAATGTTTGATTTTATTTCAGCACAGGGCAGCTTCTTTCCTTCATAGAGTTTAAAAACAAAACAAAAAGTTGTCTGCAGAATTTTTTCTTACAGCACATGCTTTTTTTTATTAATAGCCTATTTCATGGAAAGAATTTGCCAGCATCCACCCTTTTGTGCCTCTGGATCAAGCTCAAGGGTATCAGCAGCTTTTCAAGGATTTAGAGAATGATCTATGTGAGATTACTGGCTATGACAAAATCTCCTTCCAACCAAACAGGTAGGAAATTTTTTCTGAACATTTGTTCCTTAACATGATTCAAAAAACTTATCTCTAAAGAAAATGTGCAAGCCAAAAATGGAATAAGTTTCTAAAATTAAATTTGAAAAGAAGCCTTGAATGCAAAGTTATGAAAACAAGATTTGTTTTTTTCAAAACAGCAGAGCCTTATTTTGTCTTGTCTCTTCTAAAAGTTTAATGATTTGGTCTTTTCTATTCTTTTAATCTTTTTTCCCGTGTTTTCCTCTCTATGAAGGCTGGTTTATCCATCATTGCTTGCTTAAAATTGTGATGTTACTGATAGCCTCCTATGAGCTAAAATTCAAGATTTTAAATAGGAATAAGCTATATGAGCTGGCAACTATATAATTGTTGAAAATGATATTTGATGCACTAGGTAATACTAGGTTTGACTGAAGAATGCCTAGGATCTGCATGCTCACAGAAATAAATAAAGCAAAGCTGAATGAGTACTGCTGCAGCCTATTTATGTCTGTTAGTGGTTTTGATACAAAATGAGCAGCAAGGACTTACTGTACACTTAGGATGTCACTGAAGGAGTTCTTATGTTTCACTGCGTACACTTTACTATGCATTTCCATATTAGTTTGCCTTTCTGTACATGGTCCCCTGATAGGTGCAGAAATGGCACTAAGAGGATTTAATATCATAGCGTAAGCACATAAAATGGCATAACTTTTTTCATCTACTGTTTGCAAAAGAGCCAAAAGCTGTTAGTTAATGCTTGTCCATTTGTAATTTAATCCATGGGATGTGCTTCTTTTAATTTGCTGACACTTGCCTAAAGCCATTGAGAAAGATTAGGGCTGGACAATTTCGGACGTTTCAGTAGAGACCTGGCACTTCCTGGTTTGTGTGCTTGTGTAACAGGGTTTGTGTTCCTTTTGCAGTGGAGCCCAAGGAGAGTACACAGGTTTGGCTGCAATCAAAGCTTATTTAAATGCAAAAGGAGAACGTCATAGAACTGTAAGTGTCAACGCTCGCGTGGGGAAGAGCTTTGGGTGGGAAGTGGAGAAGGGAGAGTTGATACAGCAGCTGGGACTCACCTAGAGAGAAACTAGGTTGTGTATCCTCACCTGTGACAAGCTTTCAGTATTCCCTGCTTCCCTCACGGATCATAGGTACCATCTTAAAAGTCTTTCTTTACTTTACAGACAGTGGGAATGAGGAAAGGGGACTCCCTCAAAGGGTGATTGTACTGGGTCTGGCTGGGATGGATTTCATTAACTTTCTCCATAGGAGCCCATATAGTGCTGTGCTTTGGATTTGTGGCTAAAGCAGTGTTGATAACTGAGGGATGTTTTGGCTATTGCTGAACAGTGCTGGCACAGTGTCAAGGCATTCTCTCTTTCCTGCTCTGCCCCGCCCGCTGCCCCCCCCACCCCGGGAGTAGCCTGGGGGTAGACAAGAGGTTGGGAGAGACGCAGCCAGGACAGCTGACGGAAACTGACCAAACAGGTGTTTTATACCATGTAATGACATGCTCAGCAATGAAAGCTCAGGGAAAGGAGGAGAAAGCGGGGAAGTTTTGTATGGCATTTTTCTTCCCAAGCAACCATTACATGGGCTGAGGCTTTCTGGGAAGTGGCTGGACATCTGCCTGGCCACGGGAAGTAATGAATGAATTGCTCTTCTTGCTTTGCTTGTGCACATGACTTTTGTTTTCCCTATTAAACTGTCATTCTCTCAATCCATGAGTCTTCTCACCTTGCTTCTATTTTCTCCTTGTCCCACGGGAGACAGGAGTGAGTGAGAAGCTGTGTGGCTGTTTGGCCATTGTCCGGGTCAACCCAACACAGTCCTTTTTAGCACCCAGCATGGGGCCTGAGGTAATGACAGTCTTGATCTGAGCATGTTAATTTGTTAATTGGAAGGCTCCTGTGTGGGTCACAGAGCTTGCTTGCTTTACTGTGTATTAAAGTCTAGGGCTTTTTAATGGCTGCTTTTGGCTCTAGCTGTTTGCTGTGCTGCTTATCAATGTATTTCACTGTGCTTGGAAACGTTTTGATAAAAGCAATGGCCGTATGCCCAGACTGGCATACAGCCCTGGCTGTGATGCTGTTGCTGTGCTGCATGAGCTACCTTGCAGAGAGAACAAGGGATGACACCTTCCTCTTCTCCTCTGGGGTTGATGTGTCCAGCTTTGTTGTGTGGGCTCCTGAGTTTTTTGTACATCCTTATGTAAGATGTTTGATCCTATTATTATTGTTGGCATGTTGTTGGGTGTGTGGTAGTTGGTTTGGTTCTGGTGTAAGAGTAAACAACTTGTTGAACTGACAGAGAAACGTGCCCCAAGGCAGTTGATCCCTGGGTGACAGCGTGTGTAGGAGGGTTTGGGCAGGTGGGTGTTATCACGCCCTATAACCTGGGATTTTACACCTGAAGAGGTATGCAATCCCATTGAATTATTGAATTGGCACACCGCATGGTGGAAGGGTGCCTTGCCTACCCCAGTGAGACCCAGCAGCTGCTGGCAGTGTTTTAGGGCTTGGCCTGTGCCTGTTGGGCCTCTGTCTAGCACCATCACAGCAGCAGGGGAAAGTGGGCCTCTACCTCTAAGGACACCATGGTTGACACAGGTACCCAAACCTCACCCACAGTGATTGCACCAGTAGTAAAAAGGAAACTGGCAGTGGAGGTCAACAGGACTGTACCATCAATTCATAAAGGAGAAGGAGGAGGAAGGGTCTGATCAGGAAGCCAGTCCTTTGGCAAGGAAACGTAAGGAGGAAGTGATAGAAGTCATCCAAGAGGCAGAAACCACCTCATCCCTAACCCTGAGCAAGCTCCAAGATATGCAAAAAAATTACGCCTGCCAGCCAGGCAAGCATACTGCTGCCTGATTGCTCAAATACTGTGATGCTGGAGAGGATAGACAGCAATTGAGGGTAGTGAAGCCCAGCAGCTGGGATCCCTCGCTAAGGACCAGGGAATCAACAAAGAAATCAGAAGACAGTTGACAATCTGCAGCCTCTGGAGGTGGTTCCTGTTGAGTGTGAGGTGTCCTCTCAAGGGTGATCTTGTCAATTACAGTTGAACTCCTGCTGAGGAAGGTGTTCAGTATCTAAGAGAATTAGCAGTGGTGGAGGTGGTCTGCAGTGACCTGGACAACAAACAGGTCTCCACAGATCTGTATGACAACTAGTACACGTGGGCCATGTAGAGGAGGTCTGTGCAAGATGCATCAGTGTCATATGCCAACTCACTGGTGATGATGGACTGGCCACATTTTGAGATACCAACTGTGGAGAGACTGACTTGCTGGTTCCAGGATGTTTTAAAGAGAATCCCTCCACTTCTCATCCCCACAGGCAGTGTCTTGGCTGTCAGGGGTGCCCTATAGAGTCAGCCTCGCCCTGCCAGAGGGAAAGGGAGCCCCAGGTGCACACCACATGGCACCCTCTGGTTCTTCCTGTGTGGCTGGAGTAGGACACAAGGAAGAGGGACAGCACACTCACCTCAAAGCTATAAGCCCATGTACCTGAACTGCAGGGGAAGACAGCCGCGAAGAAGGGAGCAACCAAGAAGGCTGCCGCACCAGTTGCTGCCAAGACAGTGGAAAGCTACCAGCAGTCCCCCAGATGCAGAATAAGGGCTGAAAATGCCTCTCCTCCTGAATTTGGTGAAGGAACTTCTGGTCTGACACCACGGGAATCAGAGAGTGAATACTACAACCAGTCGTAAAGGGTCCGTGCTTCTGGATAGGTGGAGGAAAGAGTTAACAAAGTTTAATGGACTGTATGGCTTCGACAGCCTGGCACATTGGATCCACGGGGGTATAAAGCTTTGGTGGATACTGGTACACAGTGTACCATAATGCCATCAGGGTAGGAGGAGCGGAGATCCGTCTGAATTCTTGGAGTGACAGGGGGATGCCAACAGTTGTCTGTCTTGCAGGCTGAGGTGAGCCTAACAGGACAAATGGCAGAAGCATCCTATTGTGATGGCCCAGAGTGTCGATGTATCCTTGGCTTAGACTACCTCAGGGGAGAGTATTTCAAGGACGCAAGAAGGTACTGGAGGGCCTTTGGTGTAGCCACAGTGGACACAAAGAAGATTAAACAACTGTCTACCTTGCCTGGCCTCTCCATTGTAGGGTTGCTGCATGACAAAGAACAGCAGGTGCTGCTTGCTACCATGATGGTGCACCAATGGCAGTATCACACCAACTGACTCTCTGGTCACTATCTGTAAGTTGATTCATCTGTTGGAGAGCCAAGGACTGATAAGCAAGACTTAATAACCCTTAAATAGTCCCATAAGGCCAGTGCAAAAGTCTGACAGAGGGTGGAGGTTAACAGTGGACTGTCATGGCCTGAACGAAGTGATGCCACTATTGAGTGCTGCTGTGCAGGACAACCTAGAACTCCAATATGAACAGGAGTCAAAGGCAGCCAAACAGTATGCCACAACTGATATTGCCAAAGCATTTTTCTTTATCTCTTTGGCAGCAGTGTGCAGGCCACAGTTTGCTTTCATGTGGCAGGGTGTCCAATACACCTGAAACCGACAGCCCTACCTACCTATCAGTCTTTGACTGATAGAGACTGCACTGGAACAGGGTCAAGCCCCTGAACACCTGCAATACATGGATGACAGCATTGTATGGGGCAATACAGCAGAGGAAATGTTTCAGAAGGGGAAAAGAATAATCCAGATCATTCGGAAAGCTGGTTTTGCCATAAAACCAAAGCAAGGTCAAAGGATCTGCACAAGAGATACAGTTCTTGGGACTAAAACAGCAAGATGGACATTGTCACACCCCTGGGGCTGCATTCAATGAGATAATAACTATGTCCCCACCAGCTAAGAAGAAAGGAACACAGGCTTGTCTAGGCATTGTGGATTACTGGAGAATGCATACGTATGCCAGGTTACAATCAGCTTGTGAGCCCTCTCTACTGAGTGACCCTAAAGAAGAACTATTTTGAGTGGGGCCCTGAGTAGCAACAGGCCTTTGAACAGATCAAAGAGGAGATAGTTTGTGCGATAGCCCTTGGGCCCATCCTGATGGGACCAGCTGTGAGAAACATACTCTACACTGCAGCCAGGAGCACGGCCTCAGCTGGAGCCTCTGACAGGAAATACCTGGAGAAATACAAGGTCAGCCTTTAGGGTTTTGAGCTGGGGGTATTGAGGATCCAAGGAGCACTACACTCTGAAAAAGAGATACTAACAGTGTACGAGAGGGGCTGGGCTGCTTCAGAAGTTGTTGGTACACAACACAGCTCCTCTTGGCACCACGATTGCCTGTGCAGTACTGGATGTTCAACAGATGCTGCATAGAGTAAGGGGTAGTGTTGGTCATGCAACAGGCTTGGATGGGGAACCCCAGCCACCCAGGAATCCTGGAAGAGATCATGGGCTCATCAGAAGGCATATATTTCAGAGCATTACTCAAGAAGGTGACACATGTGCAAGAAGTGCCACCGTATAATGAGTTATCAGAAGGTGAAAAGCAGTATGGTCTGTTTAGCAGTGAATCCTGTTGTGTTGTAGGAAACCATCGGAAGTGGAAGGCTGCTGTGTAGAGTCCTACACAGCAAGTTGTCAAAGCCATCAAAGGAGAAGGCAAGACAAGCCAGTTTGCAGAAGTTGGCCCTAGAGATAGGTGAACGAGAAAAGCAGCCAGTACTCTATGTCAATACTGACTCATGGATGGTGGCAAATGCCCTGTGGGGTGGCTGCGTCGTTGGAAACAAAGCAACTGGCAGTGCAGACGTAAACCCATCTGGACTGCTGTCTTCTAGCAAGACATTGCTCCCAGGTAGAAAGCGTTACTGTAAAGGTATATATATACAGATGCTCACAAGCCCAAGGGCAGCACCACTGAAGAACACCAAAACAATGAGCAGGTAAACCAGGCTGCCAGAATTGAAGCGACTCAGGTAGACCTGGACTGGGAACTTAAGGATGAGTTATTCATAGCTCAGTGGGCCCATGAAACAGAACGATTTAAGGAGAGACCTAAAACCCACAGATGGGCTTGTGATCAAGGGACGGACCTAACCATTGAAGCCATCACACAGGCTATTTATGAATGTGAAACAGTGATTCACATCTTCAGTGAGATGGATCTAGGCCCAGATGTCCATGCCTTGAAAGAAAATGGGCAATGACAGTTTTTTGCTTTTTCAAGGTGGTATGACACTCCCTTTCCAGCTTTTTCAGTTACAAAGGGAACAGGAACTGATTATCTAAAAGTCATACTGCTTATAACGTCATATAACAACCAGATTAGCCCAGACCAAAAGTCTGTCAATCCCAGCACCCAGTCTTACAGTGGTCATTAGCAGACTGATAGACTCCTCTTACAACGAGGAGCACCAGGACGAAGCAAGTATACAATGATACTTACCCAGCACATGGCCCAGCTTCTACAGTTCTGTGGTTTGGGAACTTCCGGATCCAAAGGAATCCAGAGGCACTGCTTATGCATTTTTCTACAATTAAATCGGATCACTTGACCTCTTGTGAGGAACCTTCCAATATTTACAGTATCTTGGAGAAAACATTCTGTGGCTCCATCACCCATTATCATATAATCATATTTCTTCATAAGAAATGTTTCCTCTTATTTTTTTGAACTTGACATCTTACAATTTCCTCTAATAGCCTCTCACTCTTGAAAGATGATGAACAGTTCTTCCCTGTTCACAGCTGGCATTTCATGTGTTAATTCTGAGCTTTTTATTATTTCCTTACCCACCCTCATTTCTGTCTTCCTGGTTGGATTCCAGTTATTTGTTCATTCTTCTCAAAAAATCCATCTCATAGCTTTGGTTAACCTCAGAGCTGTGTCTCTTTTTCTTTGTTTTCTATTTCCCTTCTAGTTTTTAATGCAGTTGCTTTTTTCCCCCCAACACTGCAAGATCTTTTGAGTAGTGATAGGTTCAAAACTACGATCCCAGTTATGTATTGATAAGATTTGTTTTCCTGTGTAACATTCTAGATCTGTCTGGCTCCAGTATATTCTGTTTTGAATGTTGTTACTCAGTACTGTGGGTTCTTTTCTGAACTATGCAATCAGTTCTTTTAGTGACCTGGGTAATTTTGTATTAACAGGATATTTGGCATTTCACTGTATGTCTCCACTATAAACCACTTACGAGTAAGTTGAAATGCTGGGAAACCAGCACAGATATTTACAGTGTTCTATTAGGATGACCTTTCTTCAAAGTGAAAACTGACTACTTATCTTTTTGTTTCTTTCCTATGTTTTCATGAAATATTTATTCATGTGAACCTTCCCGCTTACCCCACTGGAAATCAGTTTAGGAACATTTTTTAGGGCCACATCAAATCTTCTTGGAAATCAGAGATTAGTTAGATCTTCCTCTTTCACACACTCATAGAGTTGGCTTTAAATGGTAGGAAAAAAAGTCCTTAGTGGAATAATATCCGTGTTTTCTGCACTGGATTTTATACTTTGCTTTGGAACTCATTTGCCTTCTCAAAATGGAAGGGTCACGGTCCTGAACTCCTGTGAACTATAACTTCTCTGTGAGGAAACTACATAAAATTCAATAGCGAGTGTTGTCTTGTTCTTTGTTTCTTTGTTGCATGCGGATCACCTTCTTGGAAATCAGCCACTCTTTACAATTACAAGCTTCATTTAGCGAGTAGTTTTACTCAATGGGAAGTGAAATTAGGCTGACATTTTATTCCCTGGACAGTTATCTTCTGATTATCCATGTATGCTTTGCTGTTTCTCTTATTCTGGGCAAGAAGATCCTTGGGCTTCTGTGAGGTCTGAAATGACCTTTTCTCCTGGGCTGGAGAAAGTAAGTAAACCAGCAGATCAAGCTTGTTGCAGTCGGCCTCATTTGGATTTGGTGCCCTCTCGTGGAAAAAAAGTATCGACATTATTAAATGACACCAGTCTGCTCACATCGGTCTGCTCTGTTGGCTGATCAGTAACTTCTGCCTACAGATGTGCCACAGTGCTTCCCAGCACTGGGGCTGAGATCCTTGTGTTTCCTTTCAGCACAGCTGCACAGTAAAACATTGACAGTTCACTGCAAGAAGAGCAAATATCCAGGTACTGAGACAGATGGGTCAGTTCCTTGGAATAGCTTTTAAAATAATTAAGGTTTGTCTCAGTATCACTAAGGAACATGAGGTAGAGACCATCGTGCAGTTTCTCATGAAAACTAAGTGCCTTACTGTCAGTTATTTAATGCAGCTAAGTTTGAGTAACTTACTTAATAAACTTAGTGAAATTAATCCTTCCAAGAGAATCATAATAGATATCCTCGCTGAATAAAAGCAAAGGATTTTTTTTTTGGAGAAGGTATATTTATTGTCTTTAGAAGGGGCAGAGTTCCTAGCAAATGTCTGAAATATCCTGAGCTCCATTTTCCTAACTAACAAGAACCTACATTTGTATAAGTAAAAGTACTTCTCTTTTTTCTTTTTAAATGAAGTGTACAGAGCATGTAAGTAGGTGTCTTAAACTTCTAGCCAAAATATTTCAGTCCAAATTTTTGTTTTGAATAGAATAAAAAAGAAAATGCTTTGGAAGTCAGCTGAAGATGTAGTGGAAAGTTGGAATTAGATAAGTTTTTCCTTTCAAGTCATTGTACATATGGAGACTGATTACTGTAAAAAAAATTAGCCTTTTAAAAAGAAGTGGGGTGAGAGGAAAGGATTTTAAATGTGAGATAATCTGAGATAATATTCTTAACTGCAGCCCTAAATATGATTTATGCAGCAAATGAAACTTTATTTCCCTAATGGGTATTTAGATGCTGATACATGAATGGATTTTCTTCAAAGAAAATTGAGTTGCATCCATCAGCACAAGTGGCAATTTGCTGGTAAACGTTCCCTCAGGATCCCTTTTGAAAACTTTGATAATGAGTTGTAGATGAGTGTAGACCATAATGCTTTAAAATTTTTTTAACTAGTTATACTTTAGCCCCTGCTTCTTTTTCCCTTCTAAGGTTTGTCTTATTCCTAAATCTGCTCATGGTACAAATCCAGCAAGTGCACAAATGGCAGGGATGAAGATTCAACCAATTGAAGTGGATAAAAATGGGAGCATTGATATCTCCCATTTAAAAGCAATGGTGAGTATTTAATTATCTTAAATTTGCAAGGCAGGAACAACTCCTTCTCTACAGGTAATAGTGTTGGCAGCTGAATCAGATTTTTCTTTCAGAGAAAATAGGGCAATAATAGTGAATACATGCTTGAACAGGGTAAGTAATTATTTCCTTTTTTTGTTCACTCAGACACTAGCCATGTGACATTCCTTTAATATGAGGAACTTTGGTGCAGGAGTGGCTCAGAGAGTCTTTCTAGACAGTAGGCTCTTTTGTAGCAGACCTTTTTGGTCTACATCTAGTATTTGAAATGAATGAAGCATGTTCATGAGCGTGCAGCATTTGAAACTGCACTTTAGCATTCGCTTGGCAAAGTTCAAGCCCACCTCTGCTGGGGAAGGTGTTGCTAGGCAACTTTTTTGCCTTTTTTGAGTAGATTGCCTGCAGGTGAATCCAAGGGATTAGTAGGACACATTTCCAAAAATACGTATTTGAGCAGGCTTTTATGGTAGCCATAGAACTGTATTGCTGAAAGTAGGGGTATGGTCATTAGTTCACATTACCTTGAAGGCCAGATGTTTCACTTGGCTTGTCTTAAGGTCCCCCACAGTGACTATTATACATACATCTTTTAATACCATACCTTCTTCCCTGATTTAAAGTTCTGATTTATTGAGAAAACACTCTTTTTCCATAGCTATTGCTTAAGGAAAGAGCCCAGTATCTTTTGCTGCCTATAAAGGACTTAGACTACTGATTGACTTGCTTCTCACCTGTAAAACACTTGATGACCTTAATTACATCTTTTTGTAAAATTCTTATCTTAAGGAGCTTCAATGACCTTTTTCCTCTCTCCCTCTCTGCCACCAGGTGGACAAGCACAAAGAGAACTTGGCAGCCATCATGATCACATACCCTTCCACCAATGGTGTGTTTGAAGAGGAGATCGGAGATGTTTGTGACCTGATTCACAAACATGGAGGCCAGGTTTACTTAGACGGAGCAAATATGAATGCCCAGGTACAAAATCTCCTAAGTAGATTTATTACAACTGTGAGTCTATGTTTCCTTGGAATAAAAATAGCACAGCAGTACTAAGTTCAGACCATAACACAGCTTCCTCACAAGATGGCACAGTGTTTGGCGGAAGAGGTGAGGTTTCCAAGAACAGTAATAAGAATTAGATGGTGAAAGTAATTCTCTTTTACCTGATTTTGCCTTGAAATATGTTGTAAGATGTATGAGTTGTTCACTGAAATTGGCTTAGTCTGCCTAATCTTTGTCAAAGACATTCTTTATAGACATGAAAAAGAATTCCTAAAGCATAAAATTACTTTTATTGATGCTTGTTTATGATGCATCATGTTAAAAAAAAATGGAAAAACATACAACATGTTTTTCAACCTATTTTTCTTGAATGAAGTAATAGGTCTTAAAATGGCATGTAAAGAATATTTTGAGACAGAGTATTCCCTTCACAGGTGGGTCTGTGTCGTCCTGGAGATTACGGCTCTGATGTCTCTCACTTAAACCTTCACAAGACCTTTTGCATTCCCCATGGAGGAGGAGGACCTGGAATGGGACCAATTGGAGTGTGGGTATCTCTTTTTTAGCATTTTCCTAAAAAAAAAAAAAAAAAAAAAAAATCCCTTAGTGAATATTCCTTGGCAGTTCATACACATACACACAGAATCGCACAGAATCACTAAGGTTGGAAAAGACCTGTAAGATCATCAAGTCCAACCATCAACCCAACACCACCATGCCCACTAAACCATGTCCCACAATGCAACGTCCACACGTTACTTGAGTCTACCACCTCCCTGGGCAGCCTGTTCCAGTGTTTCACCACTCTCTCAGTAAAGAAATTTTTCCTAATATCCAGCCTAAACCTCCCTTGACGCAACTTGAGGCCATTTCCTCTTGTCCTGTCATTAGTCACTTGGGAGAAGAGACCAATACCACATAAGTACAGAGCCATGAATGGGAGAGGTGTACTGTTGTTTGTAAACTTTTGTCCTTTTCCAGGAGAGTCGTGTGCTGATCTCATGAATGGTGAGGTTCATATGTATTCCCAGACCCTGACTTTCATGTTGGCCCTTTACTGTGTGTTGGAGAGCTTGCTTAGCAGGCTGTTTTCTGAGTAAATGCAGACATGATCTGTGGACTTTGAGGGCTGATATTTTACATAGTCCAGAATGCAGAAGTGGTACATGAACTACGTTAATCTATCGTATGGGGCAATCATATTCCTTTAAAAGAAAATAATCTTACTCTTTTAAAAAAAAATCATTTTGATTTGGATAGCTGGATGAGTATCTTGTGATAGGTTGAAAACTGAGTGCCATCCTTCATGTTATGTTAATAAACTTTCTGTTGAAGAAGACATAGACCAGACTTCCTGGAGGACTGTGTTTGGAAGGAGGGTGAAAAGAAGCTACTGCTGAAACTGTCCAGAAATGGTAACACAGGAACATACATTTAAGTTTTAAAATCAGTGTTTCTGTTTTAGGAAGAAACATTTGGCTCCCTACTTGCCTACCCACCCTGTCATCAAAATACAGCCGGATAAGGATGCACGTCCTTTGGGTACTGTCAGTGCTGCACCTTGGGGTTCCAGTGCTATATTGCCAATTTCCTGGGTGTATATCAAGGTGTGTAGATTTTTATAAGGAGTATCAGCTGAGGGTCTGTTTCTGTTTCAGCAAGTCTAAGGACCACTGGAACCACATGAACAGGTTTAAGAGGAATTCGTCGTAAGATGTTTGCACAGACTGAAATGCATACAACTATGGCACGGTCATAGGTTATTTACATCCTTTGAACCTCTTTGTTTTCCAGTAGGACAACGGAAAAGCCTATTGCCATCTGCTGCAATCGGAAAGGATGGCAGGACAACTGCTGTATCTATGCAGCCTGCTTAATTCTTCTGTCTCTTGTCTGTAGTAATTCTTGAGACAAGTGGATACAAGGCAGAAAGCTGCCATCAGGCTTGCCTTTCCACTGTCTCTGACATCAAAGTTTTCATGTTTAAAAGCTGCTTGGTAATTACTGTTCTTCCAAGAATATTTTTGGTTGTATGTGGCAGTATTGTTATACTGGACCTGCATGTAACATCTAACTTTCCAAAATCTGTTTAGTAAGAACTTGAATTCCAGGGGATTTTACTAAATTTGTTAGTTTTGGCTTTGGATGTGCAATAACTTGATCATGATCTATGTAATTTTTTAATGCCTTGCAATTTAGTGATAAGCCTACAAATACTTGTTTACATATATGGAAGTATTCAGCCAACAGAGATGAGTGTAGATGCAAATTCTGTTTCAGAAGAGGGTGTGCTGGCACAATGAGCAACATTCAAAGCTTTCCGTGAGAGCTGGAATGGTGAACGTAAGGGCAGTGTCATTTAGGGTACCCTGTGGCCAGTTTCATACTCTAACCATGGAAACTTCCGCTTCTGGGGAAACCAGCTTCTCTGGAATTTGAAATGAGCAAATATGAGCTGGTACAACTTCCATGGTGGCTTTTCAGCTGTGGGTAAAAATCACTTGTGACTGTAAGCTGGCTCCTATTACATAATATTTAAACTGTAGTCAATTTTTAAGGGAAACGGTTTCTTCACAATGAAAAGTGCAATCTGTTTACATTGTCCCATCTAAAGGTGCTACCTTGAAGGGTGTTTTGGCTTTCTCCTTTGCCAACTTAATTTCTGAATGCAGTGTTAAGAAATTCAACCACAGCTCAATTCCAGCACTGTCCTTTTGCAGTGCTTTAACAGAGAAGTAAATGCATCTGTGTTAATTTCGCTGTGGTCTTTGTTAATGCACGGTATCATCTGTGACATGACACCAGCAAGCAGAGTTTGAGTTGCTGGGATAATCTGTACAGACAACACACATAGCTTTTTGGGCAGCTCTCTGGACACTCTTTCCCTGGCGATAAGGACGGTGACAGGCAACATGTGCAGTTCTTACAAGTGTGCTGATGACACCCTTGAGTTCTCTCACTTTTCTCTATTCACTTCAGACCTGCTCAGTTTGAGGAAAGGTTTGGGTTGTTCATTCATTGATTTCAAGCAAAAACTCGTATACAGTAAGCAGTCTCGTAAGCTACGTATACTAAAATTGTTCTCAAATAATACTCAGTGCTTTTCTGTGAGTGTAGTGTGGAGAAGTGTAATAGCAGTGTGACCGCCTTAAAAATAGCCAGATGCATTAGGGTGCTGTTGTCTATCATGCTTGCCAGTATAAGAATACACTTAGCTTGCTTGGGAGTGTTTTGATATGTGTTTCTTCATGTCATTCTTCTTTCAGACAATGGGAGCAAAGGGTCTGAAACATGCTTCTGAGATTGCTATACTAAATGCAAATTACATGGCAAAGAGGCTAGAAAAACATTACAAAATCCTTTTCAGAGGAGCAAGAGGCAAGTATTTGACAATTTGCTTTCTTCTACAAAGCTGACTTTTTTTTTCCTAATGTAGAAGTTGGCTGGCAACGTGGTTCTTTTTTAATGCTATGTGACAGTTGCATCTCAAACTTCTCTTACGTTGCTCACAAGAAGAGAAATAACCTGCCACACTGCTTCTGTGGAGGTATTGCAATGCAACTGAGATACTTGGAAGTAGAAGAAAAAATACCTGTTTGTAATTAGATTGAATTATGATGGATGGAGTAAACCTTGGCATCAGATTGTGCTCCTTGAAGTTTAGTAGCAGATTAATGAACAGCAGGAAAAGGAGAAGGAACAAAGTTGAGACCTCCAAACCTCCCATAACCAATGGCACAATTTAAGAACTGAAAACAATTTTTGGCCCTGTACTTTCTCTTGCACACGCTCGCTGAAAAAAAAATGTTAAAAAAATCTCTCATTTCCACTCCTTATTCTCCTTTGTGAGATGGAGGAGAATCCCCTTGGCAGTGCAAAATACTTTAGCTACATTCTCGTTCCCTGATACGGCTCTCAGGTCTTGCAGCAGGACAGAAGTAATGAATAAGAGGTGAAAGCGTTATCTGCTAGATTAACTATCAGAGAATGCTATTTTGCTTGTTTAAGCTGAATGGCACCAAAGAACATTTGAGTACAATATGTATGCTGTTCAAAATATGGATCTTAAATTTAATGGCGTACACCTTGGCTAAACCTGCAGGTTGCATTTTAAGAGAATATATTACTTCCTCACAGAAATGAATGGAAGTTGCAAATTTTGAAGGATTCAGCAATGAAATGGAGCAAGGTTCTCCAGGATCGTGGATATAAATTTAGATAACTTATGTCTTTAGCCTCTCTGTAACAGCAGATTTGAGCTTTTCTCCGTAACATGGAACTGATTATCTTGTACATGGTTACTTCAAAATAGCCTAAGACCCAAATGGTGTTGGGCCACTGACAAATCCAGTTATTTTTCAGAGTACTTGCAAATTGTAGGAGATACTTTTACCACCCTTTTCTAGTTCTGATCTTGGAAATGAGGCTTCTTCTTAATGTGACATGGGACTTAGAGGGCCAGTCTTCAAATACTGAGTTGTATATCTTACCTGAACATTTCTTAGGTTTGAGTTTTTCCCCAAGTGGATATTTTTTATTTTGTCTTCTTGCCATGTTCTCCACAAAACCAATCAGAATAGACTGCTTGGTAGATTGCATTATTCTCCTAGTAAGTAAACATAGTGTACACTTTTTCATTTACAGGTTATGTAGCCCATGAATTCATTTTGGATACAAGACCTTTCAAAAAAACAGCAAACATTGAAGCTGTAGATCTTGCTAAGAGACTTCAGGATTACGGTAAGTCAAATGTCTTTTTTAAAAAATAGCAGCCTAAGTGAGAGTTTTCTAAATCTCTTCTAAAGGGAGCCAGAAACATTCTAGTCCTGTGCTTATGGGTGGTGAATCTGTCACGATCATTTCAAGTCTCCTCATGTTCATTAAGGGCTTAGAGAGATATTTGCATCAATTCAGTTGTAGTAACTACTTACAAGTCTGCTGCTATCTCCCCAGTTTTGTAAACTGCCCCTCAAATTTGCAATTACGTGACTCTTAACCATTGGAACAAGTGGGTTGGAGCCAAAACCTTACTACGTTTCCAACCAAAAAAAAGAAAAAAAAAAGAAAAAAATACTTTTGAAGTAGGATAATATGATTTAAATGCTTCCATCCTGACATAGTTCAGGCAGTTTTGTACACATACTCTGAAGAATCTTGATCGTGGCTACTCTTTGTCTGCCAGACAAGATGACCCATTGAACTGCTTGATCCTATGCAACTGTGCTTCTAATGAATATGCATAAAAGCTGTTAAAACCCTAACCAATACCTCATCAGTGAAATAATCCAAAGCCCAGTTGTGATACCAAAAAACCCACCCTTCCTGCTCTTTCTAAGTGGTCTGCTATGGCCTTAAATAGCATGCACTACTTTAAATAGACTTTTCAGTAGGTATGGAGGCGAGTTACATGGATAAGTTTAGTAAAGTTCCATCCTCTGCAGCTGAAAGTGTCACAAGGCTGTAATTAGCAGTAGTGCAGGAAGGGAATCATGAGGCACCACCTTGTCTTTTTATCTTGTTTACCAGTGCAGAAATCTATCTTTGCCATTCAACCTGTCATAAGAAGGTAAAGTGACAAAACACTTCCACTGAAATGAGCAGCAGGAACAGAAATAACCCAGGAAAGAAGCAATATACTTCAGGCTGAAAAGTAACAAAGGAAAAAGAGCAGGATTTAAGAGCATTTCATTAAATCAATATGCAACTCTGTTGTAAATAATACAATGGCATTACCCTTCAGTGTTAAAAACTAAGATACTTTAAAAGTCTGCCTTACCTCTACAGTACACTGCCAACACTACCAGTGAGTTCAGTCCTGTAAAGATTATGGAAATGGCTGAATTTGTGAATCAATTGCTAGCCAATGCATATATTAACTCATAACCTATTGTCAGTGACTGATTTCTGCTTTATCAGGTTTTCATGCTCCAACCATGTCCTGGCCAGTGGCAGGGACGCTTATGATTGAACCAACAGAGTCTGAAGACAAGGCAGAGCTGGACAGATTTTGCGATGCAATGATCAGTATTCGGCAGGAAATTGCTGAAATAGAGGAGGGCAGGATGGACCCCCAAATTAACCCACTAAAGGTAAGATGGCATGTAGAGCAAGTTACCAGCATCAGCTTAACCCTTGAGACTATGTGAGCCTACTTCCTGGTCTTGCAGTAGTCTCAAAAATACCTGTGTTCAACAGTGAACACATGAACTCTTGAAATTTGACTTTTTTAGAAACCTTAAACATTTTCAGAATTTGGATTTCGACTTTTTCAAATCAGAAGTCTGGCCTTTGCTGACAGAGCAGAGAAAGTTATTTATGCAAGCACATGATTTACAATTTTCGAGGCCATCTCAAAGTGATGGAAGATAGATGCTTATGTATCTGGTTTAAGAAGGGAAGTGGAATGACCTTAACACTAACAGTAAAATGAAGGTTGAATGAATTATTTTAGCAACTGCAGCACAAAATTGCTATAGGCTCAAGTTCTGTTCAACTCATGTAATGCTGTACAGACTACTTAAATACTGAGGGGATTTAGTGGAAAAGCTGGAAGCATACTCAAATCTTGGGTAGTATCTTCAGGCAAACTGAAAAAAATCCAGATACTGACTTTCTTCCTGTTTTAAATCTGCCTTTTTTTCCCCCCAAATAAATGGTATTCTCAAGAGACTCTCTAGACAGTATTTATTTATATGTAGTAATGTGAACTTGAAGGAGGGTTGACACTGATACATTCAACTGAATTCAGTAATTTAATGTCCTAAACATGTCTTTTTGCTTGTAGATGTCACCACATACTCTGAACTGTGTCACTTCTTCCAAGTGGGATCGTCCTTATTCCAGAGAAGTGGCAGCATTCCCACTGGTGAGTAAATAATGGGATCCTAGTGGTGTGGTAATACATAAATATGCTTTCTGTTCTGTGGTTTTCTGGTCAGTTGGCGACGAAGTGATCTGGTAGGAATAAAAACTTCAGAGCCATTTTTACTGTTGCTCAATTTTTATGTGTGTGAGTTCTACATTAGTTCCATTAGTTTTGTTTTTCAAGACAAGGAAAAAAAGATCTTAAAAAAAAGTCTCTACACATGAAGGGCAAACTTGGATTTCTAAATCTCAGCACTTCAATATTGGATATTTGTGTTGGAAACAGCATGTTCAGTTCTGACATACTGCACCAGGGGCTCCCAGAACAGAGTCCCACGTCCTGGCGTTCAAAGCTCAGCGCCAAAGAACGTGGATGAGGGTTTGATAAGTTGCATAGTCAGCACGGGGCAAGCCACACCAATGTGAGCCTGCTACAAATAAAGGTCAAATTGGAGCTGGGTACATCAGACTTCTTCAGAGTGCTACATAAAACTGCTTCCACAATCTTAACAGCTAAAGATATGTGTAACTAACTTTTCTCACCTAAAACTAATGTGCATCTATTTTATTGCTACATACTGTTTCACAGAGGAAGAATTTAACTGCACCTGTGAAGTTTGTCACCTTGTTTTATTGTTTATAAAGTTATATATTATATATTATAACTACCTTGAACAGCACAGGTCTTAGTAGTCTCCCCCACTTTTTCTTGGTTTCTATCCGTAAGCCAATTATTCAAAGGGTCATAGTTTTCTTTTATCCCATGACAACTGCTTCTTTGCAAGCATTTGTTAGAGGACATTGTTACACATTTTTTAAAATCTAAATATTCTTTTGTTCACCAACTCTATTACGTGCTTGTTAACTTTCAGTGACTGCAAATAGATCTGAAGTATGACTTCACTTTAAAAAAATCCACTTTTCCAGCATTTGTCATTCTTAAAACTTCTAATGTCTATTACAATTATGTAGATTTGCTTGGTAGAAAAATTGAAATAGTTGTTTCTTCTTGTGTACTTAGCCATTTGTGAAGCCTGAAAGCAAGTTTTGGCCCACAATTGCTCGCATTGATGACATATATGGAGATCAACATCTGGTTTGTACCTGCCCACCAATGGAAGCCTACGAATCTCCCTTTTCTGAACAGAAAAGAGCATCTTCCTAAGACTGCTTCCAGCTGCCTGGGATTCTGAGTCCATCAGGATGGCCTTTTCCTCCCAGACCTGATAGGGGATTTATATACTGTGTATATTTTGGATAATCACCATGTTTGTTAATTGAATCACTGCTCAGTTAAAATGTAAATACAATCAGTATGTTAGGTGTAAACAAAAAGTGATTGTTCCAAAGCAGTTGAAGTTGCCTTAATTCAGCATTTTGTCTGTTTTGTGCTGAAGTTTTAACAATTAACACCCAATTTGCAAAGTGGCATGACGATATGGTTAAAAAAAAAGTAGAAAAGATGCAGATGCATAAGGCAATAGTAATGAATATTAACTGCAGGAGTAATTGTTTATATTTTGTAAAAAAAGATGAAGTAGATTGTTTAATTTACTTCATGTATTACCACTAGCATTGCTAGTGTTAATATTTCATACTGGTTTTTGTACCTACTGATGTTAGTACTCTAATAAAATTGGTCAGAATTTTAAGTGTTGTCATGTTCTGAATTTTAACTTTTCAGCTGGATTTATCCAACAGAGCAATATGAAATTATGAAGCTTAAGTACTAATTTGTCAGAATTGCCACAGCAGTAACAGCTTCTACACAAAGCAAAATACTGAGATTAATATTGAAATAAATCTCTCATTTTTTTTTAGTGAATTAGAATGATCAGTTTTACTGAGCAGTAACAAATTTAACTTTTTTCTACATCACATAATTTTTTCCTTGTAGTTCCATCTAATTCTTTCCTCTTATTCCAGAGAAGGCATGAAACACCTTTTCTAACAGACTATGAACTGCTTAGTGTAAGTTAGATCTTGTCTAACAAAGTATTCTCCCTTCACAGTTTCTCAAATCTCTTGCTTTGGATACTGGCTTATACAGTGCACTCAACTTACTTTGTCATGTAAGTCTACACCTTGTGTAAAAACTGATTCACAGCTTTAGCTCTGGCCCTCCAAGAATACTGACAGCACCCTGAGACCAGAGCCCTACTACTACACACAGTGCCACATTCAATTACTCAGTAGCCAGAACGCAGACCTTAAACAGGAGCCTCTTGTAATCTGTTCCCAGTCAAATTTATATAAAACCGATCCTCTCACCAGTTACACAGAAGTTACACAGACAGACTGTATGCTTGACGAGCGCATTTGAAAGGAACCTGGGAGCGGGTCTGTGCAGATTCATTTGCATTTGATGCAAGTGAGCGCCCCTGTAGACAAACTCACTCAGCCACACGAAGCAGAATTTTGGTGAATGAGGAAGCAGGTACTGGGGTAACATTCAGACTAGGGAAAGGACCACATAATTTTGTGCCTTATAACCAGCAACTACTCGGCCTCTTCTTGAAGGTCTACATGCACACTCATGCCTGGGAGCCTTCTCTAAAGTGACACAAATGAGGCTAGTGTTCACAGCACTACTTTAAGTACTGTACTTTCGTGTGGAAGTTTTGGGACTGCAACTTTTTCATTGCCTACCTTTAGACTTCAATGGGGGCTTTAATTGCACAAAGAGACTGCAGATGACAGGAATGGATTTCATTAAAGGAAGGCTAGGCCAGATACCAGTTTTGATGTGAAAAGCTTCACCTAATACATAGTGAAGAAAATTACAATTTTATACTCTAGAATTTACTACTGAAAAGGGCATCTCTTTAAGTAGCTACTGATATAGCACTAAAGGTGTAAAAAATTGTGAAAATACACTGCAACTTGTAATGTGAGGAAAGGACAATCATTCTGCATTGCCAATCTAGCTCCACAAAGTCTTGTCAAGCTACTTTAATGTTTGTTAAAGGCAGTTTCATGTTGCTAAATTGTGTCTGTCACTGAAAAGAGATATTAAAAAATTGGTTTACATATTTTTGTATTAAGCAGAGAACTTCCTATTGTTGACCTCAAACTGACAAATTTGTCCCATCAATTAATTGGTAAAAGCTATCAAATGGAAAAAAGCATTAAAAGGTACAAAATACTTCACAGCACTCGACTATCAAATAAAAAGCCACAAGTCTTAATGCGCTTACTGCACAGATGCAATGATTGTTACAAAGGTAAAATTACATCTGCTTTCCCCATAAAATACTGTGCTACCATTTTGTAAAACACAGAAGTTCAACAGGATATACGAATCTGTCTACAGCTCTTTTAGACTGTATGCTTAACACTAATACCAATTCACCTACTGAACAAAGGCTGAACCCTCATTCTAGTAAGCACAGAAAAAGCTGAGGAGTTAAATCTTTCAAAACTGTTCCAGCAATGCTTGTTTTTTTGTTATATGATGAGAGAGATAGTACCAGCATTATGTATTTTGGATGCAACTGAAATCCTAACTAGAATGGGGGGGAAGAGTGGGGAGAGAGAGAAGTTACTTATTTCGGATGAAGTGAATAAGCCACTAAGCGAACTTTCAGCCACAAGAAAGAGCACTGCCATGTGCATCTCAACGACTGGTTCATTACCACACCAAGGTAAGGGTAAGATCTTAAATTACTGAGAATGACATATATTTTTATACTTCTCTATATGCCTACTTTGCAGGCTACAGGCTGTCAGTGCAGCCCCATGCCTGCAGTGGGAATCTCTGACTGATCTCTATGCAGGGCACCCGCAGCTCCCAGCTGCCCTGAGCTGGCTTGCAGCAAGCACTACCAGCACCAGCCAGGCGGGCAGGGCTCCCTCCAGCTCCTGTACATGGATTAAACCTTAACAAACTTCCTTCAAATGCTCAGTAGAGACCAGAGTAGCTATATGACAGCTGCTGCTATAGAGTACATGTGAGCCCATTGATACTGATGTCAGGTTGGTGTTTTTTTCTTAATTAACAGGGTTTTTTTCACTGATAAATGAGTTAAGGAATATAAAGCCTCATGTCTGAAAAAAAAGAAGCCCACCTAAAGAAAGCATTTAGTAATCTGAAAAAAAATTTCTATAAAAATGTTGTCATTTAAATAATTGGATAATAGTAAAAACAAAATTAGCAACTTTTCTGAATCATAAAATATTTAATAAGGTATATTTGGGGGGGATATATTGTATATAAAATTTCAGATCACAATATGAAGCGATTTGAACCCTCTCCAAGCTAGCACTGCCTTCAATGCCGTGTAGATGTATTGCCACTGATACAAGACCTACTAAAAGCATACAGTTTAACTAATACAGAAGTGGCTTTTTTATATGAAATATTTTTTACACAACTAGAGTGTCTTGAATACCCTCTTTAAGTGCAAAAAACACAGATCACTTTACACTAATGCAGCAACAATGCATTCATATTGTCCTCATTAGTCATTAGTAGTCAACTTGCATAAGATACAAGAAAAGCACAATGAAGCTCACAAAAATAGACTAAAAATCAGCCTGTTCTTGCAAAAAAATACAGCATAATGGAAGAAAAAGACAAAAAAGGATTATGCACACCACAGAATTTGCTGTTGTTTAATCCAGCTGGCTTAAGTGCTGTTTCTGTTTTTTTGCTGTTTTTTGTGGGTTTTTGTTTTGGTTTGGGGTTTTTTTTGTAAATCAAACCACATGGACCAGGCACAACTAATATTCAGGAGGCAGTGTGTAGCTAAAACTTCACTAACTTTTTGTCATCCCCACAATTTATTTTCCTCTGTCCTGAGGTAGTTACGAAAACAAATCATAAATTAAGCATCAGCTAGGCCAGTAAAGGCTGAGGCTTTTCTTTTTTTTTTTTTCCTTTAAAAACTATTTGTTAACTGGCCAAAACTACCCTTGATGTTAAAAGACAGCTGAGAATTAGAGTTCTCACTACACCAAAAAGATGGCTATGAGGGGAAGAGGGTTAGCTGCTTCAAAATGTGGCAACATATTGAGTCCCATCAAGCTGGCTGGTCCACTGTTGAATTTCCCATGTTTATTCTCCTTTACTGTCTATAAAGTCACTGGGAGAAATACAGAAGGATCTGAGCACATCATCGTCCTTTACTGTAACCAGGGAAGAACTGGTCCAGTAGTGTCTGCAGTATCTTATTGGGAACCATGGTGTAGCCCTTTCCCAGGTCATAGCGGCAGGCAGGGCAGGTGAAGACTTCAGCTCTGAAGGAGCGCTGTAAACAACTCTAGGACATACAAAGACAGAGAAGTAAATTGTGAGAACTTTGTTTTAGACTGACAGCTTAACCAGCAAAAACTAAGGAATCACTACAACCTGCTGTACTACTAGAAAAAAGGAAGTCATTACCAAGCCCTCTGGCACCCACCTCTGCCTCAGTGATTAAAATGTCCTAACAAAGGAACTCTGCTCTGGGCTGGGATGTGAAACATTGAGCTTGGGACGAACTAAAACAAATCACCACTGAGATCTCCCCTTCATTTCCACTAGTGCCTTCCTGTGAATCACAGCCAGGTCTGCAGCTTCCTTCTAGCTTCCCTGTTAGATTGCTACAGTTTTCCAGACCTTCATTTCAAAAGAAAGGTGAGTATACCAGGTATGTTGTTTATGTAACAATCTCCATCTACCTCATCGGATGAGGTTCAGTTAAGCATTAAAGACATATGTAGAATAACACAGTCTCTAACATATTAGCATCAGGCTGCAGATAGCCCAAGCATGGGAGCTGAGTATCAGAAATTTATCAGGGCAAATCTGTGCCCAAGCAGCAATAGCAGCTTACTATGAAACTATTCCTTACAACTTTAACTGGACGTTATTTTGTATTCACAAATATTTATGGACATTGTCAAATTCTGTGCTTTCTGAGTTTGCTGCTATTCAGCTTTCTTTTCTCCATGGTTTTCCAATTTCCATAACTCTAAACATTAACCCCTTCATAATACTTCTTATGTTTTTTAAGGACCCATAACATTCTATGTGTGCAGGCCATCCATAAGAACATGGTGATTTTTACTGGAGCGATACATATCTTCTTGAACAGCGAACCTGAATTATCAGATACTGGACTAGGATGATAATAGTCTGAATCCTTTTAGACTCTTAAGCAGAAATACTAGGTATGGCAGGCACAGTTCAATTCAGCGCATGATTCTATACGTACTTGTGTTACCAAAATTAACTCTAGTACAAACTGGGTTCCAAACTCCTTACATTCTATCCAACTGATCAAGATTTTAAGATACACGAATTATAAATTGACTTCTGTGGCCCTCCTACCAAACATAAACAATGCCAACAATAACAAAATAACACAACTTAGTCTGAATAAGCCCATGTAATTTTCTTGTATTTACCCTGCATCCTTTCAACAACTCTTATTAAGAGTGTTACACAATTATAAAACCTGTTTTTATTCCTTAACTATGTAAAATTAAATTACTGTTACTGTACCAACATAAAGCTCCTGGGCCAAACCAATTCCTAGTGTAATTCCACTGACCACAAAGGAATGACAGCAGTTGTAAACTTCACTCATTACGTCTACTGGGGACTATACTAAACGTACTTCCACTCTTTATTACATAAAATTAAGGTTACACAGCAATCAATGAACGCAAACTTGTTGCATGTTTTTGCTCAGAATGTTAGGCAATAATTATTGTCTTTCTAAAACACATATGGTTTTGATGATTTGTGTCTCAGAGCCAAGAAAACAGCCCAGGGCAAGACCAAGTTTATTCTTACTTTACAGACGTTGTGGAGGCACTCTGTTGTCACTGGCTGGTAAACCAGCTCCTGGCAGCAGACACACATAAAGGATTGTTCCAGTTTCTTCAGAAAATTCTAGTGTAGGGCAAAGGAATAAAAAAGACAAACTCTATTACAGTTCTCGTAAATGCCACTTCTTACATTACGATGATGAACTTCCAGCGGTTCTTAAGTCCTCCATATCCATGAATACAGTTTTCTAAAAGTAATCAGGAAGCAGGTCCGTAACTGCTTAATTTCCTTGCTTTTCCACAAATCAGAGAACTAATGTTGTAAAGATTATTTACTTGTTTGTATGAGTATTGTTATAAACAATATGAAGCAGAGGAGGGCCCCTCCTGCCTGATTCTTAGCATAGGTCAGAAAATTTAGTAATTGTGTTTAGTAACTGGTGCTAGAAATTTGCACATCCCTGAAAGACCTCTGCTTCTCTGCCAAGGGAACAACTTCTGCTAAGAAAGCCACTTCTGCACCTCCTCCTGTCCTTATGGATTATGGCTAGCTTAATGGCTTCGTCTCTCCTCAGGCCAAATTCTCTGCAGTGTGTAAATCAACCTCCCTGTTTTTTACATCTTCTCAGGGCATCTCTGAGGAATCTCAAGATACTTTTGTATCAAGAGTTTTACACACATAAGCATGCTTATCTCTGGCATGTCAGTGATCTCCAAATATCTCAAGAATACAAGCTTAGGTATAGAAAAAAAAAGCAGATCTACAGGTAATCAAAATACAGTTTGTTGTAATAATTGTTGAAATACCATATTTATCTTAAAACACATTTTATTTAGTTAAAAGGGAAGGTGGTTGTTTCAAGCAGAAAGATTTACATTTGCACAGGAGTGACCCAAAGCTACCGGTGATTCCCATTGCCTTTAAGTGGCAACCAGATGGAAATCTTACCAAAATTATGGACAGGAATCTGTAGAAAAATAACTTCAGTAACTCAACCACTTTTAAATTACAGTTTTCTCCTTTTTACAAACACATACCGCTATTGCCTGTCATCATGCACAATTTTAAGAGCTGAAATTCCTTCTAGTCATTACAGACACTGGATAGAAGGCAGGTAACAGCGAATAACTTTACACTATCAGTTCCTACACAAAGACAACTGCAGCAGCATTACAGCAAAAACTAGTACTGTAAGGGGAAGAACAGAAGGTTATAGATGCTTTTTCTGTTACAGAAGCACCGTAAATAGTCACTAGTAATTCTTAAATAAACTAATTATGTATGTCCATTTTAGATATCCATTTTCCAAGCAGTGGTTTGTTTTTCGCTAAGTTCAGTTTTATCAAGATATTTTAACTTCTTAGTGTCTTGATTTCTTCTGCAAAACAGCTAAAAGAACTATGAACTTGACATTGGTAAGACTAATCATCACTGAAAGACCTAACATTTCAGGACATACTCCTTTTGTGAACTTTTTTTATACTGTCTCTTGTCTCTTCAATCTTGAGCTATTCTTGCTATTTTCTTGACATTTATTAGGGGGAGGAAAAGATTTTCTCTCTTACTTAAGGTTCCCTCTCTACAGAGGGAGATAATCTAGATTTGAATGAAAATATTTTAATTTCATAGCTAAATTTTAAGATGACAGTACTTCTATCTTCTTAAACAAAGCAAGCAAGCTGTACTTTGTCATAAAATTATTTTCTTTCTAACCAAAAAGTAGTGACTAGAACCATCTTTCTTCATGTCTGATTTCTCATACCAGCACAGCACAAAAATACATTTATAATTTCACAGAAAACATGCTCCCTTCAAAAAGTTCCTTTTTGAAAAAAAAAAGAAAAAAAAAGTAAAGGAAAAAAAAGCCACTTCTGACTTCAAAACTTTTTTGAGCAAGAAAAGATCTCTATTATGCAGGTGTAAACTGAGCCATTGATAGCAAATTGTACAAGAGGATTATTTTCTTGAAATCAAAGTCTTCCAAATAAAAATAATGCTAGACAAAGTCTGTACTCAGCAGAAGTTCAATAAGCAAATTAGGTTTTATGAGAGACTCAAGATCTGTCATAACAGTCCAAAGAAAAGGTAAACATTAAAAATTACGCATGCAGCAAACATACTGGTCCTTCCTTAAGAGAAGCAAGTACTTCATCCCACAGTTTCTGGTTCATAGAGTCTTCTCTAATCAGCCATTGCTGCTCTTGGGTCAGCTGGAAAGCCTCTCCTTTCCCTCCATCTCCCATCCTCATGGCTTTGGGTGTATTCATAGGTTCCTCTATACCTGCTTAAGATTATGACCATCAGACGCAATAACAACAGAGTGGCAGTCTGAACTACTAAAAGAGGAAGACAAAACTGTTTCTAGAGGCTAAAACATGGATTACACTCATGAAATGTGGCAATCGAATCCCTACTCCAACTCATACTGTTCAGCATTGTTTTGGACTGCAGCACACAACACAGTTGCACAGAAGACTCTTCATTATTCTACAGAGCTTAAGAGGAAAAAAAACCCGTAAGAGTAGTAAATAGGATAAAATCCCTACACAACTACTTAAATTACAGAGCATGTGTTTATCAATTTACATTAGTATTCCAAGTAACTTCACACTTCTGCAAAGTTTTTAGGCTACTGACTTAAGAAACGTAACATAACAGACTTTGTTGATGAATGCTAAAAAAGTAAAAAGAAGTACCATCATCAATTGTCCTCTTCTGGTTTCCATTACTCTGGCTGGTTGGCTCCTGTTTCACAGTTTGCTTTTTAACCTTATCTTTCTTCTCCTTACTAGCCATGGCTTCCAAATAACCTTCTGGATACTAAAATAAAAACGCATAGATTTAAACCAAAACCCACTGGCATATAGGAATTCCCAGATACCAACAAGACTAATTTCTAAAAGGCTTTAAAACCCTGTGACTACATATTGAAATAACTACAAAATAATTTTTAAAACCATACATGATGGAGAAAACATTTTAATTAGTATCTATTATTAAGAAAGTGTAGTCAAGTCAAAGAATCTAATCCAGACTGGACTGTATTGAAAGGAACCCAATATCCCTATCTATGCCCTTACAACTACACAAATCAGTTAGGCAAAACTGAAGATGAAGGTATGCTGTAAGATATACCATTGCCTTGCTGAGAAAGAAACAGTATGTTAATTCTTTCCATCTTCAATGGATTCTGCAATGCCCAAGTCCTCATGGGTCAGTTTATTTCTGTGCCTGAAATACACCATCTATACAAACCCCTCAGTCACATGGAGAGAAAAATACATAAAATGCACAAGTTTTTTTGATTTCTCAGACAGAATCTACTATAATAATAGTAGCTTGTAGAAAGTCTTTCCAGCCTAAGGATCACAAAACTGGATTCAAATTCTTAATTTTTCAAGCCATATATGCAAAGCAATTCACTGCTAAGGCAGAAAGCTTCATCCACTGTTCCTTCTGCTGTGTCGCTATTACAGGATTCTTTCAGCCTGCACATAATCTGTAGTGGTTTTTGGCATTAAGTCCTGCCACAGTGAAGTACAAGAAAAAAATGGGGCTTTAATTTAACTGATTTCTATTTCTGGAACTGAGAATAAAAACAACTTTGCAAGTCCTGATTCGAACCTGTACACTCAGACCCAGTTTCTTTGACCGCTCCATTCCTTCTGAAGTCCAAGGTGCAGGCTCAACATCATCTCTCCTCAGAAGATAGCGCCAAACTAAAAATCCACATTTTCCAATTTCTGGCCAATATTTTACCACCTAAAGAACAATATAAAATTACTGCCATTATTTTATCACAAACCAAACACATGCATATAGTCCTATTTTAACTGTTGAAGAAGAAATGAGAAGACAAAGTTATACATTACTATTATAGAGCAGCTCTTCCCTCAGGTGTGAAATTTTTGTATTTTTGATAAATACAGTCCTCTTAAAAGGCACACACCTTTCTCTCAGATGCTGAGAAGTCATCAACCGCGCAAAAAGCTAGGATATAGTTGGAAGGAGTGAGGAAATAATCTGATTTCCAGGGATGAATATGACTCAGTAAGCACATATAAAGTAGCTTACATATTCAACTTCGTATATCCTATTATGGATTACTTTCTGCTATCACTGCTCTGAATAATTTCATTTCAGTTCTTTGCAGAATAAGCTAAGGCTAAGAAGGTATCATAGAAAAAAAGAATTCTTTCTTTTAAGTAATAATGAAGACTTTGCAATGTAACACATATGAGACTTTTTAAAACAGCTGAAGAAAAACGTTATGCTGCAATCAGTAGAAATCAGAATACCTTGTAAATGCCATCGTATCTGTTGCCTTCCTCTGGGGCGTATTTGCTGATCCGCCGTCCTTTTGAACTGCGCACTACTCTGACTGGCTTACCAGCTCTCCAATTCTTAGACTCTGCTCCATTTTTGTCATCCAGTGGGGCATCACAGTTAAGGGCCAATGCCCTAAGAAGAGATTTAAAATCTTCACTAACTAGATCGCTTCACACAACAGACTTCTGAGAATTAATGTAATTAAGTCACGTCCATTTCCCTTGTCTAATTACGCTTTATCAAGCAGCATAGAACTTTTCAGTATATTCTTTAACAACTGCAGAACTGATGGAAGCAATGAGATTCATGCCACCATGTATGGTAAGAAAAAAAAAGAGAACACAAAATAGTTTGTTGTCAAGGCTCCAGATGAAAACTCAGATGATATTGCTAAATAAAACAAACCAATCCTTATAGATTCAATATTCTCCATTTTTAAAAATAATCCCTTCCTAAATAGCATTGAGGGAATTAAAAGAAAATTATAACAAAAGGCAAACTTTCCCTATCACTATTCCACATTAACTGCATATTTTAAGGCTTTTTAAGTGTGTACACAAAGTAATTAATATAATGAGAAACACTATAGAGAAAAAAGTACATAGCAACCACCCAAAAAACTCTAAGTAACTGAAAACTCTCACATAATACATAAATTGCCTCAGAGTAGGAGTTAAATAATAGTAGCTAACTCAAGGACAAGCAAACCCCTTTATCCACTAATGATATCCCAAGTGACTAGCGACCGGACAAGAGGAAATGGCCTCAAGCTGCGACAGGGAGGTTTAGGCTGGATATAAGGAAAAATTTCTTTACTGAGAGAGTGGTCAAGCATTGGAACAGGCTGCCCAGGGAGGTGGTGGAGTCACCATCACTGGAGGTGTTCAAGGAATGTGTGGACGTGGCATTGCGGGACATGGTTTAGTGGGCATGGTGGTGTTGGGTTAGTGGTTGGACTTGATGGTCTTGCAGGTCTTTTCCAACCTTAGTGATTCTGTGATACGAATACCTACTAGACCTAACTGCTGTAATGAACAGTATTTCTACTACCACAGCCTGATTTGACCAGGGATTGAAAACGCCTCAGAATCAGACTCAAACCAAACCACGGATCTCAGAATGAAGAAATAGTATGGTTTATGAACAGCCATGGTACAAGAATAAACCCCACCTTGTACAGAGCAGTAAGAGGCAGACATACAATGCTGACTTTAGAAATGTTTCTTATATAAAAAAAAACTTAAAAAAGGAAAAATATCTGGACAAGCAAAACCAGTATTGATTCAACTACATGGAATTATCATAATCTTCAGTACCAAAGTGCTTGAAAACTTTCATCAAAATCATTAACTGAGAGCAGCACCTTGTTATACTCCATGTGCACTAATGCCTGCAAAGCTACAAAACAAGCTTTGCCAGTGGATTTCTCATTTGCTAAGAGCAGAGAAATGCTGAGACTAAGGAGTCAAGCTTTTAATTCTGTTTCCCAAAGCCAGTGTGGTCTGTTCACTAAATACGCTTGTAAACCTATTGCTTAAACCTACTTCCACCCTCCTTCCCTTCTTGTTCTTGTTCACATCACCTCCCCTCTCTCTCTCCCTCCCTCCTTTTCTCAGCAGCCAAATCAGACTTTTCCCCTCTCTCATCTAAGTAGCACCAAAAAGCTTGAAAGAATCCCTCCCACTCTGCTTGACAGCAGCACATTATATCAAAAAGCAGACCTGGCAAAGAAAAGGTCTCAGTCAATCTCAGCATCCCACAGGAGTTAAATGGTCAGTTGCATAACAGAGATTATGCTCTTAGAAACAGAAAAGGATGGAGAACTTTTTGTTCAGGCAGGCTTGTAGAGAACGTAAAAACACTTCAAGCAGATGTCTAATTCACCTTTTGGACATGTATTTGCTTTTTCAAGCACTGTTTTTGATACAGCAACATCCTAATTCCTTGCTTTTCATAAAAAACTATGATGGAAGAAAGGGCTAGCAAAATAGAGAAGAATTCTTTTAACATGGGAAAATGAACGTGTTTTTTTCCTACATAAATTTCGTAATTGATTTAACCACTGATGATGAAACTTAAAAAGAAACACCCAGAATAGAAAACTTCCACCCAAGAGTTTTGACAAACTTCTCATTAAATTCAGAGTCTTCTGAAGGAAATTGTAGGACATTTTCAACAGAGACATGACTATTAGCTGCACCAGCAATACAGCAATGTATTTCATTGAGGTGCAAGTGTTTCTTTAAATCAACAAACCATAATGCTTGATAAAATGCCTCTTAGCAGCAAAAGGCACCACTGTTTACAAAAGTAGCATGTACAAGAGTGCATGAATATAGCAAAATGTTAGTTTTCAACTAAAGCACTACAACCCAGCTCTTTGTTTTGGAATACTTTTTAATTTTATCTTCAAAACTTACCTATTCATGTGTGTTAATGTCTGATCAAATGAATGTTCTCCAATCCTTTTATTGCCAGAAAGATCTCTACCTCCACTCCCAGTGTAAGTGAATTCATCTCCTCGATCCTGTGCAAGAATATTATCCTTTGTTTTAACACTCTGAAGTAAAGCAACTCAATTCAAAAAACTGCAACTTCATTTGCTCTATTTACTCAGATAGAGAAAAACTATACTCCAAGGCATGGAAAGATGTGTTTTTAATTTCAGCGTCACTGTTCTTCTACAGCAGTTGCGCCAGCACAAAGCTACTTGTCTGGAAGTAACATATTCACCAGAAAATTCTTATTAAAAAAATTGCCTGCCTTAAAAAAATAGACTTTCCCATCTTTTAAAAAGCTGTTTTTGAAAAAAAAAAAGCTATTTCTGAGGAATGGAACACATTCTAGCAAGTGGTTACTTGGTCTAGAGTGTTCGTTTAGTTTACGAGAATATCATGTTTGTAAAATACATAATAAATAACTTGGAGGGATTCCTTCAGCTTGTGCAAGAGGCTAAGTGCTAATAAGTACAAGCAGCTTTGCCTTACGTACTAGGCAGGTGCTTTAATGCAATAATAATCCCAGCTCTTCTGAACTAGTAAGAGCTTAAACTCATTTAGAGTTGCATTTTGTAAGCTGATACAATTCTGTAGTCTATTTCCTACACAGAATTTTCTTTAAATTGAAACGTTGATAAAATCTTTTACCATGAACTGTAAAAACAGTAAAAATCTACATACACATAAGTAAAGCCAGTATTACTATTTTCTTTAGGAAATATGTCACAGAAATTCACATTATTCTTGGCAAATTCAAGTATTTCTAGAAAGATACAAATATATTTAATATGATATCTCTTCGGAGATGCAAATTTTGTACAAAGCATGAAGCAATAGTAGAAGATAAATATTAATAGGAAAACCATGTTTATATGAATTTTTATAGCAAAAATCTGAACATACTTGTACGCAGTAGTAAAATTCAGTCAATTTCTTACCACTATTAAAAGTCTGACATTATTAAGGATCCAGTGCAAGACTGTTACAGATATTTCATGACTGACAACAGCAGAAAAAGAGAAAGTTAGAAAGAGAAATGCTGGTTGAACAAGGCCATAGATTAATTATAGAAATGATGTTTATTTTAGCCTGTGTAGGGAAAACCTAACAAATTCAGCTGCAGTATTAGAGTATTTCTTGTTCAAAATTTATCTAGACATAACAACAAGCAAGTGCTATGAAGTTAAAAAAAATACTCAAAACCTAACAAAGACATGTATAAACTCCTGTATATCCATTCTTAAAACAGTCTACTTATTCTGCTCAATGAATCTCTAAAATATAACATAAATAAAATGATGTTGTACAAGGACAATATATGAAACAACTTCAAAAGAATGAAAGACCGACAAGACAAGAACTATTTAGTAAGTAAGCACGTGAAATAAATTGTATCAAATAAGGTATCACAAAATTGAGCTATGTTTATTTTTTCAATGATTGTCAAGGCAAACAAAATCTGCAGATCACACAAACATGATTGTGATTATGATATGAATAGGGATGGATTTGCTTGATGAATAAGGCCGTTAAAACAAACTGCACTTTAACACTGAATAAGAAGCTTGTTCCAAGTTCAGAAAACCAGAAGGATGTATCTTGGAAAGTCATGAATCCAGAATGATTTGGTTTCATAACAAAGAAGAAACTGAACACATGTTCATGGTGTGGTGGAGTGGGGAAAAATGCTAAGGCAGTTTTTTTATGTACAAGCAGAAATAAACTGAAACTGGAAGGTGATTTTTCCCCCTTTTTAGAACATAATGTTGAGATAAATATTGAAATAACATATATATAAGCATGTAAAAATATAGAGGAAAACCAGAAACACTACATATGCGAGTAAAATGGAAAAAATTATTTACAAGACAAGACAGGTTCTTGACAAACTGTTCTCTTTATCAACAACTAGGTAGAACAACCTTCATGGTAAGAAAGTACTGAATAGACTTCTTTTTGGCACAACAGAGATATCAAAAATCAAGGACAAAAGAAAATCAAGGACAAATTATGATAGACTTAAGCCAAAAAAACTCAAGCGAGAAGGATAAATGCAACAGTATTCATGATTAACTACTGGAACACACTTCTATGGAAAATGGGTTAAATGTAAGAGGGCTAAAAACATCAAACTTCCAATGTCTTCAGAGAAAGGCTGAGTGGTTCTCTGGTGGTACTGTTTAACCACAGGCAACCAGAAGACATTGTGCTTGAAGAGATAGTATGGATATAAGGCCTATGCATACATGCTCACCTCTTGAACAGGTTCCACACTTGATAGGTTACATTTGCTTCTTTTTAATTATCCAAGTGTTCTACGCATAAATAGGCAAAACTATACAGATTTGGGGGAAACTAGAAATCCAGGGGAAGGAAAATGAAGGAGAAATGGAACAATTATGGAGCATAATTGTTAAAGGTCAAATAACAAGAAGATGGCATCTTTTAACATCCCCCACTGTAAGGAAGGTTCCTTTCTACTCCGCAGAAGAACTACACTCACTTATTTCACATCAGATATATTTAAAAAAAAGGATTGCAGGGAACAAAACCACACAGTTCCTAGAACTGGAGGAAAATGACCAAGATCTTGCCATACAGGACAGTGATCTGGACTAGATGAAGAGAAATGGTGAGGATCTTTGAACCTTTGATATGAGAGGAGAGGAAGAAAGCTCAGGAGAATAGGTAAGTGCTTGAAGAGGGAGAAAATCTAGAATGGCAAGAGTAAATGATGCACAGACACAGAGTCCTCAGAGTGGAATAAATGTGGAATACAGCCCATGACAAGCAGAAGAGAAATGGGGATATAGGTAGTCTGGAGACCTAATGGGAGACCTACAGAACCTACTTCCATCATGGTTATGGTGTTCTACTTTGAAAGTGGAGTATGAAGGAATATTCACACAGCTGATGGGAATCTTCTGATGAGCAATGACTCATTAAAACAATTTCTCAATAGCTTTGAGTTCTGAGTCTATCTATACACAATGCAGGATCTTCCTACCACCCGTAACAATGTTCAACTGATAGCCTGTATGTGACAGGTAAAGGTGGAAAGTTATTTTTTTCTCAAGAGGATCAGAAAGCAGAGCTTAAGATACTGATACTGCTGTAAATTCTGCATTCAACAGTTAAAGAAAATATTTGGCAAAAGGAATTACCGATGATGTCTATAAACAAAATAACTGTCAAAAAGGCTATTAAAACAGTTTATCTTTTCCCTTCTCTTCCTTCTTCCTACCTTTTCCCCATTTTCTTACCTTAAAATATGTAATTCTGCCATTTCTCTTCTGCTTTCCACAGCTTAATTCAACCTCCTTGCACCAAAACTTTCTTTCAACAGCTAGTAAGACCTTTGTTACTGTCTTCTCTTAATGCCTTCTGCATGTCTCTTTTTCTTATGTTGTCTCCATAAAGTTATTTCTTAACTGTCCTGTTTGTAAAGTTTGATCACGTTATAGAGCAAATGAATTCAGCCACAGCAGCATTGACCCAGTTATCTTATATTGAGGCATTTCAGTGGAAGACGAGCCCAAAGCTCTAGGATTAGAAGCCAGTCAGCCTCAGACATACAACATAAGCAGATGGTCAGTTGTATTAAATCATACTCCACTATTTCGATGTTTTTAAATAATCAGTTGTAAGTCTAACAAAGAGATAATGGAGAATGAAAAAAGTAAGATTTCGAATTCCACCTAAGCGTTCGCCCAGTTTATTTCTATGGGTTGCTTTTATGCAGCAGCTAACAGGGGCACTAGCTGCTTCAAGTTACTGGAACATCAGCTCTCTCAAGATAGCTCTCAATTGTTTTCCCTTTCCATTAACACCTCTGGTATCATGCCCAGATTTCAAAGTCTGATCCCAAGATATACACAAAAAATTGCATTTATCAGTAAAATATGCTATTATGAACACAAACAGATTTTCTAAATGAGCTTCAACCTTCAGTCTGAACAAAAAAAAGTCTTACTGGCTTTTTTAATACAAGAAACCCCAAAATTTCATCAGTTCATCAACCCCTTGATTCATCAGTTTCACCTCAGTAAAATGTGATGAAAAAAGGTTAAGATTTTGGTAAGTATGACAAAGCAAAATAAAAAAGCCTTTTAAAATGAAGTTATTAAATCCAAGACAAATATTAACTATCAGACAATTACATTTGAAAGAATTTTCTTTCCCTAGTAGTAGGGATACCTGAAACTAAATCATGTCATCCTTCATCTCCATTGAAGTCTCACAGGTCTGCATGCATGTAAGTGCTGACAGAATTGGTCTCTCTGCCCAACTGTCTGACTTATTGTTTGTAATTTCATGGTTTAGTACTGCAGTAGAAGATGCCAACTAAAAAGAAAAGGCTAAATTATATATTTCATTTATAAATCAATAAAAAACCCCCTTGCATTAAGTGCAGAGCTTGAATATATCATAAACAGTGTTTCTGAGTCTTCCCCACAAGACAGCAAGAACCTGACAGTATCATGGCATATTCCACCACGATGAAAACATTTAACCATTTTAGTTTTAGCCAGTCTGGATCTGTGAACAGTAAGACAGCTTCAGCGCAGTAAACAGCAAAAGGTGGCTACCTGGTGATGGAAGTAGGTCAGCGTTTTGAAAAATAACTCCCAAATGAAAGTACTAGACAACTATTGTATGTGCACCACTGTCTGAGGTTTTTCTTATTCCTTTCAAGGCTCAGTGCCAAAATGGTGGACTTCCAGACCTTTAAACTGAACATTAAAATGTAAACAATTCAGGCTACTCAATCTGGATTCCTTATCTTCTGCTCCATTCAAAATCAGTTCTGACTTCAAATCAGGTTCACCAAGATACACAGATACACAGAAAGGTCAAAGGTTTCAGGTCAAAGACCCTTTTCTGTAGTGGAAGATTACTTAGGAGAAACAACAGTGTTTTGAGACAACATTTTTAAATTACAATTATCTTTGACTATGTTTTGGAGATCACTGATTGATTGTTTTTCTGAGGGCAAAATATCCTGCAATGTCTACGAGTAATTTAATTAGTCTACTATATCCTAGTTAAAGCAAGGCAAGGAAAATCTTGACTGTCTAAAAGACATGCATTTACTATTTAGCATTCATTTATTTCTGTACATACAATTAGAATGTGTTACTTTCATCCTTCTTTTATTTCCTGTATTTAAATAAATGCTTAATATCATAACAATTAATTCTCGTAAGTGTTCCTGTGAAAAATCTATGAAGTCATGTTCCATTATGCTGATTCTTCAGAATTTTATGAAGGGACTAGATTGATTACACCCCATATATTGCACTAATGACTAATGTCTCTTGAAAATTTACGAATTTCAGAAGCAAAGTATCTCAGTATGTTAGGCATTCACAAAGAGAAACCAAGGCCTATGTCCTTGACCTAAGGCACTATTCCTGGAACAGGCTGCCCAGGGAAGTGGTGGAGTCACCATCACTGGAGGTGTTTAAGGAACGTGTGGACATGGCATTGTGGGACATGGTTTAGTGGGCATGGTGGTGTTGGTTGATGGTTGGACTTGATCTTACAGGTCTTTTCCAACCGCAGTGATTCTGTGATTCTAGACAGAATGCTTCTTGGAAAGCATGAAATATAAGAAAGAGCTAAATGGTGCTTTGCTAAGCATTGGCAACATTAATTTCCACTTTTTAATCTGCTTTATCATTTTGTCAAATGGGTTCCTCAATGCTTTAGAAACAACCAGATATGCAAAGTCCTGCAGATGAACTTTGGAAATGCGCAGACAGGAGCAGTATAGACACAGATTCCACACCCCACTATGAAAGAAGCTGACAAATAGGCAGTTAAGACTACTTTGACAGATGTAGTACTGGCAGTAAAAAATGACAAAAGCTTCTGTGTAACAAAATAAGGCTTTTCAGAATGTGAAAGTAATTCTGAATATAACACAGGTACAAAGGAGACAGTGAAATTGAGAAAATAATGTATGAAAGGTATTTTTTAGTATTAATTAGCATTTTGGATGGACTGATAGCTAACAACATGGAATAACAGAAAAGTTGAAGAAGAGACTGTTGCAGAACAGGAGCTGTCCTGCAAATCTGAAACACTGATAAGAAGTATTTAAGCTACTGACCTACAAATTATGTCAAATATGCCCTTAGCATTGGAGGTAACAAGAGCGGACAAATAACACATCTGAGTGAAAAGGAAGATATTTGGTAGCTATCGTATAGTGAGATACTAAAATTTTTTCCACATTACTTTGGAGCTCCAAGCAGGTCCCAAACCAGCAGGGTGCTTAAAGCTTGAAAATGTGAAGGCTTTTGAAAATAGCAAGTTTCATGGCATTAAGCATCAGGTTTTCAGCTACATACTCAATACAGGTGACTCACAACAGAGAGAGTCTCAGTGTAATGGCTGTAAGGAACTTGTTATGTTGGATTCTCAGTACTATACTATACAACAGAGGCGGGAAAATATGAAAGTAACTGTTCCCTTGGTAATGTAGTCAGCATGGCATGATAATTCAGGAAATCTACAGAGGATACTACATCACTTTTGTACCAGGGCTCACATTGGAAATCAGATGAAGCAGATAAACCCAGCAAACTGGTTAATAAAGCAGCTGGTCATACATACATACCTAGGTAAACTGCTATTTCACAGTGGTCTTAGGATATAAACCACTTTGACTCAGAATGAGGCTCCTATTGCCACTTGATTTGGATTTAAAGCCATTTAACTATGCAATTCACTACAGTACTGGCACTGCACCTTTGGCACTGGTGGAACTGATCAACCGCTTTCACTGTGCTATGCACAGTAAGCAGAGGTTCTGAAACACTATATCCTCATCACAGGGCTTGGGCAAACCTAGTGAGCTAAACACTGTATTTGTAACTGGACTATTTCAAACAAGTGGAATAACAGTTTTACTTACACTGTGGAACTAATTATCCAAACACAAGGTTAACGCAAAGACACAGAACATTTAAAATGGACAGCAAGCCATTTCATGAAGTGATTTGTGAATTCCAGGCGGCACTGAATGGGTTTGGTATAAAATAGTCAACGAACCTAAGCAATGAGTGTATTTGCCTGGGGTCCCTTTTGAGACATTAGAGATGTTATTCTCTTTTATAGTCTCAGAATCTTTTACAAAAGGATGCAAACGATCACAGAAGAGATCTCCAAGAGATTCTGAATCTCCGTTCAGAGATTTCCCACATGTTCCTATATGCAAAAGCACTTAAAGAAGAAACAATCTTTGTTCAGATTAAACTAAGCACACCACACAATTAATTTACCATCTTTACAACACTACCTCAACCCAGCAGAAACATGGATCTTAAACTTTTGAAAATAACAGCTGTTAAAACCCCGATACATAAAAACAATGACAGAAAATAGGAGAGCAAGTTTTCAACATAAAAGTGAAATTTCTTCAGCTACTTGATTTGATGAACAGACAAGTCAAAATACTTTTATCATGAACACTGTGATCGCACAATCACTGTTAATGTCCAATATCTAGTTTTTAAATGTCAGTCTATTATGAAATAATTCTTAGATTTTGAATTCCTGAAAGACTTCTCATTTTCTTCAGCTAATGTTGCTGTTATGGTTACTCTCAAGAACAAGACCAGGAGATCAGGAATATTAACATATTCAAGACTCTAAAGCTAACTATTCTAATACTATATCTTAAATAGGTAAGTAATGTAACTTGTCACTAAAATTCAAGGTTAAACATTTACAAGAGAGAGATTAATGTGCAAACATTTTATATGCATGTAATTAAGAATCAAGTTAAGCTTCATGTGCAAAACAATTTCATCTAATGCTCATTTTGTAAACTATGATTGTACCCCTTCTCAATCTTGCGGGTAGATCCTGCACTGACAGAACTCGTCATTACTGAGCACTCCAATACATCCAGAACATCCCAACTTGAGCAAAATTGCAGACAAATCTGGATCTTCAGGATTTTAAGTTTCCAAAGGTACAGCATAAAAATGGCATGATTGAAAGCTAGACAGTGAATTCTATTTCCCGCAATATATTTTTGCAATTATTTTACCCTAGTAGTGAACTGTTAATGCTGCTCTTGTGGCTTTAACTTAGGATGGCACATGTCAGCAGTGTACATAAATAGTGCATAAAATTTATAAACATACAGTAAAACAGTCTTCAAAAATATATTTATTTCTCAATTTTGTGAAAACTTACACACAAGTACCTACGTCATACCATTGAAATTCAAGTAAGTCCCCTCTCTCTTTTCTTGTTCTCATACAATAAAGTGACTAGATGTGAGCAGAGGACTTTATCTTAATTTTTATTTAAAAGTTTCGTTCCTGGAACGAGATACTGTACTTAGGATACTTATAAGTACAGAATTTGATTTTTCTGTGAATATCCTTATCGGAGTTTAATTTCAACCTTCTCCAAAAAACAGTAAATAGGGAAATAAAATCTGGTATATGAAAAAAGAACTGAAGAAAAACTAATTCCAAAAATGCACTTGGAAAAAAAAAATTCCCCCTTGTATTCTTAGTTTAGAGAACTGCAAAAAAGCTGTCATTCATACAAATTTAGGGTATATTCTGCAGTATTTCTCCCCAACTATGCCTCTTCAAAATTATATAAGGCAGCTAGACTATGACAGTACTTAGGTGTCCACAAAAACACATGATCACGACATCACTTAGGTGAACTGGAAAAGACATGCAAAGGATCCAATTAAGTTTATTAAATATTTTGAATTTAATAATTACAGCAGCAGAAATAAGGGGACATCAGTATCACCACCAGAAAGGAAAAAAAAAGGAGTCTGCAGCATCCAAACATAGCAGGTACAACTACTGAGCAACAGTATTCTTAGGATCCACTGGCTAAGGGTCCTAGAGCTTGGGTTGGGGTTGACTCCAAGGATGTAGTAAAGTATCCCAACACCAAGTACGTCCTCATGTGACTTGTTCAAAAAGAGACAGACTCCTTCAGAGGCAATACTCCGCAGCAGGTTGTAAGTGCTGTCGGTAAAGAATTCATTACATTCTGATGCTATTTCAGATGCTTATTTCTTTCTCCAGTGCCTTTTTCCTTGTGATTAACAGCTATGCATGTTTTAAAAAAACGGATTGCTTACTGCTTTATCCTTCACCTGATGCATGATTCAAAATTCCACCTGATGGAGCAGAACTGCAGGAAGGGATGTACCCTGTGTAAAAATTATTTAATTGCAGAGAACAGTAATCTATTAATAAAAAAATGTTGGTCAACATCATGAGACGAAAGTCGGACGCAGTTACTGTTTTGTTTAGCAGCATAATTGCTTTCGTTGCTCTACTTAGATGTTAACATCAAAGTATATTTTTTTTTCCAGCACCTTTGGGGATCATAATATAAGGTATTGAGACTTTCCTAAGAAGTTCTGAAAGTGCTCATCAGTAGGAGTCAAGAACCTTCAGAACTTTATAGAATCAAGTAACATGTACCTTCTATTTTTGCTTCATTAAAATAAATGTATCACATATTTAGAAACACAACAAACCCAAAGGAAGAGGCATCTATCTGTCTTGAAAGCAATAAAAACGATGACCAAAGCAGAACATAAAACATATTATTTACATATAATTACAATATCAGATTTTAAATAATACTAAATTCAGACTCCAAAAGTATACTGAAATTTAACTACCCTAAACAACGTAAAATTCAGCTGTTACTGAGATATTTTGCTTAAGTATAAGTATGAGCATAAGCATTCTTTAAGAAAGATTTGCTTACATATTTCTCCCCAAAATACTAAAACCTATTCAGTCTGTTATCAGTAGTAGTTATTTTTTTCACGGCCATATTTGCAGAAGCATTAGTTTTAGTATCAACATCAAACATAACTCTATCTTTACAAATATTGATACATTAGAACAGCAAAACCATTGCTTGCATAAATGACATACCACTTCATCTTCAAATCCTCCAGCTAATACAAGTGAATAAGCACCATCATTACTGCGTCCATGGATTCCACCCACATGTGGTCTGTGAACACCTGCTTCGCTCACCTAGCAACAGAAAAAAGCCAGTTTCCAGCATTTTTTTTTTTCAAACAACTAGCCATCTACAATCACTTTTAACAATCAACTTTCTGCTCAAAGTATTGTACAGGGGTATCTGCGTAAATAGTTAATGTAAGACTGCCATTAAAGGCGAGAATTCCACCTGTTTTTAAGGAAGAAAAGCCAAAAGTAAGGACACCCAAAAAATGGAGGGACAATGTAAGATAGTGGTGACACTGGAAAATGTAAAGGTACACTTTCTTCTTTGGGAAAAATCTCCACGATTCTTTCTATAAGCAGTATTTATGACTGTACTCACTGCTATATTCCACTTGCACAGTCATTTAAAACAATCCAAAGCAAATGGAGCTCTGCTAGTCTGGTAACATTTTACAATTCTTAACTATGGAAGATAACAGTGACCTGTGTAAAGATCATTACGTCAGGTACTATTAAAGTAACACACTGTAAATGTGATCAACTCAGAGGAATATTACCACACTGCCCAAGGAAACAGAAGAAGCCATTGCAACAATCTAGTTCCCCAACCAGGATAACTGTCCAGTAATGAATGTGCAACTGAGCTGCAACCAGACCAGCTGAGAGCTGCAGCTGTACCATGAACTGGCAACATTATTAAAGACTGCTGGAACATCTCTCCCACAAAAAAATTATTTAATAATTGTTTCCAACTACCTAATTATATTTAAAAAATCCCAACTGTTTATGAATAAAAAAGAGGCTGCATATTAAATTACATATTTTCTCAGTAAGTGATGCCAAAAATACTATTGATAGAATGAAGGTTCCCAGCAGAAAACTGATCAGGATCCTTCTTCCTACCTTCATATTTTCTTTCAGAGCTTGACTTTGCCTATTTTTCTTGTTCTGCCTCTCCCGCTCCTGAACTCCTTTTCCCAACCTATGTTTTTAAGCAACTTGGAAGTTTACATTCTTCTGTTACAGTCTTGTACTTTCATAATACAGTACATCAGATCAAAGGTCCAGCTGGCCAAAAATAGTGTCTCTAACAACAGACAAGAGCGGTGCACAGTATGAAAACTACGCATGGACACCATGATACTTTCTTGCACAATTTCTCAGCACCCAGCTGTCTGTGGCTCAGACTTCGTAAATGACTTAAAACTTCTGGATCCATAGTATCCAAAAGAGAAAAGAGTTCACAATAGTACCGCTTGTCATATGAACTAATACTACTTTTGTTCATTTTGAAGTGGGCAGCTGACCTGGTTTTTGATGACACCTTTTTGCATCACAGAAGTATGTATATTGGTCCCTAATCACTTTTTTTCATACTGTACATCATTGTGTAGCCATCTACACTACACCATGTTTTCAACATTCTTCCAGAATGAATGAATGTTTCCATGAATGAAAACATTCCATTCCTTTGATGATCCTGATTGTTGTTCATAATAATATATTTTATTTTCCTCACCCTTCCTTTCACAATAACTTAACACTTGATTTATTTTTTTGATCACTATTGGGTACTAAGATGACATATTTTCAAAATTAGCTATTAGAAGATCTCTTTCCTAAATAATAAGATGTAGCTGAAAGCCCATTACAAATTTTATCATTAGAACTGTTCCCCACCCCACGTTTACTATCCACAACAACTCTCACCTAACTTTATCAGCTATTTGCCAATTTTTCCAGACCATTTATAAGTATGCTGAATAAAAAGGCCCCACTATTGTGCTCCTCTTTCCTGCTGTATCAAACATCCTTTCATTCATTCCTCCCTCCCTTCTTTCATTTCCAAGTTTTATCAACTAAATTTGGGTTTCTGGTAGGTCATTCACCCCAAAGATGAACTCTGGTAAGTAATTCATGCCAAAGATGCTCTTCAGATGCTCTCTCCAGAAGCAATATTTAGTCAATTTTCTTCTAGGGAAAAGAGAGTTTGTGTCATATAAAACTATGCAAATCAGAAATAAAGAAACTACAGTCTCTAAATTCTCATAGATTTGCTGAGACAAACTCATTTCTCATACAAAAGACTAGTCATACAAGAAACAAAAGTTTCTATGTAGAAAACATTTCAATTTCTAAAAAAAAAAAAGGACAAAAGTATTTCATTTGCACCCAGAATTAAATAATTAGAATGTAGAAATGGTAATTGCCTTTTGATGTTTAGTCCACACATATATATATAAAAATTAGCATTCTCTGCTTAATTTTCTCACAAAAGCAGCGCTGCAATTCTGTTCCTTTTTCCTACTAGCACGAGAAAGATCGGAAAACTATTAGCTTTTGTGTTACCAAAGGAATTCGTAACAAAAAGGCGAACTAATAATTTCAATTATTGTTGAAGCAATGAAAATAAAACTTGATTTTGAGATTTTGAGCTGGCAGAAATTATTTTAGAAACTCCTCTTACTTATGAGACTTTACTTAATCTGGAAGCCACCAAAAGATAACTATTTATTTTAATTCCTTTCACAAAAAAGTTCTTCAAAAAAATGAGAGATCAATGAAATATCCCAAAGAATCAACACTGAATATTCCTCTTAAGCAAGTAATTTTGTATAAAATCGCTGGCATGATGAACTGCATAATTTTACATTACAAATTTAATTTGCTTCATCTAAGGCTTGTATTGATGGTAGTGTTGACAATGGATGTCATGGTGAGAAAGGATCAAAAGAACTCTTTTAGGTTTCAACTGCTTCACTGTGATTTCTACCAAGGAGAGAAACTGAAAACTGTTGCTAAGGGGAAACTAACCATATCGGCCTTAAAACTTGCAGGGCCTTCCAAATCCAGAGTTCTTCACACAGTGCTGGAAAACACCACCATCAGAGGAAAATTGCCTGCTAAGCATTCTCTTCTACCAACTGAGTAATAAAACATCTGTTTTCTTCTCATGAGAAAGCAGGTGATTGAAAGTTCAGAAAACAAATCAGAAGAGGCTTTTGATTCTTGGTTTGCCCCTCCTCAAGCAGTTTAAAAAACCCTGTTTCTATCCTTCCAAATATGATGGGAAACATTCAGTTACAATCCTTTATGCATACAAGAGATAAAGAACTAACTAATTTTGAAAATAAAGTATGTATTTCCCTGACTAAAACCAACAATAAATAAATCAAAGATAAAACAAAAATCAGTGCTATCAGATAAGGCTGGGGGAAAAGGAAGTAAGTTTGCAGTTTGCTGGACACCTCAAAACCACAAAAAAGTCAGTACTGGCACAAAAATGAGGCTGTCCCCTCCTCCCTGCTTTGTTTTTTCCTGCCCCTCTGAGTACTGGCACTGTGCTTATATAACCAAAATGTGAAACGGACTGGGAAAATTAACTCCCCTCCTACCCTATACGTGATTCTTTTTCTGCCAGTTTTTTTACTAATCTAGTTTACCACACAGCCTAAGAAATACTGACAGCTAATTTCCATAGCAGTACAGGCTTACGCTGGTTTAAGCTGCTCATTAGCCTAGAAGATTTGGACATCTGTTATTGATGACCAAAAAAAACCCATCAGGGAGTCAATTTACAGTGATATCATCTAACATTTTCAAAATCTACAGTCTACATCTCCTAAGTGAAATAATCAGTTCATGTGAAGTACGCTTCAGAAAATACTTGACTCTATTCACTAAGTATCCCACTTAGAATTTTAACATGTGAAATTTGTTTATCCTAATGGTAACAAACTTCTCATTAAGTTGTATTGTAAAATCAGTATACTTCAACCTTCACTACTATCAGCATCACTTCCGATATTAGAATCATAATGTATTTGCTTTGTTTAGTCCTGGTGAAAATGGCAATCGTCAATCTAAATTTATTTTAGTGCTCAACTCATTCATTATTATTCCTTTTTACTTCAACTACATCTAATACTGAAACAACATACCTGAACTCTGAATTTCCAGGTTGCCCCAACAGGAACACCAGGTATAGGTCCATAATGATTTGAAGGAACAATAGTGCATTCCTTAGTGCGACCAACACAGGCCATGCCCTAAAAATACATCGGATAAAATGAATTAGCATTACAATATTGAAGACTATTTGCAAATTCAATGCAGAGATCACAAAATCTCATCATTGTAACAAAACACATACTTTAAAATACGTTAACAATTGTTAAAACGAATGTTAAATAAGTAATATGTGTTTATGTGTTTGGGGGAGCGATTGGGGGTTGGGTTTTTTTGTTTTTACCTCTAGTCACATTAATAATTCTTCCACTGCTTTAACTGCCACTAGATAGTGGGCAGGATTAAACATTGTCTTATTGTCTGTGCAACCCAGTACTGAATTTTGTGTAGTGCATATGTAAGTAGAATTATAGATGTAGCACATACATGAACAATCAGAGTAACAGCTGTTTCTAAAATACACTCTACCTTGCCCCAGTCTCTCTGGCTTTCAGTACTGGCAGATGGCATCTTTGCTTTCTTTTTACTCTGTTTGAGCTTTTCTCCAGCCTTTACAACTTCATTAGAATCATTTTTGCAGGAAGGACAATACCTAAAAAAAGGTTTTAGTAAATTCTCAATTACTTCATAATAATGGCAATACATTTCTTGTAGCCAAAATAGTGTCAATTTGTTTATCTTGACTGAATATTTCAAGCTAGCAAACATATACCAGTCTTAAGCAGCTGAAGCCTATGGCTTAAAAAAATGAACCCAACATGAACAAATACTTCCAACTTTTAAAAACAGGGCATTTCAGTATCTTTGAAGGTAGAGTGCTAGAGGCAAAACATTTAACTATTCTTTCTCACATGATCTGTGAGAGGTGCCCATGTCTCCTGTATTCTCTCTTCATTCTGTCCTCTTTCATTTAGATCATGTAAAGGAGAAGATAGCTGAGATCAGAGTACGCTGCTAACCAGTACTTATGGCTTTTTTCTACGTCCTGCCCTCTCTACCCTAATTTTTTGTTCTAGTGCAATTAATTTCACTGCAGACAGCTGAATGTCAAGCAGAGCCAAGGTATCGTGTAATGTGTGTAGACACACACACACACACACACACACACAGGCACACATGCACTCACTCACTCCAGAACACTGAAGCCACTTGGAGTATAGTGTTGAGACTCATTCTAGCTAACACAGAGCCATACTGGTAGGAAAGCAGGAGACACCAGTATGCAGTGACTACAGCAGAGAGAGAAAGGGACTACACTGGTCCTTTTGCTCCTCATAATACCATTTTTATCCCACACCAGAAATGCCAAGGCAAAGGCAATTGTCCATGTTCTGGCTCCCATGGGCTGGGTTTAGCCCATGCGCCACTAGTGGAGGAAGCCTGATCTACACTAACATTGATAACCTAGTTTAGATAACTACCACTAGTAGTTATCTAAACTACTACTGTTTTGGATCTATTAACTTTTGTATGTGTATATGAATAGAAGAATTAATGATTAATGTCCACAGCAACAGATTTCACTATGACAATAAAGGTGTTGAACCATTAAGACGATGAAGCTATGTAGATAAAAAGAAATTAAAAATAATACAAGATGCTGAAATTGTCTAACACTAAAACTTTGAACGATATTACAGGTTTGGTTTTTTTTTTTTAAAAAAAAGAGTATGCAATGACCAGTTAAAAGAAGGTACAAAACATGATGCAAATGCACAAGGTGAATTAACCATGGCATTCGCTGCTTCTTGATAAGGTAACCATATTACCTTAATATTTTTTAAACTGAGTTTTGTATGGAATATTAAATACTATTTCACATATAGAGTGGCTTAATCTCCAGAAGAGAAACTTATCATCCTTTCCCAAACTGCAAGCTTAGCCCCTGCAGAGAGTTGACCAAATTTTACACTATAAAAATACTAAATGGAAATTTTTCCACCTCTAAAACAAAAAAAAAAATCTGTCAACAAGTTAAGGATCAGAGAGTCATGACTCTTTGCTAATATGCAAGAAGGGAGAACACAAACCTCCTCTCTGCTAGGAGACACTGCTTTGCCCAGTGCAACTGCACTCCTACATACAACCAAGCATTAAGACTGCACAGGGCTAGCATCACTAAGTATCCCAAAATTAACTGTCACAAGCCAGCTCCATAACAGTACCTCTCCTACCCAGTGACTTCATCCACAGATGCAACTACCTGCTTACATGAATAAATCTTGAGACTCATATCGTTCCACAGCAAACAAAAACAAGTTAAAAAGCTTGACAGCCATTTTTCAAGACATTTTAATTAGATGAATTAAACAACTTCTACTTGTGGAAATTCGTAATTTTTTGGCTAGAAATGTAAGTGGAAGGGTCTAAAAGTGCACTTAGCATATGACCTAAGGGACTCTAAAGACCATGTTGTCCATCAATATTATTCTTGTGCAGTTGTCTACAGAGCACTGAATCTTCTGTATGGAGGAAAACAGTCCTGGGGACCTATGCAGTGCAGTTATAGTGATATTAATGGAAGAGGGTAGGGAGGTCTGAGCAATAACAGCTACACTTTGAAAAAATTTCTATTCTTCAGACTTTCTCTGTAGCCATCTGAAATAGAAGTAAGATAACTCATAAGAATGTTTCATAAGAAGCTTTCAAAAAAGAATGGGTGCCAGTGAAGACCAGAACACTAATACATAATCTGAAAAATCATTTAAAGCACCCAGCAGGCCAAGATAAACTTAGCACACTACCTAAACCAAAGAGACACTGATGGCTGGTGAGATTTCAGTATCAGTATCCTGACGTGCCTATCAAACCTTCTGTGTATTTGAGGGTGTAGAATAAACTAGAGAGAATAAATTGTTTTCAGGGTAGAACAGAGGATTTAGGGATTTTGTGGGAGGGGGTCACTGACTTGAAGCATATATTTTTTTCTTTATCGGAAACCTTCCTGTGACTAGTACTGGAAAACAGATGGACTTTACTGTTGCTGGAGTACTGGATTAGAGGTGGTTCTGAGAGTAAGGGCAACTGAAGAATGGATGGACCAAACAGAAGTGTACTTCCAGACAGATGGTCTCACTGAATATTCTGAATGCAGGAAGTCAAAAAAGAACTCCTCAGCTGCTATACCCAAAGGTTAGGCACAATCAGATAAGAATATTGCTTACAGACTGCAGTCAGTAATAAACCACTTGTGTGTTGAGAACCGTTTCCAACACGTGACATCAACTCACTTATGTTGACAAGTAGTAGGAAGCAAGATGTCATGCACAGAAGACCAGTCTGCCTTGACAGTAGAGAACTTGGGGGTAGTTCAGAATAACATGCTGCGTAATAAACACTGCTGAATAAACACTGTAACCATTTTGCATATGCAAGAAGTGGAAGGCACATAGACAATATTCAAATAAATGCTATTTCTAGTTACAATGACCCATACGTATCTCTAGTAGGTACTGAAAATATTTTTTAGATAGTGTTTCAAGCCAGCAGTTCCTCCAAAAACAGTGAATATAACTCTTCCCAGTGCAGAAATTTCATGGGAAAAAGCTCAGCTTCCAACATCAGTAATCCCTGTGGCAAAATGTACAAACTGAGAAACGCCTATCAACGGTCTCAATCGCTAAATCACACATCGGTATAAACACGGAATGAGTTCAGAAAAAACACAATGCCCCAGAAAACACACCAACCATTAGGCACTGACCAATAAACAAACCTACTATGGTATCTATTAAGGTATAGGAGATTGAGTTTTTTATTTCCAGAGAATTTTAAAACTTCCAAAGCACTTAGACAGATTTTTACATAAAATTTAATCACAAGGTCAAAAGAGATTCCATAAAATGTATCCATAGACATCTTAGACATTTATTGATGTCTATGTAATAGAAAACTTTATTAGAATAAAGTTTATTTATTACCCATTTATAAAGGGTTAGCATCTCATTTAAGTCACAGGGAGGTGAAAAATACGAACAGTGTAAATTGTAGATAGCTAATACAGACAAAAAATGGTACAGAGCCCAAGATAACTTAATGGGCTGCTAATGGGTCCACACAGATTTACTTCAAAATACAATTATCTTAACAATACCAGTTAGCTTGGTTTTCCTGCTGGCAGAACCAGGGACAGTAGAAATGAAGAATAGCAAGGTGGTGGTCCTCCCACAGCAGGAGAAATGAATGGAGTAGAGGCAACAAGAAGATATAGGAAGGGCACAGGGGCAGCAACAGGGACAGAGAATGAAGGGAAAGAGAAGGGTGAGCATAAGAGAATTGTTCAAGCAATGAAGCTTGAACAAAATTAAAAGACTGGGGAACAATCACTGTTGATAAACACAATCATATCAGATAGTGTCACAAAAGATCATAATGATCATAATAAATAAAATCAACATACCAGTTTTGAAACTCCATAATGGTCACTAAAGCTTACTACTAATCCTTTGTAATGATTTAAAAGAATTACCTTGGCAGAAAACATAAGGTTTATATTCAGTAGATGAATGAAAAACGCAGCAGAATTTAAAAAATTCTTCAGTATTGTCTCTCAAGAGGTGCAAATAACAAAAAGGTACCATGTATAGTATGGCAATATAGATAAGTAAATCATCCTTATATATTTACCAGTCCTCATCTTCTGGTATCTTGCTTAAAGGCGGGTTCAGGCAGTATATATGATAAGCCATATTACATTCATCACACAGGAGTTGCATGTGAGCATCCTGTTTTCCACCACACAAATAACACGAACAAAAACGGCACTCCTTATCTGGATCAGCCCTACAGTGCTTGCATTCAGGGCCACTTTTTCCTGTCAAAAAAAAAAGAGAAAATCAAATACCATGTATCTTAGAAAAGTGCATTACTGTATCTACAGGAAAGAATTCTTTCTGCACATGAACACTGCCCTCTTGAAAATGCTTTTTTCTTACAATGAGGTATTTGACTACCTAGGCTAATGTGATTTCTTCTGCTGTGTAAACAAGCAGTAAAGAAAATGACTAATCAGCAGCTTCTCTTAGTTTCTCCCCTCCCGTTCCCAATACGCCACCTGCACACTCTCCCTACAGACGGAGCCTAGCACAATCTCTAATTCGAATCTTAAACACAGCCATGAAGAAATGCCTATTAGGTAACTGGTAACAGTGAGATGAAGATGAAACTACAATTTGGAACAGCTCTCTTCCCCTTAAATTAATTTTATAGTTGGGTAGAAGAATTAGCAGTCTGAGTCCACCGACAACCCCAAATCACCAGTTGTTTCACAGCAGCAGTTTAGTTTACACACAAAGAAACACTAACTTTCTGTTTCAGCTCACTTGGAAATCTGGACCTATGAATGCCACTATGAAATAAAACTATTGGCATTGGTTCCTCAATCAGGGAAAAAATGCTTTTAAACAAAAGAAAAACATTTAGTAGTCTAAACTAGATATGAAAGAAGAGATGGAAGAAACACTGAATACTTGTAGCAGAATTAACACTTACAGGAGAAATAGTTGAAATACGTAGAAGGACCAGAGAAATGAGAGAAGTCTGCAGAAGAGAATTTGATCACAGCTCCAAGAATTCCAACGTTAAAGGAAAAAAAAAATTCATTTGTATGTTCTGTGCAGAAGTAATCTAGAAATGCTATGGAAGCGAATTTGACCTTAAACAATTCATAGAGTACTTCCAAACTTCTCTGGAAATAGAATTTTATCTGAAAGAAGTAATCGGTTTTTGAATCAGAAGACAAGGAAGACTAGAAAGACTATCTGAGAGTTCGGAGCTGGAACTAGGAAAATGAAAAATCTAGACAACTGAGATAATAGAACATTTTTCTTAAACTTTAGAATGGACTAGAAAATGTTCTTCCAAGTACCATTCTGGAACTAAAAATAACCGCAGGTTATAGAAGTTCAGAAACTGAAACAGTTGGAATATCAACACGTGGGATAAATTTTCTTGTAAGTTCGCAGGCAAACTATCTCAGGAACTTCTGAAATCTTTGACGATGTCTACTCAAAAGGGCAACTGGCCTAGAAGGACAGTGTGATAAGGACAGACAAACTTATCCCTCTTATAATCTTTGCCAAAAATACCCAACACTCATTAGTCGTACAAAAAAAACCCACTTTCATTCTCTGGGACAAAACCTTTCTGAACACGTCCATGATGTTACAAACAAGTTCATTAATAAGGAATTTGAAGAGCAGCCCCACTACAAAAATGAAAACAAAGACCCCCCCAAACCCAACCCCCCTGCCTCCCCAGTTTTTCAGAGGCCACATGAACATCATTCTTCCACAGCTGCTAAGCAGACTGAATGTTGGACGAAAAGAAGGCCACAAGCAACAAATCATAGTATTTAAGAAAACACTGCCTATTACCATGAAAGATTTAACCCTTAGGAAAACACCAAATTTTTTTCATACTAAAGGACTGCTGCCTTTCTCACACATTTTTAGGGGGGACTAGAATTTGTCAAACCCCAAACAGGGAGAGCTACCCCAGGTTTCTCTGACTAGCATGAAAGAACAATATACAAGGACAAGCTTCCATCTTCTCTCAGCTTTATTTTTTATTTTTCTTCACCATGAGTCATTGTCTAAGTTGCTGCCTTCAGAAGTTGTACAGCTTATCAGTTCCTTGTAAGTTTGTTTGTATAACATAAGCAATCAAAGTAAGTATTTCTTTGAGGAGTTGATTCTTGAATAGAAAGATGAGGTGGACCCCTGATGTATCCAGAGGAGTACTGGATACTTATGTTTTTCCTAAGCACACTGAGAAGGAAAGGAATCACTAAGGGTTTGCAGAAATCCCAGCCCCTTCCTGATGAGGAAAAATTTGCCCTTGCAACTGAATAGACTTTACAGAAAATTTGATCCACATGGTTAAGATATCAGTGTGAAATCTGTGTGGAAAGAAACTCTAGACTGAAAGTCTTACAAGAAAGGGGGACTGGAATGCAAAGTGTTGTGCTATATCTGCAGTCTTTCTGGAGGACCTTAAAGAATACTTTTATCTTCAAAGGTGGAAGCAACTAGACTTAGAGAGGGAAGGGGATAGAGTTTTGAGTAACAAAGAAGAGTCAGCAGCTGCTGATGTGTTAGGAACCAACAGGGAAACACCTGTGAAATGCCTCAAAGAAATTAGGGCTTTTTCCTCTAAAAACGTGACATGGTCAATAGCCCAACTGAAATGTCTCACCACAAATGGATGTAGCATGTGTAACAAACAAGAGGAATTGGAAGCAATTGCGCAGCTGGAAAGCTATGATCTAATCGCTTTCACTGAAACTTGGTGGGACAAATCACATGACTGAAGCACCGCTAAAAACTGTTCAGAAAGGACAGGCAAGGAAGGAGGCGCAGGTGATTTGCCCTCTATGGACTGATTGCACAGAGTCGTCTCTGAAAAACAGTGATAAACAGGTTGACAGCTTGTGAGTGAAAATTAAGAGGCCAAACCAACAAAGAAAACCTCATGGTTGGTACTTACTACCCACCACCCAAACAAGAGGACCCTGTTGATCCTTCTTTCTTCAACTACAGGAAGCATCATGCTTGCAGGCTCTGATCCATCTGGGGAACTTCAGTCACCCTGACATCTGCTGGAAAAGCATCACAGCAAGCTGTAAGCAGTCCAGGAGACTCTTGGAGACCATCAAGGATAATTTCTTAGTCCAGGTGATAGACAGCCCAACCAGAGCAGAAGCGTTACTGGACCTGTTGCTTACCAACACGGATGAACTAATTACAGAGGTCAAGATCAGTGGCAGCCTGAGCTACGGTGATCATGCCCTGATGAAATTCACAATCTCAAGGAATATGGGCCAGGTGAAGAGTAAAGTCAGGACCCTGAATTTTAGGAGACTGAACTTTTAGCTGGAATTAGTGGATGGGACCCCCAGGGAAACTGCTTTCAGGGATAAAGGAGCAGAACAGGGCTGGCAGCTCTTTATTGACATTTTTCTTAGAGCACAAGAGCTCTCAATTCCCATGTGTAAGCAATCAAGCAAGAAGTACAGGTGACCAGCATGACTGATTAAGGACCTCCTGGTCAAAATGAAGCATAAGAAGGAAATGCACAGGCAGTGGAACCAGGGACATGTATCCTGGGAATAATATAGGGGCGCTGCCTGGATGTGTAGGGATGGGATTGGGAAAGCTAAGGCACAGTTGGAGCTGAATTTGGCAAGGGATGCAAGAAATACTAGCAACAGCTTCTACAGATATGTTGGTCAGAAAAGGAAGATTAAAGAAAATGTACTCACCCCCCGATCCTCCTCTCTGCAGGAGAGGCAGGAGAACTAGTGACAACTGACATGGAGAAGGCTGAGGTATGCAGCAATTTTTTTACCTCCGTTTCCACTGGTAAACACTCTTACCACATCTCTCAAGTCCCTGAAACTTGAAAGGCAGGGACTGGGGGAGCAAAGGCTCTCCCACTATAATAGAAAATCAGGTTCGAGACCATCTGAGGAACGTGAACAAACACAAATCCATGGGACCCAATGAGATGCATCTCAGGGTCCTAAGAGAATTGGCTGAGGTAGTTGCTAAGCCACTGTCTTTCATATCTGAAAAGTCATGGCAGTCAGGGAAAGTCCCCAGTGACTAGAGGAAAAGGAATATTGTGTCTTTTTTTAAAAAGGGTAAAAGGGAGGACCCTGGGAATTATTGACCAGTCAGCCTCACCTCAGTGCCCAGTAAGATCATAGAACAGAGACTCCTGGAAGACATGTCAAAGCATATGGAAAACAGGGAGGTGACTGAAGACAGCCAACATGCCTTCACCAAGGGCAAACTATGCGTAACTGATCTAGTGGCCCTCTACAATGGACTGAATGCATCAGTGAACGAAGGAAGAACTACGCATGTCATTTACATGGACTTCTGTAAGGCCTTTGATTTGGTCCCCTACAACCTTCTTGCTGCTGAATTGGAGGGATATGCGTTTGATGGATGAATTATTGGATGGATAAGGACTTGGTTGGATGGTTGCATCCAAAGAGTGGATGGTCTGTATCCAATGGTTCAATTTCCAAGTGGAAACCAGTAACGAGCTGTGTCCAACAAGCATCCATGCTGACACCAATACTATTTAATACCTTCATCAATGACAAAGATAGTAGCATTGAGTGCACCCTCAACAAGTTTGTGGACGACAAAGCTGTGCAGTGCAGTTGATACACCAGTGGGAAGGGATGTCATCCAAAGAGACCTTGACAGGCTTGAGGAGTGGGCCCATGTGAACCTCATGAAGTTCAACAAGGCCAAGTGCAAGGTCCTGCACAGGAAAATCCCCAATATCAGTACAGGCTGGGGGATGAATGGATTGAGAGCAGCCCTGCAAAGGAAGACTTGGGGATACTGGCGGACAAAAAATTGGATATGAGCCAGCAACATGCACTTGCACCCCAGAAAGCTAATCATATCCTGGGCTGCATAAAAAGAAATGTGGCCAGCAGGTCAAGGGATGGGATTCTCCCACTCTACTCTGCTCTTGTGAGACCCCACCTGGGGTACTGTGTCCAACTCTGGTGTCTCCAGTAAAAGAAAGGCATGGACCTGTTAGAGCAAGTCCAGAGGAGAGCCACAAAAATCAGAGGGCCGGAACACTTCTGTGAAGAAAGGCTGAGAGAGCTGGGTTTGTGCAGCCTGAAGAAGAGAAGGCTGTGGGGAAACCTTATTGTGGCCTTTCAATACTTAAAGGGGGCTTATAAGAAAGACAGGGAAAGACTTTTTACCAGGGTCTGCAGTGACAGGACAAGGAGCAATGGTGTTAAATTTAAAAAGGGTAGATTTACATTGGATACAAGGAAGACATTTTTTATGATGAGGGTGGTGAGACACTGGAACAGCCTGACCAGAGAAGTTGTGGATGCCCTATCCCTGGAAGCGTTCAAAGTCAGGTTGGATAGGGCTTTGAGCAACCTGATTTAGTGAAAGATGCCCCTGCCCATGGCAGGGGGGTTGGAAGGGATTTTTAAAGGTCACTTCCAACTCAAACCATTCTATGATAAGAAGTGCTAAAACACTGCAGTTGGAAATTATTTTTTTTTAAGAGAAAACAAAACATAAAAGCTGAAGAACATAAAAGAAGAGCCACTGAAGAGGGAAAATTACCAGCTACAGAAAGACAGTCTAGTGAGATGTACTGCCTGGAAAACATGAGGAGCAAACGTGTAAGGCTACCAGCAGTGTTTATTTTACAAAGCCTTAAAGGCAAAGGTTAGATACACTTAAGAAGAAAGCCAAAATCTCTCAGTGTACTGTTTCTACCAAAATCTAACCTAGAAGACTTATCTGCATACTATCCAAATGGAAGTAATCTTCTAGTTTAAGACTTCTCTCCCCAGGTTCATTTGAAGAGAAAGGAAACATTGTAAGAGTGCTGATGAACAAATCTGTGGATTTTCTAGCACAGCTAGGCAAAACTCACGGTCTGCCCAAGGTGTCAACACCAAGTCAAGTCAAGTCAGACTGAAGAAATACCAGGTAACTGGTATCACCTTTGAAAAATTTTAACAGTGATGACTGAGCACTCCCTAAAGAAACTCACTAGTCTACCTCATTCACTAAATAATAGGCAAAAAGAAACTGAGTATTTTTCTGTATCTCTTACCACCATAGGTGGTTTAGGCCTATGTAATTTACTGTTTTCAGTTACAAAACCAGTTTCTTAGGTCAAAGGTTAGTAACACTATTTTTTTTTAAAAGAGGAAAAGAGCAAAAAGGTCTACACATTTTAGTTCAGTTAAACCATACCTGGACTCTGCAGCTTTCTTCAATATACTACAAACTGTCATTTTCATTACATGGCTTCAATTTTTCACATTTCTGCTTTAACCATGTCGTAAGTCAAATGCACTGATTATATCTGCACTGTTGGTCACATGAAGAGAGGTCTGTTCACCCCTACCAACACCGTAGAGTTTAGTGCATATATCATTTCATATTCCCTTCTTTTGCAAGAAGAGTTATCTCATGTTCATAGCACAAATTTGGATTCTGATGGAGGTCATATACGTTGATACCTAGGTCTTATTTCCATTTTGCATATAAATATTTGAAACATATTTACAAGTATGTCACTTCTTAGTTTTCTAACTTTTTAATAGGTTTAGCCCTACTCTTTTCCCAGGCTGCAGAACTTAGATTTCCATTAAAGAATTTGAAAATAATGACCTTATTTTTAACTGTAACTGCTAAACTTACAGTGACACGTCATACACATTTTTACCTAATTTGTACATACAAAACCTAACTAACATATGGCCATGCTCTGCAGAGGTAGCCTACATTGTTTATCTGATGAAAATTATTTCCAAAGTAGGCATTCTATCTTTTGGAAAGGATATGAGCAGTAGCTTAATATAGACAAAAAAACAGTCAGTGCATTTTCTGATTGTGCTTACAACAATCTCACAGAGCATTTAAGGCCAATTAATTCTTTGAATTTCATCTGCCATTATAGTAACAAAAATCTGCAGGTTTTCATAGCATATAAGCTAAGGTAGCTCTGTGTGTGTTTATAGATGTATGCGTATATATTTTAATATTTTAAATACAAAGTATAAATAGGGATGTAAGAACAGTCCAGAGGTAAAGGGTATACTGCTTATGGCATACAACTCAACCGATGTGCACTGTGCATAGGTGAATAAAGGCAAGACAGCTCACCAAAATATCAGAATCGCATGAACAGAAATGAAAAGGGTAATGTGGTGAGAAAGCTGACCTCAGGAAAAAGAGCTGTTCAATACAAGAAATAAGGCTAAATTGCCAGACCAATTAAGTTTGCAGGGTTACATTTTTAAAGATTCTGTGTCTGTTATGTTTATTTATGAAGGTTTGTAAACAATATCCTGAGATGAATAAAAACGGGACCAGGAACAGAATGAAACAAAACATACGCAGAGGTGCAAATCTCTACACAGATTGCAATATGTGAGTAGTTTAAGCAAAGAGGTTACAAATAAGGAAATAGCTGTAAAAATAGGAGGGAAAGAGCTGTAAGTGAAAATAAAGAGCTTGACTTTAAAACAATAAAGGCGGCAATCAGTGTAGGACATACAGAATGGTGAGGCCACACCTCGAATACTGTGTTCAGTTTTGTGCCCCTCAGTACAAGACAGACATTGAGGTGCTGGAGCGAGTCCAGAGAAGAGCAATGAAGCTGGTGAAGGGTGTAGAGAACAAGTCCTGTGAGGAGCGGCTGAGGGAGCTGGGGTTGTTTAGCCTGGAGAAAAGGAGGCTGAGGGGAGACCTTATCGCTCTCTACAACTACCTGAAATTTGGTTGTAGAGAGGTGGACGTCAGTCTCTTTTCCCAAGTGACAAGTGACAGGACAAGAGGAAACTGCCTCAAGTTGCGCCTGGGGAGGTTTAGATTGGATATTAGGAAAAATTTCTTCACTGAAAGGGTTGTCAGACATTGGAACGGGCTGCCCAGGGAGGTGGTGGAGTCACCATCCCTGGAGGTATTTAAAAGATGTGTAGATGTGGCACTTAGGGACACGGGTTAGTGGTGGACTTGGCAGTGTTAGGTTAACGGTTGGACTCGATCTTAAGGGTCTTTTCCAACCAAAATGATTCTATGAGAAATAAATACTCATGTCAGATCAAATGTTGCCACTGTAAGCAATTTTATATAGTCAGCAATACAGTAATTGTTCATTTCCTTAATACACACATAATTTTAAAAAATAATACACACACAATAGCTGAAGGGAAAAACTAAATTAACTGTAATGATTTTATATGCACTTTAAGAAGTTTCATAAACAATTAGACTTGCAAAATAGGTATGTCAATACAAAGCAGTATCTGCAGATTTTAAAATTTCTCATACTACAATTTTTTTTAAAAAAAATCCATGTTATTAAAAAACCCGCCTTTAATGTGACCAAGAAAAAAATAAATAGAACGGTTAAATTTGTTTGAGTAATCTGAGGAAAGTAAATCACAAACAATGAAAAGTGAATTGTGAGAAGTTCATTACAGAAATTCACATTTTTACTTTTAAGAATACCACAGCAAATGGTACTTGCTCCTCTGAAAAATAGTGATTTTTTTAGATGATGGCAAATAAACAGTAAGCAGAGTAGTTCTTGTGCATTGAGAGCTACACACAAAGGTTCTGAAAAATTGCCTTGGAGTCAGGAGTCTAATACATAATAACATCTAATACCTACTAGCAGAGCTGCAGTCCAATCTCTCAGTGTTGCTATGCCAAACACTTATCACTCCTAACTTTAATATATTTTTAAATTTAGGAGAAAATGTTACACTACTTTTTAGATAAGCTGCCACTAACTCCTTCCTGTGGTTGTGGGGAGATGAGGACGTACAGCATAGTTATTTTTTTAGAAGGTCATGTAGGGCCAAATAATAATCCAAACATTAATTATCCCTATTTTTCATGGTACAAGCAGCTTTGGCACAAAGTTCCTTATCTTTTTTTCTTTTTAATTCTGACATAATGACACAGTTAAAGTGCATCATTACAGACTGATTCTATCTTTGGCATTTATTAATTACTTGAAAGTTTAAATGACATGTCAATTGCAATAGCAGTTTTGGTGACCTGGACACCTGTCTAGGAACTTAACTGAGACTACCAATTCATTCCGCACAGTTCATTTAGAACGTTATCAGCTGTTCCCCTTTTTCCCTGCTTATGACTGATAGCACTAAGATGTTATCAGTTTCTGAGTATGTCAAGTTATAGAGCCAGCTTACAGTAAATACTTTTAGAACAGAAATTTAAAAAAGATTCTATGTTATTACTTTCCTGAACACACAAAGCAATTATTATTACCTCTGCTGATCCTTCTGGTTTTTTAAAGAAACATCATTCAATTTGTACTTCTATTCAAATAATTAAAAAAGCATACTTTTGAAATCTCCATCCCCAAACGTCAATGGATAGGCTCCTGGCTTTTCAATCTTGTACATTTCCTCTATAAAAAGGATTTTACAATCATTTATTGTGTCTTCTGGGCCTCTGTAAAACAAAAAGAATAAAAAGTATATTCAACTTAGTTCCTCAGACCTAGATTCTGTACTTTATGAATCCTAAACAATAAGATAAAGCTCACTAGTATCTTTTTTTCAATCACTGATAGGACATTTAATTTCAATTCACGCACAAAATTCAATCTAGTACTGCAACTTCTAAGAAAACCAAAACACATGCTTAAAACTTGCATAAAGAAGAGACTACTCCATTACCCTCAAACTGCCTGGCAGCTGAGTATGTCCTTATTGACACCCATTCACAACTTTTTAATTCTACTTCTAAAACATCAAGATTTTTTTTGGCTGAACACAGCAGACCAGACAAAAATCATATTCTCTCAAATACAGCATATCAGACATTATAAAAGTATAGTGTCAAAAATGAACCAGAAACATGACTTAAAAGACACAATAATAGACACTACTTGGAACCCACAGAGTAAGAAAAGCAATAGAAAGCTTCAAAAGCCCTTCTATGACTTCTAAATGTTTTAGAAACCTAAAACCCAATCCTGCAAAGACATGTACAATACTGAACTATGTACTGTGAGTAGTCCTGTTAACGTCAGATGTCAGGTTTCAGTGCAAAATCTGTTCACAGTATCTCAGTGATGAGTAACAAATACTATATGACTCCACAACACTAATGCTGAAAGACTTCTAGAGAAGGATTAGGAAATATTAAATGTAGCGTAAAGGTTTTCACCTCCTCTTATTATAATATCTTTGTATTTACTAAAAATCTAATTCAAATGTAAATGTATCTAGGAAGAAAAGGCCATAAAAACTCCAACAGTTTTGAAACACTCCTTTTTCCTCCCACCTCAGGATGATACTGTGCCTTCTTCAACTGCCTGTTCTCCTACCATTTTCAGTTTACTACCTTATCTCGAACTAAGTAGGAATTTTCAGTATAACCCTTATCGGAAGTATTAATTACTGAACACAGTCTCACTGATCTCATTGAATCACATGTGTTGTTACTGATTTCAGAATTGAGCAGCTTGACATGAGAGAAGGGAATTTACTAGGTGGACAACTTTATTTCTTGCAGGGTGAGACCCAGCCATGAAAAAAAAAAAAAAATCTGAAGGAGGTTTGGGTTTGCTGAACTTCTGTCCTCTTCAAAAGTTAATCTAATTCTGTTGCACTGCTGCAGTCCGTTTTGGTTCTAGAAAAACACTTCAAAATCTGAAACTACACAAGCAACTAAATGAATACAGACCTCAAATACCATAGCTTGAATTATTAAGATTAAGCTTAATGTTTTACTGAGACTGCGACATTTGTAGTTAAAATGTTCAGTGAGCATCCTGCAACACAAAAAAATAGATTTTTTTTTTCTTCTTTCCTATATAGACATGAGATGTGCTGGGTTTAATAGAGAAGTAATAGCACACAGCCAGCCTAATTCCAAGTTAGGAAAGAGTGAAGATTATGCAGCTTTTTGAAGGCTTTATTATGAATGAAAATACAAACTATTCTATTGGTTGTTGTTCAGTATTTTAAGGAGGTTGTGCAAGACGCTGTTAAGAAAAGCTGAAGTGCACTCCACCAAGAGACAAGTGTCTCTTCAAAAGCAGGGAAATAATGAAAATTAATAACTGTAAAGTTAATGATTAAATAATGCCACACTGGAGACTATTTTCCAGGTGAAGACCACCAGTAAGTTAAAATGCTATGTTTCTTTCAAATATTTAGAGTGTAGAAAGGCCTAAGAATATGTCTGAATCAAGTGAACAAGTCTTCTAAGACCTATTTGTAGGATATCTGTAAGAAACAATCACAGAGGTGACTTGAAAATCTTTTTGGAAAAAGTCAGCCAGGTGGCATATCCCTATAAAAAGGTATAGGCTGCAAAACTAAATCAAATTACAGACAGGTAGGGAAACAAGGTATTAGGTCCATATTAAAAAAGGACAACCGCAATAACAGAACACCTCCAGAAACAGCAGGTTCAGTCTGGGATCTGTTGCTCCCTGCTCTTCACCTTTGTCTGCTCCCACCACTTCCCTTGTTCTGACTCCAGTTCTTGGACTCTGCCACATGCCAATTTAACTAAAGCAGAAAAAAAACCTAAGCCAGGGAAAAAACACAGGCAACAAAACACTTTTTGGTGGCCATGAGCATTGCAGTGTTTAGGTCACCATGGACCTGGAGCTGAGAGGACTCTGATAGTGTCTTGATTCACTATAATTGCCTTTTAAATGTACCAACAGCTGTTTATTTGGCATCTGTATTTATTTTGACCCTTTTTCTTCCTTGCAGTTTTTGGAGGGAAAACATTCCCCACTGTTGGTCATATGCATAAACAGGAAATGCTAGCAAATTTCAAAGATCTACAGTATTTCAGCAGAACATACAAATGCTACATCAATGCAAATACATCCATTAGATAGAACACAGTTCGTTTTCTGACCAGGAAAAGCATGTATTTAAGATAATCTTCATTTGCACACTAGGGGGCATTACTTAAAAGCAGTTCTAGCCATTGCAGATAACACCCCTCAGATTTATTTAGGTTTCCATACAGTGCAGTGAACACAGGAAGTGTGATTTGCTGCACTTCAGTCTGGATGAGACCACCCACACTAGAACGCTGTATGCCAGCTCTTGCTATGACAAAGCATGCCTCTGACAACATAAGGTTATGGAGATACTTCCAGTCTGTGAATGGCTACAGCACTTAAATTCCTCCAGCTGTTACCAAATCTGCAGCTCTACTTAAGGCACATTTTCCAGTTTTGGTCCAAAGTGAACTATTTAACTAGAAAATTGTCCCTGAAACAGATAGAAGAGCACTCACAAGAACAACTACCCCTCTAAAAGGACTGTGGGTGCCAGTACACCTCTGCAAGGAAGGTGAGAGTGGAATCTTGTCTCTTCTGCAGTAGGCATGAATTATCTACAACACATAACCCATTAATTCACAGACATCAAAGCAAATATAGAGAGGACAAGTTGTAATCATAATGTCTGGCAGCAAAACTGAATGAACAGATACAGACCGAGCTTGTCAAAGCATCAAGGTTTCCCTGCTTATTTTCTGTACCTTGGAGAGTGCTTATCCAGCTTGACTCCTCTAGGACTTACTTCTAACATAACTCAAAAGTAGTGAATCTATTTTAGAACCAAAATATAGAATTATGCTTTCTTGCACCTAATAAATGTGAAATTTTCTATTCATATAAAAATACATGTACTGGTTTGTATATCTGTATGCTTACAAAGCAAAAGACAAAAAATAAACAAGCACACCTTAAACTTTAAGCAGATCTGTATGGAAAAGTCAAAATAGTCACAGAAGTTGAATAGTAAGTTGGATATTAGTAAGCATACAACTACATGTGCATCTACAGAAAATTTGCAAGCATAATTTATTAAGTTAAAATCTTGACAAGAAACAATGGTGACAGTCTCAATACAGCAGCTACAAACATGACTCTACACATGTCATGGGATACAGAGATGTTCTCAAATTCCGGTACACTTCAGACAAATTTCAGGATATTTGCAGAGCTTATTTTTCCCCAATTTTTGCATCTTGCAAATCTTCAGTGTGTTTGTAGCCTAAATACAGTATCCCTATTATGAGTAAAACTGCACCTAGGAAAAACTTGCAACATTTCCTCCCCTTTCTCTACACTGCCTTACTGTTTAGAGCTGTTTTACTTTAAATTACCCCCTTTTTTACTGCATTTTCTCCAGAAATGTAGAAAGTTGTTGTTTACAAAAAAAAAAAAGCTTTTCATCACATGCATTCCTCGCAGTCTAAAGACTGCACACAGTCTTTAGACAAGAAGGAAAGTGGCAAAACACCACAAAGCTCTATTCACAAATCTACAGACACTTATGTTACTGCTATCCATATCTTTGGGAAACAAGCCAAACCTGAGTTCAGCAGAATATTTATTAGGAGCAAATTCTACTGGTGACAATTTAAACTATTAAAATTACTTTTAACTACACTAATTATCACATTGTTTTCTTGAAAGATACCATGAAAAGATTTGTAAGTTGGTTCAATGGTGTAAGTGTTCCAAAAGACACCACAGCAGAAAGACCAAAAAGTTTTTGTGAAGTATGCAGAAGCACGGATTGTTATCATCAACTTTATTACAAAAAATCATGTGTTTATTATCTCAACCCCAGAGTGTTGAAGTGCAACATACTTATAACATACATATAACAAGTTAAATAAAACAAGTCTTCTAATTAATACTAGAAAACACAGAAGTCTCAAAGTAAAAAAAAAAAATTCAGTTCCGTGGAGGTAAGAATTGGTAAAAGCATGTTTTTCTCTCACAGCACTGCAATCCTACTGACAGAAGCAATACTCTTCCCATATCCAGATGGAACTAGTAAAATAGACGGAATTCATCATTTCTGTATCACATATTAGGTCACGGTAGACATCCCTTCTCTTCTGGGCATCTCCTGTATTTTTTCTTTGGGATAAGGGCACTCAGAAGGTAACTTTAAGGCTAAGTTCTTCCTAAAAGATAGCCAGTATTTGAACCAGAGAAAACATTTTATTTTCTGCTATGAGTTACATAAGGAGCAAGCAAATACTATCAAATAACTTTACAAAGCTGGTATGGTCCAACAAATGCCACAGCTGCATACCCAGAACTACAGAGGAAGATCAACTGCCATTGTGACAAATGATGGCTAATAATAAATGGTTAAGCCTTACCAAAGCTAAAAATCTCTGCTCAGGTAGTTGCTCTCAAAAGACTAATTCTTCTGCCACATTACACATACAATAGCTTTAATAATGATCAGGCTACACATCATTTGTCTTAAAAATTATGGTTATCTAATAAAATTGTAGTTACATTATTCTGTCAAATATACACCAGAAATATCACCTTTCTTAATTTCTTCAGCTTACCATACCAAAAACAAGATTAAAAAAAAGTAATCTTGAGTTACACATTACGCATAGTAAATGGGACTGCATTTGTATTTCATGTAAGTACACTAAATCCTTTAAAGAAATTAAATCCAAAAACGGAGCCAGACCCTTCAATACAACAGAATTCCTAATACAAGCTTTCCTTTTAGATCGGTTAGCCACAGCCAGGTAGAAACCTTGAACTGAACCTTCTTATAGCTGTACTTTACCCCCCACACCCTTCTTTTTTTAAAACCTTCAGGTTGCAAAACACTCTAGACATACATAATCACAGCTGACTACAAGTATGACAACTGGGCATTATCCTGGATATTTCAAAGGTCAACTTTCAAGAAAACAGAAGCTGCTAGATGACAATTGCCACACTGTGAGAAGTCTATCAGTTCCTATAGTCTGAGAGACTCTGTTACAATTGCCAGATCTGTCTCTGGAATTTTCTGGTTTTATCACTTTACCACATTGAAATTAGAAGAAAAATATTTCAACATACACTAAGAGTCAAAATACAATGCTGAATAAAAAGAGGGAAAAACTTACTATTCAAAAAATACACACAAAGGTTATAGTCACACAAAGAATCATAAGGAAAAGTGTCTAATGACAATTTATCTTTAGGCCTCCTAAGAGCAAAACCTTACTTACAAACTCACGTTTACCACAGATAACTAATTCATCAGCTTCTACAGTTACTGTCAAAGGCTATTGCCCAGGTCAGCAGAGAAACATCCACAATCAGAATAAAACCTAACAGAATATGTTGGCAGCTATGCTCTCCAAATGTATAAATTTAGTTAACAAACAATATAAAAATCAAAACATTACCAATTTACTACCACTTTCAGTATCTAGCTTTTCATATGCACTACTTTGTTTACCTCCCATTTATGATCAATCAGCCTCTATTCTGCTTTTGCAAAGCTTTCAGCCAGCAACTCTTTATTTTCTCCCACATCATCAAACAACAGCTGGATAACTTCTTCAGAAATATGCAAACAATCTTTTCAATATTACCACTCAAAATGCTTGTTTTAACTTATCAAATGCTTGTTTTAACTATCATCCCCTTCATCAGCTCTAGCTGTTGAGTGCTAGAGTTCATGTCTAGTGTATGTATCAACAGCTTCTTTGCATCTTAACATTTTGTGCTTTTACATTTAACAGGTGCATGAACTTGTATTCTGACTTACTCAATACATACTTTTTAAAGTGAGGACTGTTTTTTATAAACACTTTTCTTTGCCTTTGAAACAAGAAAAACTGTGTTCTTGAACAGAGCTCATAAACAATTATCAACTTTTATTATAAAAATATTGAATTACAAATATGTTAAAATCATTAGGCTAGAGAATTAAATATGTGCTATTGTAACAAATAATCTCTACAAAAATCTAGTCTCGAAAAACAGAACTATGTGGTGACGTTCACTTCAATACATTCACTCTAAGTCAATATCAGCCAAAAGAATGTTTTGAAATTAAAGCAAATACATGTAACAGCATGCATATTTCAAAAGATGTTAAATGGAAAATTTCTCCATTTGATATAAAATATTGCAATGTGAAAACTACTGGTTGCTTTACATTTAAACATGAACTGTAACTTAGGCTAATTTCAAAAAACTGCAAATACACATTGTCTACACAGACATTGTGGCTAAAACATACCCACAAAACAATTCCAACCCTCACTAAACATGACTGGGGATTTGATTTTAAACAGCCTTGTTTTAAAGGTAACTTACAAAATCTTCCCACATGAAGACAGCATATTACATTGATAATTTGACCAAACTCTGCTAGGTTGCTCTGAATTACATGGAGGGTCTTTTATTTTTTTATTGTATGCAAGCAGAAAAAACAGACAATATTTTCAAGATTTTGAAAAGATATGCCATTGCCATTTGGTTTATCATGAAAATACAAATGCACAGGTACGAAATGGGACACTATTAGCTGTGCTTTTAGTTCAACTTTATTTATTTTTATTACACCAGCCACTATAACAACAAAGACACAAGACAACTTTTCAAGTATGCAAAGATTTTATTACTCTATATAGCACTAAAATTAAAAAAAAATTAAAAAACCCAACTATTTCCCGGGATATGTTGAAGACCTTACTATCAAAACCGTCATAATCTAATATGCATTGTTAAGGCCTTTAAAAACAAAACAAACAAAAACAAAACACACACACACCCAATTCCCAAACCTACAAATTCACATTGTGGATATACACACAAGCCAGCCAGGATATTACTTTTTTTGATCTCAGTAGTAGGCATAATGCTTGATGCATTTACAAAACAATGTGTTATAGTTCATGGTGCCAGACTCTGGAAGCAGAGATTTGGACACAGGGACTATCCTTTTTTCCTTAGCCTGGGATCTGTAAAGGAGATGAACATTAGAAAAGCAGGCATGAACTCAGTACCTCGGAAAAGGGGAAAGCACTGGCCTAAGGGAATAGCAAGTCACACTGTCAGATCCTAATAATCTATTTACTATAGTAGCTGAGGAGCAAGACTCTGTCCTACGCCATGAAATCCACTGAGGAGACAGATTAAAAGGCAGCGAATGAAGACTGATCCCACCCACCCACCCGCGCCAGCACTCGAGACCCGCCTGTGGCCGGCAATGCGGCCGCATGCGGACCTGTCCATGGTACTGCAGGAACGCCACTGGTTCCAACAGGGGAAGGGGCACGACCTGCAATTACTACAACTACTCCCTTCTTGAACTCGATTAAGTTTGCGGCTGGCGCTATCACAATGCTAAATGGACATCCACAATTTCCAAATCCAGGTTCAAACATGCAGATGTTAACACCTACTTGACTGAACGTTCATAAAGAACCAGGTAAAAAGAGCTGGTTGAAGACCCACAAAGATGGAACTCCAAGGGCTTCACATATGAAAAACAAAGCTACGGGAGCTGTGCTTGGCATCACAGGCCATGGTCTGAGCTCAGTTCGCTTCTCTATGTGTTTGTGGACTGAATTCCAAGACTCAGAACAATGCGAAGAGTCTGCTCAAGACATCATTCCAGGGGTCTGGACTAGTCAATAAGCTCTTTTATGCTAGGAAGAGGCAGAACTACAAACAGGTGATATTCTTACTAGAAGAGGTTAAAAGCTTCTATCCAGATTTTACATTATGTTACAATTCTGAGAGCAGGTGCAGCACACATACTCATCATGAGCTTAGACACAGTTATAGGAGACCACGCTGTGCACCCAGCTGGATTAAGTGAGAATTTCAATTCAAAAACATGAGAAGCACCACCTCTCTTCATAACAAAAACTCACAGGGATACAGTCAAGATGGAAAGGCCTTCCAGAAAGCAAAGACTAGCAAGGAAAGAGTCTTGAAAACACAGAAACATGGTAAGTATCCTGTGCAATAACAAAAATAATACTAAGTGAATAAGTAAATAAATTTAAGGTGCTTTAAAACCAAGTGAAAAAAAAAGAAAGAAAAAGATCTCACAGTATCCACTATAAAACAGTAAATACAAAAAGACATTTCCCATAAAATGCTTCATATTGAACCAAAGGCAAACGAGAATTGCTTACAAACAAGGCCAAAACCCCATTTCTAGCCTAGAAAGTTAGTGATGAATGAATTACCACAGCTTGAATGTACATGGCAGCATTACTTTAATGAAAAAGCTTGGCATCCAGGGATGTTCCTGCTCAGAACAGCATGAATCCCATCTCACCAAGAATTCCTGAAAGTCAGAAAGTACACACTTACCTACAGAGAGAGTCCTAATTAACTCAGCATTTAGAGAGCAGTTGCTCATTTTGGAATATCTTCATTCCTTATATTGCCCAATTCTCTTCAGACAAATTACACCAAATACCTGTGCCATGATGTCCAATTCTATTAGGGCATGATATACTCCATTTAAGTGCCCAGTGGCTATTGCATAATGGTAATACAGCCTTTCGAAGTCTTACGTGTATGTTTGGAATCCATGATGATTCCATTATTGTTCATAGACTTTTGCATAAAACTGTTAGATTCCTCAACAAACAAATGAGGAAACTGTGGATGGGGTAGGCAAGCAAAGGGCCTGAGGTGATCAGAAGAGGAGCATAGCAATCAACAACAAAAAAAGCAGAAGTGCAATCACTTGAAGTGTAGGCATGTAAAGAAAGAAGTGCCAGCAGAAGAGCCTTATGGGGAACGCTCTCATGCCCGTTCTGGGGAATCAGCACACTTTCATGCCTCCCTGAAACACCTACACACCAATGCATACAACATGGGGAACAAACAAGAGGAATTACAGAAGTCTGAATAATTACTTCAGGTCCATGACCTCACTGGGATCATGGAGACATGGTGGGATAGCTCACATGACTGGAGTGCTGTGACAAATGGATATTGGCTCTTCAGGAACGACAGGCTACAAAGCCAAGGAGGGGGAGTTGCCCCTTATTTGAGGACAGGTCAAGATTAGCAGACAACACCACAGGTGATACTGTAGCAGGTGCCTGCCATAGACCTCCTAATCAGGGATAAGTATATGAGGCCTTCAGACAATTGGAAAAAGTTTCATTTTTACAGGCCCTGGTTCTCACAGGCAACTTGAAGCACCCTGATATCTGCTGGAAGGACAACACAGCAGACCACAAACAGTGTAAGAAACTTCTAGAGTGCAGCGGTAACAACTTCCTGACACAGGTGGTCAAAGAGAGGTGCACTGCTAGACCCAATACTTACAAACTAGGAAGAACTGGTCATGGGACATTAAAATTGGGGCAGTTTGGCTGCAATGATGATGAGATGATGGAGTTCAGGGGATCCTTAGAAGAAGGAGCAAGGTAAAAAGCAAGACAACCCTGGATTTCTGGACATGAGACTGTAATCCCCTCAGAGATCTGCTTGGAAAAATCCCACTGGATACAACCCTGGAGAGAAGAAGGGTCCAGTAGAGCTTGTTGATATTCAAGGATGACCTCCTCTAAGCTCCAGAAAGGTCTATCACCATGTGCAGGAAATCAAAGGCAGTAGGAAGCCTGCATGGATGAGCAAAGAGCTCCCAGACTAAACCCAGACATAAAAAGGAAGTGTGCAAGAGGTGGAAGCAGGGGCAGCTGAGCCAGGGGGGAGTACAGAGTTCCTCTCCAATTGTGTAGGCACAGGGCTGGGAAAGCTAAGGTCTACCTTGATCTGAATCTGGCAGAAGATGTGATGGGCAACAAGGAAGGATTCCACAACTATAAAAACAGGAAAGGAAACCTAGAGAAAATATGGGCCCACTGCTAAATATAGCAGGGCCCCTGATGACAATACAGAAAAGGCCAAGGTACTCAGCACCTTCTTTGCCTCAGTGTTTACCAGTAAGACCAATGTTCAGTAATTGCAGGCCTCTGACACCAGAAGCAATGTCTGGAGCAAGGAAGATTTATCCTCAGTGCAGGAGGATTACGTTACGGAGCGCTCAAATGGGACATACGTAAGTCTACGGGGCGTAACAGGTTGTACCCATGAGCACTGAGGGAGCTGCCTGACATCTGGGCAAGGCTACTCTTAGTCATCTTTGAAAGGTCATGACAACTGGACAACTTCCCAAGAACTGGAAGGGAGCAAATGTCACTCCTATCTTCAAGAAGGAAGATCTGCTAACAGATTGGTCAGCCTCAACTCAATCCCTGGGAAGGTGATGGAGCAAATAATACTGAAAACGATTTCCAGATACGAGGACAAGGTGATCAGGAATCATGAGCATGGACTTACAAAGGGAAAATCATCCTTAACCACCCGACAGTCTTCTAGAATCAGGTGACATGCTTAGAAGATGAGAGGAGAGCAGGAGATGTTCACGTCCACTTTAGTAAGGCTTTTGATACCGGCTCCATAACATCGTCACATACAAGCTGACAAAGCACACGTTAGGTTAAGTGCACAGTAAGGAGGATCGAAAACTGGCTGAACCCACAGGATTCTGACCAATGGCACAAAGTCCAGTTGGAGGCAAGTCAGTAGCACCCCAGGGGTTGACCCTGGGGCCAGTACTGTTTAACATCCTCATTAACGACCTGAATGATAGGAACAGAGTGGACTCTCAGCAAGTTCACAGATGATACAAAGCCAGGAGTAGCCGTCAACATACCAAATGCATGTGCCACCCCTCAGAGTGACCTGGAGAGCTGGACAGAAAGGAATTTCATCATGTTCAAGAGCAATGTGAAGTCCTGAACATAGGGAGTACCTCATGCACCAGTACACGCTCAGTGCCAACTGGCTGAACAGCAGCTTGGGAAAGACCTTGAAGAACTCAAACAACAAGCTGACCATAAACCAGCAGCGTGCCCTTGTAAGCAAACAAGGTCAACAGCCTCCTGGACTGCACAAAGAAGAGCGCTGCCAGCAGGTAGAGGGAAGGTGAACGTTCCTCACTACTCAGCACCAGTGAGGCCAGGTCTGGGCTCCTGAGGGAAAGACAGACACGGGCTTACAGGAGTAGTTCTAGAAAAGGGCCACCAAGATGATTAAGGGACTGGAACATCTTTGATATGGGAGTGTTTAGTCTGGAGAAGAGAAGGCTTGTGTGTGGAGGGTTCTTATCTATGTGTATAAACAGGGAGCCCAACTCCTCTTACTAGTGTCTACTGCCAGGACAAGAGGTAACAGCCACAAACAGAAACACATGAAATTCCCTCTGACCACACAAAATACCTTTTTACAGTGATTGTCTAAAGCAGTTGTTGAGTCCCCACCCATAAAGATATTCAAAACCCAGTTGGACACAATCGCGGGCAACCTGCTCTAGCTGACCCTGCTTGAACAATTTCAAGACCTCCCTTTCATCGCCAATGATTCTCTTAAATGTATACATGTATTTCAACACCACTCCTTCTCAACTTTTTATTTTCATAATGCTTTTCCTAATACTGTAATCACCAACATTTTTCTCTCCCCACACTTTGTCTTTTTGCACTTAAGTTTGTTTTCTTCTGTTCTTCCTCTTCTGTTTGGAATTACTTTCCTCAGTGGGAACAAACTAAGCTTCAAAACACTGCTAAAAATCAGCCGCTAGAAAGCAAGTCAAAAGACTCTGTGGTTCCAAGTCCGCATGTTTATTAGAGAAAAAGTGTTACAAATACTATAGATATAATTTACGTTCTGGGAAAACAAACCTCAAGATCCAAGTCAGCCCATTCTTCACCTTCAAAAGATACTTTTATGGTAATTATGAAATGGTTATGAAATCCCAAACATTCCAACTTTTAACACTTGGTACTTAGGCTTTTTTAGTGTTAAAGCAATTATGTGTTATAGCATTAAGTAATTGAAAAGTTAAGCTATTGAATGCAATCCAAAGAACCAATTTTCTCCCCCACTCTTGTTGCAATTTATGTCCATCATCTCTGGTCTGCCTGCCATGTACCACTGTGCTCCCCAAACAATCTCAGCAGCCCTTTGCTAAATTCACTCTATGTGTCTCTTTTATGCATTGGGGGGGGGGGGTGGGGGGGTGGGGGGGTGGGCACGGGGTGCTGTTGGGGATGGGTAGAATCTAGTATTCTTGATGCAGGCTAATTAGTGTTTAGTAAAGGGGACTAAATCACTTTCTCCAGTCTTCTGATTATACTCCTTTTCATACAGCCCGAATACTGTTAGCCTTCATTACATACTTCTGGCTCATGCTCAGCTTGCTGTCTACCAAGACCTACAGGTCCTTCTCATCAGAGCTATCTCCCAGCCAGTACTGCTGAAAGGGGTTCTGCCTTCTCAAGTGCAAAAAAACTCTGCATTTATCCTTGCTGAACTTCACGAGGCTCCTGTCCACCCATTCCTCCTGCCTGTTCAGGTCCCTCTGACTTGTACTACTACCCTTGAGTTTCCATCCATTTGGTGTCTTTGCAAACTCGGTAAGTGTGCACTGGATTGCAACTGCCATGCTGTTGCTTAAGATACTGAACAATGCAGGTCCCAAGATACACCCCTGCAGTTCCCTGCTTGTTATCACTTTCCAGCTAGAGTACAACAACTCATTAACCACTATCCTCTGAGCCTGATCATTCAATATTATCTTTTTTTAAATCCATCTGGTTGCTCATCCATCCAGATCACAACAGGACACAGAAAAAAAAGACCTGCCACAAGTTGAAATAAATAATACCTGTTGCTCTCCCCTCAGCCACAGACCTAGTAATTTTATCATAGAAGGCAGCCAGGTTTGTAAGGCATGATTTACTCTTGGAAAAAAATCCACCCTAGCTATTCCAAATCATCTTCACATGGCCAGCACTTCCAAGAGGACTGTCCCATGGTTTTCTTCAGACTGAAATAAGGTTGACTGGCCTTCTTTGAAGATGGATGCAACATTTGCCCTTCTCCACCTCCTTGATCTCCACGACTTTTCAAATATAGTACAAAGGAGCATCACTACAGCATCAGCCAGTTCCGTTGGCATACCTGGACGCAATCCATCTGCTCCAATGGACTTGTATTGGTCACAGCTACCAGAGACAGCTTGTCAGTGAAGACCAATGCAATAAAGACAGTGTCTGTTGATACTGAATCATCTGTCTTTTTCATCAATAGATCCGTATTTTCCTTGTTTAGCCTTCTACTGCCAAAGCAGTGGTAAAAAGCTGTCTGCGTTGCCCTTACAAGTCTCTCGATGTCTCTTAGAAGTGTCAACTCAAGACAAGATTTGGTTCTCATAACACCATCCTTATACATTCAAATTCCTCCTTTTTACACTGCCCCTGTTTCCAGGGGACATTTTGCACTGGAGCCAAGTCATCAGTTTCCTGTTCAGCCTTGTCAGTCTCCTGATACATCTGTTAGTTTGTTGTCTAGCAGGATGAACTATCTTTGCATTGTCAGGAGGTTGTTCTTAAGCACCTGTCAGTTCTGCTGAGCTCCTTCACCCTTCACAGTTGCCCTCCTATGGGATCCCATAAACCAGTTTGTGGAACGAAACTGAAGTCTGCTCTATGAAATTCCAGAGTCTATGCTCTGCTACTCTCCTTCCTCAGTTTCATCAGGATCTTTGTATCTACTATTTCAGAGTCAGTATAGCCAATGCTACCATTGATCATCTGATCCTCAAGCAGTTGTTGACAATAAAACAGCAGATCCAGCTGTGAATCACCCTGTCGACCTACCCAGTATCTGTATTAAGAAGTTATACCTGACATTGTCCAGACAGCTTCCTGACTGCTTGCATTCCACTGTTATCCTGCCAGTGAATGCCAAGGAATTTGAGTCCTCCATGAAAATCAGTGCCAATGATTCAGAGATTTTTAAAGGCGGCTTTGTCCTCTTCCTCACCCTGATCATGTGAACTACCACCATAACGTCATCCTTTTTGGCCTCGCCCAGCCTCATCCACAAGCTCTCAACCAGACTGCTGTCATCCCACTGAAGAGCTCCCTACATTCAAACTTCTTCATGTCATGGCAGCCCTGTCCTCTTTATTTGTGCCTTTCCTGAGAAGTTTGTATCCAACCCTCTCTCACTCCAAGTCATGTGAGCTGTCCCATCCTGTCTCCGCTATACCAATGTCATAGTTCTGTGACTACATGCAGAACTAATTCCTCCTGCTTGTTTCCCAGCTGTATGTATTTGCATACATGCACTTGAGATGGGTATCCCTCTTTCACCAGTCCCAAGATCCCTCTTGTTCCCACCACGCTCTACCCTTTGCTTTCCATGCACATGCCAGTATCTCCCTTAACCATGAGTCACAACATCCCTTTACCACCCAAAGCTCTACTCACCAGGTTGGCCATCCTGTTGGTATAGGTGCTCGTCTCACTTGAGGATCAAGGACTTTCAGGGACAGATGGGAACCCAATTATGGGCCCCATGGTATTAAAAGCCAAATGCCTGTTGACACAAGCTGTGCAATTAACCAGATTTTGATCCATAGGATTTGCCTGCTCCTTTCCCTTGGGAGGATTTGTCCTCCAAAGTCTTCTCAGCAGGACTGAGAAGCTCTTACCTTGATAACACTATCTCTAGTAAGGCAGACTAGGTTTGCAACTCAAATTTTAAAATTTCAAGACAGAAGAACAGTACATTCACAGTGCAAAAGACTCAACATGAATTACAAGCACCTAGTCTACTTCCCCTCCATTTTGGGAAAGCAAACTGAAACACTCAATCAAGTATCAGTTTCTCCATATTGCCAGTTAAGAACAGGCAATGTGCAAGGAAATGGCACAAAGGACAAATAAATTTTTTATGCTCTCTCTAAGAATCCAGAAGAGGGAAGTATCAAGAGATAAAGTATTTCTTCCATGTAAGAGAAATAAGTACAGGTAAGCAATCTTAAAACTGTAATCCTTCCACTCCTATCAGCACAATGGAACCTCCTGAAGATTTGTCCTCTTTAAAGCAGGAAAACAAAGCGTGCAGGAAAACAAAGCACATGGAGTAATAGCTATGATCTGTGTAGAACCTGGCCAGCATAACTATTCAGGGACTGTTTGTAAAATGGAAATTTTTGTCCAAAGAGAAAGAAGGGAAAGGAGAAAGAGAAAACATGAAGAGGGTACCTCTAATAACAAGTCAGCCAAATACCCTTCAAAATCTACTTTTTCAGTTCTTTCTGAACTTGCTGGTTTTGATTTCATAGGTGCTGAACCAAGGTACTGTATCTCAGTTATGAACTTAGTGGAAAGGACAATTTCCACAGCAAGTGGTTAAAGGATTCATGCTCTTTTCATGAACTAGTCTCAGCCAGATATTGTTCTGTCTCTCACATTTGACCAAAACAACATATCCTGGACACCAACCTTTCTCCACTCCCAGTAGCTGACAGTGTGTTCCAATACCTTCTGGGCAGTTTGTCCTGCACCCCAGACTCCTTTTTTTGCATAAAAGGAGGCACTGTATGCTACTCAAAAGTCTCTTTAATAGTCTGTCCTCATGTTATATCTTTTAATTCTTGAGTTTCTCCTCAAGAATGAAGTCACAACTGAAGCAAGATCAAAAACCTAACGTGGAATTTGAAAATAAACAGTTTGATTTCCAGTAAACTTCACTTCTGATGTTCAAACAGATGATTCTTTTCACACCCCCACACCCCTCCCAAACATGACTTCTTTTGTCCAACAGGATAATTAAGTGGGACCCAAAATAATCTTCCTGTTGTTAGAGTCATTCTTGTTAAGAATTACGAGATTATCACCTAAGGCTGTGTATCACAAGAAAGAGCCATCTCTAACTGTAAAGAGTAGAGAAAAGCAGTTCACAGAAGTGCTTAAGAAGTTCTAGGCATCACCTCTACAGAATCATCATGAGAAATCCCAGGAGGCTTCTTGGACAATCAGAATCTATCTTGATTTGAAACGGTTGCGTTGATTCAAAAGGAGGTCTCTTCTTCAAAGGTGACCAGCTCCACTGAAGTCATAAGGAGAAGAGGAAAGAGGGAGACGCAAATTCACCCTTTCATATGCCATTTTTATGTTTGTACAAGAAAGCTGCAGGCAAGTTCTTCAGCAATTAGAATTCTTATTATTAGGATACCTGCTGATACAGCATGAAAGCTATTCTAAAATAGTAAATCTTGTTAATATTGCACATATCAGCAAAACAATGCCTTCCCAGATCAACCAGCAACAGTTGAAGATGCTACATTAAAACAAATAATCTGGCAAGTTATTTTGGGTAGAAAACTATACCACAAAAGTATACAAGCATCAGTAAGGGATAAACCATGTAGACAGAAAATTCCAGGCCTAAAGAAGAAACACAGTATGAGAACTACACTATTGGGCACCTAAAAAGTACAACAGTGACATGTTGATTATCACAATACACACTGAGATGGATAGGAAGTATGGTACTGTTATTTTTCTAAGTGTCAAAACAAGGTCCAACTGCCAGTAACTTTTTTTTTTTAGACCAGCAAGATAGAAATCCACAGAAGCACAAGAACTCTTCAAATCATGCAGAAAAACGTGCAAGACTTGTTTCACTGTTAGTTCACTATTCTGTCATGTGTTTAAATTCTGTACCTTTGCAAAGCTGTAAGAATAAATATTATGTATAACTTCAAAAATCAGAAGTTAAATATAAATGGAAAAACTTGTTCAAAAGAAGTAAAAGGAGCAGCTAAAAGTAAAATCTGTACAGATAGCATAAAGACCATGTAAAAACATCACACTGCCTTCTGAGAACAAAATCATGCCAGACATGAATAAAAGGACTCTAAAAGAAGATAGGAATGGTTTTTTTGTAGGAATGTATCCTAAAAAAAAAAAAAAAAAAGAAAAAAGCAGAAATTGTGTGCAAATGAGGAAGATAAGCCCCAGATCTGGCAGGTTACATAGAAAAAAATAAGCATATTTAAAAATTAGAGATTGATCTGAAAACAAAACAATCCTTCTGTTTTGGGAGCAGGAAGCCTCACACAAAAACCTACAGAACTAAGATGACAAATATAAAACTGAAAATTTAGGAGCCTTTCTATTACTTTCCATTACCACTGATTGGATAAAGACCTCCAATTCATTAAATATTCACTTAGTCAAAGAGATATAAAATCTGCAGAGTGAACAGATTTTTCTGATATTCTTGTATAACTCCAAAGGCTTAAACAAAATACAAGTCTTGGTATTGCCAGAGTCCTTGCAAAACTCAAACTTTCAAAGGCTGAGTGAAGGAAAGTAAGAGCTGATTTTGTCTCTGTCTTGAAGTCTAGCAAGGAAAAAACACAAAGCACCATTTGAACTACTTTGATGTGATTTGGTGTGGAGACTTTAATCATGTCAGCCAGCTCCAACGTTAAAATAAATTGTGAACAGTTTGCCTCACAACTACCCACCAGTAACAGGCATTTGATATACGCCCTTTAAAAAGCACAAAGATGACAAGTTGCATTACTCTGGTTTACAAATAACTGCTTTCATCATGAAACAGAAGATACTCCCGAAAAAGAAAAATAGAGGATGTTCAAAAAAATAGAGGTACACCTTGCAAATTTAGTTAAAATCAGTTGAGAGGTACCACACACACGGAGACCATTCTGAACTGTAAGCATGCACACACAGTCATGAGAAACCTATGGTCCTAGGCCCACGTATATTCCATGGTCAATGCACTGCTGTTTCCCTAGTATTCGTATCCAAGACACAGTAAATCCAGTTTGGATAGGTTTTAGACATCCTGCAATTACACAACTTTCAGTTGCAATGCAAATACAGTACAAATCAGAATTATTTTTATGTGGTCAATTCTTCTGTACAATGATGTCTTTTTCTCCCTGTTCAGTCTCACTCCTCTCTTTGATAATATTCTCTAATCCGTACCTGTTTCCCAAAAGATGAACCAATGACGACAGACTGTATAAGGCATTTCCTTTAGGTTATGATTGAGACATAAGAAAAAAAGTAACACCTAACAAACATGCATGTCAACAGATACAGTAAAAAAGTACTAATCACATGTTCTACTAGCTACAAAGCATTACTACAAACAGTACGTTTTGTTATTTCCTGTCATTGTGCCAACAGCTTCATGAATCTTTGTCAAAGGCAATTAAGATCAACAAATCAAACATTCAACTACTGCGTACAAAACTGTTTTATAGAAAGCCTCTTTGACGTAATACCAGAAAGGGAAAAAAGTCCAAACCATGAATATATCTGAAGCAATTCTAAGAACTCTGCCTCCCTTTACTGCCTGTGAAGGTTGTTCTTAAGTAGTACACAAATAATTAGTCATTAACATACAATGAATTAATCACTAACATATACTCAAAAAGCATTCAGAATATATTTCACCTTTATTTAAAACAATTAACTAATGCTAACATTATGGTAAGAACTCGTGATAACATAATAATATATTCAATTATATAATATTCATATATTAATTATATTATTATAGACTAAAATAATATTATAACATGATTCTAAATCTAAACTGATTTATATTAATATATTTTGTATTATGTATTATATATTTATAGTATTGTATATGAATAAACACTGAAACACTAAGCGATTGGGTTTTATTTTGCAAACCAACATATCTGAAATGTAAAGTTATTCTTATTGCAGCATGTTCCTTACACAAGTTTATGAATACTAGCAGATTTATCTTGTACTTCTACTGCTAACTGAGAGGAATGACTTAGGTAGCACAAGTGATACAGATTTATTCCTTGATAAATTCCAGAAATGGCAGGGCTCAGATAACCTTACTTTCCGCAAACTAGTTGATTACTGCATATACAATCTATCAACATGTAAATGAAGCCTGAATTCTTAGTCAGGAAGAAAATTCACTGAAATAAGATTCCATTTGAAAAATGGACTTAAATTCACCACCTTGGAATAACATATTTGTCAACTGTGCCTTTTTTCCCAAAAATCCTTTCAGAGGATAGTAAGTGTCAATACCATGGGGAAACCCACAGAACTTGCCACAGTACACACGGCATCTGAAGTTACCATCTTCAAATTTGAAGCATAACTATCCTATAGAGTTCCAACCTGCATGAAACTAATTTCTTATTAGCCACCATGTGCTTGCTTTTGCCATTATAAAACCTATTTTGATTATCCTACTTTAATAAATGGGAAAAACTCTGAAAGAATCCATGCAGACAACAGTTTTAAATAAAGTTATCAATAGGCATTTGAACATCATGTAAACTGGTAACTAGACAGTTCTGTTTGTAGAAGGTCATGAAGTCCATCTCTGTTTCACCAAATGTCATACAAACATTAAATGCATTACAAGGAAAAACCTTCATCTTTCTAGACTGGCCTCCATTTCTTTATCTCTTCTCCCTTCCAAATTAATAATTCAGACTACCTACACTCAATTTCTTCTTGCCTTACATTTGAAAGGTTTTTTTTGCTTTACCTACAAAATAAGTCCATATGCCTGCTCTACTTAATACAAGACGACTATAATGCACTGAGACTCTCTGATAAAATTCCTAATATTCTAAAATTAAAAACCATCCACAAAAAACACATTTTCATTCACTTGCATGATTTACCAAGTCAATGTCTTTCCTATTTCTCAGTACTAGGTATGATTGCATTTTTTACAAAACATACTGAATTGCACCTTATCATAAATCTACTGTGTGTCTCTTTCAATAAACCATGTCCTACACTGTAAGTCTTCGTACAGATATAACAATTCTCCTTTGTCATAAAGAAAACTACACTAATATGTGAATAGTCCAATTCATTTTATGGAATATACTTCCAGAACAATGATACTACTCACTGAGTAAGTGTGTGATATACCAACATTAAATCAATAATTTCTTAAGTAAAAAGAAATTTCACTTTAGTTCTAGTTTAATTTTAAAATCAGTTTCACTCCTAACATACAAGTACCCATTCACCCCCCTCTTCTACAAGGATGGAGGTGGCAGACTGGAGCCATTTGCTTTTAGTTTTTTTGTGTCAGAAAAGGATAATGTTAAAGGAATGAGGAAAGCTAATTAGAAGGAGCAGGAAGGTTACAGTGAATTCCTGAAGGAGACTGCCAATAAAGAAAGGTCATCTGTTCATCCCTAAGAACGCAATCACACAGCCTACTGACAGTAATATCATATGGATTTCTGCAGAAAACACTGTTCATAAAGAACTATACACAAGATTTTAAATTAAATAGGAAAACAAAGCAAAGATAGCTAAGTTCAGCCACATGAAAACTCATAATTCCCACATCCCACAGTTCCACATTTTACTTATCAGAAGCTATAATACCCGCATAAGTATTTTATTCTTTAAAAATTTCAGTTAGCCAGTTCAGACACTTACTCAAATTGTCAGAGATGACTAATATTCAGTGAGACCTAGGGGTTCCCAATTATCTCAAAAATTACTGAAAACAGATTTCTCAGCTTTCAATAGAATCAAACATAAAATATATATATACACAAATTAAGTGTATAAATATATAACATATAAAGGAATATAAATGACACTCTTATCAATTTGAATCACAGATAATACATGAAACCTTATGGTTGCCTCCAGCGATCTCAGGGAATGTAAAAATTCTGACTCACAGCTAAGTCTGCACACCGTAAAGACCATGCACTGTAATTCCATGACTCAGACAGCTGTGGAATTGAAGCATGACATTAATTTTAATCTAGTGAGGACTAGTAGACAAAAAACCCAACAAACATACTTCATATGATATGAAGAAATTTTATGAGTTGGTCAAACAAATCTTACCCCAGCAGAATTTTAGCATGAACCTCTTTGTTAGTCCTTGAGATTTCTCTCAAAGAGGTAATTTCTGCATCAAACCAAAATCCTCTTTCTTCTGGAGTCTCAACATTGTAGTTAACCATCACCACATCACCCACTTTTAGTTCACTCCACTTCAGAATGGTTCTTGCTCGGGGTCGAAGATTACTGGTTTCCATTTCTACTATGCCATTCTCTGGGTACCTTGAAAAGTAAAACCAACAACAGTAATGATTACAACTCCTGTAACAGTATGAAGTAAGTCACAGACAACATTTTTCAAGAGTATAAATTTTTATATGTGCTTTGGGCATATAAGAAACATAGTATAAAAATTTGACCTAATAGCCTTTTGAAAGTTTAGTTTTCATCTAAACAGAGACCAGGAATTTGACTAATCTCAGATGGAAAAAACAGTCTCCATGAGATTTCTCTCCAAAAAAAAAATATTTTTTTTAAAAATAATTAAGTAAATCTATAAGCACTGGATGACTTTTTGATTGGAATGTGACCAAATTCAAGGTTTTGGCTACATATGGCTCCAGTTCGCTCCCAGTAAAGTCAATATTCCAATTAAAAGGACAATGAAAAAGTAATGAAGATTAAAACTAGGTTTTTCAACTCAGCGCATTTCTAATTTGCCTTTGTTTTCATGCATTTGTTACATTTCCACTAACTTCAATAACAACACATTTAGGACAGTTTTCTTTAAAAATTTGACCCTACAGGCATAGCATATCAAACTCTATGCACCACATTTGAAAAAAGTTTAACTACAAAATGTAGGAAGTGCGAAACAGAACTAAGACTCTCAATGAGATACATGAACCAATAAATTTAAAGTGTTTCTCCTTTTTAATTACAAAACCAAAAAATCTAGAAAGATAAATGTGGGAATCATTCCTGCTTTTGACAACACACTTCTCTTGGCAAAATGTAGTAAGGAATGCAATATTAAAAGAAATTAATAGTTTACTAAATCATAATTAAGAAATTTTGGTTGATTTATTTTTCACTGAAATTTGGTGACTTTTTACACAGTATTTTACATAGTATTACCCACAAATTGCTAGGGTTTATAAGAGATTGCTTTCTTCCTCCTGTGTTGGTATAGGTCATCACAGCACATACACAAAAATCAAAGAGTAATTAATAATTTCTGAAAGGCTCCAGTTCCTTTCCAAGTTGAGAAAGACTCATTTAGCAGAACTAAGATAGTGATATTTGACAGCACTACAACTCAAATCCCAATGCACGAAAGAAAGCTCAAGATTGGAAATGTTAACTTCTCAGTTTAACACCACTGCCTTCTTAAATCCTCTGTATAAAGGCAATTATTCAATGATAGTAGAGCCTGTATAGTTTGCACATGTGCTGGAAAAACAGCACAATACAGACATGATGAAAACGCTGCTTTCAGAAAAAAGCTGGCCTGTTATAAAAAGTAAGAAGCAAGATCCTAGACTAAAACAGTGAAGTTCCTTTCTGATACTGTGTGTAAGCAAATAAAGAATCTTCCATCATTTAACTAGTACTAGATGAGGTCACAGTGCAAATTCAACAGAGAAAATGAAAGTAAGCCTACTGCCTATAAACAAGTGCTATTAAAAGTATCCATTTTTCCTTCTTATATCATCCTCAGCAATGTTTGTATCTTAAATTACATTTCCATCATGCAAGTATTGGTACTTTAGCAAGAGCACACATGCTTTATAGTTAATAAAGCTTTATCAAACAGGACTGTTAAATCATAATGGCAAAATCCTACTTTTGCTAATAAAAGCACTGCTCTGCCACTTTGCAGGATTCCTACCTGTAGTGAACAAGATCATTTCAAGGTCTTGGGGAAATCACACATTGTAACTTACTACATTACTACATAAATAAATACTAAAACTACTGTCATTAACAGCATGAGGCTCTGATAGACTATAGCCTAAAATCAGGATGTCTACTCCTAAACGGTTCATTGAACGCCCACTGATGTAATTGGAGACATTTTAAACAAATTCATTTTGCTTTGTTTTATGCCTTCTATTAAATCTAATACACCAGTTTGCTACTACAGATAAGGTGGGGAGGAAGGGGGTGGTAGGGAGGGGAGCGGCACTATACCTCACATTCTATCACCAGGCCTTTTTGCCCTCTACCATGCAGATATATAGAGTGTGCCTTAAATTTGTGGGAAGATTTATCTTTTTGTTTAAAGAAACCTGAACCACAACAGTTTAAGAGTGGCTGTACCTTTAGATAAATCAATGGCCAAGTAAAAAAACCCAAACATACCCTTAACTACTTACAAAAGTTAAATCCAAAGAGTGTTTTTTCCCCAAAATTTTCAAATCCTAAACATCTGCATGACAGGAATTATATCACACGAAGACAGGTGCTTGGGATCAAGCTATTATCCAAATGTAAGTCTCATATGATGTAACTCTCCACAGCTCCTAAATTTTTTTATTTTGTTTTGTTTCCAATTTAAATTGTACTGCAAAGCTAACATTTGTGTTTTCACCTTTATGTTGTGCAGCTTTCCCTTAAAGGAACTATTACAGAATTCTACTATAATAATTATGACCATTGGAACTGTAATATCCACAAAAAACGTAAGACAGATTCATCTACAGGTAATAAGACAAAGCAAAAAGCAACTATAGAGATAATGTCTATTTTATTGAGTGCCTGAACGATGACATTGCGTTATAGTACAACAGGCTACTGAAACCTTAAGGCAGCTATGTGTGAGCTACTAGTCAGTTCCAATCATCTTACAATAAACCCTTCCTAAAGTTCGGAGAAGACATCAAGTAACACACAGTAAGTGAAGGCTCAGTTTACTTGAACTCCAAAATGAAAATAGGGCTTAAACATCAGGAAACTAAAGAAGAGAGATAAAAATAGACATCATTTATGTATACAGTGAAATAATCAAGTGAGAAGTACATATGAGATCAGTGGGATTGTAAAAATAACCAATACACATTTAAAAAGTTCCAGTTTCACTGTCAAAAAAAGAAAAAAGTGTGACTTACAACAGTTTACATTCATAGAAACTTAACTTTGAGCTGAAAAATATATTATTTTCAAAAAATAACATCCCTTCAGGTTCTGTTTTTCCTGGGACACCTTTGGACAAATGTATTTTTTTACTTAAAGATTAAGAAATATTTTTTCCCAAATTCAGGTTTGTGTCATCTTTCCCACCCCTATACAACTCAAAACAGAATCTTTCCTACTGTACTGCTGAGGAACTTCAAAGATTGTCAGTTAACAATGACTCCACCTCTGTTCTTGGAAGTATGTGATGAAAGAACCCAATCAAAGATTGCTTATTAGCATGACTAGAACAAGATCACTTACCAAAAGACACCCCCAAAGTCCCCTTTTACAGACAGAAAGAAACTAACTCCTTTCAAAAGAAAGAAAAGGAAGGCAGACCCTTCACTGCGTGAATTCTTCCTCTTACTGGCTGGTCAGAAACTTAAGCTCAGAAACTTTGGAAGAAAAAAAAGATAGTTTACAAACAGGTGAGATTTCCCACGTCAGAATTCACCTTTCTTTTGCATCAGGTTCCAGACACTGAATGTTCTGCTGCTGTGCCTTCACACATAGAAATGTTTTTATGGACATCAGTGAATGCTAGCAGATACTTAACCATTCGTGTTTGTTCATGACTGACACCCCAGACAGAACAGCAGAAACAGCATTTGTCACAAGCTTTTGAGCTGGGCTCAAAATCGCACAGTCACACTATAAATGTTAAGCACAGTACCACTATTCCTCATTATACTAAGTAATAAGTAAACAGTACTTCCACAGTAAATTTGTGCCCTCAAATGTATCTAATGCCACAATTTATCTGAATAAGTATGGAAAAAACACACCCACATTAGAAAATGCTACTACCTCCATGTTCGTTTTCCCAAAGTTTAACATGTTATTTGTAAAAATCCCACATTAAATTAAAAGCTAATCTCTTAAATATGCAAGAGTAATATTTAAATATAGTATCACAAAATGGGAATACGTGGACTTATGTAGATAAACCAAAGCATAAAGAGAACAAATACGATCTTTTAACAAGTCTCAAGAATGAAGTAAAAAACCCATTCAGGCAAGCTATAATAAAGGACTACTGTTAGACAGGAATGTTTACTGAAAGTGTTTTCTTATTTATTGAGTTACTTTTAGAATCCTAAGATGACCCTCAAGAGAAAACAGAAACATTTTCACAGCAGTCTTCTAATTAGACTAGCTTAAGTTTGGTACAGTTGAAATGAAGATTGTATGACACAATTCAACCTTTAAACTTAAAACAATTGTAGACATTTTCTTGGTTTTCCACGACACTTCGCACCTAATATTGAAAGAAGCAGACATCATAACAGTAAGCATAATGATAACAGTTTAATGAATACTGCCCATAAGAAGTCTCATGTTCATTGTTAAGCTGTATTTCCCTGTAATTTAATTCTTCCCTGCAATATTTCTAACTGTAAATACTAACACTAGCATTGCAAGAATTTCTTAAGATTTCCTATTTGTGTAGACAGTTTCCATAGCAAAGAATTATCCATGACGTAAAAATTCCAGTGTTTCTTGGCTATGGTCATTATCTGCCTGTTCCTAAAATGCTCAAATACTAAAAAACATGTTAGTTCTATGTCAGAATATACACAAGTCTGCTCAATTTACTGAGAACTTGCAACATATCCCTTAACACTTTTCCCAGCTGTCACCACAAAAACCGGATCTGGGAAGATAAAATTCTTGAAACAAAAGTAAAAGACTTCCCCATCCTCTCTCCATACTAGTATGGTAAAGAATGTTAGTGCAAATGTGAAATTTCTTAAATTATTATTTTCCAATATAAATGGAATGAAAGTATCATTTATTTTCCCAATCAACAAACTCAGAAAAGAATCATTCAATATACACCCAGAAATGAAGGAATAGAAGGGCACAAATAAAAGGAAAAAGGAATAAATTCATAGAGGAGGTAAATCTGATTAAGAAGGTAAACCTGAATAAAAACTATATTCACACCACCACTAGCCCCTGACAATTTGCTACCTGAGGAAATAATGAGCATAATTTTGCTGTAGTATTTTGAGAAAGCGAATGACACTACATTAGAAGAGCATCTAAGCTACAATTACGAATTAAAAAAAAATAAATCACTGGGATAATAAAGCTGTGTGTTTACACTTCCAAAAGATAACCAGTAGGTCTGATAATTTGTTATTACAAGAAAAAAAGTAACACATTTTGAAAGACAGACTGGAAGGATAATGAATATTAATGAAGATAAAAATCAGTTACATGGAACTTAAAAGATCTTGAGAACCTTACCTAACAACTAATCAATACAGAATTAGGCAGCTTAAACACTGAGAAACCGTATTAATAGCCTGAAGAGAAACATCTTGCTTTCCTAATGATTTTAGATCTGAGTATTAAGAAAAATTAACTTCTAGACTTACACCACTGTACTGTGTAGACAGCATGGATACTCTAAAAGACAACAAACTGGAAACAGTATCAAAACAGAAGTTCAGAAGCAGTAAGAAATATATATAATTGAATTTTTTTCATACAAAACTGTTGTATAATGAGTCTAAATACTGTGACTGTAATGAAAAACAGGTTTACTTCACTAGCTATCATACAGGATGACAAGTCACACAATTACTGAAAGACTTATTTTTTTAAAAACCTTTCCTCAAGTGTTCAATGCTGTGACTGTGCAAGGAGAACACTTACAGCTAACTAAAGACAAATAAATAAGAAGTAGAAAGAGTTCAATCACATTCTCACTGACCACACCACACCATGTATCACTTTTAAAGGAAAATAAAGTTTAACGGTTGACATTTCAGTTGCTCTCTCAAACAACTACTAGGACAGCAAAGCTTCCTTCCCTTCATTTCATATGCTTTCTGAAGAGGCACAAGAAACACGTGGATTTTCTCCTCAAACTACTTCCTTTTCAGTTTGCAGAAAGTGTCTACATCCTTAGAAATCAAAGCCTTACAGTTAATGCCAGTTGTCAAAACCCTGAAGACTAATACATGCAAACACTCTGAGATTATAAAACACAGATTATGCAGTCAGGAAATCCACTGCAAATGGGACAAGGGATCTTACAAAGAATCAACTTCTTGAAATTAAGAGCCATAATGTGCAGCCTACTCCCCCAAAATACTTTTAAGTTTGAACTAATATGCCTAAGACAGCCACATCATAGTGGCACGCTTTTTCTAATGAGGATGTAAAGAATGAAGACTCACATGTGACCTAGCAGGTCTCCTATTGTTTTAGCATTGTCTAATAATCTGTATGAGAGAATGTTCTGAATCAGTAAACAAACTAATCACGGGTATTAGAAACTAGAGAACAAAATTACGCAGCTAGGAGAGGTGCTCCAAGTAGTCATTCAGACCAATTACAAGAAAAAAGTTTGTTACTGACAGAAGGTCAAAGAAAACATGTTTCCCCTTAGGAAAAGATTGTCTTAACAGACGATTCTGCTGGCCAGGCAATACAGCTCTTGTTCCTCTTCTGAAAGTCTAAAGTGGCCAATGTGAACTGAAGATAACAAGTGCCATAACGAAGCTATGATCTGTAGCTCCCAACATCTCTTCCTATTTCTAGCCATTAATGTAGTATCCTTCAAAAGAAATTACTCCCCATTCTCCTCACTTCAACTGTTGAGACTACTGCCAGGAATTTGACAGCACACACCTGATATATATATTAAGCACAGGAAATAGTGCATAAAGAAAAAAGTCAAATATTTCAGTTAAACATGTTTACAAGGGGTATTACATTGTGTGCAATTGTCACAGAAGACAAAACAGAACTGTTTGCATCATGCACCTTCACTAATGCTGCTCAAAGCAGTTACCTTTCGAAGAAGCAGTGATTCTTTCCCTTGTTTTGCCCCCACTGTGCAGCCACTGGGCAAATTCATTTGATTGGATCAGTGACATAAAAAACAGTACTATTCACTTAGTGAACATTAGTTTTTAGATGTATTAGGAAACAGGAACGTTTCACTGTACAGCCACACAACCACCAAATTCAATGCAACTTAACTATCAGATGTACATAGTTGGGACGTAAGGTAAGAGGAAGAAGCAGTGGCCACCTCATTTGACAATGGCCCATAATGTCTTTTGGTCTCCAAAATCAATTTATCAACAGTGCCACCTGTGCAAATTCTCAGATACATTCTATTAAATCCCAGCCTACTACCTTTATTTGAACACCTCACGTTAAAAATATTCTGAAAAACATACCTGTTAAGCAAGTCTAATCTTCAAACAATTCCTTGGGAAAGGAACAGAAAGTTTAAGACTATTCTCCTCTTGTCAATCTCTTCAGCTAAGGAGACACTTTAAAGGGGAAAGTGATTCTTTTTCTTGACTAGATAGTACTTAGAATTTTCTTCTCATTTCCTCAAAATACTCTGTACTCGCCAGCTATCAACCTGTGTCTTGCATGTTATTTACACAGCACACAGTATGAGTGAAATTTTTGACCACTATGACACCACAGTGAAATCCTAATTTTCTTAATATCTGTGTGCATGTATACACACACACTTTTAAAGAAAATGCAGAATTGTGCATAAATACTTTTTTTTTTTAAAGGTTAATGACAGTCTGGACTACAAATGACAAATGAAATTCACCTAAGATAGGCAAGACTTTTGGTAAGGATAATGGCTAGAGCAGGACAGAGCATTTTACAGTGCTAGGCTATCACAATCTTTCAAACAAAATGACTTACAATTTTTTTTAATTTTGTCTCCTCCCTTTATAAAAAGGATGATCAGTAATACCTTTAGCCTTCATTGGGAACTGTTTCTCCTCACACCACTTTGAAGGCGAGCTTCTCTTACTGTCTGCAACCCTGATTAGTCCTGAATAAATAGATGTGTAAGAAACAGGTTTAATTAAAGTAATCTTCTTGACAATGAGAACCCCCCTTGTACATAAAGACGTTCTCCTCCTGCACTTAAAGACCTTTCAAAGCTCCTACAACATGAAATAATATAAGAATAAAAGTTTTCCATTTGAACTGGATGAGATCTGGGGAAATAAACACTTAATATAAAAAAGTATTTCAAGTAGGATCCCTCCCACCTTTTTTCCTCCTAAACTACTTTTTTGTCTTGCACTGTTCCCCATGTGTCCAAATCAAGTTTGTTGCCCAAGTTCCTATTTTTGTATCTCTTTCAGTTAGCATAAGGCACCTACGCTCCTAACGTGACGCAAACACTTCAGACGCAGAAGCAAATAAGCTTAAAATGGTAAAAAAGATGGTCAATCTTACAAATGCTTCTCAGGCAGAAGCAAAAACAAAAATGAAAACACCGGAGTACTGAGCTGACGGGTCAATGCATTTTAGCAAATTAACTGCAAACCTTCCATCTTGCAATGAAAGATACTGCTGACAAACTGATACAACTGAGTTAGTTCAATTTACAGTCAGTAACAGAGGAGTCCAACAGGTGTCCTGGTTCACTGAAACCAGTCCCCTTTTACTGCACGCTACCACATACACTAATCTTTTCCTGGACTCCATTTATGATCTGAGGGTCTAAAATTACTGTGGTATTTTCCACAGTAATTTTTATTTTTATGACATTTTACACAGCTTAGGGAAGACTAACTGGCTAATGAGAGAGACATACTGACTGAGGCTTACAGGTATGGTAGTGGCATATTCTTATGTGCCTTTACCTTCAAAGCAGGCTGTAATCACTTTGGGTTAAAGAATGTCTTTTTGCTAAATGGTTCTACGAAGTTTAGTGCAACAGTACATGAATTTATTCTTGAGGACTACAGGTCCTGATTAGTAATAATATTTGATAAAAGCATATATAGTACATAAAAACAAGCTCTTCATTTAGATGCAACAGCATCAGCAACTTAAGGACAGAACCAGTAAGAACAGACATCTTACTAGATACTGAGGAAAATTAACACTGTTCTCAATTCTTCATGCTGAAGGAGTAAATGGACTACACATCAGTAGTTTTATTTCTTAGAAATGCACTACCCAGGTTTATTCTGTAAACAAAATTGCCTCTGTAACAGACATACATCTGCACACATTCTTCTCTTCCCATTCCTTCCGCCCTGTATTTTTGGTACAGGGTGTCTGCATGAATGTACCACAAGCAGCAACTACATAACTGAGTTCTCCACAAGAAACAAAGGTCAGCACACCCAGAGTGCAAATGAGAGTGTCACCCTAGGAAAGCCTCATTCATGATCATGCCTGCTTTGCCAGGCTTCGTGCAAGAAAGTTCATCCATTCAAAGCTGTTTTGTCTGCACAAAACAGCTGTTGGTTCTACTCAACTTCAAAACCCTAACAGCATACAGGCTCCCAAATAAATGATGAACGTGCACATGGAAATGATACCTCAGAGAAACTATCGGCTCTTAAGTACCCCTTCTAACTACCTACACATCAGTCTATAGGCACAGAGAGTAGCTCCCACACCCACAGTTTAGACAGAGTGGGTTTCCGATTTCTTCGTTACACAGTAATTACTGTAGGATCACATCCAAGGACAGCATAGTTTGTAAACACATGTAATAGCCAGTACTAATATTCTACAGATATCCAGAATGGTGGCATTCTTTAATAATGTCAGAGTTAAAAGTATATTGCAACTTCATCTCTGCCTTAGCAGTCTTGCAACACATTTTCAAATTACCAGCACCCACCAAGACCACCTCTAAGATCACTATATCCTTTGATCTTCCAGCTAGCAGCACAAAGACACATAGGGACCATCTGCAGTAACTGCTCCCAAGCAAGTTGGACAATGCCTATTCTATCCAACTTACGAAAAGCTATGCAATTTAAGAAGAATATAGGAAAACTAGTTTTCCAACCAAAATCAGAAGCAGGCTGGATCTTAATTAAGTCAAAACCTAGACTAGATCCCCCCAAAAAATCTTGCAATATTAAAAAACCAAAAAACTGAAAACCACATGCAGGCTGTCATTCTCCCTGTAGAAGCCAGAGAAATCATGAAAGTCATCTTGCTGACGAACAGAAGTACCACGCTGGTTGCCACATGCTCTGAAGGTTAACATCAACTATTGGTTTTCTACTCCATTAATGATGAGGATCCCTCAGAAACTGCAGCATTCTCACCAAACCCAGAACAAACATTAACTTCAGTCAACTGCAAGGAGAGAAGGCTGGAAAACCCACTGAACGATGGTGTACCGATATGGAAGCAAGGACTAATGTAATAATCCTCAACATCCATCAGACAAACAAAAATATCAACCAAAGAGCTTCTCTTTGAAGAGGGACACTAATGGACAATGTGAACCCTAATGCATTTGGAAACTTAAGTCTAACAAGTTAAAGCCTTCCTGTTCACCAACAATGACAAAAGTCTATTTTAGTGAAACGAAACATTAAAAAATGAGGAAAAAATCTACTCTTAATAAATCTACTATTAGAAATACTCTAACTTCTGCCTGCGCAAATCCAGGAACTTGGTAAAACTTTCAGGAATCCTCACTAATAGTAATGGCCATCTGGCTACCTAAATTGCCAGAATCTTGGGCTGAGAAACAAAGAGACCTAAGACTACTTGCAGATCTGAAAGACTTCAGAGAACATCACTCCACAGCTCATATTAAGCATGAAGTAAATAGATGGTCCCTCTTGCTAAAGTATCTTGTTCCCTAGAATAAATAACCACAGTGTACTTTTGATGCATGCAGATATTACCTCAAGGTTTCATCTAAAATTCTCTATTGATTGATATAAAATCTGAGAGGGGTATCATCAGTCAAACACAACGGCCCTGAAAAAAGGTTACCTACAATTAAGCCACACTAAATATGGGTAGGCATACTGACGTTTCTCAGGCTGCAGAAGCGTTCAGCCTTCCTGTGACTACTGTTAAGAGCCTTCTTAAATGGAAGGCCTTCATTACAAATGACTTAAACAGGAAAAGGAAGGAAAAGACAGCATGTTTGTAAATCAGTAAGTCTTTCCACTACTTCAGGGAAGAGCTAACCATCAAGAAGCTAACACTCACAGAGTGAGCAAACTGTCTCCCTGAAACTAAGTAGACTATATCCAGCACTGCACAATCAACAAATACGAAACAGAGTTAAGAGGAAAGCACAAAACTTTCGTATGACACAGCACTGTAATACATGTCCTTACGGTGTCACATTAAGCTACTGAAGTGTCCTGCTCCTAATTTAGAACTGATTCTTAAGTAAGCTGTGGTGGAGACTCTACCTACAGTTATCTCAGTTAACTTTACAATCTAAGCATATGTTGGATTCCTCATGAGTCCTTTCAAATAAGGATTCAGCTTTCTTCTGTTCAGGACAAGTTCACATCTTCTTCTGTATTAAAAGACAGTTGCTCGGAGCAGATGAAAGTAATGTATGAAACTTGATAGCACACCCTTGACTTCAAAGTCTTTAATGGCTCTTTGTGACACTAACAAATGCAAAGGTGAAATGAAAATACAGTGAATAAAGTGGGAGAAGGGGAGGAAGACAACACTAGTAGAAACAGGAACACACCTGTGAACAGTACTGCCTCCAGGGAAAAGGCTGAATTCAGAAACTGAATGCAGAAGATGGACTATCAGGCCAAAGCTGTACAGCCACAGCTGGGATGCCAAGAGAGTTGGTAATGACTGAAGGTCAGCATTGATAAAAGTGATACTTCGGTCTCTTCATCACTGTTGAAGATAGGGCTTTTAAACAAGCACCACAAGCCTTTTTAATCTTTGAACTTATCACAAGAACTGTGACTCCAGTTTAATCTGGGACTGAGACCTTATTGCTCTCTACAATTACCTGAAAGGGGGTTGTAGAGAGGTGGGTGTTGGTCTCTTCTCCCAAGTGACTAGCATCAAGACAAGAGGAAATGGCCTGAAGTTGCACCAGGGGAGGTTTAGATTGGATATTAGGAAAAATTTCTTTAACGAGAGAGTGGTGAAGCACTGGAACAGGCTGCCCACAGAAGTGGTGGAGTAACCATCACTGGAGGTGTTCAAGAAACGTGTGGACATGGCATTGCGGGATGTGGTTTAGTGGGCATGGTGGTGTTGGTTGATGGTTGGCCTTGATGATCTTACAGGTCTTTTCCAACCGCAGTGATTCTGTGATTCTGTGTGAGACATTCTGTTCCTCCAAATGGCACTAGGTTTTCTATAAGTAGAACCATCTCTCTGCAGAAGTATGCGGGCCTTACAACTATTGCAGCAATTTAGTTAAATGCTAGGCATACAGCCTCGGAGAGGTGAGGAGGGGAAGGGAAAGGGAAAGGGAAACCACAACAGAAACAACTCAGCTATCCTGTTCCCTACAAAATCAAGGAGGTATATGTAGTACCTCCTATCTGTAGCAGTCACAGCTGGTACGAGAGCTCTGTTTAGCCATAAAGTAGTTACCCCATCGAAATTACTGTAACTAGGCTCTCGTGCAGGAAGATTAATTTCTCTTAATCATACTCTTTGCTAGAACAGCTCTGCCATATTTTTCCCCTTCACATTCACTGTAACTACACCATTTAAAAAACAAGTGGAAAGAAGAGAGGAACAAATGAACTCAGCCCCTCAGAGGAGGTACATGCCTATGAAACTAAACATTAGAAGAAAGTGAGTTTTACGAAAATGTTTCTAAGTTTTGCACAGGATTTGTGATATGTAAATCTAGCAGCACCACTGCTAAAACTAGCTTTCTCACTTAAGGGAAGGACATGCCCTGCTTCATCCTTTAAGAACAGCTGTTCTTCGGAGAACACAGTGACCTAAAAGTTACCTTGTTGAGAAAGAATTAATGATTGATTGGATTCTTCACTTGATGGGACTGTCAAATGTTTCCAGCTAGAAAACCAAAGCCAGATGAACATCAGATCTGTTGATGCTGTTCTACTTCCAAAAGAATCAGGTGTGGAAAATACAAGCAAGCCAGTACAGATCAAGCATCCTTGATGCACAGCCACAGGACTGCTTAGAACTACTGGTTAGGGCAGCATTATCCCTCACTGGAACTGGTGGAGGGAGAGTAAACACACAACAATTTCCTGATACATTTTGGATGGAAATTCTTAATTAGTTCTTCATGCTCTTCTACAGATTTTCTTACCACCCCCAAAAAACTTCAAAGTAGAGAGAAGTGTGCTCCAGTATAAATTAGTAAGGCAATTAAGGCTAAAGGGGAACTTCCCTGACAAGCATAGTCTAAGAGAAAATTACTGAGGTGAAGCTTCACTTTTAGATAAAATTCCCAGCTACACAGTTCTGAGATAGTTGGTGTCAAACAACACGTAACTCAGTCCTGAATCTATGAATACAGTGTGAATACCCATGGGACAGCTAACGAAAGAAAGAAATGAACAGTTTCAGGCCTTCATCTGAGTCTAGACATGGAGCTGTGTGTTTTGGAGACAGCTAGGTGAGACAGGCCTGCCCTAGAGGACTTTGTTGCAAGAACTGGGCCTATGATGGTGGAAGAACTGGTCCTGAGATGGGGCTGCACAGAATTCCAGTATCACCTACATAAACGTTGCTATTAGCATTACTGGTTCCAGGCATCAAGGGGTGCAGGGGGCAAGGACATTGCTTGAAGTTTTCTTTTTTTTGTGAGGAATCAGACTAAGTGTGCCACAGCACGTGGTACAGTAAAGTATATTTACTATTAATCACAATGAAGCCTCAGATCAGAGTCAAGGGGCTGGAGTAGCCCAATTCAGTGCACTACAGCTGACCTATCCCTCAGCTGTAACCTTTTTGGTTATATAACACGCAAAGAGGGAGAACCAACCTGGAAACTGAGCATCAGTGACAATCTGAGAAGCCGTGGACCCGTGTCCACCTCTAACACATAGTCCTTCCAACATACTCAGGTAATTTTGATGGCTTTATAGGCACCAGACTTATGTCATCCATTTGTAAGCCATTTTTATTCTGCTTCAGATAACAGCAAATGTTTTCATGTCTTGTAAGAATGTACCTGTTGTAGGCAAGGCGGAGCTGAAATTATGCCACCCAAGGGAATCATCTTCTTCAGGAGATAAAAGGGAAAAGAGCTTCTCCAAAACAACATAGCAAGGACAGACTAGAGAATGCCAAGTACATCTGGCAGCAAAATGCAGAGTCCAAACCTAAAGAGCAAAACACCCAGGAACAGGTAACTGTGCAGAAGCAGCTAGTACTAGCAGTAAAATACAAACGTTGAATAACAGGAGCGAAGAGAGAAATTAGATGAACCAATTTCTGCAACAGAGAATGACTGTGGGGCAAAGCACACCATGACCTCCCTATTTATCCACATCAAGCACAGAGGTGGCAGGATACATGTGTGGTCTACAGGCACCAAAGAGGTAAACACTAATGTATGAAAACAAAGCGGTATGAGTGCACACACAGCTACCAGATGAATATGCATCTTAGGTAACACTAGAAGAAATAAGTGAGACATTGAAAGATTTGTAACAAAGGTCAGAAACATTCATCAAAAACCCAATCACTGATAAACATACAAGTTTCACTTTCCAGAAAGCCTTCCAGTAGTTTTTCTTTCCAAAAAACTCTAACTTGGAATACCTTAGACTGATCAGTTAAGTAACTGTGACTTCAATGCTACCTTGCAACATTGTGTTTCTGTCCTTTACCCAATTTTGTTAGCTAAGAATATACAACTGCTATACATAATCTTATAGTAAGAGTAAAAAGACTGTCTCCACCTCCTGAAAGGGAACAGCTAGATCCTGAAGTAGACATAAGTAGAAGTCAATCTTCTTTTCTCTTTAGTATGAATATGCCAAAGAAAAATCAGAGCTGTTGCGAAACATTTTCTACTTCTGTATTTTTAACTCATGAAAAACAACAATACCTACAAAAAACGAACACAATTTCACTGCAACAGTTACAAACACTGTTTCTCAGAAATGTTTGCCCGTGGCTACCTTACATATACCCACAGTATTGTAAAAACAGGCAATCTTAAAGCCAGGTCTTTGAAACTACACCACAACAGACATGTAATTTCAAGAGAAAGTGTTTTCATTTTGATCATACTGGTTGACTAAGTTATAATATTCAATGAAATATTTACCTTTCTACTACCACATTTGTAATTCTCCAATATTTTAAGTAGAAAACTTACACAGTTGCACATACAGAATCTGAACTCAACAGTCAGAAAAGTGCGTTAAGTTGTATCTACTACTAGTAAGAGCAACAAAAAAGTGCTTTATGTAAGTCACATTCACAGTTACATATTAAAATAACTAAAGTTGAAATAGCTGCTCTAAAAACATATTTTGGAAATCTAAATTTTGTTAATACTGAGTATACTTTGCATCCTTCTACCTTAATCTTACATTGCACAAACTACAGGTTTTTTACTAATCTCAGTATCAAAAATTAAAAAACCTCATTTAAAATTTTATTTGTTTAGAACCTTAACTTAATATTTTAGCAGATGCTATTTAAAAAAAAAAAAAATCCAGACCAATTTCTCAAGCAAATGAAGTGGTGCAAAACCTGTTCATAAATAAGAAATCCCTCCAAACTCAGCATTTCCTACCCACACATTGCAGACTCTGGAATTTGTTTTTACTGCAGAAACAAACACACAGAAAAAACCCACACCCCATCCTTAATGCCCTCTCTCCAGTTCAGAATCAATTTCACACCCTCAGTCAAAGTTCTCTATAACAAACCTTTACTATAAGTGCAGACCTGCAATTTTGTGCACAGTTGTTCTATTTGGAATAAAATTGATCCAAATCAAGTAGCAAAGTTTGCTCTCATGAGAGTTCTCCTTCAGCTCCAATGAGAAGAATTGAATATACAGAGGGAATAGTTAAAAAAAAAATTAAAACAATACTTTACTTGGAAAAACCCAAAGTAAAAATTCAGTTATATAGTTTCTTTTTCTTATATAAGAAAGATTGATCTTAAGTTTCATAAAGACAAAGAAATTGTTACTTGACAAGTATTTAGGCATGAAAAATATCATTACTCCCAATGGATTCACTATACCAACTGAAAAGTGTTATAAATTTTTTAATAATTTTTCTCTTGGCTGCAATATTGAACTTGCTTTCTTTGATTCCAAGCTTCTTCAAGAAAGTCTTGGTTTATACAAACCAAATAACAACATGTGATGTCCTCAAAATAGTATCAGGAGCACTTACTCATCGTACTTGATATGATAAATAGCTTCTTCATCAGTGTCCATACAGTCTGAATAAGATGTGGATGGTGTACTGTCCAAGTTATTTGCATTTTCTCTAGAATGATCTTGACTTAAGTTTCCATTAGTCCTTTTGTAAGTGTTACCACTCTTTCCTTGAGCTTTACCATTCTTATGTCCCTTTGTTGCTCGGGTAACATTTTCTATATGAGCTTCAAACCAGGCTCCAATGCTGACATCACGGGCATCCACCAATTCGTTTATCTAAAAGGAAAATTCAATAACGAGTTTATGCTTATTTTGTATCATCCCGATTAAGGAAAAAATAAAGACAACTTACTATGCTACTGCTTAACTTTGTTACCAGTAAAACAATCAACTCTAGTAACTAGTTGAGCTTGAGCAAGTTCAAGTAACACACAGACATTAGTATGTTGTACCTTCAGTATTTTATTACTCTTCCCTCATTAAAATCTAGTATGAATATAATCTATATGTAATTAGAAAAGGCAAGAAGGCTAGATTTCCCCCCTCCCCCCTCCAAACATGGAAGTTAGCTTAATCTCTTTCATTACCCTTTCCTCTTGCTTCACCAATTGTACTTTATGGCTAAAATAAGCATATACAGCATTAAAATACTAGTTTGCAACCAGGGGATGTAAAGACTTCCCTGAGCCTCCAACTTGGAATTATTATTTAACATTCCAACTTTCTGGCCTGCAAGATTTTTTTTAACCCTTCAAGACTCCAGGAGAGACAAAGGAAACAAGTCTAACAAGGTTTCTACCGCAGTCAGCCGAAGTCTTATGACTATAAGAAATGGAACTATCTCCCAGATTTTCTCCCTTCTGTACCCCCAATAATACTGGTATTAAGCAACCAAACCACTTTACTGTTCTAAATCATGCTTAATTTTCTCAAGTCTTCAGCTAATTAAGCAGATGTTCTTTTAATATTACTAGGAACACTGAAAAAAGATTTAAAGAACACTTCATCAACAGTACACCAAGTATAAAAAAATTACTACAACAGAGCTACTGCACAGCCACACCATAGAAAACATCTATAATAAACAATATGAGATACATACATATATGGTTTAACCTACAGCCTTTGTCAGGCACCAGCGCAGTGGCAGACAGATACTTACTAACCTCAAAGGCTTGTTTCTATAAACTGAACAATCTTCCTGTATTTCCACAGGAGCAATCCAAACAACACACTCAATGACTTTTAGTATTTGGAGTAAAGCAGTCTTTAGGTATCTGAAAGTACAACTGACAGCAGTTTGAGCTTACAAGTTTATCCCAAGAAAGCAACACTTCGTAGTTTACTCTTTTCATTCACCTTCTTAAAATGACCTGCAAAACTCAATCCTTTGTTTTTCCTTCCATGTAAAATACCAACATGTACTTTTTTTATTTTTAGTCTTACAACCTACAGTTATCGAAGTACAGCTTTTTTTCTAGAATGAAAATTTCAGCCATGTAATAAACAAATCAGAGAAGGACAGCCTCATTTTAAATTTGTCAATCTATTTTAAATATAAACAGTGGATTCTGGCACTTCTAGAAGGAACCCTCATGAAGGCATCCCTACACAACCTTACATGTTTGAATTAGTTGTAGCTCAAAGAGCTTCTTTACTTCCTCCTCTCAAAAACACAGTTGGGCAAGACACACACTACTAAGGATTCCCCCATCTGCTGCTACTTCTGGCAACCAACTAGCAAAGTGCCAGAGAAGCCATGGTAGCCAAGTCAAGAATCATCATCAGATCCAGAACAAAATAAAACAATTAAAAAACAAAACAAAAAAATCAGTGCAAACTCCCTTAATCATTCCTATCCACTGCATCCTTCCATAATTTGATGTGCATACTTACACAACAGACTTCCCACCCTTACAAAGAGTAAGGGCAAATAATTATTACCACAGACCACTGAGGAACATCACATAACTATTTCATGTTAGTGGTGTCTGGCTTAAGAACTGAGTTATTAGTAGCTCTTTGTGAACAAATTATTAAACAACAGTATTAAACAAATACTGATTTTTATTATAGAATCAGTTTGTGTGGTTTTTATTCCAAGCTAGTCAGAGTTCTCGGCTAAAATGTTTTTACTACAGCCACAGATTTTTGGATGAAAAATTATGAAGACTGTGTGAGAATCAGAAGGGGAAACGTGCACATGCTTCTGAATGAGCTTTGGTTTGTCTGGCATCACTCCCGCGTGCCCAACCAATGTTACTCTAACTCCTCTCTTGTAACCTGTCTTGTTTTCCTCCTTTTGACATTGGAGATCAGCCAAAGGTACCTTGCTTAGCCAAGGTGGTGTCCTTCACACATGCTGAGTCCATCTTGGGAGAGACCCCCAGACCTTAAACCAGACACCACTAACTTTTCTCAGTCTTAGTAACAAAGAACAGGAGTCGAACATAATTCCACCCACTACTAGTCCTTCAGAGACCATGTAAGTATCAGATGCAAGGTACAACTGGAACACAAAACGAGCTAAAGCATTCTGATTTACATAACATGCAATGGCCACACAGAGGAACTCTCTTTAAATCACTATTTTAACCATCTAACAATAATTTAATTATTAACTATTATTTCCAATATCAACTCTACTACTTTTTTTTTTTTTTTAATTACAGGTTCCATTCTGGCCACCCTTCCTTTTGGTAATTGAAATCAGAAAGAGAAAAGAGGGTACAGAGGCTGAGACTATTCATAACATGGAGTATGTAACAGGAATCTTGTTGAGTCTAGCCCTGGATGCAGGGCTTTACTCAAACAGAAAAAAATTGTAACAAACTATTTCTTCCTATAACTAGACAATTCCTTATTGTTTGACAAACAGGGAAAACAATTAAATACATCCATCTATTTAGCCATCTAACATAGCTTAGTTTATGGCCTTTTTTACTGACTTTTATTAAACAAGTTTACTACCTTTGAATTACATTATTGGCTAAAAATACATTCTTAAGTTTCCTGATCCTGCAACCAGAAATCCTCTATACGTTCCTACTGTCATCTACAAATAGCAAAGAATGCTATTTGTACCTTTATTTTCCTCTACATGTATTAAAAACACATGGTTGGCTGAAAAAGTCATCAATTCACAGGTAATGAAGGAGAAAGTGTTAAGTCCCTAGTTATTACAGATCACAAATATTCAAACTGATGCAGCGGAGTAGGTTTCCTTGAGTATGTTTGCCAATATCACCATTCCCTGTTCTATTTCCTGTTTTAAACCTGAATAAAACAGCTAAGAGACTACCTGATATAATTTTTAGCATTCTTGAAAATACAAATTTTAATACTCCTTTCCTTTGATCAGCTGATCTTCTGCAGCCTCCCATCTCCCTAGTAGTCTCCCCATCCTTTCTCATATTACCTTTTACATTCACTGATTAACTGTAAAGCATCAGAACTAAAGAACTCGGTTTTTTCCCCTCGGTAATAAATGGAGATAAAAGAAAAAAAAAAAAGGAAGCAGACAAGCTTCTGCCTCCATATGCAAGCTACTGATCTTCTGACTCAGTGATTCCTCAGAGAATGATTAAAACTCATTGCACAGAATGCTACAGGAACGTAGAGTAAGTAACTTGCCACTTGTCCTTAATAACTGAAACATTAAGTAACAGTCTACATGAAACTAAGACAGCTTCGCCTCAGGATGACAGGTCTAAATAACAGCGTTCCTCTAACTGAAATTAACTTGTATACATATGGCAGCCTCAACCTCCTTTTGCTTCTCTGCAATTTTGGACATTTTCCAGCAAAAGAGTTACTGTTATGGACATCTCTTATCCAAGAGAAACACACAAACGAGATAAAATGCTACCATTCCCTATGCATACACATCCTACTAAATATCCAATGAGCTAGCCATCTGGAAACTGCCCATTTTCTGTTTAAATTAAACTCCTGGTACCCTGATGTAGTCCTACATGACAATATAGAAAAATTCAATGACATACAAAACTAACAATGAATACAATATACATGAATAAAACAGCTATCATTACATCACATACAATTTAAAGAAATTTTGCATTTCCATAGTTTATCTGGTTCTAATGAGGCACTGAAACATTAGTATTAAGTATTTGACAAGCTTGGAAAAAATAAGTAGGGGAAAAGCTACACTTTTCCACAGATTTTTTTTATTAGCTTCTTCAGTTCACAGAAAATATCTTTGTTTCAGAGGTACTCTAAAGTTTTCAGAGAACATGTTTTGGAGAACACAATGTGTCAGAGTTTATCAACTCTCCTGAAATCTGCAACACCAGAGAGCCTGGTATTGCAGAGCTTTCATGACTCTGCAAGAGTCAGCTTAAATTAAGTTAATTTGACTTATGTCAAATTGGGGAATCATGTCAAATCATAAAAGAAAGCAATAGGGATACACACTTTCACACAACAGAACAATAAAATTTTTTAACAATAAAATTAAACCCACAAGTGTGAGGCAAGTTTCCAGCTTTTGAAGTTTGTACATACCTTGTACAATCCAATGCCAGGATCAATGAGAAATGAGCGAGATGATGTAGATGGCTGACTGGGTGATCCACTATTTGTTTTTTTGACTTTGTTCTTGCAGTTAGAAACAGCACAGGGATTGACTTCTCCATCCTGATCTATTACAGAAGCAGTGGTAGGAGCTTCAGATTCAGAACGTATCAAAAGCTGAACTATGTCATTTAGTCCAACATTGTAGTCAAATAAAGTGTGTCCATCTTCTAGCTGTCAAAAGAAAAGTATACTTGTAAAATTCTGACTTGAGGTAGATAAATAGTTTCCAAATCTTCCTTTTGCAGACAATAATTGTACAGACCAGAAGAGCCAAACCATCTATTTCAGGTAAGTAGAAACCTATGTCTTGAGTATATGCAAAAATGAACTCTCATCAAGTTACCTGCAGCCATTATTTCATGCAATGAAAAATCACTAAAAGGCTTAAAATTAGGAACAGACATGTTTACAGACTTTGGACCTTTTAATTATGCATCAACATCCAAGATAACGCAGTGATCTTCTGATCAAAAAACAGGTAGGATCTATGTTGCCACTTACATGACATACTCAAGAACTATAAATACATGTGAGAATTTTTAAATTAACAATCATTGCGTTGTGTACATTTCAGCTACATAATTTCACAACTCGCTCTTTCTCAACCTTTTCTAGAAAGCAAGGCAGTACCTGATACTTCCCTAATATTTTGCAAACTACTCCCTAAATAAAACATCTAGATATAAGAAACGTCATACACATACAACTCCATTTACTTTTCAAAACTCTAAGATCTGAAAGTATCATGCAAAAGCAACTACACTTAGAGGGAAGCAACACCAAAAATATGTGCCGGGCCTTCAGGTTTATGAAAGGAAATCTTCCTTCATCCTCTCTGCTTTTTCAAAACAACTCTAAAGGGCAGAAGACAGTTACGGACATAAGCTGACACTCAAGAAATCAATCAGTTGTTCTTCCACGAATTTAAGATCTGTGGGAAAAAAAAAAATTACTCTCCTTGCTGCTGATAACTACTGTACCCACAGCTGGGATGTGTAAACAGGAGTAGTCATAGTTTGTTTCAATGTAATTTAAGCTGAACCCGCTGTCTGGTCAACAGCTATGTGAACAACCCTTGTTCAGCTGACCGTTTTCAAGCCAGTTCAACACACAACAGATAAAACTGTCTTGAAGACTCTAATAGTTACAGTGTCAAATGAACACAAGTCTTAAGATGGAGATCTCCGCAACTGTTATTCTACAGGTGACTACCACCACTGCCTCATATGCCTGGAGATTTAGGCTAGGGCATCCTACTTAGTAGCAAGTTACTTCAGCAAGTTTAAGTAACCTTTCCTGCCCTGCCATGTCGTACATTCCTACGCTTTTGACAGCTCTTTAATGAAGGGGACAGAAGTGTTCTTGCAGCCCTGTGACAATCCACATTTGAGGGCTTTTCACACCACAAGAAGTTTGTATTTTCACTGTTAAGATTTTTTAAAGAAGTTTTTAAAAAGCCATTCTTAGATTCAAAGTACAAATAAACCAAAAGATAAATAATCACCTTGCAATAATACATTTGAAAGGGGGCGGAGGGGAGATCCACATTTCTGGAGCTGCTACTGCTTCTGAGCACTACTCCAGGCCCACTATCAAGATTCAATCCCCCATCAAGTGAATTTTTTATTGTAAAATGTTTAAAAAAAAAATCAGCAATACATCTGCAAAATAGATCACTTCTGAAATAATGAATAAGTTGGATGTTATTGGAGACAACATAACTTCTGCTCTGTTTTTCTGTTCCAATTGGACTGGACAAGCTGTGGCAGAGGTTCCAGTGTACAATTTCTAGAATCCTATGGCATGAGAAAATCTCCGGAAAGCTAATGCAGTGGAGACAAAAGGATAACCTGTTCCTGGTAGACTGAAGGTACGTAGGCAACACACAGGTGAGAGCGAAGAAACACTGTCATTGTTCCCCTTCTCTCAGGACATGCCATGTGTAGGCTGACAGAAAAATATTTTGAGGTACTGCAGTTTAAAGCCGATTCAGTGACGACCTAAATCTTAACAGCCTGAATGATCTACCATAACTAGGTAACCAGTGTTAACATTCAACTAAAAAAATGTCCTGTGTCTAGTCTTTGTAATCTATTCAGTTACAACTGCAGAATAAGTTGTATCTTTGATCCACAACTGAATCCTCCCTCTTAGCATGAGAAAGATAAAAAAAAAAAAAGATGACTTAAAAAAAGTAATCTGTCCAGGAATAGTTATATTTAACATGTTTAGAAAGCAAGATATACCTAGGCTAGGCCTTGAGTCAGAAGAAGCCTTCTCTAATGACGCACGCACCGACCACCATGCACAGACCACCTATTCTGCATAGGAGTCAAAGAAGTCAGCTTTGATGAACTAAATGGTCAGCAGAATAACTGGTGACTGCAAAGTTGTCTACTTTACAGTATTAATTTATAATGAATTAGCACTCTGTTCCCTGTCCAAGTGGTTGTGGGATTTTTTGTTTTGTTTTTATAATCAGTATTCTTTGCAGGAATATTTTACGACTATAGACTATTCCATGACTACTGATGTCAAGCTTAAGTCTGAAAGCACCGTAACAGAGGTTAAGATTACTATAAGCACACTTCAAATGAGGCAGGATGTGTGTGTGGCAACGTGACAGGGAAAGAGCACCTGTTTATAGCAGGAGCAAAAAATATGTTCCCAGAATATTAGCCACCATATAAATTTAGACCAAGTTAATGACTCTGCAATACTGCCTACTTCAGGGAACAAAGTAGAGAAACACAAAAACCTCAACTAGTAAAATCAAGTTCACGTGCTATTTGACTTACAAGAACTAATGTGTGTATCTACAAGTATACCTATACCCAGCATAATTGCATCACTGACAATTTAAATCCCTGGAGTAACAAAGTTGGCAAAAAAAATTATCAGTATTTAAAGAACTCCATTCCACAACAGAAGGAGACAAGAACTGTAAGATGTTGTTTCTTGAATTAGTGACACTGTACCTATGTTAATATAACAATGGGATCTTGGCCAGTAAAGGTATAACCTCACGGACCACTAGAGTAAGAAAAGAGCACATCACTTCACAATGTAACTGTCCCTCCAGATAGAGTAGTATCTCCTACTCTGTTCCAAGTTGGCCAGGGACTGTAAGATGGCTTTTCAAATTATTCTATTACAACAGTATCAGATGCAGAAAATTCAGGACCTATCACTATGTCTGGATATTAACAAGCAGTGGGAGAAAAAGCGTGACATGTTTCTTTCTACAAACAACTAGCATTTTAAATCCTTCCTGGAATACAGTATTTCTCACACAAAAGAACCCCACAAAAAAAACCCAAAAAAAGACAACCCCACAAAAAACCCCAAAACCACCCACAAACAACCCACACCTCTTATTTCCCAGCAAACACTGCCTTACTATGTCATCAAAATTCATGAAAGCATTACAGAATTGAGTCCCAAATAATCTCACAGACGAGTTAAATATTCAGCCCAGAAAGGTAGAAAATTTCATCAAAAACAGCCTGGCAATTTGTGGGAATAGGTGCTGACCAGTGCCCCAGCCAGCTTTATGGTATGCTCACTTCTAACAATAGTTACTTACATAAATATATAAACAATTTCATCCCATTTTGCTGCATAAAGATACTAAGAAGATTCCCTGAGAATGCGTTTGCCTGGACAGTGTATTAAAAGACAAGAAAGAAACATTACATTTACTTAATCATTCACTAAGCATTTAAGGACACTTGTCATTCTCAAGTGTATACATTCAAACCAGAAACAAAAGTAATCATACAAGTACCAGATAATCAAGTTGTATCTCATTCAAGTCAGTTATGATTTCTTAATGCGTGATTAGAACATGTACTAAAGCAAAAAAATAACTCAACAGGCAATTTCATTTATGAAATCTGGCTAGCTCTTCTGATCCTACTGTCATTAAGAAAAGATGCATTTGTTTCCTTAGCAGTAGATTTCATTTTCAGTTTTTCTTCCTCTTAATGACTGGCACGCTTCAAAAGCCTTTAAGGTTTCATTAACATATTCTGAACAAAGTGACACTGAAAAGCAGATAGATTTACTGTATCTAACACTCCTTCACTATACTAAATATCCTTAAGTAGAGAAACAGATTACATCTTTCAAATGTATTTTCAGAGATCATGTGTTATAAACACTATGTATTTCAAAATACTTCTAGAGAAGGTTGTTATACTCAGAGGTAAGACAACACTGTGCTTACATTACTACACGTAAGTAGCTGTAGCAATGCAATACTGGAATTGATACCTACCATCACTGTTAGAACTGCCTTGTAACATCAAGCCACAAATGACTTTAAAAGCACGTAAAAGCTGTACTTACATGAACATGAATGATCACGCAAAGTGCAGTATGATACTACATTACTTGGAAAAAAAATGCCTGACAAGTAATTCACCAATTACTATCACATTAACTTGTCTACAAGTCCCAGCAGAAGCATAGCTCATTATGGGTTATACAGCATGTACAGAGACCTCCCAAGAAAAGGACGTAATCATTCTTGTAAAAACACATTACCTATTGTTTTTATCTTAAGAGTGTGATCCAAGAGGGTAAGTTCCTGGGTCACCTCAATCCAGCCATTCCACTTGACAATGACGATCTTCAATCACTTATAGAAGTGTGCCTTTGAGCATCTTCTGAGGTTTTCTTTTGCAAGAACTAGAGCAGTGCCTACATCTAACAATAAAGATGAAATAAGCTATAATGAATGCAGAAGAGCCCTTTAATTAACGTAGTACGATGAAAAGTTAAGCGACATAAATCTTTCACTCTGCACAGGTATTACACGCACCCTACAAATTTCTTTAACAGGAAACGCAGAAGGGTAAACAGCTTCAAGCTCAAGTTCAGTAGAAAAAAATTGGTTAGAAGTCGTTTACAAGAGTTACACAGAGGGTGAGTTACTCTGAAGAAATCAAGAACCTGTAACTTCCAGCTGGGTACTCTCTGAAAGCACACAAAGTAGACTTCTAGAATTTCTAGTATTCTCCATCTCAAGACTGATGTACAAACTTAACTACTTCTGTCTGAAAGAAGGCTGTTGGAATTGTGAAATCCACTTAGTATTTTTTTTACAGAGGCATTCAAACACATCTCCAACCAGCATCTAGTAATGAAAAGCCTAACAGAAAATTTAAAATCAGCTTTTAAGTATGTAACAGTGAGTTTTGGGCCAATGGGACCAACTCAGGTCAAGGAAATTTCAGTAATCCTTACTGTACGACATGTGACACTTAGCTCATGGACTTCTGCTATTCACAAAGTGTGCTCAGTTTGCTTACACTTTCAAAGCTGAAAGAGAACTTGAACAATATTTTTTATTCCACATGGAAAACTGGAGCCTATAGCTGGATTATCCAGTATCTGAAGAGAATGCTTCAGCATTCTGGGATCTTTAAATTCATGTATTAACCATATTCAGAGTAGTAGTCCCATGGTCAGGTTTCTACAGTAACTGTGTACTGGAACTGTTTCCCAAGGAAGTACAGTTGTCTCAACTGCAACAGAGACAAAAACTAAATAAAAAGGAATTCAGTAGCCAACTGCATAAAGAAAGTTACCGCCTTTGTATGAATGGGAATGTTTAATATGTACTGTCTTAAAGTGTTTGCAACTCCAGCAGATCCACTTCCTCCTCAAGCAACTCTAGTTTCAGCAGTACTTTTTGCAGCTCCCATACAGGCTGCTCTGTCAAAAAATATTTTGTCTGAAGATCATTCTATTAAAACATCCGGTCTTCTTGCACATGGGACAGTTCTGCTGCTATCCGACATTTTTTGAGTGATGTATCAGTAACTGTTGAGGGTCCAAAAAGATATTCCTCGCCCTGCACTATGAAACTCCACTCAGACAATCCATTACAGTAAGAGAATAAATAGGCAAGTAACCACACACAAACATCTTTAAGCAAAGACAGCACACCCACAAGGTTTTGAGGCTCCTTCTCACACATCTACAGAAGATCATTTCTGAAGTGCAGGCTTGACTATACTATCTCCACATTTTGAATAAGGTTTTTGCATATACACTGTGCAGTCATAAAACAGCCTGTTCATCCTGTTTTTACCTTGGCTCTCCTGAAAGTTTTCTCCTAACTCTCCCTTCCTTATTGCTGCTTGCATTTTCAGCAAAGACCCTAATAGAAACCAAACAGCAACACCTACCAGTCTCGTACAAAAACTAACTATAATAAAGGTTTACTTTCCTAAATGGGAAATAACTTTAATCTTGCTTGGAGAGAAATACCAAAGAAACCCTACGTCACCCTTATCAGTGCTTTTCTCCCCCCTCACTCTGTACTAAGCTCCTCAATGAAAACAAAGCCCAAATAGAAACAGATTGAGACTTCACAAACATGTTACTTGCTTGCCACTAGAAGCACTTTCATTTATACAGTTTCATTAGAAGTCCTAGCATTGACAATCTGTTCTCCAAGACTCGCACTAACTTTTTATTTCTTAATAGTTTGGACTCCACAGCTTGCTGTTAAAAATAAACACATGCAAATAGCCGATCAGTCCCTCATTTCAAGGAGAATTTACTCATCAATAAAAAAATAAGAATCATTGCTCTGTCTTATTTATTCTCTCTCAGTACTCTTTAGGTTGATGAAATCAAACTGGAACACATGAATAGGTGAAACACCTGGACAAGGAAGTTCTCTGACAGACTCTAGATCCATACCCCTCCAGAATAGAATACAGGCAGATCACAACATTTTGAAAACGAGTAACCAAACAAATTATTAGCATTTGGAGAATGTGATCCAAATTAGACTCAGTTCTGTCAATTTTTTGCCACAAGACTCACATTTCAAAGCAGCCTACAAGAATGTTTGCAGACGTGACCATTATGCCACCAAAAATCCCACCAACAAGGTAACACAAATTAGTCTTTGTATCAGAGTGTGTGCTCCTTTTTGACTGCTTGTGTGTTACACAACAACTTATGATCTGCCCTGGACTCAAGGAAAAAGGTAGTTGTAATACTGCATAGTATCAAATGTCTTACTCTCAATAAATCATAATCTAGATAGGTATCATAGTCTTACAGAGACTCCCACACTACACAGCAGAAAGCGTACAGCAAGAGGAACTCCTAGAGAAGGAAGAATATGGAAGCTTCCAGTACCTGAGAATGGCTTTTCTACAATTATAGTGACAACCACTGAGTTTGATCACAGCACAGTGTGAATATACTGTACTTCAACTCTCCACACAAAGAGGAAGTCTAGCATGCTACAAAGGCACACAACCTAGGACGAAATTACAGAATCTTGTTGCTGACACTGCCCGTAATTACACATCAATCTCAGTACAAACACCATGATAAATGTACATTAGTCATCTCTGTACTCAATCAACAAGACTAGCTTTCTCTAAGAAGAAATTCACACTTCTCCTAAAGTTCTGTAACTAAAATTAAGTACACCTGCATTTTAAGGCCACATTCTCCAACAAAACAGTGTTTTTTACACCTTTACTATAAAATTGTTTGCAGAGTGTAGAAGTGGTACCAACAGATTTTACCTTTTGATCTGGACTAACTACAAACCAAAAAACATTCCAGTGTACAAGATTAGTGCCAACACGAAAACAGGTGAAAGTCAAAAGCTGTAAGAAAAGACTTCTTGACTTAATCAGAAGATCAAGGTCAAGGCAGCCATTCTCAGTCTCAACCAATGACTTCTACAGGGTTCAAGTCTGCACCTCTTCCACGTTAAACTTTTTAATAAGAAGTTCCTGTTTTGAAGATTATTTCTTCCTTTACCACTGGGTGAGATACAGAAAAAAAAGTTAATTTAGATATGACATTTTCTTCTTGGATGCAAGTCTAAATCCCATTAAAGGAACATCTGCTCATTAACTTCTAGCTGGAAGACAAAGTTAGAGAGCAGGGTTTCTCTTTTTTTGCAGTTCTCAGGAGTCTTCTAATTAGGTAAATAAAAGTTCACAGTGTCTTCTGGCAGATATTTAGGATCACCTGATACTTTTGTAAAAAAAAAAAAGTATGTCAAAATATAAAGCTGCACTGAAATCCTTGGAAGCACGGAAAGACTCATCCGTTTCTGTGCTGATTATATGAGAGTGGTCAAGTACCTCCTGTATGATGGTTTGGACTTCTATAGCACAGGCAACTGAAGTTCAGCAACAGTGGTGCCAGGGACAGCAAATGACTATCTGCAGCTTGTAAGGATACCTGTGATGAAGAACTGGTTATTATCTGAACCTTCTGTAGTCAACAACAAAAGTCTAAAAAACCAAATAAATACAATAGCCAAGTGTATCAGGGCAGTTATTTCAACATAATTTAACAGTTAAATGATTAGGAACAGAGATCCAGTTAACAGCTTTTAAAGAGAATCAACTCATAACTTCCATCAATATAAATGATATCAACATTTGACCACATTTCATCACTGGAAATATTCATCATCTAGTTGTCAGTGTTGGCCATGCATCAGGTATCATCTGCATCTAAGGGTTTGTGGAGTTTTTTTAATATAAAAAGAAACATTCAGTTTGAAAGAGCTTGCAGATTAATTTAAAAAGTACAAGTACCAAACTATCCTAACTAGATTACATGAATAAATACACATGCCAGAAAATATAACCTTAAAGCTGGGTGCAATTTCTTAAAGGTTGTATTACATTTTTCCAGCTTCCTAATACTAAAGTCATAGATAAAAAATAGTGTAATATATGCTGTTTTCACATATACTTCAGCTTTTCCTTCAGTTTACTCCCGTGCTTTGAATAACAAAGATAACAGTACCAAGGAATAGCAAGTTGCATTAGTAGCTTTAGAGTAAAAATTTAACAAGAAGCTGATGTCAGTAAACAACTTCTGCAAGCATATAAAAAACTTGCTAATAGGGCTACCAAACCTACTGCCAGCTAAGTTCAAAGTATAGCCCATGAATGTGTCAGGAATTCTGGAACGCAGTCTGATCCTATCTGCCCTGAAGACTCCAGATGACTCTCTCCCATCAAGCTACAGAGCTACTTGCTACCAGCTTCCTCGAAGAATGGCAATCACTTCCTTTCCAAAACTTCTTAAACTATTTCTCCAAAATACAAAACTTAACTGCTCCAGTTGAAGATTTCTCACACCCAGATTCTGCCTGAAGCAGATGGGGTTTGGACAGCTTCAGCTGAAAATGTTTACAATTTTCCAAACAAAATAAAGCTGGGAAGAGATTGTGTTAAGAAACTAGATTGTTTTATGAATAGGTTTAGCACTCTCATTCTTCGGGGAAAGACTCCACAAATAATGCTTTTCTATCCCTCTGGAAATCCACCCAAGCTGTAAGTATTTACGAAGCCCTTAGACACACAGTTTACAAACCTGAAGCTTAGAATCTTGTGTGAGTTTAAGCTTCTATCTACTGCTCACATGTCAGTCCAGGTCAGCAGAAGTTAAAGAGGTCTTGTGTAAGAAAGGCTGTAGGTAAACCAAGGTATGTTCTATAGCCAGATTTATAACTGTTTCACTGAGGCTGCTTTATCACAAGGATGCTCTCAAGCAAAGCTAAAGCTCCTCCATTCCTCCTACCCCTGTACTGTTTCAGTTAAACTTACAGAAACAAAACCCGAAACACTTGGGCATTACAGCACGGACCTGCCAAACTATACTTAAGAGTCAACTTGCACAGCTGACTAGCACGATGCATACTACCATACTTCTTTGTGTATAAAAATAGAGCTGAATTTCTTCTCATGAAGTACGCCTGATTTGCAACAACTTTCACATTGAGTAAATAAATGGCTTCAGTACTCTTGCTTCCACCTGCTGACTTCAGTCTCCCATGAAACAGGTTTGGAGTGTCTTCCTCACCAACAAGATTAACAACTTCAAAAGCAATTTCAGTCACTGCCTCTTACATATACTGGGAAGAAATGTTTGGGCTCCAACGTCCTTCTTCCCTGACTACGGTAAGCACTACGGAAAAGCCACTCGAGATGGTTTCTTTAACAACAATAGCCATTCACAAGTTTTCACTGAATTCAAGTTCCAGTAGGGTGGGAGAGGACGATGGGAGCAGCCAACACAAGATTATATTATTTTTTATATTCCATGGATAATACATATTGCTGAAAGAACTAAACGTGCACACTGCTATATATGTGAAGCATAAGTTGGTATTAACACCCCTATGGTCTTCCGGAGAACCGTAAGTTCTCTGGCAAGTTTTCAAACTTAAATAAACTTCAACATATTTTTACTGCTCAATTTTTCTAGCATTGTAACTGAAAGCTAGAAATCCCACAATGACTATAGCTTGGTCCTATAGAAAATCTGCTCTGGTAGGTCAAGATGCCAGGAATTTGCCTACCATAATTTTCATGAATGGAATGGAGAACTATTCTCATCAAGAAGTGCTGTATAGGTTTTCCAATTAGGACAAACAGAGAGTATGCTGCCAGAAGACGGCCTGTCTTGCCTTGCTTTTCTGAATTTCAGAGGAACTCTACCCAATGCATTGTAATTTACAAGTTTACGTAAAACAACACAGATAAAGCATTAGATGGGAATAGTCTTTGGTGGAGCAAGATTAAGATATGAATTATTCCAGCATAAGCAAATACTTGTGTCCCTCCAAGAAACTCCTGCCAGCCAATAATCCAACCTCTTCAACAAAGAAAGCAAGAGACATCACTGCAGGTGTCATGGTTTAGTCCCAACCGGACTAATCACCACACAGCCACTCACTCACTCCCCTTCCTCAGCTGGACAGGAGAGATAAAATATGACGAAAGGCTCGTAGGTCGAGACAAGGACATAGGGAGATCATTCACCAATTACCATCATGGGCAAAATAGACTGGACTGGGGGAAATTAGTTTAATTTATTACCAATCAAAATCAGAGTAGGATAATGAGAAATAAAACCAAATCTTAAAAAAACCTTCCCCCCACCCCTCCCTTCTTCCTAGGCTCAACTTCAGTCCCGATTTTCTCTACCTCTTCTCCCCGAGCAGCACAGGGGGAAGGGGAATGGGGGTTGCGGTCAGTTCATCACATGTTGTTTCCGCTGCTCCTTCCTCCTCACCCTCTTCCCCTGCTCCAGCATGGGGTCTCTCCCACAGAAGACAGTCCTCCACGAACTTCTCCAACATGGGTCCTTCCCACAGGCTGCCGTTCTTCATGAACTGCTCCAGCATGGGTCCCTTCCACAGGTTGCAGTCCTTCAGGAACAGACTGCTCCACTGTGGGTCCCCCGCGGGGTCACAAGTCCTGCCAGCAAACCTGCTCCAGCATGGGGTCCTCTATCTCCATGGGACCACAGGTCCTGCCAGGAACCTGCTCCAGTGTGGGTTTCCCATGGAATCACAGCCTCCTTTGGGCACATCCACCTGCTCTGGCATGGTGCCCTCCATGGGCTGCAGGTGGATATCTGCTCCACCGTTAACCCCCATGGGCTGCAGGGGCACAGCCTGCCTCACCAAGGTCTTCACCAGGGGCTGCAGGGGAATCTCTGCTCCAGCGCCTGGAGCACTTCCTCCCTCTCCTTCTTCACTGACCTTGGTGTCTGCAGAGTTGTTTCTCTCACATATTCTCACTCCTCTCTTCCCCGGCTGCCGTTTCCCAGTTTTTCCCCCCTTCTTAGATATGTTATCACAGAGGCGCTACCACTGTTGCTGATTAGCTCAGCCTTAGCCAGTGGCAGGTCCATCTTGGAGCCGGCTGGCATTGGCTCCATCAGACACAGGGGAAGTTTCTAGCAGCTTCTCACAGAAGCCACCCCTGTAGCCCCCCCTGCTATCAAAATGTTGCCACGCAAACCCAATACAGCAGGTTTCTATGTTCAGCAGACTTCTCTGGCTAACTGCAGACTAAGTTACTGCATCACAGTAAAGAACTATGCATACACTACTATTCCCTTTCATCAGAAAGTTCTACCTCGATCTACAGAATGACTTGACTTCTCTGGCTAATAGACAGTTATTCAGCTCTGCAGAAACGTGGATCCCCAGAGAGTCCAGGATGTCCTCACAGACCAGACCAAGTTATAGAGCAATACTATCTTGCTCACTCTTCAGTGCCACATGTGAGTGGTAGGTCCTCCTGGCAGTAAGAGTTAAAAAACAGAAACCAGTCTGTCCAACCAAGTAGCGCTTTTCCTGGTTTTTCAAGCAAAAAAGAGTAGTACGAAGTACTACATTAATCACAACACTGGGTTTTCATCAGTAGTTCTAGGGTATTTTAACCCTTAAGAACAGGAGTGTGAAGTACTGCCCACTTGAGGTCCTGCATTTGTGTTTGACGATCAGACAACAGCAAATTTACATTATATCATATAAACTGCGTTAACTGGACATGGACACTCCTAAAGAACTGCAAAATAACGGCTCTAGTTCAAAATGTTAGTTGAAGCTGTTCTCTACTGCAAGCTAAGAACATGAAGTTACTGGAATTCAGCCCATAAACAGTGACTCACTTAGGTTTCTGTATCCTTATAACCTCATACACCACCCGTTTTTAGAACAAAGGAGGTTATTTAGCCAGCCTTCTGGTACCCACCACTTGCAAGGTCCAAGTATTTCTAGACATTCCCAGAGAGACTACTACAGTGAGCAGTACTCAGGAGCAAGATCACAATTCTACTAGCAGACTGCACAGATTTAAGCACACTGAATGCTGAACAGGTAAAATACGAAAAGAGTTTCGACTAGGTAATGTTTTTTCCAACACATGCAGGAATCTTCAGTTTTTCCATGTTTTCACCTCAGTATACTGCTTTCTATTCACCTCACATTTAATTGAAATGCCCTTTTTTATTCTTTTTTATTTTATCACAGCCCTGAGAGAGTTGAAGCTGTTTACAGTTTCCTCTGCTCTTGTCTCTCAACATGCAGTTTTACTTGTGCAAGAGCAACCCTTCCGACCTTTTTTCTACTTACTAGCACCATGGGATCACAAAAGCAATCCATAACCATCAAGGAAACTTCAGAATTAATTATGGTAATTGCAAGAAAATGGACATAAATGGTGAACGAAACTATAAAAAAAGAACTCCCTAACTCTTCACTGAACACAATCCCAACTGTGTCCTAAACTGGATAAACTAAGTACTAAACTCACAAATGCTGCTCACGTAGGCAACTTCAGCTATAATATTTCACTATTCTGCTTTCTTAAGCAAGACATCAACTAAAATGTTCAAGTTAATTGGTCTGGCCACTGAGACTACATTGAAAAGCACAACTCATTACAGGCTCATCTTCCCTGCTTCTCGGGTAAACTTTATGTCTCACATCAAGCTCTGCGCTGAAAGAAGAGGTGTGCTGGCACAGCACAAAGCTGTTACACAACTTCAAGACTAATGTTCCTTGATTTGGTCCCTTCAGAGAAACATGAGATTGTCTGTAACGGTCTTGATAGACAGGTCCTCACAAATGCCCACTCTCACCAACCTGCAGAACACAAAAATCTACTAATTTGCTATTGGGTTCCCAATCTAGGCTTAGCATCTAGCCACTAATGCGTACCTCCTAGTCACAGTTAATTTCTATTTGGTTTTTTTTCCTTATTTGTAAAGATACACACTTCAGCTGTTTTGAGGCAGAAATCTCACTGCCTTCCATTACTTGGTTTAGGCGAACACTGCAACACTCATCTGTCGTAAGAACGTGGATCTTAAGAGCCACACTCCCAAAATATACCACACATCCAACACCTTTCTTGTCAAGTAATAGCTGTGCCTCACTTAACGACTCAAGCATCGAGTACACCTCATAGTTTATGTAACGCAGCTTGAAGGGTTACACCCTTCAGCTACAAAGATACAGCCTGAGGCAATCTATTCGGATCAAAACATATCTGGCACCGGAGGGGAAAAGCATCCGCTCACAGAGAGCTTTCAGCTGGCCACCCCAGTAACCCGGACCCCGGTCTGGACGAAGCGCCTCTTCGGACTGCCAGCAGCCGCCCCGATCACGGCCGTGACACACCGGTCCCGGCGCCGAGGCGGGCCGAGGCGGGCCAGGGCGCACAGGCTGTACCCGCGCAAACCAACCCCGCGCCGCCGCCCCGCCCACGCGGGAGCCCCGGCGGGCCGAGCGCCACCGCCCCCCTGGCCGGGCCGGGCCGCCAGGTGCCCGCCCCGGGACATCCCGCCCCGCCGCAGGGAGGTGGGAGGGGTTCACAGCCGGCGGGCCCCGAAAACCGTTACTTCGTCGCGCGGCGCCGGACGCCGGGGGAAGGGCGCGCCGTACCGACCCCGCAGCGGGTACTGACGAGCCACCGCACTTCGCACCGCCCCCCGCAACGTGCAGCCCGGGGGGCGGCGTTCCGCCGTGGAAACCGCCCGCGGTAGACCCGCGCCACAGGCTGCTCTCCTGCCCGGCCGAGGCAGCAGCAGGGCGGGCGGAGGGAAACGGGCGAAGCTCCGCTCCGGGGTCTGGGGTGAGGTGAGGAGAGGAGAGGAGAGCGGAGGGACTTCCTCCCCCTCGCACTCCTCCGGCCGCTCTGTCACTTCGGTACCATAACGGCAGGGGCAGGGGGAGGAGCCTCCCCCGGTTCAGGTGGGAAAACAAACACACAAAGGGGCCTTCCCCGGCACCCGCTCGCCCTCGGGGGAAAAGGCGGGCAGGACGGCGCGGAGAAAACCCGCGCTGGGTGCCAGAGCCTCTTGTCAGGTCAGACGCCTTGGCTCCCTCCTGCCCCTCTCCTCCCTTAAGGCCCGACGGAGCGGGAGTAAACAAAAGCTGGAGCCAGAGGACGACACATGGGTGGGGATGGGGACCTCCGCGCCGGGCCAGACAAAGAGCCGAGCCCGAGAGGGGACGCGCGGGGCGGGAGAAGGGGAAAGCCCCCATCCGTCTCCACCCCTGCCGTCCAGGTAGGGGCGTTTCCGCCTCACCTGCTTGCCTCGGTAGAAGAGGCGCTGGCGGTCGGGGCTCACGCGGAAGGTCTCCTGGATCTTCTCCCGCAGGCACTCGATCTTGGTAAGGCGGCTCAGGTCGTCGATGGTCTGTGTCTCGGTGCCGTCTATGGTGCGGACTTGGATCCACATGGTGCGCGCCCCCCTACTCGCTCAGCCAGCCGCGGGGAACGGAGGGAGGGCTAGGGCAGAAGGTGGAAAAAGGGTCCGCTCCCCGGCTGTGCGTCTGCGGCGTGCGAGGGAGAAGGGGGGGGGGGGGGGGGGAGGCCGGGCGCTTCCCCCGCTCTTTGTTCGGCTCAGTGGGGCAGGATTTTCAAGTCCCGCGGAACAGACGCGAGCCTCCGCGCCCGCCGGGCCGCCGTCCTCGCTCAGAGGGGCGCGGGGAGGGAAAGAGACCCGAGCCGATCCCCCGCCGCTTCCCGATCGCCCGCGCCGCGAGCCCCCCACGGCAGCACAATGCAAGGCGGCGCCTGGCGGGAACCGCCGCGGCCAGGTCTAACGGGCGCCGCCGGGAGCCATCTCCCGACCCCGGGGAGTGTTTACCAGGCGCCGCCGCTCTCACATGGAGGTCACGGCGCCAACGCCGATCTCGCGAGAGCCCCCGGCCTCGGCCGTAAAGAGACAACAACACCGCGGCGGGGGCGGGGGGGAGCGAGGCGAGCGGGCGGCACCACGCCCCCTCCCGCTGCGCTCGGGCCGGCAGCCCTCGCGCCGCATTCGGCACGGCGCGTGACCCCGCCCCCTCCGTCCCGCGCCCCGCCCCCCGCACAGTCCCAGGCCGGCGGCTGGCGCGAGACCTGCGGGGGGAGGGGTTGGCGCGCGCTGGGGAAGCGACCGTTAGCGTTTCCATGGCGGCCAAGCGGCACGGTCTCCCCGGCTTCCTCTCGGGGCAGGCTCCCCTGGCCTCTGGAGCGCGCAGGGCCTGCGGCCTAGCCCGGCCCGGAGGCTGGCAGGCATTAAAATGGGTAAGTATCCATAGGGAGCGAGGAGAATGGCGTCTGCTAGTGAAACAGCGTTTACGAAGACATAAAATTTCGACCCAGCCAGATTTAGCGCTACCTAAAAAATACAGCTTAAGTCTGGCTGTGCCTGTTATGTTAGATAGATGAAAACATGGGCCAAGACAAGAAAAGGCATGCCTCGTTTATACTTCAAATCAGATGTTGGTTTGACTTGCTCTATCTTTCCAAATTGGGTAATTCCGCACATTAACATCAGAAAAATCTGGATTTACCATGCTGTTGTGGGCTAGCCCCAGTAGGCAGCTGAGCCCCGCACAGCCACTCAGTCACTTCATCACAGCAGGATGGGGAAGAGAATAAGAAGGGCAAAAGTGAGAAAATGTGGGTCAAGATAAAGACGGTTTAATAGGTAAAGCAAAAGCTGTGTGCGCAAGCAAAGCAAAATAAGGAACTAATTCCGTACTTCACATCGGCAGGCAGGTGTTTAGCCATTTTCAGGAAAGCAGAGCTTCATCACATGTAGAAGTAAGACAAACGCCGTCACTCCGAACGTCCCACCCTTCCTCCTTCTTCCCCCAGCTTTTATTGCTGAACACAACATTGTATGATACGGGATATCGCTGGGATCAGCTGGCCCAGCTGGGTCCTTTCTCAGCTGCTTCTGCTCCCCCAGCCTACTTGCTGGTGGGGCAGTGTGAAAAACTGATAGGTCCTTGATCCTGTGCAAGTACTGTTCAGCAATAGCTAAAACATCCCTGTGTTATCAACACCATTTTGGTCACAAATCCAGAGCACAGCACCGTACCAGCTAGTATGAAGAGAATTCACTCCATCCCAGCCAAAACCAGTACACATGAATACTGGTAAAATACTACAAAAATGTATCTGACACAGGGCTCGCTGTAAGTGAGGAGGTGCAATAATGGATGTCTTTGGGAGGAATTCTGAGCAGCTTTATTGTCTAAGACTTTGGCAGCTGGATTAAAATACAGATTTACAAGATCCAGGTGATACCTATGTACGTTTGTGGCTTTTTTTGTATAAGGTGTTGTAAATACCAATGATAGGGTATTGAGTTGGGAAGAAACAGATCACAACCAACAGTTATTAGAACACTGTTTATTAATTAGACTGTTATTATTAATTCCAGATAACTGTTTGCATTGTACATGCAGGTACTGCCTCACACAGTGCAGACACTCACGATCGCCCAGCTGGAGCAGCAGCGGAGAGGCCAACCTCAGTGGTTCACTCAGGAGCTGGGGCTCGTACCCACACTTCAGGGGTTGCCAGGCAGCTGTGCACAAAGTCACCCAGAGGGTCCCTTGTTTCAGTAAGGGTGCTTACATATAGTGCCCTGTAGTCTTTATCCACCTACAGCAGCCGCTGCCTTCTTGGATGTGGGGTGGGTTACATGACCCGTTGTGGGTGCCAGTGTGTGCTGGAGGCCTTGGGGCAGGTTCAGCAGCTCCCTGATACCCTGAGCATACCAATTTTTGCTCCAAGACCACTATGAGTTCTTGGGAGGCTTTCAGATGCTGTCTCCCAGCATGTATTTTTCCTCTCTCTGTGCTGCTGTTTCTGGTAACTATTTCCCCATCCACACACAGAAGCACCCCTGGAGCCCACTTGCACAAACACAACTTTTATGACACAGTATGGTAGCAAAGATTCCTGTATTTTACTTTCACGTCTGAGAATTCCCACTGCAGTTTTGAGTGAGTTACTTGAGGCTTGATTTTGGGGTATTGAGCATGTGCAAAGGCAGCTGAACAATTAAAAGTTTCTGAATTATTCTGCAAATATGTTCCTTTCCTCTTCATCCTTGCTAATCTACCTGTGCTCTTGCGATAGGACACAACTTTCTTTACTGCCGCTGTCACAGCATGTCACCAAATTGCCATTTACTCAAATTCAGGGTTTGGTTTTCAATTTATTGGTGGTAACACAGGCTCAGACTCAAAGGCTGCAGTACACATGACCTTTCGTGATCTTTCAGCCTCAGCCTTCTTGGGTTCACTGAAACATTCAATGATTATTTAACACAGAGGAGTACAGTAAGAATGTGGTTTAATAGTCCTATCTGGAAAAAAAACGATAAATCAAGCTGTCTTCAGCTTTATCTTAGTTACAGTCCACCTCTACAGTAAAAGGAATGGAGTCTCATTATAATCCCATTTGCAGAATACAGCCTTTCTCTTGAAGCAAACAGGACAATGCGTCTGTTTCTTGCAACGGGGAAAAAAGATCTGAAAGAATTTTGAAATGGGATATGTTTTACCACATTAGAGAGAATATTACCCGTTTGTGCTAGGGAGACTTTATGGAAAGTGCAGGATGGACTTCCTAGAACAGAAGACATTTTTTATATGGAGAAAGAAAGTGAAAGAGGATGAGTTTGTTACAACACTGCATCTGGAAATATATTGTCTAGCTGGGATTGTAGAGAAAAGCAGATCAGGTTGCTGGCACAGGACTTACTGATTAGAAAGAGCACTTTACTAAGGAGTGATTATAGGTGGCCTGTTTCATAATGTGCAGTATGGACTAGAGACTAGAATATGAAGTGAAAAAAAGTGTGTAAAAACTCTCGACTGGGAGTCTGAAAGAGGATGTGAAAAGGGGCAGTTATTGAGGAGGTTAGAGGGAAAGAAAGCTAGTTATTTAGAAGGCAGTTAATGTCCTCTTTGGGGTATGGTTATGCTGATCAGGAAATTAGGTAATACTAAAGGAGAAACTGACTGATCAGAATTCACAGAATTCACAGAATTCACAGAATCACTAAGGTTGGAAAAGACCTGTAAGATCATCAAGTCCAACCATAAAAAAAAAAAAAAACAACCAAAAAAAACCCCAAACAAACAAACAAAAAAACCCCATAAAAAACAAACCACAACACACCAAAAACCAACCCACCCAACACCACACAGCACCATGCCCATCAAGCCACATCCCACAATGCCACATCCACACGCTCCTTGAATACCTCCAGGGAGGGTGACTCTACCACCTCCCTGGGCAGCCTATTCCAGTGTTTCACTACTCTCTCAGGAAAGAAATTTTTCCTAATATCCAGCCTGAACCTCCCCTGGCGCAACTTGAGGCCATTTCCTCTTGTCCTGTCTCTAGTCACTTGGGAGAAGAGACCAACACCCACCTCTCTGCAACCTCCTTTCAGGTAGTTGTAGAGAGCGATAAGGTCTCCCCTCAGCCTCCTCTTCTCCAGACTGAACAACCCCAGTTCCCTCAGCCACTCCTCATAAGACTTGTGCTCCAGACCCCTCACCAGCTTCGTCGCCCTTCTCTGGACACACTCCAGCACCTCAATGTCCTTCTTGTAGTGAGGGGCCCAAAACTGAACACAGGATTCGAGGTGCGGCCTCACCAGAGCCGAGTACAGGGGCATGATCACCTCCCTGCTCCTGCTGGCCACACTATTTCTGATCCAGGCCAGGATGCTGCTGGCCTTCTTGGCCACCTGGGCACACTGCTGGCTCATCTTCAGCCGGCTGTCAATCAACACCCCCAGGTCCTTTTCTGCAGGGCAGCTTTCCAGCCACTCGTCCCCAAGCCTGTAGCGTTGCCTGGGGTTGTTGTTGCCAAAGTGTAGAACCCGGCGCTTGGCCTTATTGAACTTCATCCGGTTGGCCTCAGCCCATCGATCCAGCCTGTCCAGATCCCTCTGAGAAGCCTTCCTACCCTCAAGCAGATCAACACTCCCGCCCAACTTGGTGTCGTCTGCAAACTTGCTGAGGGTGCACTCTATCCCCTCATCCAGATCATCAATAAAGACATTAAACAAGACCGGTCCCAAAACTGAGCCCTGGGGGACTCTGCTTGTGACCGGCCGCCAACTGGATTTCACCCCATTCACCACAACTCTCTGGGCTCGGCCATCCAGCCAGTTTTTTACCCAGCGAAGAGTGTACCTGTCTAAACCACGGGCCGCCAACTTCTCCAGGAGAATACTGTGGGGAACAGTGTCAAAGGCTTTGCTGAAGTCCAGGTAGACAACATCCACAGCCTTTCCCTCATCCACCTGGCAGGTCACCTAGTCATAGAAGGAGATCAGGTTGGTCAAGCAGGACCTGCCTTTCATGAACCCGTGCTGGCTGGGCCTGATCCCTTGGTTATCCTGCACGTGTCCCGTGAGCGCCCTCAAGATGAGCCTCTCCATAACCTTCCCCGGCACCGAGGTCAGGCTGACAGGCCTGTAGTTCCCCAGATCCTCCTTCCGACCCTTCTTGTAGATGGGCGTCACGTTGGCAAGCCTCCAGTCGTCCGGGACCTCCCCCGTTGACCAGGACTGTTGATAAATGATGGAGAGCGGCTTGGCAAGCTCCTCCGCCAGCTCCCTCAGCACCCTTGGGTGGATGCCATCAGGCCCCATAGACTTATGAGTGTCCAGGTGGCATAGCAGGTCGTTAACTGCTTCCTCCTGGATCATGGGGAGCCTATTTTGCTCTCCATCCCTATCATCCAGCTCAGGGAGATGGATACCCTGAGGATACCTGGTGTGGCTGTTAAAGACTGAGGCAAAGAAGGCATTAAGTACCTCAGCCTTTTCCTCATCCTTCGTGACAATGTTCCCCCCTGCATCCAGTAGAGGATGGAGATCCTCCTTGGCTCTCTTTTGTTGTTAATGTATTTATAGAAGCTTTTTTTGTTGTCTCTCACGACCGTGGCCAGGTTGAGCTCTAGCTGGGCTTTCGCCTTCCTAATTCCCTCTCTGCATGACCTAACGAGGTCCTTGTATTCTTCTTCACTTGCCTGCCCCTTCTTCCAGAGGTGGTAAGTTCTCTTTTTTTCCCCGAGCCTCAGCATAAGCTCCTTGTTCAGCCAGGCCGGTCGTCTTCCCCGCCGGCTCTTCTTACGGCACATGGGCACTGCCTGCTCCTGCGCCTTCAAGATTTCCTTCTTGAAGAAGGTCCAGCCTTCCTGGGCCCCTTTGCCCTTCAGGACCGTCTCCCAAGGGACCCTCCCAACCAGTGTCCTGAACAGGGCAAAGTCTGCCCTTCGGAAGTCCATGGTAGTGGTATTGCTGACTCCCCTCCTTACTTGGCTAAAAATTGAAAACTCTATCATTTCATGGTCGCTAAGCCCAAGACGGCCTCCGACCTTCACTTCTCCCACCAGACCCTCTCTGTTCGTAAACAGCAGGTCAAGCAGGGCACCTCCCCTGGTAGGCTCGCTTACCAGCTGCGTGAGGAAGTTATCTTCGACACACTCGAGGAACCTCTGGGACTGTTTCCTCTTAGCTGTGTTGTACTTCCAGCAGACATCCGGTAAGTTGAAGTCCCCCACAAGAGCAAGGGCTTGCGACTGTGTATACATGATGGACTGGGGTAGTGAGGGAAGTGCAAAGATCTAATTGGCAACAAAACCAGAAATTAGTGACAAAAAAGCATGAAGATGCATAGAAAAGGAAAATTTGAAATGAGATTTTAGGAGTAATTAATGAGAAATTAAATTAAAATTAAATAAATTGAGAATGACATAATGGTAAGTATGAGTTTGTTTTGAAGTTAAGAAATCTTTTTATGATTAAATGTTCAAAAGCAAACCATGACGCCAGTTTGATTTTTTGTGAGAGAAAATAGTCGCAGGTTTAAATTTATGGGGTGAAATACAGGAGCTATTACAATGGGGCCTTTGTATATGTAGGAATTTTCATAATTTTCCATAGGTATGTTGCTTTAGGATGTAAATAAAGATAATTACTTGCTTGAGATTATATTTGTTCCGGTATTTGAAATTCTGACTGAATTCTTAAAACTTCTGGAGATTGTCTTACATATTTTATGTTTGTCAGTAGGAGACCTCTTGATTGAATGTCCTTAATGTGGATAAAGTCATGGGGATAGACAGAAGAAGCCAGAGATGAGCTTGACAAAGAGACAAATGTGCAGGACACGTGAGGAGGGGGTGGAAGAATGGAAGCGTAGTACAAAGTAGAGGAAGCAGAAAGAAGCGAGCAGAAGAGGGAAACGCGTGCCACTGAGCTTCAAGCAGGAGCTGTGCACAGAAGCAGTCAGCCAGGAAGGAAAATACCTGAAATCTTTTCACAGGCTTATTTTTCTAGTGAACTTTACACCTGAGAGCCTTTTAGGCAATGTAATAACTTGTGTGGATGTTTCGTTACTGTTTTGCTTAGATGTGCTTATGTTCCTTCCAGGGAAGAGGAAGAGAAGAAGGAAATTGAAACTGTCCATCAACTGAACTTAGTAGAAATGTGTCACTTAACTCCCATGAAGTCAATGTGACTATTCCAGCGTGAACATGTTGGGAGAGAAAACCAGGCTGGCTGACTTAATTAACCTTATCTAAACTGGATGAAGAGAGCAAAAGCAAATGCAATGTAGTTTGTTGCAGATAATGCAGCAAGCATGCATAAGAATGGTAATCCTATATGTAGAGCTGTTCCTTCCATTGTGTAAGGGGGGTTATGAAAGACAGCAAAGTTGTGGCAGTAAGAATTCATTACATAAATATTTTTATTTGATTGTGATAGGAACAGAACTGCTAACAACTCTGCCTTATTAAAGACGATACATGTAGCAATGTTTCTTCTGCCGGAAGGGTTGAGGCATTAGAAAGTGTGGGTTCTGTGGCAGCTGGAATGAGAAGAGACTTACCCTGAGGAGAGTAAGAGTTCAGGGCAACAGAGCAGTGAGTGTTTTGCCCTGACTAAGAAATAACAAGAGTCTATTTACAGTGACAAAAGTCCCTGACCTGAGGACCATACAGCCCAGAGCAGATGCTGCTTGTTTCTTTAATATATTGTACCTGTTCATGGAGTGATGTACTTAAAGCTCAGTGAAGTGAGCCTTAGATTATACTTTATATAATCTATATTTATGTAGTTTTATACAATTTCAACTGTGAAAAAGGTAAAAAGAAGTAAATATAAGGATACTGCATCATTCTAATAATCCCCGACCAGAGCTAAGTCAAAAGTCCACGTTGTTTCCTCGTGTAATTCTGCTGATTCTAGCAAAGTTGCTAGAAGAATTAATTTATTTCAGTATATGCTTTTTTATGGAAATGCAGTGATTTTATCAATAATTATTGTATTATAATTGTGTTTCAAATCCTACATTACTGAAATGAGTAATGAGACATTACATTTTCTTTCAAGATCTTGTTTATAAATTCTGTGGTATTATGTCCAGATCTAACTGTATTGCATTCTCTTCATGTATCCTTCTAAGAAGATGCTTAATTTAAGAGCATAACGATGGTGTTGAATATAGTATTTGTAGTGCGATGCTTTAGAGTTATGATATAGAGAAATATTCTATGTGTATGATAAAACCAGTCTTCTATAGCAGGGCAGATAAATGTTGAATTATTTAATAACTACTTGAGAAATGTAAATGCCAAGTAATGCTACTAATGCTTACTTGGTCAACTGGGAGTTTTTAGGTATTAAGGATGAACTCACAACTCATCATGTAAGCATCAAAGTTAGAAAATCAAGAGTATACCCGGTGAAAAGTACTCACATTTTGTTATGTAGAAGGGGAGAGGCATATCTAGTTTATATCCTGTTGTAATTTCTTTCTCTGACTCAGAAGTAGCCTCTATTATTTTTGGGAGGATATGAGAGGATGACATATATGGGGCCATTTAATGCTTTCCACAATACTGTGATGTGTTATGCATATGGGTAGTTCTCTGTAAAAGACAGAGTGATGTAAACACAGTCTCATCCTAAGTCGTACCCAGTCCTCAAAACTTGGCTTAATTAGGAGGAAAAGCACCAAAGCCTTGGGTTTTTAGAAGTCTGTATATTTTCTTTCCATGGTCTTAGATTTGTGAGATTCTTTTCTTACATTTCTTAATGATATTTTCTTAAATTTTTCTCAAGGCGACAGAATACTTTCCAAAGCTATAAAAATTTACAAAGGAAAAATCAGAAACCTTTCCTGAGGCTATAGACTTTATAGTGGTAGGATAAATATGTTGCCTTGTTTCCAAATAATGTCACTTTATTGTTGGTGAGAATTCAAGCTATTTGAATTTGTAGCTGGTGATCTTATGAGATAGCTCAGGCTAGCAAAATAAATAAGTATGATAGGAATTAATAGTGTCCTGATGTGATTAAAACTTAAACTTTACTGTAAGCTACTGTTCAATTGCAGGATTCATAAAAAAACATTAATTTTTGTTATAATCCCATCTTTTATTTCCATCTGAACGTGTATGATTCACATAATCAATTTTTATTGCTTCAGGTGAGTGTTCTGTTGTACCAGCGGGGTACATGCCGCTGTTGTTGGCATTGCACAAGTAGAAGAGACACTGTTGTGATATCGTAACTGAATCTGTAGCATTAGCAACTGGAAGCAGCTCATGTAAAATTCATAAAAGTATAGTGAATCAAGTCTTCATTGGTTTTACTTTAACTTTTCCAGGGAATCATAAGTTAGGCTATTGTGATAGAAATCTTCCATTAATTTCAAAGGAAAATTTGTATTGCATCTGAACCAAACTTTGTAGAAAAGCTCATTTAAAATCAGTAGAGCATTTATAAAGCTGTCTTGACTTAGAATTTGATAAAATTACTCCTTGAAAACCAACGGAGCATTCGTATTGAATTTTCAGAAGTGGCAAATCTATAGTTCATGTCCTTTCATTTCAGTAAGGGGATTCATGAAGTGGAAGAACTTTACAGCTAGATTTATTATATATGGGACATGTAGAATGGCAGGGGTTTCAGCTTCAGTTTTCCAATTGTTTTTAAATCCTTTAGTTTAGATTAAAGAACTACATTGTGCAAAATTGAATGGAACTGATCACTCTGAGACCTTTTGTGGTGTCCTTTGTGTTTCTGAAGTCTCTAGGCATGCCATTCAACTCTTGTACAGTCAATAAAAAAAACTCATCTCACCTTCAACACTCTGTGATGAACTCTATTTTAGTTAGTGAGTTGGCTGAAATGTGGAAATATATTTCTGTTTTGAGAGTACGTGAAAAATAATCACAGTGAGAATTTTTACTGCAAAATAATAAACCTACAAAAACAGGCTAATAGCAGAAACATCAGGATAAATGTAATTATCTGGGTGTTGTGATATCCAATGCTAATGTTATTTTTCAATAAAGTTTAAGAATTCATTTGGTGTAAGCTATTGTAGACTTCTTGCACAATTGCTGTTTTATCCATGTAACAGGAGACCCTTGCATTCTTTTGCACTTCCAGTAGTGCAGAGAAAAGTACTTCACCAGTTTTGCAGGTAACTTTTAAAGAAACAAATCGGAAAATAATCTTTTCAGTGGTTATTTTAACCAAAAAAGATGTGTGGAAGCCTTGTCACTCACACCTCTCAGCAAAAGTTTCCAAAGTTTGGGAAGGCATATTTTTGCCACATAAATCTTATTTTTACTACTAGAGCTATTTTTCCATACATGCAAAAGGACTCAAATGGAGACCACATTTGTACAAACTTCACATGAAACTTTAGCTAAAATACTGTTCAGTGTTGTTAGGACAGCTTAGTTTAACTAGGCATAGGTACAGAAAACTGCTTCTAGGATAATCAACAGAATAGAGAACCTGTCTTAGAAGACCAGAAGGGTTGACTTGTTCAGGGCTAAACACAACAGGTAAACAAAATGAGCAAATAAAAAGTATGTGAGTTCAGGTACAGTGTTCCACAAGGACAAATTAAAGCTGCAGAAAACTTTGAATCATTCTTAGGCTGGCAACTAAATGTTGGTTTCTAATGAGCAGAAGTTGAAGGGTAGAGGGAGGTCTTTATTTTTATCATACAGCAGTAGTATTCTGTATGGTTTTTTAACGTCTGTATGCTGCCAAGATATGTGAGATAATTTTGTATGGAAGGTAGTTGCATGATTGATGGCTTTGCTACATCAAACTGGATCAGCTAACTGTAGATCAATCCAGAAAGTTAAGCTAGACCCAGAATCCCATCCTTTCTTTGTGGCAAAACACTTCTCACTAGAAAACAATTATTCCCACTGATTTCTGTTTCATTTCAAGTTTGGATCTGAAGTGCCACTTTTCCTTTAAAAATCTTCAGATAGGTTGGAGCCTTACTACCTAAGATACCACCATTTTTCTATGAAGTTATCGCTGTAGGACTGAAGCTGTCCCATGATCTCACCATAATCCTGCCCTGTCAACTTGGAGCGTTTCAAATTCCAGTTCTTTTCCAAACTTGACACGATGGCACCATGTTTAACCCAACTCAGCAATTCCTTGTGGATCCAGGTATGACTATAGGTCAACTGGGTCTGATGAGCCAAAACAACAATATTAACCCTAACTCTTGTAACAGCTCCCAATAAGACAGCACTAACCCTAGCTCATCAGTCCTAAATCTTCTTACATTAATATAACTATAATCCTAGTATATCAAACTAGGCAAGTGCAAACACTAGCAATAGCACATGTCAGGAAACCACTTTCAGCTCTAAACCTAGGCCTAACAACATGTCTCAAGAATTTATAAATATATAAGGAGCCAATATTAGTATGGATTACATCAGTCTAATGCCAGGTCTTTCACTAGCTCAACAATGCCTGCTAAACCTCCTTGAAACCCTAGCCCAGCAGCGTCACTTTCCAGCCTCATTCTAGCCTTTCACCCATAGCAGACCCAGCCTTTATTGTAGAACATCACCCTTTGCTACTCTATTTCCAAACTGAAATGCTATTGTTTTACTGCCTTTAATGGCTTCTTATGTGTCTGTTAACCTAGGACTGAAGGTTCTGGTTTTGCAATTACGTTAGTGCATATCTTCACCTCTGAAAATTAGTGCTGTTCTGAAAAAAAAGCTGGACCTGCTTGACACCATCAAAACCCAAGGATAAAGTTGGTAGCTCTCAAACAATGCTTTCAACATTTTACCAGTTTACTCGGAAACAAGTATACAAATACTTGAAAAATCAAGCACTGATTATTTAAACCTATTTGTCTAGCAGCTTAAAAAAGTGAAAAGTGCAAAAAGGAAAAAAATTTCAGGTAATTATATCTTAATTATAAAAATACATATTTATGAAAGCTGAAGCAACTAGTCCTCATGAGGGAGCACATGCTTGCCAAATTATTATTTTTTTTAAGTACAGCTGTTTTTTAGTTGCATAATAAAATATATTATGTTTGATCTGCTGAGAATGTATTCATTTATAAGGGTGTATTTGACCTTATATAGTGGTCAGATTATTAATTAAATGTCAGGGAGAAAAGTGCTTCAAAACTGAAACTGTGTGCAGCAAGGCCAGAACTTTTTTTTTCCTCAGCATCATAAGCTCCAGAAAATATAAGTTAGCAAAGGAACTAAAATGTCATTAATAATCAATTTGTCACTGCTGTATATTGTTTCAGTATAGGGAAGTAAACAGCAATCGAGATGAAGAGGATGTGTACTAAAAAAAGACTAAGTGCTGCAAATATGTAAGTAATATAAGGTCAGTTGAATTACACTATGCCTATTCTTGTATGTTTTTGCAGAATCATTGAATCATAGAATGGTTTGGGTTGGAAGGGACCTTTACAGGTCATCTAGTCCAATCCTGCCCTGCAATGAGCAGGCACATCTTCAACTAGATCAGGTTGCTCAGAGCCCCGTCCAACCTGACATTGAACGTTACCAGGGATGGGGCATCTACCACCTCTCTGGGCAACCTGTTCCAGTGTTTCACCACCCACATTGTAAAAAATTTCTTCGTTATATGTAGTCTAAATCTACCCTCTTTTAGTTTAAAACCATTAGGCCTTGCCCTATTGCAACAGGCCCTACTAAAAAGCCTGTCCCCGTCTTTCTTATAAGCCCCCTTTAAGTACTAAAAGGCCTCAGTAAGGTCTCCCGGAGCCTTCTCTTCTCCAGGCTGAACAACCCCAATTCTCTCAGCCTTTCCTCATAGAAGAAATGTTCCACCCCTCTGATCATTTTTGTGGCCCTCCTCTGGACCCACTCTAACAGGTCCGTGTCTTTCCTGTGCTGAGGACTCCAGAGCTGGATGCAGTACTCCAGGTGGGGTCTCACTAGAGCAAAGTAGAGGGGCAGAATTACCTCCCTCAACGCACTGCCCACACTTCTTTTGTTGCAGCCCAGGATACGGTTGGCTTTCTGGGCTCATGTCCAGCTTTTCATCCACCAGTACCCAGAGGGGGTACACTGGGGGTACTCCCAGAGGGAGTGCACTTTCTTTGACCTTCCTTTTCTGGCTAACATGCCTATAGAAGCCCTTATTATACTTTGTGTCCCTCACCAAGTTCAGGACTGGGTCTTTGTGGCTTTAGCTACAAATATTGGTTATCTAAAAACTAACAGATTATAAAATTGTAAAGAAGATGACTATCTATTTTACCTCGTGAAAAGCTTTATAATTTCATCAAGTAGTTTTTAGTGGTAATAGAGTTCATCTTTTTAGAAATATTTCTATTCCTGACTATCCATCAGAGAAGTGATTCATGAACTATGCACAACCCAAACCAGCAATGTTCAAGGCATTTCTAAATGATTCACATTTGGTCCTCATTACACAGAAAATGCAGAACATTCTTGTCTTTTGTGGCTATACCAGGGGCCTATGAGAAAGTTGGAGGGCTTTCTTGTGTCAGTAGTTCACTGGAATCACTGAACACTGTCTGGTTAAACGGCTAGACCTTTGTAATGATGTGTAGGATAAGTGGAAGTAACCTCACAGCAATGCAATACCTGGCTGTTCTGGAGTTGAATGCTCTGAGTGAAGCATTTAAGCTAACTGCACATCATGTGCTAAAGTTAGATGCCAAGAAGGACACCCAAACTGGTAGCATAATGAGTAAGGAGCTGATTAAATTCAGTTTGTATCTGTCTAGATCTAGATGGACAGAAACAGTAAGGGAAATTTTAAATTCTGTTTTGCAGATAATACAAACAGCTCAAACAGCTAATTCTGGATCCCCACTTAGTTACTGGAACTGACTTCTAAAAACAAAGGCTTATTGAATTTCTTTCAAAAATATGGACAAAGTTCAGTTTTTTAACAAAAGGAATCAAGGATATATTAGGATGGCAAGGGATACTGTTCTTACCAATTCCATTTTTCTAAGCTATTTTTTGTAAGATTAAATTTCCTGGGACATTCAATAAGTTTTTATGTCTATGTGTATGCGTAGGCATTTTATTATCAATTTGTTGTACCAACGTTACAGACCAGTTTGAATCTCCCTCATTTAGTTACACAAATTCTGCAGTTGTGAGCCAAAGAACATACCTTATATGCAAAGCCAAGAATCTACTGTTAGTCAATCTTAATAGTCCAAGTAAATTCTTAATCAAGAATTAACATTAGTCTATTCAAATGTATATCGCCACTTATAGTTCAGACTATGTACAGTTAAAACTGATATAAGCAAACTTTCTACTGTCTACCCCTTTCTTTGATTGGATGCCAACCTTTCCACTGACCCTCTGAGTATGAAACATTAATGGCTTCAGTTTGGGGACTGCATCTTGAGTCCATCACTGAGAGGAGCATGATATTGATGGTGGGATTTCTTCTTCCTCCTTGCTAGCAGGAGTAAAATATTGCTGCTGATGATTTCTTTTTCCTCATTCTAGGATCTGTTTGGAATCACTTTTATACGCTTGTTAACATATTTTATACATTGCTCTCTCTTCATCAGACTGCAAGTCCAGGGTAGATCAAAATTTACTGTAAGATGTGGTTTACATATGTTGGATACTTGTTCTTTGTTCTGTTACCACTGAGACTGGTTTTACCCAGCTCCCAAGGCTGCACTTCTTTAATGACCAGCAATAGGCCTCTGAGTTGCTTATAGCCTGAGGACCCCACTATCATTCTGTGCGCAGGCCTCTACTATCATCTGATTTCTCTAGCCCTCAATGTTGTGTTTTATTATAGGGTCATAGATATTTCATTCTACAGAAAATAATTACTTCCTGTTGCCATCTGTTAGTTCCAAAAGGCAACAATTTGTTACAGTAGGCTACAACTTGAGTGTGACAGTAGGCATTACAAGACATGGCCAAGCAACGCTAACCAAAAGACAAAGTATAATACAATAATAGGTAATAGTCACCTAGGTAAAATGTAATACAACAATAGGTAATAGTCACCTATTACCTAATACTAGGTAATTGCCAAGAGAGTTAGACAATTGCTCATAGAACAAAAGCAGAACTCCAGGTAGGCCAAGATAAATCCAGGCAAGTCCCAAGGCTTGCGTTGTTAGCTTAACACAAAGGCTGTGTCCTATTACAAGCAATTGCATGCCACATTTACTGGGCTTTAAGGCTACAACTGTGATATACCTAAAGGCTGAGAAAAGCACAGGAAACACTGCATATGAATTAGAGTAATGTTTGCAGTTGCTCAAACTAGCATCAGTATTAGGTGAGCTTGCAAGACCTCATGTTTGCAGGATACACGTTTTCAGCTGAGAGTCAGGAGGAGAGAGGTTCCTCTGCCAGGGCCATGGTATATTAACACTCCAGTGGCTGTACAAATTAAATTGGGGATTGCCTTCATCTGAAATAGAAATATAATTGTACTGTATGTCTTAAACGCCTAACTACCTCAGTACTTCCAGTGACAGGACATGTGGGAGTGGCTCAAAGCTGCATCAGGGGAGGTTCAGGCTACATATCAGGAAACAATTCTTTGCCAAGGGGGTGGTCAAACACTGGAACAGGCTTTCTAGGGAGGTGGTCGATGCCCCAAGCCTCTCAGCGTTTAAGAGGCATTTCGACAATGCCCTTAATAACATGCTTTAACTTCTGGTCAGCCCTGAAGGGGTCAGGCAGTTGGGCTAGATGATTGTTTTGGGTCACTTCCAACTGTTCTGTTCCATTCCATTCCATTCCATTCCATTCCATTCCAATCTATTTACAGCATTTTACTATGCCCAACATGATAGCCCAATTTAAAAAAATCCGTGAGAGAGAAAATTAAGCACGCTCTTTTGTTAACTAATGGCTATTCTGGTAACTGCTTGCACACAAGGTCTCTGTTCCACTATCTGATTATAAGTTTAACTATATGAAACTTTTATAGCTGTACGTAATGTTATTTACATAACCGGTATTCGTAGCTAGAACCACAACAGACCCAGCCCTACAAAAACATAGAAGAACAGCTGTAGTATAGTTCAACTGACCTTACATTACTTAAAGACGTCTTAGCTACAAGTGAAAGTATCGTATCAGCCTCTTGTGGTAAGATAGGTATTGAAGCCTTTTAGTAGAACAAGCACATTATTCCAGACCAAGAGGACAATATATACCTCCATTCTTGGTCCCATACCTTGCGTCCCATTCTTGGGCCTCCTTTGCTTTTCTTCTGCCTGTGAGCCTCTGGAACTTAGTCCTGATTTATCCTAAAGACTGCCTATTCCATACTGGAAAGTAAAGGATTTTATGTCATGTAAGAATCAAATCTCACCCCTGTTGCTCCAGCTGTTCTGCACATGTGTAAATAAAGACATTGTCTGAATTTGTATTCAATATGCATTGACACAACTGTAAGCAAGTAGACCAGATTCTGCCTCTGTTTATGTTATAATAACATTGATTCTCTGTTTCCATCTTCAGTTCTCTTACTTCATTCTGTAAGTAATCTGCTCTGTTAAAGAAGGAGTTATAAGCTAGGCTCAGCCTAAGTCTGTAGCTGATCTGGCTATTCAGGGAGCTATTCTCATTTTTTGTGGAATCTGGCAGTTTGCAATAAATAGGTTGAAGTTTCCTTTAACTAAAATCCCCGTGTAAGTACAATAAAGTATCACTTCCTAAAGGCAATGTAAGACAGTTCTTCCAGCTGGATAATTGAGCTGGTATAAGTGATTGTGATTTTGGTTTGCAGTGATGGCATTCTGAGCATTTATATGTCCAGTGTAGTATAAAACTATCAACCTTCTGTACAGCATGGCTGCCATCCTTCATTTCTGAAAAAAAAAATACTTTTTTTAAAACCCCATGGTGCACACACTCACATGTTCATTACATTCAACACACAGAGTGACACATTCAACATATCAGATAGTAACTATAATATATTAAAACAATTAAGACTGAAAAAAATAGAGTAAAGGTTGAATGCTATAGTGACATTACAACATTCAGTAAAATAGTTCTTAGACATCAGTGGAGTTTTATATGGGTAAGGGACGTAAGATGGTTTCCCGAGAGAATGAATCTGTGACCGATGACAGATTCAGCCCATTATCTCTGTTATTTTTATGATGCCTTTATTTTAAGATATTGTTTAGTTGTCTGGTATTTAAGGGAATTAGCTGAGACAAAAAGGAAGAATTAAGTCATTTCATACTGCTCTGTGGGATATAGACTAGAAACCTAAGACATTTTAGGATTTTTTTATGAGACATTCGGAATTTTGTAACTCATGTAGGTGATTTTATCAGGTAATAGACTTTGCAATAATATCTGCTTAGGAATACTGCTAAAAATGCAACCAAATGGAAAAAGAGAGATGACAAAAAGGCTTCAGCTTTTCAACACAGCATGTGGATTTGTGTTACACTTTCCCCATGATAACCGAAGACCCTGCCTTGTGTTAAATTGTGGAGATCATGCAATTACAGATTTTACCATCTGATCTAAAACTAAATACATCAGAAAAATTTTGTGTAATCAGCTCTTTGATCTGACATACTCCACAATAACACTATTGCTAGATCTAACTAAAGAAAGGAGTGAGCAGGGCTGCCTGGTTTAGGGTCAACTTGCTGTTAAAAGTAGTGTGAATCCAGAACTGCAAACTGGAACTGCTGCAAGGACCAAAGTGTGCACTGACCGACACCTCTCATTTTTTTCGTTCTTGACTCCCATGAGCTGAGCATTTTCAACATACCTCTGTTCCTGATTTTTCTTTGCCATGCTGCCTTTCTAAGGAGGATGGATTACTTAGTGTTAGGATGACTATGTCTGTCACTTGCTGTAGTGCATTATAAGGGGATGGAAGTGCCAGAATCTAACCCAATTAATTTTAATTGTTTGCCAGTATAGTCTGTGGATTTTGAGTTTTTTTGTTGTGGTTGTTATATATAGCTGCTCCACCGTCTTTTAGACTCATGGATTATCAGCCACTCTTTTGTACAGGAAATTGAAGTTCATTGTTTTGGTAGGACACCTCGCACTTGCAAACCTGCGGACCACAAATGGGGATGCTTTATCATTTGTTCTGAGCAAAGTTTCCTGAGGCAGTGGAACTCGCCTCATGCAGTTACAACATGGTAATACGGCGCTCAACGAAATACAAAGCCAGAGAGTGGTAAGGGAGCCATCCAGTGGGCTGTTGTGAAACACACAGCCCGAGACAAATCAAAAGGAGTCACGGAGTTTTTTCTGCCTTTTGGTTGCGAGATGTTGGGTGTCATGCTTTTGTCCAAAACGTGCTTGTACTATTAAATGCCAAATTCCTTTACTTTTTGTGTTCATTGCAAAGAACTGATTCTCCCAAAAACGTGAAAGTTTTTGAAGATCAGGATACAGAGCTGCATTTTCTAGAATACTCATTCAACTGTGAACACCGAGGTCCATTTTTTTCAGGTTATGTAATGGAAAAGGAAATGTACCATATAAAAATGAATGAGTTTGGAAGATATTCATTCATGCATTTGATTTCTATTCTGAAATACAGTTTAATGTTTTTAGTTTTAAGTATGTGGTATTTCAACTGAATTTAAAGGGTTTCCCAATTCTCATTAGACATTTATTTGGATTCTTTTCAAAGATTCTTAAGGATGATTTATGGATGATTTATATATGATTTGTTCACTTACCACAGCAAACTGAAAAGCAATGGAAAATATTACTTTTAATGCTCATAGCAGCACAAGCAGAAAATTTTAGATTATAGCTCAAGGAATAAGGGGAAATTGCCAGTTTTCGCTAAGCTTGGAGAAAATGTTAATTGAAAAGAAAATTAAGATTTATCTTTATTCCTAATAACCTAGCACCAGCAGATTTTTCCTAACATTCTTACTGATCAAAACTTGATCAGGGATTGATCTTCAGTAAAAACACTTGACTACGTTTCTTGACAAAGAAAGACTTAAGTAGTTATAATGTTAGATATAATCACAAAGTCAGCAAAACATGCAACTGAGCAACTGTTAATTCAAAAGGCAAGAATTCACCACAATACCAGAGGTGTCTTTCAAATTTTTATTCCTTCCTGTACAGTACGCTCCTCTGAGGCGTGTTTCTCTTCTGATCATCATTAAAAACTCAGTATAAAACAGAATCTTTTTCTGAAGCTCACCTGACATAACAGTAAGTGTAGTTTATGTAGCAAGCCTGTCCTCAACTTTTTTATCTCAGGCAACTTCAAGTACTTTGTCTTTTTTCACTCACCTTTTACTAAAAGGTAAGCAAACCAAATTTTGGATAATCTTCATGAGTAGTCTAGGTAAGCATGTGAAAAAACTCTCAATTGAGCCAGGTTACAATATCAGATAATGATGTAGTTCCACAGTGAACAAAAATGTATCAAGATCATGTTCATAAAATTTAATTTTCTTGTGTTATGAGTACAATAAGAAATGTAGGTAATATTATTTGTTACTTCACTGTCTTTTTGATATTAAAAATTGAGAACCTTAAGGATGTTTTAATCACTCTTTCAAACTTGTTTATATATTTTACTACAGAATCTGGAAGCCCATAAGTCTCTTATGGGTCTAAAACAAACGCACATACAAAGTTGAGAACTACATATGCAGCAGTTCAGGGTATCAATTCTTAATACTGTAGTATATGAACTATAGCTCTGGCTGACATAGCATTGCAAAGCCTTACGTCAGTTTTGTCAGCAATATCCTGTGAATATTGTCATACATGCCTACGCAAATTTGCCTGTTAGAAAACTACAGGCCTGGCTACAATTTAGCTGCTTCTGTGTTGTCTGAAAGCTCTGCTCAGAATTGTGTTAAACTGTTATGGTTATGTTTTTCTGCTGTTCCAGCTGATTCTTGGACTATTTTGGGAGCACCCCTTTAGTCTATGAAAATGTGTTTGCTGCTGTTGCATTCAAAATACAGTTATTTTATATTTCAGAGAGGAAGAAAGACTGGATTGGATAATTCTTTTTATATTTATGCTAATATTAATAGCTTGTTTTCACTGAGAAATTAAAGCACTTGAAAATCATATATTCCAGGAGAAACATGCCTCCTTTTTCAGCTTTTTACTGCCCTGTATTTTGGGGATGGCTGGCTGGTAACAGAGAACTGAGCAGGTGCTGTTCTTAAATGCAGTTTGGTCTGTATTCTTTACATGGCCACCAAATGAATTCCATGTCCAGCTCAGGTGGTTTGCTGGTATTCCACAAGTCCAAACTGGAAACTGCCTTTCTGTAAGAAAACCACAGTACGTAGGCTGATCTCTTTGATCAGGAGAAGCAGTATCTTCATAACAGTTGTTGCAATAGGTATGGATTGCATTTGGACAGTGTTGTGCATGTGTTGATTCAAAGGTGCACAATGCAATCCTGTGCTGAATTCTGTCATTTAAATGAAGTGAGGTAGAAAGTCATGTATCAGGATCCTCTGCACCAGGGACAGCCTCCCATAATTATCTAACTATACTTTGAGTCCAGAACATCTTGAAATGTGGTGCAAAGTGACCATATTTCACATACTTCTCTCACAGGAAGTCCAGTTCTGTATTTTGAATAAAACACTATTGTTTTATTTTGTCCTTTCTTTCTGTCAATCCAATAAAATCCAGTTTAGGCTGTTTGAAAATATATTTTCTGCAAAATAACTACTTTTAAAAGGAAACATTAAGGAATTGTAAGTAACATACACCTAGTTAAAAGGAACAATTTGATAATTTAAATAATGCTGGCAAAACAATTCATGCTGCTATGAGATACAAGGCTTTCAGAACTGATATAGTATACACTGCATGCCACATTTCCTGCTAACTCAAACCTGATAGAAAATGGTGCTTTCTCTTTTCTCATGGTAATTTTATTCCTTGGCCTCTTTGCTTCTTGTTTTTCTGTTTCTATTAATCTTTTTTGGTAGTATTGGCTAGACGAATACAATTTCTTGCCAATGCTGGGCTTTTTTGTATGTTGGGGAGGAAAGATTAACAAATAGACCCTCTGTATTGACTTCCAGCAGAACTGAGAGGAAGTAATCCAAAACGTATCCTTCTTGCATCTGTTTGTAAAGGTCTGGGGGTGGTGAAGAAGTCTGACTTCAGAAAGTATATTCAGGTTTTTAAAACATGGTAATTAAAGAATTTGTAATAATTTTTCTTGGTGGACCTGCTAAATAAAATACTCAAACTAAAATGACTGTTCTGTTACAGAAAATATTTCATTGGCTTATTTTTACTTTTAGAAATATATCAGTATGTTATAGGATTCATAGCTACTATATGAGCAACTCCTTTATAGAAACTAAACTGCTAGATGACAATGTAAAACAGTCCTTCTTATAATCTCTTTTAACCTCTAAAGCAAAAAGGGACATGTCTTTCCATCTAGGGTTTCAGGTTTTTTATCAGCTTCCCATACAATTTTTAACAATGAAGTGGAATAGCTGATCTTTTCCTAGACTTCGATTATGGGGCAGCACCAAGCTATATTTGATTAATCTGTTTGCTGAACTTACCAGTTACTGGAGAATGCAAAGCATTTTCATAGTGCACCTTGAGAAATGGTCACTTTATTTCTGAGATAAATTTTGAGCCCATGAAATCATATTCCAGTTAGGGACCTACTTTCAAAGTAAACTGATTTCAAAACATGACTTAAAATAATTTTCAGGCTTTACATCTGCCTCTGACCTTCTTCTGCCAAATACAAGGCTGTATTTTCATGTTTTAAGCAAAGTTATTCTCTTGTTGCTATGTTAAAGACCCATTCAAACAGAAGAGGATTGAAATGCAGTCTTCATTGCGCAGCTGAACCAGCAAGTGTTCAAGAAACAGAACAGTTAGTAGGAGATCCAAGAAACCATAATTCACAGTATCCCTAAAGCCTTTCTAGAGTCTGCCTCTGCCAACATTAGCAGGTTCCAAACAAAAAACCTCAGAACCTCTGTTTTCTTAATACCAACTCCTCAGCCCTGCCACCCCACCCTGGTTAATCTGGCCCAGAAACTGATATGCTTCTTTTTTAATTATCTCAGGCACTTGTGCATTACCAGTGTGCACCACTTTTTTAAAAGGGTGGTTGGTGATTAGGCCTATTTTACGCCAAAGTAAGAGCAGCATGAAAAACATTGGTGTTCTGACACTAGCTGAAGCATAACATTCAAACCCAAGGAAACCGATGGTAGTACCACTGCATTCAGCAGTACCATTGTACTTAGTATCTTTAAATGTAGCTGAACTTTACAGCTCAGCAGCGGAAGGTAGAGGACTCAGGGGCAGCTCTTCCATTAGGGACAAAGGAGTTCATTACCACCACATCTTTAGCACAAATCACCTTGGTAATATCTTCATTTTGTTTGTGCTGAACACAGACAGAAGAAGTCCAAATGCCAGCAACAAGGTGGGCATCATAACCACAGAAAAGGATGGTGCTGTAGCCCCCAGGGAGGTGGGGACTGGCTCAAAAGCACCACAGGTGCCACTGTTACAACACAGATTATAGCTCACATTGCAATCTCTCTGTCTTCGCCCCCAAAAATGCCTTCATCAGAATTTCTGCCTTCATTTACAGTTAAGTAATGCACCGAATAGATTTATCTAACAAAATTCTTTTAATATTAACCATTTATAAATTAGCATCTCAGTATACAGCAAATAATATCTTTGTTTGCCAAATGCATATCCCACTGCAATAAGGTGTATAATGGGTTTTAACAATGGAATTACACTAATATGTCTGTGGATTGTCTTATCAGCAACTTACTCGATAAACATTACCTGTTCTGTTCGTTAGCACTAATACTACAGAATTGCCCACAAAGTAGCTCCATGCTGGGAGTGGGAGAATCACTTGTCAACAACCTACTTCGTCTTTACTGTTAAAAAATATTATTCTTGGATTTGTTAATTTTTAAACGTGTTCATTGTATTTATTTAGTGGTTAAGGGTCCATAGTCAGAACTGGGACCTCACTGAGATGTTATTCAAACACAGTTTGTTTAGATTTCTATTTAAAATACGACATAACAAGGGAGTATAACAAATGATAAAAAGAATAGGATTACAGGCAGGAAAGGACAAGGGTTACAGCATATGTCTGTGTCTGACCTGCTCTCTTCTGTAGATCATTATACTTTTTGTGGATTTTAATGCATTTTGTGATTTAAGGGGAAGCAGAAGGAGTAAAAGTCCTTCTGGGATAAATGACTAGAAACTGAATGTCTATTATGCCTCTAATTTCACAACCAGACTTTACAATTCAGCTGATCCCTCCCATTTCCATGGTTGTTCTGTATTTACATGGGTAGTTCATAAGTCTCAGCAATCCATGGTAAATTCCTGGCCCTATGAAATTCAATTTCAAAGTCAACTTCAAGTCATATTACTAGGTTTAGGGTATTACCAGATGGAAGCTGAAAAATTATGATAAATATATTGAGATTAATCTTAGGTTGTAAATAAAAAGATTAGTTTGTCACCATGAATTAAAGTAGTGCTTTCAGAAATTTACCAGATGACTAAAAGACAAAAGAGAACGTTGCATATCATCTGTTTGCCTATAAAAATACTGGACCCTGTCCTGCCATAAAGACTACAGGACTGAAGCCCAAGATAAACTCACTTCAGTGTGAAGCTAAATATACTGGCACTTAGGTCTGCAGACGGCTTATAATGAAGATATGGTTTGTCTGTATTTCTAAATTGACAGTTCAAAGCTATCAAAGCCTTAAAAGTGTTTTGAGTAATCAAGAGGAAAGCTGCATAAAGTTAGTTCATTTTTCCTGATCTTTGTCAGCTATTAAAAAGTACACTGCAACAGACTTCAGACAAATAAATGTAGGTTAAATTTTATGGCTGAAATTAAAGTAAAAAAGGATTAAAGAAATAAAAATATGTGTAATAAGAAAAAGCACATTAAATGTGCTTTGACTTAATCAACTGATTGTTTTATAATAAAGCAGATTTTTTTGTGTCTCTGTAAGGAACATTGTGGCAGGACCTTGAACACATCAGCAGGCTCTGTAACCTTCTTTCTCTGTAACACCCCTCTGCAATCTCTTCCCCTCATTGAGTGCTTGACTGCTTTTGTTTAAGGTCAGGTCACTTTCCTTTGCAGAGAGGCCAACTCCTGCTGCTCCCTGGCAGGTTATCTGCCATTTCTTCCTCCAAATATCTGTTATTAGTGCCTTAAAATGGTATCTCCACTTTTTAATAAAAATAAATGCAAACTCCAGAAAGTTCTTTTGTAAGTCTCACAGTCAAGTTAACCTAAATATATTGATAAAAATCTTTTTGAGTATAAGAGCCTAATAAAGACCCACGATTAAGTTTTGCAATAAATTATTCTCCTCTTGGAAAGAGAGATCAGGTTTACTTCAATAGGGTTTGCCAAAATAGATTGTAATAAGAACACTGACAACTACTATTTTGATAGCAAATTTCAGTTGCCTTCTAAAAAGCATTTATGAATCTTCTGTTAAACTTGCCAATTCTCTGGTGTCTGAATTTATATATATATTAATTTCTGCATTACAGTAAAGGCACACAATTTTTCTATTTTTAAGCAAGTTCTGACAACTAGAATCGTATATGAAACCTTGTAACACAGTGCTGGCAAGTCCACAGTTCAAACTTGTTTAATTTATTGAGATTTATATAGTTCACGTACACCTAAATGCTGTAGATCATCTCATGTGTTAAAACTAAGTTCCATAAAATATTGAGGTTTAAGTCCTTTCTAGCTTCTGTCAGTAACTTGTTACATTTCATTAGGAGTAATAAAAAACATATGAAATTACTTTCATTTCAGTTTTGAAAAAAGCAATTCAATACTAAAAGGTCAAAATCAATCCTGATTGATACATTTGCAAGACACTTCGCTTTGCTTTGAAGTTCCTACTCTGATAGTTATGGAAAATCTGTTAGAAACTTATTTAGCTGTGAGAATGCGTGTGGTTGTCAGACAAACAGCAAAGCTGCAATTTTGCACTAGAACAATACTAAAGGAATGTCTGTAGGACTGGGAATCGTGAGTCAGAATTCTGGCTTTGCCATTTGCTCTTGCCTGGTCTTGGCTAAGTAACTTTTCTGTCTCTAGTTTCCTCTATTTAAAAGGTACACAGTAAAATTTGTGTTCACCTTTATTGGACGTTAATATTTTACAAAATTTTTACTCATAAAGTACTGTGGGATTGTGAAGCGTTATTGCAGGCTACACCAATGCAGACTATGTCACTGTTTACAATACCACAACTTCAACCATTTTGCTTACTTACAGTTTTAAGATGTGGAATAAGTGGAAAAAACACAGTGGGTTTCCACACAATCAGTACATTTGGAACATGATACATATCCAGTAATACCTTGGGAACGTATATGAATACAATGAGAGTTAGGGAGCTAAATTTATAGTTTTAGCATGATGGTACAGCTACTATTGTCAGAATGAATTTTTCAGTTACATCTAAAAAAATAGATATTGCAATACTGAAAACACTGGACACAAAATAAAGATGACATTGTAGAACTCTTACAGTGATATAATCCACCAACAGAGATTAATTAGGGTTCATATTTGAGGATTTAGCTCAATGTCCTTCTGAACAGAAAATTTCATACAAATGTTTTATTCTCAGTCAAAATATTTTTATCCCATTTACATGTTCCTGACGGTCCTTCCAGAAGCCATTTTTCCTGGCATAAATGCCTCTTAGAGAATAGAATCACCAGCAGTTATCACAGAGTAATTGAGGTTGGAAGGGACCTCTAGAAATCATGTAGTCAGCTCTGCTGCTCAAAGCAGGGAGAACTTGAACATGTTACTCATCACTTGTGATGCACATCACGGCTTTTTGCCTAACTTATGGCTAATGTTGAGATCCATCTGATCATCAGGAACAAATCTTAAAGTTCTTGTTTTCATCTGTGCTGCATCCAGAGTACACTTTGTAAACTCCAGTTTCAGAAAACATTGAGCAATTACCCCTGTTAATTATTAGATTCATTTAAATGATAGATAGTTGAGAAGAATGAGTACAGTCCAGATATTGAAATGCTTTTAGATAATTTGTCAGATGGTCCTTAAAAGCACAGCTAGTTGTTGCCATGTCAGTAACATGGTTTTGGAAAAAAAATTTATAGCAAAAGTACCTCACTGTGACATGGTGAAATATTAATTTCACTACTCTTGACTTAAACTGATAAAATTGTTTTAAGGTTTATCTTAAGAGTGAAGCTTAATTGTTGGCAAAGATTGCCTAACTTTGTAAATACAGAACATATTTGTTTATAATGTTAGCAGTCAACATATGGTAGTGGTTAATACTAGTTTTAATACTAATGCATTAGTATGACTAGTAGTCTAGTATTTAGTATGACCTTATTAAGGAGAATTATATAATTACAAAGAAAATACTAAATTAATTTCAGACAGAAAATGTGGAGTTGCCAGTAAAGGAAAGCAGCGAAGCTCAGTATGTACGGGTCTTCTAAAACTGTACTTTGAATTATATATCCCCTATTTCTAAATAACATCTTTATATATAGAAGCTTAGACTGAAAACAAAGCAAACTCACAACGAATTACTAATTAACTACCTTCTGTCTTTCTAAGCTATCAAAAAAATGAAGTTGAAACTGGATTGAGAGATCCTGCAAATTCTGTAGTAAAGCTGCAGCAAATAATGAAGAACATACTACTTTCTAAATAGCCAAAATGTAAGTACCCCACAGCCATGGATAGCTATATTTATTCTATACATTTTTTCCTGCATTTCTTCTCATACAGGAAAAAAAAGTCATTCAATATGTCACTTTGACAGTTAACGTGATGTCTACTGAGGAGCTAAAGCTTCAAACAACAGGTAATAGATTTAATTTCTGTTGTGTATGAGCACATACTTGTTGTCTTACAAATACACCCCAGGGCACCATTTTAGTTACTCTATTTTACCTGCAGCTCCCTGTAGAATTGTAGGATAACCTGGGGCCAGAGGTGAGCATAGGGGTAAAATAATTTGTTTACACATACCTTTATGACTTCTTTGAACTGTGATTTGCACTCGTTTTGCAAATTACTGGTACTCTGATAAAAGGGCTTTGAGAACAATACAGAAATTTCAAGACATCCTCTGCTCAGCTGTGTGAGAACTACAGATTTTTACCCAGGCTTAGTGTAGTTGACTCTTCTATTTGTTAGTTTTCTAGAGGGAGGAAGGAATGCACATAGAATAACGCTATTCTTTCTGTGCTTAATTTTCAAACTTTTTATTTATCCCTCTCAACATTTTTTGTTGTGTATCTTTCTGCTCTCTGTACTGTGTCTTTCTGTTCTCATCTGTTCTCTTACTCTGTGTTTTTCTCTCCAATTTCAATCCCTTTTCTAGACTTCCTCACTCCTTTTTTTCAGGTACTTCTCATATTCAGTCTCTGTAAAACACCTTAGAATCCCTTTACCAACAAACTGGCAGCAAAGATACATTAAACAACATTTTAGTTTTTCTTATCAGTGTCTGCTAATCACTTCAGTTACTTGCCTTGACAACAGTTAGACTTGAAGCCTGCTACACCAACAACTTGACTAGAATACTGGAAGTCTAGTTGCTTTCTCTTTGTAAATATTTTAATGAGAAAGCAGTGCAAATGTCAGTTTTGCTGGTGTAGTCAGGTGTAGTAGGACAGTCTTAATGTTACAGAACATATCATGCCTGTCAGCCACAACTTCAATGTCTATGAGAGAAAAATCTATTTATTACAGGAATTAATTATTCTGGTAGTAATTTGCATAACTTGTGGAATTTAGGTAACACTTTTAGCTAGTTGTATTAGATCTTTTAGTTTTTAACATTATTAGAATACCTAATGTACATTCTGATTTAATAAAATTGTAGTTTATTCATTACTTTTAATAGCTGAGGTGGGGGATGGAGGGGATCCTCACAGAACTGACCAGACTTCAATGCAATGAGATGTCCTTACTGTATTCCTGAGATTGTTCAAATATTGAGAAGACGATTACTGGCAAAAAAATGACACCAGAAACAATCAGGTAAAATGACAGTAGCTTTTAAATGCACCTGATAATAAGATTGCAATTACTTTTTATTTTCCAAATGAACCCTTGTTCTCCTTATACAGTTTTCCACTTTGAAATAGCCCATGTGTTTCGATTTGAGTTTTCTGGAGATCAAGAGGGAGTCTTTCACTTGTTATGACATTTTTTCTGACACTGAATATATTTTCCCTTGGGCTCAAGCCTGCATGTAGTCATGAAAACATTGTGCTTCAGGGTGAAATCAACAGGATTTATTTTGTTTGCTTTTATGTGGTTCTTCTGTATGTTTGAGTAGGTTGTATTGAATACTTCTGCTCTTTGGATTAAATATTCTTTAAGTTCTTAAAGCTTATTTAAAAGCCTTTGAATCATAGGATCACAATATAATTTACACTGGACGGTGCTCCTGGACGTCATTTTCTCAAACCACCTGCTCAAAGCAGGCTTACCTTAAGCATTAGATGATGTTGCACAGGGCCTTCTCCAGTTGAATTTTGAAAAACTCCAAAGATGGACACTTTATAATCTCAAAAACTGTTCCAATTCCTACATATCCTTATCAATTTTTTTTCTACACAGGCAGTCAAAGTTTCCCTTGGTACAACTTGTGACCACTGCCTATTGTCCTTTCACTGTGCACCTCCAAGGAAGGTTTGGTTCCATCTTCTCTACAATCCCCCTTCAGCTAGGTGAAGGGTCACCCTTCTCATCTCCAGGCTAAACAAACCCTGCTGCCCTAGCACCTCCTCCTCAAATGCTCAGTCCTCCTAACCATCCTCATGCCTCCGCTCGGTCTTGCTCCAGTAAGTGCTGGAAAGCCGAAAACTGAGGACAGTACTGCAGATACGGCCTTGCAAATACCAAATAAGAGGGGGGAGTTTTCTTTCCCTGACCTGCTCGGCTGCCCCCTTCAGTCATTCCAGACACAGGAGATCTAGGCCCTATGTCAGTGGGAAATAAATATCAGGGTTTTGAATAAGAAAGAAATTTTTTGTTTTCGGCTGCTGACAACTTTTTTGTAGCCTGCTGATGTGATAAAAGTTGGATACAATTTTACTACCGTTCAGCTGAAGTCCACGAGATGGTGCTAGTGAAGGGTGGCTTCGATGAACTAGATGTTAACATAGAAGCGTATGTTTATTTACAGTTGCTGTCTTTTGTCCTCTGTACTTGTTATCCCATGTAATTTGCCAGAAGCAATGAAGAGAGGAGCTAGTAGAGAATCTGCTCCTCTGCAGCTTTTCATATATACAGGGAATATGAGGACTCGCGTTTGAAACACACAAACGTCGGAGGCATTTAGCCTGCTTATGATTTCTTTGGTTAGACAAGTTATGGACAAATAGAAACAAAAACAAGATGACATTAAAAAAATCTCTGTTTATACACACCTTCTACTTCAGAATTCATGCCACGTATATCTAAAAGCAGCAACACTCAAGACAGAATACTCTTCTGTCTAATCAGTGGGGAACTACGAGATACATATATATTATTATATCTGTTGTAATGGCAACATCATCACATCATCCTATCTAAGAAAAAAGGCCCTTGACTTCAGACTGAGTAACAGGAAGGGTGAGAACTTCACACCAGGGAAAAGGCACAAACAAGTCTTTGTCCATTGATGTGTTACTAAAGATCCTTAATAGAAACTGCACAATTTGGGTTACTTACAACTTTTAGTACTGTTGCATTAATGCTAGATTTTTATAATTTGTTTAGACTGTAAAAGCATTCATTAGACTAACAATTTCTAATGCTAATTTCTAGTTCTTTTGGCTACCCATAATGAAGGTGGTACGTAACACAGGGTATACTAGGCACATATTTCAGGGCTAGCAAGGCTGGCTGCCAGCCTCTTGCTTTAACATATGACAATTGTTCCTAAACTCACATTTTAATGCAGTCATTCTTTTACCAGTCTTCAGTGGTTTTTACTGTAAATTTTTTTTTTTTTACTGTAAATGAACATCTCCTGCTCCATGATTGAAAAAACTGTGGTTTCCAGAAAAATTAGCACATACATCCTAAAAAGACACAGTCCGCTCTTTTACGTATGTTATTTGGTTATTATTATTATTTTGGTTAGCTTTTGTCAGATTAACTAGCCTAAGGATCACATTCTTTGTAGTTATTGATGTTCCTCTCATAAGTTTTTTTCTAACAAGTCACAAATATGGTCAAAGTACTAGGAGTTATATATGAAGAATACTTGCACTAAATTGTTCTGCAGCAAACAGAACGCAGTGTTTTCTTTAAGGCACAGCTTTTGAAGAGGAGAAAAATAAGAGCAAAGTATTTGCATTAGTATTTTAATAATTATCACATCTGCTAAGTAAAAGTTAAAGAATATCAGTACTGTTTTGAAAATTAACTGCAAAATAGTGATTATATTTCATATTCAATTGTTAGACACATTGGATAAATGTTTTTTGTATTATAAAGTGTTAGAGACTGTATTTTTCTAAAAGACTTACTGGCTTTCATTTTCTATTTTTAAATAAGATTTCTACATGCTTTCCACCTCACAAAATAAAAACTTATCTGCCACTCATGAGACACTCAGATTAGTGGGAATTTGAAAATGTCAGTTTGAAGAGTTTGTATGAGCAAAATAAGAATCCAGGAAAAATCAGGATCCGGAAATTGTTAACTTGTTTTTCTGTGTACATGTATAGTTACAAAGCTGGCTGAATTTATTGTGTTTTCTGAGAAAAATTGTCAAATGACATTACTATCTTATATCTCAAATGTGAAACTTTACAAAATCACCACTGCTGCTTTCCATAAGGGCTTTTGTCCCTTAAATTATTTTAAAAAATCTTATTTTTAAGGTAGATGGTAGAAGTACAAAATTCTGCATATAATCATAATTTAAGTCTTAACTATAAAATAGATTCAAAATTCATTGAGGTCAACATTACTTTTTTGCTGACATCAGAATGCTGATTTCATTAGTATGTTTTGTACGAGCTTTATGATGAGTTGTCATCATTTCATCAACTTACCATCTAGAGAGCATGTTCTGTAATTTAGTAAGGTGATCACACTACCAGTAATAAATGTATGACTATGAAGTGTTAGTGTATCAGTTAGTGAAATTATTGTACTTCATACATAATTGAATTTTTTTCTTGTGCAACATAATAGATAGTGTTAAAACAATTTAATTCTAGTATAATGTATGCTGAAGTCAGTATCTAGAGCTTGGGGTTTTTTTCTTCCCACTGACTTCACTGAACCCTTAACAGATCCAGAAGTTGTAAGTATTATTTAGGGAATACTCAAAAGCTCTCTTCTGTTCAGTCAGCATTGGAAGCAATAGAATGATTTTCACTATTTGAAGAACACAACAAGCCCAGCAGTAAAACTCCACACTGCTAGTAGGGGAAAAAAAAATACATAAAAAATCTTTTAAGGTCTCACAGACCTTTGGAGTTTGGTGTACTATAGATAATTGCCTTACTGTAATGTGCATTGGTGTGATTGTCTGACGTTAGGATTCCTATTTCAGGTATGCATTGTTTATTATATTTACACAGAACAATTCCTGCAAGTGCTGTGTAGCTTGTAGGTTGTTCCGCTGCAACTAAGCGACAACTTCTTGGCATGATGTCTGTCATTTATACACATACATTCCCAAATGACTCGCATCAAAGAAAATTGCCACTAAATCACAGTGGGACTCCATGCACAGCAGTGGAGAACCAGATCTTTAACACCTAGTAAGCCTGTGTACACTTTTGGTTTGTCTCCTCTTGTATTTCAAATGTTTTGTGCCTTGCAGGGTATGGTCTATGGATGTTTGAGTGTCAGCATCTTCCATTTCACACTGACAGACCCTGTTGCTAAAAGGGAGGTACTCTTACTGCTCCTCCAGTGTACCCCACATAAGTACCTAGTGTTTATTCAGTCATTTTGAACATTGAATTATTTTTCAGATGTTGTTCTTCACTCTGCTTTGCAGCTGAACACATGATTCCATTTCCCTCTGTGATTCAGAGATGGAAGCCAGTATGTCAGAGCAATTTTCTGCTGGTGTTCACAGGCATCTGTTAAGCCCCGTCAGTCAGTTCCATGTGCCTCCCTCCCTCTGCTTGCACGTTGTGAGTCTGATGCTCTCTGTACATTTTCTTAGAGAGCTGCCATGCTGGATAGATGCTGAAATTGCATAATGGAGTATGTGGGCTGACTTGGAGCTACAGGGGCAAAGAGATCTGTCTAACCTTTAGCCTCTTCCTTTGTTCCCAGTTAGACCTGAGACACCTTTTCCACTCCTTTCCCAAAGTCAGTCAGTCAGTCAGTCAAGACATGCACAGATGCATTTAATAACTACAAAATGTTTTCTTCTCAAGTTCAGGCAAGCTCATAAGAGACATTTTTAAAAAAGTAAAACGTTTACCACATGGAGAACTACCTGTGCTTTGTATTTTATATACATGTATGCTTTCTTCTTTTCCCCCTGTCTTTGAAATATCCCCTATGTATTTTTCCCCTTCCGGAAGAATTCAGCTCCTTAAAACCATAATTGTGCAGGTAAGATACACAAAGAGACTGATCAATTAGTATGTTTTTCAAACTTGGCCTTTCTCTTTTCTTGTTGAAAGTACAGAAATAAAGGATGTTACTTATGCAAAATGGTGACTCAAGAAATTAGAAAAAAAGTAAAAAATAAGCCAAAATGGAAATGAGTTAATCTCAACCTCCCTGGAACAGGCTGCCCAGGGAGGTGGTTGAGTCACCATCCCTGGAGGTATTTAAAAAACATGTGGATGAGCCACTTAGGGACATGGTTTAGTGGTGGACTTGACAGTGTTAGGTTTACAGTTGGACTTGATGATCTTAAAGGTCTTTTCCAACCTAAAGGATTCTGTGATTCTATGATTCTTTTCTGTTGGCTTATTATAGGTGTTGTATGGACACTTAGGCCACTGAAAGGTAGTCAAGTTACTTTTCCTGTAAATAGGACACCCTGAAGTAAAAATTTTTGTCCTCGTTGGGTTCTTTGTTTTCCAGCTTGCGAATATCAAGTGAGTCGTCATTCACATACAGATAGTAACTTGTATCTTCGTAGCATTGGAACTGCACTGAATCTCCTTGGTAATGCATGATGAAAAAGTGATTATCTTCACTCAGCTATGAAAATACACAAAGTAAAGAACATTATGTTATATTTTTAAAGCCTTTCTATAGGGTTTCATGTGACAAAAATTCATGTATGTTACTGGCTTGCTATATTTTGAATGCTTTTCTCCAGTGACACATATTCACCAATTTTTAGATAAATCTTTGGCCACACCTAATCATTTTGGGACAGATTCTGTGATAACTGTGAATAAAATAATACCTGTTTCCCTCTAAGGACTGAGTATTTCCACATCCATAGCTGCATTCCTTTGCTTCACAAAAAGACCAACACAGTTTTCCTCTGTAGTATACCTGCTATTGGGATAATTTAAGATTTTAATCTGATTATTGTCTTACCACAGACCTACCCTGTCAACTGCCACTAGAAACAAATTGTCAATCCACAGTTTTTCTTGCCTTTTTTGGAGTAAAATTAGAATGTTACAGTACCAGTTACTCTTAAATAACTCTTCTATTACCTGTGATTTTTCTGTACGTCTCCAGTTTCCAGTACACTTTTTTTAAGATCCATCTTTGGAGGAATGGCTACTGTCAAAACAGCCCCAGTGTGTGTGTGTGGATGTGATTGGGCTTTCTAGGCACCTCAGGGTGAGGATGAAGAAATAACAACCAGAAAACACCATGCCAGAGAGAGGAAGAGTAAGTGCTGAGAGGTAGCCTCTGAAACCATAAGCCCCAGAGACTAGTAGCCCTGTTAAATCTGCAAAAATTGGTACGCTTAGAGTACCAGGGAGCTGCTGAACCTGCCCAAGGCCTCCAGCACACGCTGGCACCCACAACGGGTCATGTAACCCACCCCACATCCAAGAAGGCAGCGGCTGCTGTAGGTGGATAAAGACTACAAGGCACTATATGTAAGCACCCTTACTGTGGGTGACTTTGTGCAGAGCTGCCTGATAACCCCTGGAGCGTGGATACGAGCCCCCACTCCTGCGTGTGTGCACTGAGCGAGGGAGTAACTGAGAAGACTGTGTGAATAGTTACCTGCTGCTAATAGTAAGAGCTTAATTAATAAAAGGTTGAGATTTGTGTTTCCCCCAACTCAACCTCTTGTCAGGGAGCAGGGAATTTATCGTAACTTTTGGGGAAGACTGAGATGGTAAATGAATGTATCATAATCAAATTATTTCATCTTCCCTTTTGAGTAATCTGTTTGAACATTCTCATCCTACCCACAGTTCTACAAATCTGACCAGTCTGGTGTATTATCATTGTGCACAATGCTTAAGGGGACCTCTAAAATGAAACTGAGTGCTTGGGGAAGAGCACGAGGATATTAAAGGGTCCCAGCTATGCTGAAGATGACAGCATTGGCAATAACCACCTTTCCATGGAAGAAGGAATGTGTCCTTTCACCCCATATGACAACAGGAGATGGAAAGAAAATGTCCTGCACTTATTGCAGAGTACATGAAAGAAACTTGAGGATACATCTCCTGTGTTAGCAAAGCTATAATGGAAAGCAGCTAAAACATTCTGTTCTGATACAGCCACTGTAACAGCAGAGTTATCTGCAGCTTCAATCCAAAAATTCTGTTCTAAAAAATACTATTAAGAAAGTTGAAGACAATTTGTCTTTAGGAAAGAAATATTTCTAGGGACTCAAAAAGGTAATAAGGAAATACAAACGGAATAAGATCTGGTGACTTCAGAAAAAAAAAAAAAGAAGAAAGAAAACCTGTAGAAGCAAGGAGAGAGATTAATGTGTACAATGCAGAAATTCACCCTAGAGCAAGGCAGACTCCAATGGGATCTGGTAAATGTGAAGCCAAAATTAGGTCCTTGCAGAAGCAGATCAACATGCAAAAATTAAAAATACCTGCTGTATCTGCATGAAATGATGGAAAATTAGGTAGAGAGCCATCACAGGAAGATGATTTGGGGAATGACATTGTGTGACTGGGAGAAGAAAGAGGAGCTGGTAGTAGAAGCATATCCAAACACTGCTAGGGCTGGGAGTTGCAGCAGGTCATTGAAGAACAAGTTGTTTTTCACGAAATCATGACACAGATCATTTTCTATTATGGCCTGTTAAGAAGGCTGATGAGAAAACCTGGAGAGTATGGTGGACTACTGTCAGATAAAGTTCATCCTGAGAGATCATTTGCAAGTTCCAAGAAAAAAACAACTGGTTTTCAGTTACAGATCTGACTGTTTCTTTGCCATTGCATTAAATGAAGAACCAATTAGCAGGTTAGGTTTCACATTCAGTGACAAAAAAATACACCTTTACTCATTTGCTTGTATGATATTATTAATTATGAAAAACATGCTCTATTATAGAGTTAAAATAATTACAGTTCTAGGTAAATGTAAGCCTGCTCCTGAGTGAACCACTGGGCTTGGCCTCTCCACTGCTGCTCCAGCTGGGCGACCGTGAGTCTGTGCACTGCGTGAGGCAGTACCTGCATGTACAATGCAAACAGTTTTCCACTCTTACCAGCATAGTGTTGCAATAAATATTGGTTGTGATCTGTGTTACCTTCCTGACTTAATCCTCTATCAGAATAAGATGTTATTATAAATTATTTGCTGTTACAAGCTGTTATTATTGTATTATGATAATAACAGCCTAATTAGTAAAAGATATTTTAATAAATATTGATTGTGAACTGTGTCTCCATAAGCCTTGGTTACAGAAATGGAAATTTGCAACACTATATGGAACTCTTCCTGCTGGTATAACAGCATGCTCCATAGATTCTCATGTTTCCGGTAATTCTACTGGCAGTCTTCCAATAAAGAAAGGAAAATGCCTGTCTTCAAGACTTACTGTTAAAAGCTAGCAGACTAAATATCACATTGCAGCACCACATAGCTTTGTCATTGGCCATGAGAAGTATTTCTCCATCTCAGTCAACTGCTCCCACACCTTTTCATCCTAAGGACAATGGAGGCTTAATTCATCACATCAGAAATTATTTCCTGATCAATGCACTCATTCTAGAAGGTTTATTAAGAACCTCATGATTCAAACTGGACTATTATTTTGCCTCTTGGACTAACTGGATGTGGTTCAAGTGCAGGCTGCTAATTTCTCCTCACACAAATCAGTAACATTTTTTTTCATCTGCTTGAATGTGTCAGCAAGAAACCATGATGAGTAGTAGATGACTGTCTGTCTTGTTAGGTAATGAATGCATTCCCAGAATGAATTTTTCATTTTAATTATCTGTTTAGAAACCCAGAGTGATGAATAGGTCTCCACAGGCAACTGTTACAGCTTTTCTTTCCAGCTGTCCCCCAAAACTTGCAGCCATCAAGACACTAATTCTTTCCCTATGAACAGCTCCACAGAAAAAGGCATATTTTTTTCTATAAAAAAGCATATGAAGTACATTTTAGAAGAATGCACATGACTGATAGTTTACATCATACGAGAAGGGGACTAGAAGCTGCCTTATAAATTTCCTAAGCTTTGTTGCTTTCTCCTTCCATGTAGAGCCAAGGAATATTTGTGGCAAGTAAGTACCTCCACAGGAACTTAACCTGAAGGACTCACTTGGATTTTCCAGGCCCAGTAGGCAGGAGATTTGGTCATTAATTATTAAAAAAAATTAATAGTAGTATAGCTTATAGCTTTGAAAGACCATTCCAGAATTACTTCAAACAAGAAACTTCTTGTAATTTCAAATTAACAGAATTCCTTTCTGATTTAGGAGAAATGTTAGCAATGTTAGAAATATTAGGCTGGGGATTTTAGGTTTTCAGTGTTTCACATTTGCTATTATGAAGTTCTGAAAGCTATCTGATCCCAGATTGCTTTAAATTTGCTCAATGAAATTAGAAAGATTGTCTTTTCAATCCCCCTGAATAGTAAATTCACTAGACTACAACTCTAACAAAAATTATTATTAGCTACATTTCCTTAGGTTTTCGTTTTCTCTAGGTTAGACTTTCTGTCTAAGATATCTTATAGAACAACTAAAGTAGTTTCCTTCCTGTGTTCACAATGGTTTATCATTTCTATCTAGAGAAGAGCCAACAAAATCAAGCTTTGGTCACAAAAACATGTTAAGAAATCACCTGTATCTCTATATACAATGCATTACTCCTGATTTATAATCATTTGCTGATACAGAATTCAGTCTGAAAGTACTTCAGGGACTGCTTACTTTTAATTTCTTATTTATATTAAATTTTATATATATATGTATCTTTTATGGTTTTATTACTTCCCCGAAGTTTTTGACTGATGGATTCACTGTTTCTTAAAAATATCATTACTCTTGTAATCTGACCCTTCTAGATCTGCTAATACACTCATACAGATTTTCTCAATCTTGTCTAACATTTGTACCAGGTGAAAACTACTTTGTATCTCCCTGCATTTTATATAAGCATAATAATACAGGAAACATCTCCATCTTTCATGTTTTAATGGAAAGTCAGATATTTTGCCTGTAGGCTGAAGGATGTGCTCATACATACAAGTCAAGTCAAATGTATGGAAAAGTTCTTATTTTCCTTTTTCTGAGGAAAATACTAAAAATCAGCTGAAGTAGGAAAGTAAACAATAAGTCACTTAATGAGTAACAGCAGGATGCATTTAGCTGCACTTTTTTTACACCTATGTTTGCATACACACTGTCTCACACACAAGTTTTTTTTTGTTTGTTCATGATTATATATACCTGTTTGAAGTCAGGATCTTCATGGTTGCATGTTTTCATGTTGCATCTTTCCACTGAAGGATAATCTGGCTCTGAACAGGATGGTTTTAAGACCTGTGTTTACAACCACCCAGATTTATAATTTTGTCTTCATATTTTGCTCTTTTAATCCACCAAATGTAGTATGAATTCTAAAGAAAACTCTTTTTTTTATAAAGTCCATTAATTATCACATTCAAATTATCCAAGATGAATAAGTTGATGAATATATTCCTCTTTTACCATTTGCAATGCAAAATGAATTGGGCTGAAAGCAAATACCAAAGATAGTCCATCAAACTGTTTAATGCCCAGATTCTATTTTGCAATGCAGCCAAGACTGAACCATGTTGCAACAGAATACCAAAACTTTATGACAGATAAGGAGGCTTGTCATCTTCCATATCAGAATTCCTGTTGAGATGAAGAAAATTATTTGTATTCTGCTGGAAAAAGAAAGGTCCATGATCTTTCCAAGGTTTTGATGTATTTGGGAGACCTTAAATATGTTTTACATAATTTTCAGATAAGCACTGCTTTTAATCATGTCAAGAAACATAACCTGGTATAACCTGTTACTTTAAAATACATGATTGGGAAGTAAAATCCGTTAGGGCTCAACACTCAGTTCTTTCCCTGATTTGGTGGAACATCTTTCAAACAATTAATTTATGGAAAGGTAATCTCTGAACCAGAAAAATCCTTTTAAAATAGTTGCTCTTTCAGGGACAGAAAGGAAAATCCCAGTGGGATAATAGGCTATAAATATAATCAATGTATCTTGCAACATACATTTCCCCAGACAATTTCAGGAAATGGATTTCATGGAAAGTAATTTGTGAATTAAAAACAAACGAAAACATCAAAGACTTAATTTGAGGAAGCATTTGGTGGTTTACACCATCATGCATGGCCAGTGTTAGATGAAGGGTCATTCTTTATCTCAACATAACCTGTGTAAGCAGAGCTTCTTAGACCTTTGCCCTGTTTTAGAGGGTAAATTCCAATACAATGTTCTTCCTCAGACAGATTTTAGTAAAGTTTATAACCCTCCAGTAGGGAAAACTACCCTTGCCTGCTCTTCCTACCATAAACAAACCTTCACAAGGCTGGTGAAAATGAGAATGTTCTGACAAGAGATGGTAAATGTTTAAAGCAGCATACTACATTCAGCTATATTTTCTTTTCATTACATTCCTTATCTTGTAATTCGGGTTGATTAGGAGAAAATAATTCCCCTCTTTAACTCATCTCTTTCCAAGACAGCATTCCTGCTTTTTCCTCCCCTTTTATTTCCTGCATGTTTTCTGGTTAAGAAACATCCCTCTCCCTCTGGAAGAGACTGGAACCCAACATCCCCGACTGTCTTCTAGTGACAGTAGTCAACTACCTAACCCAATGATTTTTGCAATAACCTATCTTAAATACTTCCCCAGACAGATTAGCGGGAGGTAGGCAGAAGTTGTGAAATGTGGAAGGTCGTAAGTAAAGGAAAATGAATTTGAAAAGGTCTGTGGGGGAAATTGTCATATGGGAAGAGCGAGCACCCAGAAGTTACAAAGGAAATAAACAACTTCTTACCTTCAGAGAGAGCTGCTTCTTACCCTTGCACAACAGGACAAATTCATTAAGCTTTGATCTCTGAGTGAGTATCACCAGGTTTTTAGAATCTGTTTTACATAGAGGAGAATATTGAAATAAAATATGTATCACTTTATAAAACGAAGCATAGCTGTAAGTATTTTGTAAAGAGACAACATTCAAGTTCACTTTACATGAATAGACATAGGAATAGAAACAAATATAATCACTCTTGATACCATTCTCTTCTGTAAAGTATTTAAAGTCTATGGCTTTATGATGTTTTAAACTGGCCATATATATACTTTGTTTCTCTATATTTATAGTTAATGTATGAAATATCATTTATACATTAATATACATAATATGAGCTACAAAGGCATATATATTAGTATTTAACGCATACATGTAATATACATGTTTATGTAGTATACATGTTTATGTATACATCCCTATGGAAAAAGTAGGACTTTTCCCCTTTTATGTCCTGTATGCTTTCTAGGTCAAAATTTTCCCACTATCATAATTGTGGGTCCATTGGATTTACTCCCTTCTGACATAATACTGGTTTTTCAGCTGCAGGAAATAACAGTGTATCAATAATACAGGATACTCCACGTTTTGGTACTTCAAGGCCTCAGCAGAAAGTAAGGTACCCTTTGTCAACTGATACAGCATACAAAAGCATTACCTAGGAAAGCCTGTGACATTAATAACTATGTGATGCTATAATTATCTGACTGCCTTGCAGATTTACTTTAAATAATGCCACTTGTGCTTTTAAAAGTATCTCAGGTGTACTGTTTAAGACAAAAAATATAAAAGAAAGTAGCAGTTGATCTATATGTCCATCACCGCAGCAACTGAATACAAATTTTATAGAGGTTAGGTAGTTATGCATTAACAGTTGCAGTTAATGAGATTTTTTTTTTCATATTACCAAAGGTATTTTTTAGCCTTTGAAGGATATTCAGAATCAGCAGAACATAGCCATCCCACCTGACTGATTTTAGATGCTCTAATCCTGGCCCTGATTTTAGTTGCCCTAACTTACCCTAACTGTAATGCTTTTGTGCAAGGCTTCTAAAGGAATTATGTCTGAGCCAGCTACAGCATGAAAAAATCCTTGTTAAAAATTGAGACACACTCCAGCCTAGTGTATTTTGCTCAGTTTACATATGTATTCAGACAAATGTAGTAGAACGTAGCATGTCTACAATTCTGCCATTTCTATTACCTCGTGACATCAGTTTAGACCGCCTCAGCCACAATTGTCCAACTTCAGCTGGAGCATGTAAGAGGCACATCAGCAGGCAAGAGAGATTTCGTATCAAAGTCAAGAGAGTTTTTACTTAGAGGTAAGAGTGGCAACAAGAGAGGAATGCAACAGGAGAAGGAACCTTTCCATGATTTTGTATGTGATGATGCTTCCACTGTATGACGCCTTTGGATGAATTACCTAGCCTCTCTGGTTACTAAAACCTTACCAGAGTCTAAGGGGCAGTTTTACAAATTCATGCAAAGGAAATGCTTTGAAATTAACTAAGTACAAGAAACCACTTCTTACTTAGGGTGTCTATGAAATGCAAAGTGTTGGGATTTGGGAGGGTATCAATATTTTATACTGTTACCTAGAAATCCTCATTTGGCCATTGTTCAAGGTGCAGTCCTGAACCAGATGCATATTTGCTCTCATCTGTTACAGAAGCCCTTTACAGTTGAAATTGGAATATATTTCTCTTCTACTGGAACACTTGGAACTAATATATCGGTGATTTTCCCCATCATTTCTTATGCTTACAATATGAAAGTTCCAAAAATATGTCTCCTCTTTCTTCATATCCATTTCTTTTTGGTTTTCCTCTTCTGTTAGAACAGGTCTTTGCTAGCTAAGGCGCATATGCCAGCAATATAGCACACACCGTTTCCTTTAAAAAAAATTGGATTTTCTAGCTTGTATACATTCTATTTCCTCATATACATTTGTCGTCAGTCCAAGCCATTACTTATAACTTGCTAAGGCAAATTTTGTGACTTCGAAGATTTGTTCTTATGGAACACAGAAAGGCTCTTTCATTTTTAGAATTGTCCAGCAACCTGACCTAAAGGAAAAAATGGTGTAATATGTTACTTCTAATGTCGAGTCTATGTATAAAACTTTGCTAACTTCTTTTCCTACTCTCAAACATCTCTTCAAAACCAGACCCTAACAAAGAGAATGACACCTTTTATTCCCACAGACGTCTTACCAGTAACTGCTGGTTCATTCCTTGTGAACACACTTAACCATGCAATATCTAAAACAGAAGATATTTAACAAATATGTGGAATTAGATAGTTACATTCTTCAAATTTAAAAACATCACAAACAATTTAAAGAATTTTTTAAAAACATAATCTGAGAAAGAGTGTGTAATAGCAATAGGCACCAGACTTCATTTCTTGCAGGTCTCTGAATTCATATAACCCCAGAAGACTGTGCAGTTAGACTTGTGAACAGGTATCCTGAAGTCTGAATCTGAGTCTAATAAATGTATTGATTGATTAATCAACTTTTGCAAAAGAGAATGCACCTGAGAAAATAAAGGTCAGTAATGAAATGTAAGGCCCAAAATGCTGTGAGAGAGAAGCCTTAAAGTCTTTGGCAGCAGATGTGAGGGCCCTAATATGAAATGTACAAGATTGGAAAGTAACAGGTGGTAACAGCAGGGGGTTTCTGGCTTTTCTAATATCAGCCTGAATCACGTGGCCTGCTATCTGGGGAAGGCATCACCCACTTCAGGTGAAAATCACAAACATCCAGGTTACAGCTGGTTCCTAATATGATGTTGTCTTAACTGTATCATCATGAATTGATGTATGTGGTGCTTGTGTTTACATATGCAAGAATATCACAGAGCATTTTCTTTTTTTTGCTTTTTCGTCTAGGAACATCAGTATCTTCTACATCAGGATTGTCACACTATGAATCTTTTCATGAACGGCTTCTATTGTATACCTATACAGGTTTTGGTTCTGTTCATAAATTAGCAATATTAATTGTATGAGTTACTTCAAAATTCTATGAAGTTATCAAGTAAAAGATACTTCAAAAGATATAAAGCACACTTAAATACCTTACCAGTGCAACTGTCATTATTCACAATTTAATAGAACAAAAATAACATTAATTTAGTTCATGAATATATCAAACAAGCCTTTCAATGTATTTGTCTGAAGCAGATATAATGGACTTCTCATTCCTGTAAAAGTTGAGCTTTTATAAAAAATAAAGTTTCAGTAAGTTGATAGCTATCTTACAGATTTCAACTTTTTCCTGTATTTCAGTTAGAAATATGGTTTATTGTTTTTTTCTCCCTACTTTCACATCTCTGGAAATTCTAGAATAATTGCATTTGTTGTTACTTGCCTCTTCTCTGCTAAAAGAATACCCTGTGACAACTACTTCTGTGATGTTAGTTGTGATAACGTTTTTGGTGTCAATTAGAGAAGCCCCATTTGAGATAAAAGAAGAGTTCCATGAAAAATAAAATAATTATGCAAATTCTAAAATCTTCTCTATTTTTCTCCATTTTGCCCTTGTCTCTGACCATTATCTTTCCTTTCACTCTCATAATAGCTAAGCATTTAGACTTCCCATTAACTCAAATGGAAGTGAACAAAATAATCTTCTTATGATTTAAATATATTATGTACCTACTGTGAACTGGAATAGAAGTTTTCTTATATCACTATTAATATTCAGAAAGATGCAATATAACATTATGTCAACAGAAAACATAGAATCATAGAATCATTTAGGTTGGAAAAGACCTTTAAGATCATCGAGTTCAACTGCAAAACTAACACTGCCAAGTCCACCACTAAACCATGTCCCTAAGTGCCACATCTGTTAAATACCTCCAGGGATGGTGATTCAAGCACTTCCCTGGGCAGCCTGTTCCAATGCTTGACAACCCTTTCAGTGAAGAAATTTTTCCTAATATCCAACCTAAACCTCCCTGGCACAACTTGAGGCCATTTCCTCTTGTCCTGTCACTTGTTACCTGGGAAAAGAGACTGACATCCACACCTCTACAACCCCCTTTCAGGTAGTTGTAGAGAGCGATAAGGTCTCCCCTCAGCCTCCTCTTCTGCAGACTAAACAACCCCACTTCCCACAGCCGATCCTCATAAGACTTGTGCTCCAGACCCTTCACCAGCTTTGTTGCCCGTCTTTGGGCATGCTTCAGCACCTCAATGTCTTTCTTGTAGTGAGGGGCCCAAAACTGAACACAGTACACATAATAGTACATTAAAAAATATCCTATGGTACTATGCACACGGTTGGTGAATTTTGATATAAAAAACACACTACCTTCATGGGATTGTGAATCCTTGGTTGATATTTCATGATGACCATCTTCATCTATGTCAAAATGCACTGTTTTTGAATCTTCAGTCAGTATATAGCATTTCAGTGTTTCTCGCAGACTAAACACTAATCGAAATGAATTGTAATTAATTTTACTAGCAACAGAAAAATGGTAAAATTCCATAATAAAAAGAGCAAATGTATTTTTATAGCAATCTTTGCTTGATAATCTATGCATATTTGAACTATCAACGGTATAGCCAACATATAATAGAAATTATACAGTGGGCTTAAGCAGTTGTTTTTGGGGCTTGATGGTGGTGTGAGGAAGGAAAGCAAAGATCTCTTTGCTTGGAAGGCTATCTCAGAGAGAAAAAGAGATGTATGCTGAACCTTATGGAGGGTTAACATGTGCAAAAACTTGAGCTTCAAACAATGGCTTCCAACTCAATAGCCTGAGTGATAGTGTAATAACGGGGATTGTGGACAACCTGCAGATAGTTGGGTTGCAAGAGACTAATGGGGATGGGAGGAATTTGAACACAAGAGAGGGGCCCTAAATTAGCTGTTGGCTGGTGAATGAGTAGTCTCACAGTGGGGGAAAGAGCCCTGTGGGGAGTCAGAGCCAGAGCAAGGCTGTGCACAGGAGCCTGCACACGGAGAGAGATGCGAAAAGCACAGAGTTAAGTTACAAGTTTTCATGCTGAAGAAGAGAAGAGGTGAAGTAGGGAAAGTATATCTGTGCAGCATACTGTTTCTAGACTAGTTTCCTTTATTTCATGGGTAAGTACTTGCCTGTTTCCCAATTTTGCACTTTGAAAATTGAATCTGTGTACAGACAAGAGTTTTAGGTTAGAGTGCATATGGCTACCTAAAATAGCAGCATTTAGTTTGGGGGACCTGAGATCTCTAACTGAAAAAAAAACAGGTCTTTGTAGCTAAAAGCTGTCAGGAGGGAAATTGTTCCGTATCACTACTGAACACAACTGTGCTGTGCTGGATGTCAGAAGGATGTAGGTCCAGCCACTTGGGTGTCAGACACCTACAGAATAACACTATAAGGCACAATTTTGATTATGTTAGGCTGAACATTGTTTTACTGGAATAGGTTTGCTATTTTCAAATTCAGTTAAGACATTTCTGACACCACACAGTCCTCCAGGGTATGCTGTAAGATAAACAGTCCTTTTTTCGCCAGAACGATTAGGCAAGTAAAACAACAGGATACTCAAAATGCACCAGCAGTGACATAATGTTCAGGGAATGATTTACTTCACCAAAAACTTTGTTACTCATTTTATATGGAGGTACCTCCTCTGGAACATCTGTATTTAAGCAGACATCTTGAAAAACATAGAGTTGTTTCCCAGAAGCTTTCTTTCCACCCTGTTTAAGCCGAGCAGAAACTCTGCACGTACAGTCAATGAAAGAGATGGACGATGCACACCCTGGCAGCCCGAGTCACCCTCTCCAGAAGTGGTAGGTCTGACATGTCATGTGTTGGGCCTTTGGCACATGCATAGCTGATCTATGCGTGTGTGACAGTGTGCTCCCCCTGCTTCCTGACCTGACCTTTTCCCGTAACCCCGCTCAAGTGATAACCACCAGTAGCGGTCATGGTGGATGCGTCTGGTCATGATGCATTCGGCTCAGAGTAGATTCGGGGGAGACAAATAACAACACAATAGCCAAGTGCTAATTTATGGCAGTGCATCTGCCTAACCACAGTGCTGGTTAATGTCCAACTTGAGCCAGATTTTGAAGAAACAAAAACCTGTAGTCAATACGTAAATAGGACTATGAGTCAATCATCTAACCCCCATAAATAGCGAGCAGCCCAAGAGCCCTTTGAGCTCTCCTGCATGGCAGCGGGCTGCATGCCAGGATCTCCCCTTGAGTAGGGACGCCCCTCAGGGTTACTCCTCGAGGCTGAGAGATTCATTGACGCAACAGATTCTTGGTAAGTGACGAACAGCATGCTGAAACTTTGAAACCTTAGCTAAGTGATATAAGGATTGATTGCACATATATAATCCTTTAGACATAAACCGTTGACCAAGTCTGGGACTAAGTCTGAATCCAGCTGCACCTAGAGTCCTCTCTGAGAAGGAGTTTAGAAAGTCATGAACCTCATGACTCAATGGGAGGGTCTCCCTGACAGTTTGTCTGACCCTGTCCTCTATGCAGTAAATAGTCCAAGCGTACCTTGCCATCGAATCTTGTTAAATTACTGTTGCATTTACTATCAAACTTTGTTAACTCACTGTTTTATATCAAAAAAATGTATTGTTACTTCTCTCTTATGAGTGAAGTGAACTCGCTATCACTCCCATCCGCGACAGCATGGACAAAGGCCTTCTCTTCAAAGGCCTGGCCACTAAGGCTATCAGGCTTCCAGAAAAAAGATGGTTGTTCTAAAAAGCAACAGGACAACTACAATAATCAATAGAGCAAACCTTTCAAAAATTGTTATATTATAATAGTTACAGTGTAAGAATTCTACTTTTAACGAGAACTAAAAGAACTAGTACAGTGCCCAAAATACAGCGGTTGGCAGGCCTGCTATGTCATTCACTCTTTTGCAGGGAGGTATAGATGAACTTTATGAACTACTAGTCTGAATTTGGTGGTGTGGAAAATCTAATGTCACTATTTTGAGAAGTATTCCTGTACTGGTTGTTTTAAAGGCAGCTTTCATTTTTTTGTTCCTCAACGTATTTTTATTTTTGACTTTATTATAGATAAGCCGTTCCAGATACTTAATTTGGATGATTCTGCCTCGGACTGGAATCATCTTTCCAAGATTACAAACATACCTGTCAGTCAGGAAAGAGTTACCTGACTTTCCAGAAGGTGCTTTCACAGTTCTCGGCAGAGATTGCTTCTTAACAGACGGCCTTCTACGGAGGGACACTTCATATGGCTTTTTGCGGCCTGAGCGGAGTAGCATTGTGGAAGCACTTGAGAAATCCTTGTAACTTGAGTTGCCTCTCTTTTCCAGTCCTAAAGTAGGAGTTAAAATTTGCCACAAGACTTCATGTTTCGGTTGAGAAACGAGTTTGCAAAGAGTATAATTTTGATAAATGACAATTAAAGGAAGCAGAACAAACTCAATACATGTTTGACTGCTTGCATGGTCCGCAACTGTGCCTTGCAGGGCAAAAATGGTGTCTTTCCAGTGATGGTAAATCAGTTGTCTGTCTACACTTCCACTAAGATGCAGGTTATCGTGGATACAGTTGTGTTGAAGGAATATATTTTAAAAGACTTCCCGCTAGATAAAATATAAGCAGTTTATGTGCCTTTAATTTCATTTATTTATGCTTCTCAATCATAGGAATCTAGCTATACTTCACTAGCTGGACTGAAAAATTGTATTCTTTTTGTCCTTCAGAATACAGCCTAAGATAATTTTCAAAGTATTCATAAGTGATTGGAAATGATGCTAACTTCAACATAGCATAATCTGACTTTCAGTAAAGACATGCAGCCATACTGCAATCTTAAATCAAGGTTCAGGAGGAGTTTATTAAAATTATTAATGAATATCACAAGAGGCCAGAAAAAAAATCAATCTCCTACCATTAGCAACCATTTGTATTTTCAAATCATTAATGTTTCCTTTACAATACAATAATTTGACTTGAATGTGCTCTGCATTTTTCAAATGATGTTGTATTTCTGACTATATTTACAAAAAATAATGCTCTTCAGTTTTTGAAGGCTAGATGAATAAAAGGATTTAAGCATTACCTAGGCTAGATATCCTAAGGAGAGGTTGGTGTCTAAGAATGGGAACTACATTGACTGAGGAACTGCCCAGACAGCTAATAAGATATCCTGAGGACGCAGCTTAAATCACTGCATTTCAGAAAAGCCAAGGACCTTACTTTGGTTTAAAGAAAGGGAAACTGGAATTCTCAAGTCTACACACTCTCCTGAAGTCAACTGTTTATGACAAGTATTTATGGCAAGTACAGACCAAAGAAAACAATGAGCTTCAATTTTGACTGGTACACTGGCAAATGAGCCAAGTGAAGATGGGTATAATTTTAGCCCTGTGCAGCTTTGCACGGAATAACTAAATATCAATTAGGCCAGAGAGATCATGATCACTAGTGTAATGATTTGTGCATCACAACACAACCCCATGCAACGCTACAGGCTTGGGGATGAGTGGCTGGAAAGCTGCCCGGCAGAAAAGGACCTGGGGGTGTTGATTGACAGCCGGCTGAAGATGAGCCAGCAGTGTGCCCAGGTGGCCAAGAAGGCCAACAGCATCCTGGCCTGTATCAGAAATAGTGTGGCCAGCAGGAGTAGGGAGGTGATCGTGCCCCTGTACTCGGTGCTGGTGAGGCCGCACCTCGAATCCTGTGTTCAGTTTTGGGCCCCTCACTACAAGAAGGACATTGAGGTGCTGGAGCGTGTCCAGAGAAGGGCAACGAAGCTGGTGAGGGGTCTGGAGCACAAGTCTGATGAGGAGCGGCTGAGGGAGCTGGGGTTGTTCAGTGTGGAGAAGAGGAGGCTGAGGGGAGACCTCATCACTCTGTACAACTACCTGAAAGGGGGTTGCAGAGAGGTGGGTGTTGGTCTCTTCTCCCAAGTGATGAGTGACAGGACAAGAGGAAATGGCCTCAAGTTGCACCAGGGGAGGTTCAGGCTGGATATTAGGAAAAATTTCTTTACTGAGAGAGTGGTGAAACACTGGAACAGGCTGCCCAGGGAAGTGGTGGAGTCACCATCACTGGAGCTGTTCAAGGAACGTGTGGACGTGGCATTGTGGGACATGATTTAGTGGGCATGGTGGTGTTGGGTTGATGGTTGGACTTGATGATCTTACAGGTCTTTTCCAACCTTAGTGATTCTGTGATTCTGTGATTCTATGAATTCACCCAGAGGAGGGGAGTTCCGTCTTCTGGTTTGGTTCAGTTCACTGATGCAGAATTTCACATTAGGTATTCATGTGAAATGGTAGAAATGAAAGACTTCTGTCCCTGGCAATTTTCTTGTTACTAGACTATGAAGGGTAATTAAGGCTCTTTTCGCTTTCTTGGGCTTTTTAGTTATAACTAAACATTCAGTTTGCCCACTGAAAAGTGAAAGGCTTATTAGAAACAATTAACTTATTCTTCCTAGTAAAGACGTGTCATTTTTCAAATGTCTGATAACTTGTAATAAGAAGTAGAAAGTAAAGGCTGGGTCTTTTTCATCTTGCTGAAATTGCTTTATCACTGAGCATGCTAAACAAAAATGAAGACCCTTTGTGGTTTTCCATTAAGTCCTAACTGGGACCTGACCTCTACAAACAACTGAATCAGGCTCTGCTGAGTATGTGGGCAGTAATACCAGCTTGTGAATCTTGAGAGACGTTAGTGTGCTAGGTGTTCCACATTAACAAAGCATCAAGACTTTGTTAGAACTAGGATGCTCAAAAACAGACATTTAATCTCTTACAGAACATTCCTGCTGAAAAGTTCAGTGCAGTTCTAGTTTGGCTGCATTTGATCGGAAGTTCTGAAGATCCCAATTCCTGATTTTTATACCCACTGAAGCAGTCAGGGTGTTGTCTTCTGCTGGATTTGTCCTTCATATACTGCAGTTAATAATGCCAATTTATGGTGAGTTAGTCCTAAATGCTTAATGAAATTTTTTTTTTTTTGAGAACCAATGTGATACCATGCAAACCATCTAGATTCAGTGTCTTGCATCTGCATTATTTACACGGGCCACTGTAAGAAAAGAAGGAGGATGATTACAAGCCAAGACCCTGAAGAATTCCTGAAAAGGGCAGGCCAGTTCAAAGAAATTTTCAGAAGCATATTTAGGAAGTGGTTAAATTCTTAGAAAACCTTCTATGGAGAAAGATAGACAGGTAATCTTGAAGTTCTGAAGGACTGTACTTAAGTTTAATTACTTTGGCTTGTTTGAACAAGTAGAAAATGGAAAAGTCTATGGTAGAACTTCACCTCTGTTAGCTCTACAGAACAAATAAAGCTCTCTACAATAAATAACAGAAGCTTCCACAGCTTGAATTTCCTCACATGTCCCTAAAGACTGAGTGACATATAAACACTCCCATTTCAATAAGCCTTTCCTCTCATGCCATGTTCTTACACAGATGTGACCTGCTCCCACTTTTTTCATTCCTACTCATAGTTTTTAACGTTGTGTGTCTCTCCCTATGTCTGTCTTTGTTTTAATATCTTTCATGACCATTTTTTCAGTTCTTTTCTCTCTTCTGTAAGGTGTATGCTGCTTGAAGAGGGCAAGGAAGAGCTGGATACGGTTCTTGGCTGTAGACATAGTCAACCACTGTTTGTTTTGGAAACTTGAGTCTGTTTTGTTTTGCATCTAAGCTAAGTACAAGGGGAGAAGAAAGCTCCAGCTATAGCTCTTTAAACTGCTGAAATCAGATATACTTGAGCAAGTTTGTGGCTAATGGCAACAATAGCACCCTAAAAGAACAGGGAGTTTTAAAATTTTTCCTGCTACACAGATTGCATCAATTCATTGATATGAAGGCAGCAAAGAAAATCTGTCATATAGCTTCTCTTGCCCCCTTACTGATCTCATTTGTTCTTAGACATCATTCTCTCTTCCACTTAACCCCCAGACACATCTGATCATAAATTTAAAACAAACTCAGTACATTAAAACAGAATTTAAAATTTTGGAGTTCATTCATACGGTGGTATGATCCAAATACTACCACATACTGTATTGGTACATTCATAACGTATCTCTAAGACCATTAAAGGATCAGAACTGTTTTTGTTGAGTGTATTGGGTTGCAGCTGATAGTCCTGCTTCCAAAGAACAGAAGAAACTCCTCCAAGTTTGTTACAATTTAACAGTGGATTAAAAGGAACTTTTGGCATCCTATAGCTAATAAATAATAAGATTATCAACCTTTTCAAATCAGACAGACTTTACAAAATCTATACTCTAAACTAGATATAGGAATATATAAAAACAGACATAAACTAGACTGAGGAAGAGATTTCAGAAGAAAACTTTAAAGTCAACTGAAAAAATCACTATTTGTTAGAATCTAAACAGGCAGTCTGATAAAATAATCTTAAATTGAAGCCTATTTAAAACCCTGCTGTAATCTTCCACTCTTGCTTACCTTATTTTGCCTGCTGTTGGCCCTGCTGGGATACTTCTACGCAGCAGAATGCTAGAAGCAGCTCTGTTACAGCCAATTTATTGCCTGAACACATGGCAGGAAGCCAAACCTCTGAATAAAAGTCTGACGTGGACCTAATCCTTTAGGTCTCTAAATTCACTCATTTATATCAATATTCTCACAGCTCTAACTGCTGCTGGAATTCCAGGTGTTCTGGAAATAGTAAGAACAAACTTTTAAATGTCTGTTTCTCTAGGATCCCACAGAAGCTGTCTCCCCTGGACCTGCATGCAAATTTTTAGCCAGTAATTCTGTGTAATGCCTGAATATATTAATAAATTCTATTCTGATATTTTATGTCACTGATACTGTTCTTTCTATCTGACAGTCCATATGAGGCTGATTCAAGGACAAAAGCTGGGTTTACGGCAATATAGACATATTAAAAGTAGGAGTGTAGCCTCAGTTGTAGGGAGCTTGAAACTAGTTAACTGCTTAAACATTTACCCAGCTATTAAACAGGCTTTGCAAGCATTGCACCAACGGCAATAGTTGGACTGCTTGTGACATGAGTGAACTTGTTTAAAGCGGATGTGCTGTATTTCTTTGCCCGTAAAGCCCAGATAATGGTTTTTATCATACAAGAACTAGCTCTTTCATTATCACATTTGGCATGTTCAGTTGGCTTTATCTATCTACCTACATACATTCCTAACCCTTCACTCACCTCTTGGTCCTCTCTATTCATACAGACTAAATTTGTTTTAATAAGCGGGCCTTGCATTTTTAAAGGAGCCAATCACACTTTTCTATACTTAACTGAATTAATGAAACTCCTCTAAAAACAATGGCGAGTTCTTTTCTTTTTGCCAGAGTTTTCTTAAAATCATGGAGCTGCTGCTTTTATCTAGAATTTGTACACTGTGAAAAAAAAAGTTCTCTGTGTTTGGTTTAGGAGAATTCTTTTTTAGTTAATTAAGCCCTCACTGGACACCTGTAGTTTAAAAGGTCAGTAGAAAGACTTTGTTAAAAGATATATTTAATGACAAAGCAATGTGTAACTTTGAAATCTCAAGTCTTTGGCTATTACTCAAGCAGAGTGAAAAATGTGGGAAGGGTTCTAAGTGTCATGACGTAAGACTGACATTTCACTACAGAATAAATGCAATGAAAAATGTATGATGCAGCAAAAGCATATATTTTTTTTAATACAGTTGTTCAGAGGCTACACTGTGTCAAGATCTGAGGACGCTGCAGAAGCTGCATTTTTTGGTAAGGAGCCGATGGATCCAGGTTGCAAGATGTAGACTGCATGTCACGTGAACCCTCCTTACAGGCTGTATCTGTTCCTGGGCCATGAGGTAACATTCCAAGTTCAAGTGAAATGTTTGTGCCACATCACAGAACAATTTCTTATTTTAAATGACCAACTGTTTGAACATTATAATGCATTACACCTACACTGCTGTAGAATAGCTAAATAGTAACATATGCCATCAGCAGTCACAAAAAGAAACAATCTTAAAATAATTGTAACTGTTAAAATCTGGGTAGATTAAGCCCTGTAAATACTGAGGATGCATCCACATTGCAGATGACCTTCCACCTTAGCCTTTACAGTTTATTTTAAACTTTATTGTTGTTTAGACTGTAATTGACTATGTCATCGAGCATTTCTGGATCTGAAGAGCCTTTCTAAATCCAGATCAGTAGTGGTCTTCAACAACAAATAGAGGTTTTAGTTTATTGTAACCCAAAGTTCAGTGTTGGCAGACAGCTCAGCAATGAACCAGCTATGCAGCACCTTCCCTGGCCAGCGCATGGTCCCATCAGCAATAACAGCATCAAAAGCAGGAAAAACCAACGGGGAATTTGTGCAGGTCCTGATGAAAAATGTGAAGTTATCATGGGAAAAATACTATTAGGGGGGACCACCTGCTCCACTGGAGAGAGAACTGGGGAAGGACACTCATCTGGGGAGCCCTGCACACTTCTTTTCCCGTATGGCTACTGGGAAGCATTTTCTATTCTCTCTCTGTCTTGCTCTCCCTTTCCCACCACCTCCATCTCTCCTTCTCTCTCCTTCTTGGCCCCTATGTCTCCCTTTCCCTTTCTGTCACTCTGTCTCTCACTCTTCTTTCTTGTTTTTTTTATTTTCCCAGCTTCACCATTAGAGTCGATGTATTTTATCAGCTGCAGACCCCGCTAATAACTGTATCCCTACAGTTACAACACTGGGTCCAGTCCATCACTGGACATACCTTCAAAATTTTCTTCTAATTCCAATTAGTTTCTCATATTAAATTATCTTGAAAGGCAATAGCCTTTAGAAACAGTCATATTGAGAAAAATGTCAACAGTATTACTATAAAATTAGTTTTAGTATAATTATTGGCGTGGAAAGTAAGAAGGAAAACAACTGCCTAAAACTGGTTTGGGTTTTTTGTTTTTTTAGGTAAAAGGATATTAATCTGCAAAAAGTCAATATTTGGAGCAATGAGAAGAAGAAGTTTGCTGGTACCACATGCTATTGCATGAATAATATCAAGCATACAGTAAATACCAGCAACTACATTTTATCAACCAGTTAACATGTAAACAATTTGCAGGAGACCTAACTCAAAGTCTCACAAGCTGGAACAAAACTGAAACATAGCCAATGGACTGTACCAGAAAAAAGATCAGATATAAAAACTTATTTCTAATTCTGACTCCAATGTATTGCCAGATTTACACTGGGGAAAAGTTTGATCACAAATAGTAATACTGTAAAGAAAGCCTATCCAAAACATTTTCAGTGAAAGTGATTGAAAACATTAAAACAGATGTGAAAGATAGGGCTTTCAGATTTTGGAGATGTCAGGTCAAAAATACTTGCTCTAGTTTTGAATACAGAGTTTCTAGTTTAAAATCCAGTTACTTACTATTAGGGAATACAGATTATATATTCATTATACCAGAACATATATTAATATTTGTATGAGAAGTTCCTCTTTTTCTTCACATTTACATTTTTCTCCCCCAAAGGCATGAAGATATCAAACTGCATATATTTAGCAGCTTACTGAAACAAACTGACATGGCAATCTATCAATACACATTTTACTTGGAAACTGTACGGTTTTTTAATATTCTAAGAACATTTTCACATGAGCATGTAACAGTCAACTTTATCTTACTTCACATCCTGTTTACATGGCATGCCAAAGACATATATAGGACTAAACTGAGTCTATGGTAGCCTATCTATTGCTCCCAGGACTTCCAAACTGTCATTAAATAATGCTGTTCTACTGTACAGTGAAGCTTTCTACTACTCAAACTAGCAGGCGCTTATTTAAACCTCCATGTGTTTCTGTGTACAACAGAACACTAATGAACTAGTAATGCCTATGCTGACCAATGCTGCAAAGTCTACCATTTTTTGAGAAACCTCTGTTCTTAAAAACACACATACAAAAGTGGAAAATGGCACTGTATAAACAGAAGCCATTTCTGCTCCAATGCCATTTCACTATTTATTAACATTTCTCAAATTCCAGAGTTCTTACACAGAATGTTACTGCAGGTTTTTTTTTACTCATTATGGGTTACATCATTTGTGGTGTTTCCAGGAATAACAGAAGGATGACGTCTCTTGAACTTGAGATCACAAAGCATGTGCTCTCTTCATTCTCTAGGGGTCACAAAGATCCACAGAAGGGGTTCAGCAAAAGTGGTCCACTGCACAGTAACGTGCTGCAATACCCAGCATTGTTATAAGCCATGTGCTTTCACTGCATATAGAGGAAAACCTGGAGCCTGTTGGGGTGTCTTCTCGGACTACCGTAGCTTCTCTTTCTTACATGCAACACTGAGTCACATTAACTTTGGCTTTAGCCCTTCTATTCCAAAGGAGGGTAGGGTTAACTTCAAAAGAGAGTGGGAGTGACACAATATAAAGGGACATTTCAGAAGTTTACATTTTCATATTCAAAGTTACACAAAGGGAGGCCATGCTGTATCTTTAAAAAGAGATCAGTTCTTCCCTTTTTCTTTAGTTGTCTTGATTTCACTGGGGTTTTTCAGTGAGGCATAATGAAGACTTATCCTCAGTACAGAAGGATCCAGTTGGGGAACTTTTAAACAAACTGGATGTAAACAAGCCCTTTGGACTTAACAGGGTGCACCCACAAGTGCTGAGGGCACTGGCCAATGTCATTGCGAGGTCACTCTTGGTTATCTCTGAAAAGTCATGGCAACTGGGAGAGGTTCCTGAGGATTGGAAGACAGCAAATGCCACTCCTATCTCCAGGCAGGATGGGAAGAAGGATTATAGGAAGTACTGACTAGTCAGCTTCACCTCGATCCCAGAGAAGGTGAAACAAATAATACTAGAAACCATTTCTACACTATACGAAGCACAAGAAGGTGATTGGGAGTAGTCAGCATGGATACATGAAGGGTAAATCATGCCTGGCCAACCTGATAGTATTCTGCAATGAGATGACTGTCATGGTGGATCACAGGAGAGCAACTGATGCTGTTTATCTTGACTTTAGTCAGTCTTCCATTGCATACCCATTGACAAACTGATAAAAGGTGGACTAGGTAAGTGGACAGTGAGGTGGGTTTAAAACTAGTGCCAGGTTTAGAAGGTTGTAATCAGTGGCATGAAGTCCACCTTGGAGGCCAGTCACTCGTGGTGTACCCCAGGGTTGATACAGGGGCTAGTACTGTTTAACTTCTTCATTAATGATCTAGATGATAGGGCAGAGTTCTCCCTCAGGAAGTTTGCAAACAAACTTCAGAATTAAGAGGAGTGATTGTTACACCGGATGGATACACCAGATGCCACTTAGGGACCTTGATAAGCTGGAGAAATGGGCTGACAGGAACTACATGAAGTTCAACAAAGGGAAATGCAAAGTGCTGCACCTGGGGAGGAATGACACCCCACACCAGCACAGCCTTAGGGCTGATTGTCTGGAAAGCAGTTTGGCAGAACTGGAACAGGATGTCTGGAGAGGTTGTGGAACCTGTAGCCTTGAAGATACTCAAACCCCAACTGAATAAGGCCCTGAGCAAGCTGTTTTAGTTGCCCCTGCTTTGAGCACAGAGGGATGGAGGCAACAGACCTTCAGCGGTCTGTTTCAACATCAACTATCCTGTGAGTCTGTGAAATTAATATTAAGAAAAATATTAATTATTTCTATTGATTGATTCATTTATTTACTCCAAGTTTTCTAAATCTCCTATTTGGAAATAACTGTGGTTTTTTTTCTTTGAATGTAGAATCAAAACAGATGTACAGAAGAGATGTGGTCGGATGAGACTGAAGACTGTGACATTTTAAACAAATTTTACTGACGGATTCCTTCAACTTTTCTGAAAACACTCCAGAACAAGCATCAGTATTTGTAGTTATCCAGAATAACTACAAATTCGTCCTTTTAATTTATACTTTTTAGATATTGCCCAGTCTTTCCACTGTTCTTCATTGATGGACTGGTACAGTAGGATACAAGTGTCATCTTGTATTTGTGTTCAATGTGTAAGGTGACTAAGCACTGCCACAGCTTCTTTTGTTTGACACCAGCCACCAGGCACAGTGACATATGATGCATACTGTAGAATTGTTGATAATGTGAACATATTTGGAGGACTTCTCTTTTCCCCTACAATTCTGTGAAATTTCTGTGAAATTTCCCGTCAGAAGCAGACATTCATATCTGGGTGACTGCAGTGTTAGCCCTGGCCCATGATAGGTCTTCTCAGATGCTGTAGAACATGGTCTTTACAGTTAACGATTATAAAGACACTGAATGGGCAGTGAATGAAGCAAAAGTTTTAGTCAGGTAAACATTGCCTCTCTGTGTACTTTTAAAGTCTGTATGTAACCTCTCTCAAAATCTTTTTGCTATTAAAACTACATCCTTGTATTTTTTCTCCACTCTTCAGCAATGGGGAAGGGAAATAACTGCCATTTCTATAATACCAGAACAATGAAAAACAAGTTTCAACTCTGCAATTACACATAGTAAAGTATAATTGCAAAACCGTCCACGTAAATCAATGTTAAGTCTGTATGAAGCAATTTTGTGGTTTCCTTTCTTGTGTTGCACAATTACAGAGAGAAGAGTAAAAATACACAGTTTTGGAGATTACTGAGTTCCTGTTACATTGATTTCTAAGGAACTGAGGCTTATGCAGTTGTGCTGTCTCTCTGTCTGTCCTCTCCAATCATTTTTGACCCTGCTGGATAACTTTGTACAAGTTTGGCGAGGGCATGGAAGGAGGAAGCTTAGCTGAAAAAAATACACATTCCTTCGAGTTTTGTGAACATCAGCAGCTGAACAGCAGACAGACTGACGTACATTGCTGAATGAAAAACTGCAGCCTGATCTCAACAGTTATCCCTTCTCTTTGGCTAAGGACTGTATGTAATGGCTGTCCACCTGTCTGGATGCAACAGTGTAAATGACAACCCACAGTGGATCTGAACACTGGAGTTTATTTCAGAGCCAAAGAGACTAGAGCGTTTACACTACTCGATTATCCAGCACAATCACTCACTTGCATCACCTTCCTAGGTCTCAACTTGCCTTCTCTGCAGGAAGGTCCCTGCTGGTCTGTGATGGTTGGGCAGAAAATCATGTTGGTTCCTGCTGTGCCACCTCCTGCAGCCTCCAGTCTTGGGCATTACCAGCCAAGGTTCCTGGGCATCCCACAGCATTCATCTCCACACAGCTCTCTGATCCCCAGGATCTTCCCCACTTCCAGGATCTCTCCTCCAACCAGGATTTCACCTTCCTCTTTCTGGATCCCTTTTCACTTTGTGAGACCACTTCTATTCAGGGACCCTTCTTTTTGGAGCCAGCTCTTCTTTCCAGGGCCCCAATCCCTTGGTTTTCTACATCCAGACAGTCTATGTGCAGAAGCACAACACATGATCTGCCTCCTAACTGGTGGTTTTGTCTCTTTATTAATTGGGGGGTTCAGGAGATGTCACTTTTGTTTTGTACAGGTATTACCAAAATTTACAGCCAGCCTGTATCAATTGCAGCTAGGAGGTAGCAGGCTCATGCTTCAGAGTTTCAAAGATCAGTTTCATATATTCATCACCACCTCAACATGCAGCCATTATCAGCCACATTTTAGCATTCAGTTTAAGCTATTTTTTTCATCTGTGACACCAGCGAGCACATACGTAGCTGAGCCAGCCACAGCACTAGGCTGTGACACTCTGGCCTCGCTGTTAATGGAACATAGGGAGGAAATGAGGGAAGGTTTAAGGATGTGAAGATACTGCAGCAGAGTAACTGTGTGTCAGTACACATCAGTCCCCAGTGAACTAGCTGAGATTAGTTTTACTGTTCAGGAGCCAAAGTTAGAGCTACATCTTTATTCTGCCTGTCACATATTTAGGTGACAAAAAGTAATTGCAGTGCAGTGTTATGGAGAAAAAGTAGCTGGCACTAGTTAAGTGAATTATAAAACGTAGAAATAAGAAATAATATAAAATTGTAAACTTTTAGAATAGAACGAAGATGGCAAGTTCCACCACACCGCTCTTCAGGAGGAGCCTGGTTTAGCAGTCTAATCAGAAGTAACTAGCTCAGCAGTGAACTTCAAAGGCAATCTGGAATCAAGAAAAAACATTTGAATTTGTTCAATTGCTTTATTCTATCTCTATTTCTAAAAAGACATTATAACAGAATTTTGAATCATAACATGTCGTATTAATAAAAATTAAATATTTATTCATGGTCTTTTTAAGAGAATGGATTTTTGATGGATTGCAACACATTGTAAAATTTTAATTCTGCTTTACTTTAAGTTGCTGAGAATGACTTATTTTAGGGAGAACTGTAGTTTTTCAGCCTATTATTTGCTGCAGAACTTTGGGTGCAAAACTGCTTACAGCTTTGAGAACTCAAGGGGGAATGTCTCTAAAATGTAAAATTCAAGGATGCTTTCTCTGTTTTCTGTCAGCTTTTATATCTAATCAGCAATGAGGACAGCATTAGCAATAAAAAGTACTACTGTATCCCTAAATGGGAGGAAGATCTAAGCAATTGTGTACAGAAGGGTTAAAAGATGGAATTTTGGTCCGTGGATGGACACTGGGTGAGAAGGAGATAGCTAAGAAAATCGCAACATTGGGTGAGAAGTAGATAGCTGAGAGAACCACAGTCAGCACAAGAAAACAGATCGTTTATTGTCTAGTGTTTGAAATGCTGACCATAGACATAAAGAGGCTGAGCAATACAGGGGGAGGACAGGGAGGATGTGCAGTGGTGAAAGAATACAAAGCACAGTTCATAATTTTGCTTGCCTTATAACATCTTGCTATCGGCTTGAGCACGGTTGATACGTGACGGCTGGATTATGGTAATACGCCACATGTACAAAACCTACGAACCAATAGACAGGATGGCTATGGTGCGTGCAGCGTGCCTGACCAGCGGGCACATGCGCCATAGGCTCCCTATGTTGAGAGTTGGCAACTGAGGCGTATTTAGGCACCTGTGTGTCGAAATCCGTTCCTCTGCAACTGTATAAATACCGGGATTTCCCGAAGAGCAGTGGGCCGGTGTACAGTGAGGTCACCATTGCCTCCGTGGGGACGCCCAAGTAAAGCTGGCACCTACCAACTGCTGGGCTGAGCGCGCGGCGCAAGACGACACAAGAATGTACGGACGGTTCATCTTCCTCATGGTCCTCGGGTCAGTAAGACAATTGCTTTGCAAGATACCCTTAGTGTAATGCATGTCTGTAGTTAATAAAATGCTTGGGTTGTTTTTTTTTTTATTTTTTCCTTGTAGTCTGTGTATATGTGTTTACCTTTCTCAGGAATCCTCGAAACCACTCTAAAACATAAATTGGCGACGAGGATGGGATTCCCATAAAGAAGGGGGCACATAGACACAAGTGGGTGGGACACAGATAGTGGAGTCGATAGCTATCGGTCGGTTGCGCCACTCGGGTGTGGAGGAGTCGGTCAAGAAGTAGTGAATGGGAGGCTCTCCGCATGAAGTTTTAGAGATAAATCTGTTAACAAGGCTTACCGCGGGACGGAGTCTTTGTTGTTCGTGTAGGATTTGTCCGTGTTCCGTTAACATAGATTGAGGTTGGTGTGGACAGCACATTTTACCCACCGACCTACTGTTGAATAAATCTTTAGATTTCTTTTGTATCCGTTGTGGGCGTATTACATCTTTGACCCATGGGCGAGTAGTTTATTATTTTTGTGTAAGAAAGATATAGGAAAGAGGTATTGTGCACTTGATACAATAGCTCTGAAAATACCCTGGAAATCTGGGACGGGTACCAGTGGGTCGGACCCCCAATTGAGAGATCAGGTTGGACCCTGGAACCCTGGAATACCCTTTAGGACAAGTGGGAAACCTGTACTCAGGTATGCCCAGAATCATGGACCAATGAATCTCCCATGGAGGTTTTAAGATACTGGGAAGGATTCGTAGAAACATCACATACAAAAGGGAAGGACCGCCTTAAGCACGCTGGGCGGATGGGGGGTGCCCTCCTATTCGCCTATAAAGTACAATGGGGGTGAATACAGGAACTGGAGGCAAAAGTTGCACAGATGGAGAATCAGTTGCTGGAGCTTAAAGCGACTACAGTCGTACAACAAGAAGCTCTCCTTAGTGAAACAAAACAGTGGGAGGAGTTGGTGCAGAAATGTGCCAACCTAGCTACCCATTTCTCTGTGCGAGTAGCCCGCTGGAGGAAAAAGGGATCCCGAAAGCCGAAGGGTGGTCCTCCTGTCCGGGCAATTGTGACTGACCCCGGGTGGGATCCGGAGACTTGGGACAGTAACATATGGGAAAGTAGTGACGATGACTCTACAGAGACAAGGGGGAAGAGGCAGCACCCTCGGCCTCTGCAGTGCTTGAGTCAGGGAAGCGAGCTGCCCCCATAGTAAACCGAAAGGCGGTGGCCGATCCTAGTGGCGTATTTGTCCGACAGGACCAGATGGAAGATTATTCCCCTGAGGATATTAAAAACCTTTTAGAAAAACATAAACAGAGGCCAGGAGAAAAACCACAGCATTGGCTGGTATGGCTCATGGAGGGTGGGGGGGACACAGTTTTGTTAGACACCGTAGACGCAAGTAAATTCTTGGGGCTTTCAACGGACTCGTATGTTCTATCAGCCTTACGGCACCTACCCCCAGGAGAAAATGTACCCTTGGTTACTGTAATAGGTAGTGGACTTGGGGATAGACATACCAATGATGGAGCATGGCCACCAGGGGCGAAAAGTTGGGCTATGCTGCAACAAGCTATTGCCCTTTTAAAAGCAGAAGGCATGAAATTAGCAGTATCAGTGGGAGACCCACGCTTATACCTTGATCAATCACTTCTGCCGGGAAGTCGTAACTTGCTTCTCGAGGTTGTCCAGCAGGATGGAGACCTTATTTGATTCCTCTTCTAATGGCAGAGCAAGGAAATCCCATATCACAGGTAACAGAAAAGCTGGGCCAAATGGGGGACCTTCCGGGTGTTGTAACAACGGAGAGTGGCACTCCCCGATCCCAAACTATGAAAGAATCACGCCCTGTGCAAGGACAGCTGGGAGAGCGAAGTCACTTGTTCAAACGGCTGGTGGAGCAAGGTGTCCCAAAACCAGAGATAGATGGACAACCCCTATCAGTGCTATGCCGTTTTGTTCAACAGGGAAAGCGAAACCAAGTCCTTAAACTCCAAAGTATCGTTCTGGGTTTTGCAGACATTCCCCATCCGGGTTTTGAAACCTGTGAACAGGCTTCACAATACCCCTGGAAAGACCTAGACAAGACTGTAACCCAGTTCCACCCAAAAACCGAATGAGGGTCAGACCAAGCCCCGGGTCTGCGTTGCCTTGTACAGCGTCATGACACACGTCCCTTTGTAGCTTGCACAGTTTGGTGGTCTCCTATGAACAAACAGCAAATGCAAGCTCTAGTGGACACCGGTGCGGAGGTCACGATTATACATGGCAACCCAGGCAAACATAAAGGGGAAACAAGCCCTGTATGGGGTTTGGGAGACCAACCACTTATCAGACACTTAACGCATGTAACATTGCAGATTGGGAACTGGCCCCCCAGGTCCTTTAGACTCATGATAGCTCAGATTGGAGAATATATTATCGGTACGGACATACTCCGGGGCCAAATCCTGGAATTGCCTGATGGCCTATGGGCTTTTGGTTCAGCACGGCAACTACGCATTTGGGCTATCCAAGTAGGAAAGGTCCCTGACAAGGCAAATATACCTGTGGCCCATACAGTGGTACACCTAAAGCAATACCGAATACCAGGAGGGAAGGCTGAAATTGAGCAGACAATACAAGATCTGCTACAAGTAGGCATGGTGCAATACACGCACTCCCCATTTAATAGCCCTATCTGGCCAGTAAAAAAGCTGGATGGGAGCTGGAGGATGACTGTAGATTATAGAGAGGTGAATAAAGTATCCCCACCAATAACCGCTGCTGTTCCTGAAGTAGCCGAATTGGTACATCAGATCCAGGTGCATCCAGGCACCTGGTATGCAGTGATTGATGTAGCCAATGCTTTTTTCACTGTCCCTATTCCTATAGCCACTCAGGAGCAGTTTGCCTTTACCTGGGGCGGGACCCAGTATACTTTCACCAGATTACACCAGGGGTACATACACAGCCCAACATTTTGTCACCAAGCTATTCACAAAACCCTACAACAGGTCAGCCGGGAACCTAAAACCCGAGTAGTACAATATATCAATGACATTTTGATTCAAGGACCATCCCAAGAGCAAGTGCAACAACAACTTGACTATGTTCTAGACAGATTGAGACAGGATGGGTGGGTGGTGAACCCTAAGAAAGTCCAAGGACCCTCGGACACTGTTAAATATTTAGGTATCATGTGGCATCAAGGAAAACAACAGATCCCTGAACCCGTGTTGAAAACTACACAGGAATGGCCACAGCCGACCACCAAAAAACAGATGCAACAATTTTGGGGGGCACTCGGCTTTTGGCAGTCATATCTTCTTTTATGGTTGGACTTGATGATCTTACAGGTCTTTTCCAACCTTAGTGATTCTGTGATTCCGTGCCTAGCTATTATATTAAAGCCTTTGTATGTTGTGACCCGGAAGAAGGCCCATTTCCAGTGGGAACAAGCACAGCAGGAGGCCTTTGAGCAAGCAAAACACATAGTACAAGAATATTTGGAACTACACACTGTCCAAGATGGGCCTGTTAAGCTACATGTCTCGCTAGAGCGAGATGTGGCTCTCTGGAGCTTATGGCAGCTACAGGATGGTAGTAGACGGCCTTTGGGGTTTTGGTCCCGCCAGCTTACTGGGGCCGAATTGCGGTATACTGTATTTGAAAAACAACTAGTTGCTGTATATTGGGCCCTACTCCACACTGAAGCCAGGACCCTTGGGCACGAAGTCTTAGTTCAGACAGAGACACCAGTGATAGCCTGGGCAACCACCCCGTCCACAACACGTAAGATCGGCCATGCACAGGAAGCCACAATTATAAAAATGGGGTGGTATCTACAGGAGAGAGCCAAGCCAGGTCCAAAGGGTATACACCAACCCCATGAACAGTGAACAATGGGGTGCTCGAGGAAGGGAAAACTGCTAGCGATGTGGTAAATTATCAACTGGGTTTGTGGGGTGTGCCATATGAAGATCTCACAAAAGAACAGAAAGAGTTTGCCTGGTTTACCGACGGCAGCTGCTCTGCAAAAGGACACTGGAGGGCCATCGCCTACAACCCCGCCACTAGCACAACTCTCAGTAATGAGGGTGAGACAGGCAGTGCTCTGCTTGCAGAATTAGTAGCAGCTTGGCAAGCTATAGACACCACTCCACCCAATCATATCTGCTCTTGGGCTGTAGCCCAGGGACTCGTACATTGGTTGCCAAAATGGCATGCCGACCAGTGGCACACCGGGAGTCAGGATGTATGGGGCCATCCTTACTGGGAGCGCATTTGGGCTCTCCTCCGGGACAGAGATGTCCGCGTCTTTCATGTGGACGCACATATGAAAGAACAATCCGAGACACATTTGGGGAATGCACAAGCCTATGCCCTTGCAAAGGTCCAGGCAGTAAAACTAGAGGAACAGAGTAATGCTGCATTGGCATGGTGGGCTCACGAAAAGGCCGGCCATGGGGGGAGGGACGCCACCATAGCATGGGCCAAGGCCCGGGGTACACAACTTCCAGTGAAAGACGTACAGACATGTATTGCCCAATGTGAAACCTGCCAACTACTAAAAAAGCATCCCTATTTAGATCAGCCAGTGGGGCGCATACGGTGGGGTACAACTGGGGGTGAAGTATGGCAGATTGACTATGTTGGACCTTTATGGGAACATAGACGACAACGCTATATTTGTGTGGCTATGGACACATATTCGGGACTCATAGTAGCGGTTCCTAGCCTCTATAGTAATGCATACACCGCAATTAAATGCCTAGAGATAATAGAGCTCTATTATGGTACCCCTGTAGAGACCAATCTGACAATGGGACGCATTTCAAAAACATCAAAGTAGCGCAGTGGGCCAGTGACCGAGGAATTACGTGGACGTGGCATCTTTCTTACCACCCTCAGGAGGCAGGATTAATGGAGCGCACTAATGGATTATTGAAAGAACAGGTGACGCGCTTGGGGGGTGGCACGTTCACTGGGTGGGTAGACCATCTGACTGAGGCAATATGCATTTTGAATAATCGTATCATTGGCCAGAGCTCGACCCCTATCCTACGCATGAAGCAAGGGCAGATCAGAACCACGAAAGTTGCACATCCAGGAATATCCATCATACAAGGGACAGCTTACAAGGCTACACCCCAGAGCGGCAGATACGCCGTGCAAAGTACTGTATATATAACTATGTCTAGTCAAGAGACACGATGGTTTCATACTGACGTCACGCTGTATCCAGCCTCTGGCAACTGTCTACATTTACTGTGTTTAACCCCAGGGGTTTTGGCCCGCGGCCTTGTATTATTGAACCCCACTCAGGAATCTGGACAAAGACCACTCATACTTGGAATTAAAAATACCTCCTCGCGGGCCGTGGTCTTGCCTGCCGCCCCATGGGTTTTAGTATATCATGTCCTGAGTGCACCACCGATTACAGAGACCACGCGGTGGTTCACTGGGACGCGAGTATGGTATCGGCCCCTGTTAGGACAACCAGTTGTGGCTGAAGTTATAGCCGCTGATGACTCACAAGCTGTAACTATAGTGGTGCAGGGAGAATCTGCGTGGCGGCACGTGCCAGCACAGCATTTAACGCGGTGGGAATAGAGTATAGGCCGTGTTTCCCCCCCCCCCCGCAACTTGTGTTCACAGATTGACGCAGACATGGGTACCACCGCAACCCAAGGAAAACGTCTGGGTGACCTTGGCTAATGTGACCGGACAGGATTCCTTGTGTCTCAGTACAGCAACATCAAATAATCCCTTTTCCACATGTCTAATAGGGGTTCCGCTGTCATCAACGGAGTTCAAAGGTTTGTTGACAGCTGCCATACGGCTAGCCATAGACTCGACGGACTGGAATGCCTGGTTTCCACGAATCAAACATTCACCTTCAGTGCCACCCCAGGAACTGCAGACTCTGGGGTCCCTGAATGCAGACTGGTGTACCTATTCTAATTACACTGGTAAAGAGGGCGCATTGTGGTGGGCTAATGCCACCCTACCAGGATATTCCAACAGGTCGTGCTGGTGTAACACCACCTCCAACAATGTTATGGTAAGTTTTTCCACGCATATGTCTTTGCCACCAGGACTGTTTTTGATATGCGGTGACCGAGCCTGGCCAGGAGTACCACGAGCCATCAAAGGTGGGCCATGTACCCTGGGCTGACTCACCTTGTTAGCCCCAAACATCACCCTTGCGATCTGGATGCAGAAAGACCATACTCGAGGGACACGGGAGATACATGCATTTGCTCCCAACTGCAAGGATAACGTGGAGTTTTGGGATGCCCCACGGATTTTTGCAGCATCTTTGCTTGCACCTGGGGTAGCAAGTGCTGCAGCCCTATCTCAATTAAACAAATTGGGATGTTGGCTAGCCAAATATAGTAACTCCACTAGTTTAGCATTATCTGACTTATTGTTAGAGGTAGATAGTATTAGACACGCAACATTACAAAATAGAGCTGCAGTCGACTTTTTATTACTTGCTCATGGACATGGCTGCCAAGACTTTGATGGACTCTGTTGCATGAACCTGAACGACCACTCCACATCTATTCATGCACAAATACAGGATCTACAAAGACTAAACCACCAACTTGTTGTACAAACAGGTTGGAACCCCTTTGCGGGGTGGACATGGGGGTGGCCATGGTTACGACAACTCTTTTTGGGTTTTGCTCTTGTAAGTCTTGTGGCTTTATGTATCATGTGTTTTGCCCCCTGTATTATCCAATTAATACGACAAATGATTGATACCTTGCTCCAACAATATGTCGTACGAATGGTAGAATATCGTCGTGTTCCAACCACGGATCACACGGTGGCATGTGTACGGAAGGGTTAAAAGATGGAATTTTGGTCCGTGGATGGACACTGGGTGAGAAGGAGATAGCTAAGAAAATCGCAACATTGGGTGAGAAGTAGATAGCTGAGAGAACCACAGTCAGCACAAGAAAACAGATCGTTTATTGTCTAGTGTTTGAAATGCTGACCATAGACATAAAGAGGCTGAGCAATACAGGGGGAGGACAGGGAGGATGTGCAGTGGTGAAAGAATACAAAGCACAGTTCATAATTTTGCTTGCCTTATAACATCTTGCTATCGGCTTGAGCACGGTTGATACGTGACGGCTGGATTATGGTAATATGCCACATGTACAAAACCTACGAACCAATAGACAGGATGGCTATGGCGCGTGCAGCGTGCCTGACCAGCGGGCACATGCGCCATAGGCTCCCTATGTTGAGAGTTGGCAACTGAGGCGTATTTCGGCACCCGCTGGTCACGTGTGTCGAAATCCGTTCCTCTGCAACTGTATAAATACCGGGATTTCCCGAAGAGCAGTGGGCCGGTGTACAGTGAGGTCACCATTGCCTCCGTGGGGACGCCCAAGTAAAGCTGGCACCTACCGACTGCTGGGCTGAGCGTGCGGCGCAAGACGACACAAGAATGTACGGACGGTTCATCTTCCTCATGGTCCTCGGGTCAGTAAGACAATTGCTTTGCAAGATACCCTTAGTGTAATGCATGTCTGTAGTTAATAAAATGCTTGGGTTGTTTTTTTTTTTTATTTTTTCCTTGTAGTCTGTGTATATGTGTTTACCTTTCTCAGGAATCCTCGAAACCACTCTAAAACAGCAATGGTGGTGGCACATGTGAGAGGATGAAAAAGATCAGCAGAATAAGTTATCTGGAACATTTCAAAGATTGATTATTTTCTTCACATGCCAGAGACCCTGTTCCCCAAGAATTTTTATGCAGCTGATAAAAAGGAAACTTCAGGTGGCAGATCCTCAAAGGAAAAGAACTTTGATAGTGTTTTCTGGATTTTGGTGTTGGTTTTATTTACCATTAGTTTATGTAAGCAAAATGAACACCTGGTTATCTGGGCACACAGTTTAATTGTTTCTGCTGGCAGTGCTAATCAGTCACCTCACAGAAAAGCTCCAAGGACCCTTAATGTGAGCTGTCTTGTATGTCACTGTGGAGGTCATCAATAGCAGAAAATTGAATTTTGGACTTCTGGGTTTAATGTATGAACTAAAAGAAGCAGAACGAAGGCAACAGTAAGCTTATCAGTCACTACTCATGCCAGTGCAAGGAGATGAAGAAAATGATACACTGAGTGGATGCGTGTTATATAAAGAACAGATTTTTTTTCTGCTATGTGGTGCCTAACCTAAAGTTGAAGGTGGAAGATACTTTTTGATCCCCTTTTACCGCTCCAGAAGCAAAGAGATAACATCATTTCAAGCTTCAGAAAGATCAGGGCTTCATGGAAAGAAACAATTTTACTCTTCTTCCTAAACACTGTTTCTGTACTGCTGCTGCAGAGATCATCCTTCTTTTTTCATCCCACACCCTGAAGCAGGCAGCTTCTGACCTGTTAGGACACAACACTCCAGTGTCTTAAGATGCATATGATAACTCTGCAAGCCTAAATGATTCTTTGAGGGTGGTGGAACAGTGATATATTCCTTTACAAAAATGCTATAGTCCTCTTGAAAAGGTTAGGACAGACAACAACTTGAGCTAGAGGGCCTTTGGATTTAAGAGGTTTAGAGTAGGTTTTGTAAAATACTTTACATATTTTCTGAGAATTATGTATAAATCTGTGTGAATGCACATATAATTTGTTGTTAAATATAGACAATGGCCACAAGTAACCCAAGGAGTTAAAACTTTTGGTTTTTGCCTAGTAGTTCATATTACTCTATATAATATTTGTATCCACTAACTGTTCCTTTATGGTTTAATAACACTGATTTCAGTTTGAGAGCAAATGTAAAGGCAAAGTATCAGGTTAGGGCACACTATAAAAACTTTATAATAATACCCAAATCAAGTTTCAGGAAGAGACTAAATATTTACATTGTCAGTGGGTGTCTGTAGAAATTGTGGATGCTTTCATGGTCAGCCTAAAATACTCTGTTAATTTTAGATCCCTGAAATTGACCTCCGTGACCTGCGAAGGTTCCCTCACCCAAAAATCCTATCAGAGGTAGAAGGTACTGTTCATGTCTGAGTTGTCTCTATTCCTTTATGAGATCATCTTGTCCTTTGTGATCTGTATATGGAAGATTATTCTTTCCCAAGCATATCTCACATTTCTCCCTCGTGGTATGCCTTTATCCACTCGACATTTGCATTTTTCCCTAACCACCTCAGACACTGTGGATAACACTGTAATTGCAAAATTTCTTGCCATCTTTGTGAGAACATGACGGCAGAGGGGCTCATTTAGTGTAACATTCTGTCTTAGAGAAGATCATGCAGATCCACATTTGCAATTATTTTTTATGGTTAAAAAAGATGTAAATTCATATCACGACATTTTACAAAAATTCTATGTCAAATTCAGATGTATGGAGAAAAATTAGAATAAGCCTCACTGAAGTGTTACATTTATCAGCTCTATTTATTCTGATCAGTATTTTTCCTGGTATGTGGGTCATAGCTCCTATTATTAATACTGAATATGGTAAAACACAACTCCATTTTATCACTGTTACATATTTTCTAAAGTTTGTTTGCTTTTGCTCCAGCAGTTATATCCTGGTTACATCAAGATGGAGTACTACCTCTAACTTAAAGCAGGAATGGGGTATGATTTTTATTCAAGAGTGCACTCGTGTGGCAAGACTAAGAAAGTACATAGATAGTATATTATGGGATTGGTTAAATGCAATCTATTTTTTCATTACAGGAGACAAAATAACACATGAAAGTTGTTGTAGATAGATACAATGATCTGTTCTCCAGTACAATTCATTTCAGCCACTTCTTTTTTTTATGCTTTTATCCTACTTTGATTGCCTACTTAGAAAAAATATCCTCTTTCAAATATTTTGGTGATAGAAGTCACAGCTCCCAATAAAGGATATTACCTTGTTTTGTCATATGTGGCCCCATTCTTCACTTAAAATTGAATATCAAATCGTAATCTTGATATCTGTATTTCTTTCATCATCATAGACTGAAAGATCTGTTTTCTAAGGCAGACCTGAATATAGCTGAGATGTTATCACACCAAAATCTATGGACATCACATTTTGTGGCTTCTCAGGTACTAGTCTATGAATTTTATGCAGAATCCTGACTACAAGTCCTCATAGCCTCAAGGCAAGGCCAGATGTATAGCAAAAATTAACAACTTTTACTAAGTTACCTGGTATTGTTGAAGAAAGTATAAAGGAGCTTCCAGGCAAACGAGCCCTTCTTAAAAAAAAAAAAAAAAGTGTAGTTGAAAACAGCTGCTCTTATTTACTTCAATATACAGCATATGCTGTAACCACCCATGTTATCTCAGTCCTGACTTGCAGGGGAGACCTACAAAACACTGTCAAAGGACAAGCGTTGAACTAAAATTCCAACTTTTTGGAATACAAAAAAAGTGGAAAACAGATACTGGCTTTCTAGTTCGTTATAGTCTCTCTCCCCATCACAAAAGCTGCATATTCCAGAGACTACAAATTCTTTTTCTTTCATTAAGATGACAGCCACCTCAAAGAAATAGGCACCTGTATGCTGAGAGCTTTTAGGCAGCTGGAGAGATGGTCATCGGTTAGCTGACACAAGTCAAATCAACTTTGCTCTTGCCATTTCTAGTCTTTGTGAAGTTGTATTTCCGGGAGAAAGAAGCCCTTTGGAGCACACCTCCCACATTTTGGGCAATCACAAGCAGGTGTAGATCAATATGATGTAAGTGTCAGGGAGAAGAAGGCTAGCCAGGAGCAGAGTGACACAGCAAGGCACGCAGGGCAGAGTGCTCACTAACAAGAATTGCAGTACCACAGTACCCAAGCAAGAAGAATAGGACTCACAATTCGGTCTCTCATCTAACGCTATGTGTTTGGTTCAAACTGAAATAGTTGGACTGTCTATAGTCTTGCTAAGCTTTCTTTTGCTCTGCCATTTCCCATAGCTAACAGATTTCTTGTAAAGTGTCTGGCTGCTGGCAGGTCCCACAGTAGGGAGGTTGCAAGCAACACACATCTCAATGGGGCTGAAATACAGGAGGACATTCACAGTCCTGAAGAAAGCAAAGCCTTATTTTGAAGATTACTGGAGAGCTAATCCTCATTAATCCAGGGCAGGCCTGATCTCAAGACTTGTGAAGACCTGTGGCCTTACATGTTGTTAGGCCAAGGATTGAAGGGAGAAGGGAAGCCACTGCTTCAGTGTCCTGTAGGAAGAGGCCTAAGAGTCCTGCTTGGATGAGTTTTCCGATCTGATTGACCCAGCAGTACCAGAAAGCAAGTGTTGCTGGCCAAACATCCAGAAGCTGCAAAGCTGCTAAAATAGCTGCCAGTCTAATCTACTTTTATTTAATTTATACTAGAAAGTCCCACTGTAACTTGGCTGGCTGCTTTCCATCATCTTCAATCATGCTTTTTCTACAGCTGCTTTAATCTCCACATATGTTGCAGGAAACCCTCCACCACTTCTGTCCCCCTTCTGACAACCTTCCACCTTCAGCTTGGAGTGGGAATTAGACAAGTTGAACACTCTGAGGTAAGTTATCAAAGAAAACACAAGACAGCACTCACTCTGTTTTCACCAGGACATGCTGGTCCATTACGGTCCCAGTAAGCAAGCCACTCAGACTCTGCAAAGTATAATTTCAAATGCAATTTATTAGAGTTAACACCATAACAAAATAGAGAACTGTTATCTTACAGCATTTCGGATGAAGCAAACCATGAGTAGTGCAGCACCAAATGGGCCTCAGATCAGGGCACACCGTGAAGACCCTGTCTGTGGAAGGGCTACCCATTGTGGTCATTCAAGCTATTAGAGGATTTTCTTACAAGAAAACAACTCTATTCATCATTCCTACTGTAAAACAGAAAGGATATTCACATGGTAACTTCTTGCTGCACATTTAGATAGAGGCAAGGTCACGGAGGTGGTGTAATCGCCAGGACAAGGTAGGAGCTGCCTGCCAGCTTCTCTAACAGGGAGCCGGCTGAGTTTGTCCTGTGGCCTTGGGATTTGCACAGCACAACAGCAGGCCTGAAGGTCATGCTGTATGTGGCTACACTCAGGTTAACTGTTGCATGGATCACTAAGGTCTCAATGCGCAATGGTTCGCCAGGCAAGATTACCTCCCTCCAATGTGGAGGCATGCTGCAGTCTCTGCTCCAGTTCCACATCCTGCACACTGAGGTATATGACCTCATTTCTTTGGAGTCTGCAACTCAAGAGGAGGTTTTGGAGGATAAAACCGGGTAGCCGTAATATCAGCAAGTGATGAGGAGAGATGGCAGGACCTCGGGGATCAACCTTCGTATATAGGCTGTACCAGGGCTTTGTAGACTGGGGCTGGAAAATGGGGCTAGAGCGGGCTTCTGTTAACCTTGTGGGTCCCAAACTTCTGCCCTGTAGGCACAGCCTGCAGGGGAAGCCCAGCACCGTGAGTGGGGTACCAAACCTGCGGTCTCTGCTCAGGTCCCTTCCACAAAAACAGCTTGACGGAAGTGTTGATGAAAGATGGCTGTGACTAAACGGGCATGAAGGGGACCAAAATTTCCTGGTGTCCTTAGAATAAGAAAATGCAATAATGACAGGGGAGTGGTTCTACATTTCTCTATGTTACAATGTCTGATTTATTCCCATCAAGATGGTGTCATGAGCAAGGTCTCTGGAGTGACCCCTGCAGAAAGTTACCTTGCAGAATGGACAAGAATGCCCCTGTAGAAGTAGAGGCTTGGTGGAAGAAAACTTGTTTTTTTTCCCCACTGACATTCATTGTTTCCCTCTTAGCAAGGTACCCTTAGCTTTTCAGAGTGTTTTATGTGTTGGAGGGGATTTGCTCAAAACTGTGCACACAAATAACTGTCTCCCAGGTGCTTAGAAATACTACTGTGGAGTCCCCTGGAGCCTGGGCAATGCCCCTCAGTATGTCGTTGCAGGGGTGAGCAGGGCTGGAGGTGCTTCAGGGGAAATCTGAAAGGACTACAAGTGCACCCCCAGGATCATTTGACGTGGTTTCTAGTCGCTTCCACTCACAACACGCGAACTTCTCAGGTAAGTACTTCAGGAAGTAGAAGTGAATGCTTTTGCAAACTTCCTCACTTCAACCTCTGAATGTTTTTAATGGAACACCTTTAACATTCGGGAAATCTGTTATTTGGGCGCCCTTAGAGGAAATCCATAGCGCAAGAGCAAAGGTCGGTTTATGCTTCGGTGAGGTTGGTGGATGGTATTGTGCACCTGGACCGACCACCGTGCCGAGGGAAAACGGCGTGGAAGTCCGGGGGCACTCACCCACCCCGACGACAGCACGGCCCCACCCCGCTTACTGCGGGGCGCGGCTCCCCCGCGGACAGCGCCACCCACCGCGGGCCTCCGCCTCCCCCAGCCCCCCATTCCCACCCGAAACGCCCACCCCGCGCGTGCGCACCAAAGGCGGCCGCCCCTGGCGGCGCAGGCAGCTTCAGCCTCCCGCGGCCCACTCCGAGTCAGGCGCCGGCTGATGACGCCACCTCACCTGGCGTCCACAACAACCAGCGCGCCCTCGCCACTTGGGCGCATGCGCGCTAGGTGAGGCGCCGCGTCCCTCTCTTTCACCCCTCTCCCGGGCCGTCGGGGGGTGCACCCCCTCCCGCACGTGCCGACCGTTAACTGGCACCGCTGCCCGCCGCCACTGGGCCGGCCCCGCCGCGCTGTGAGGCGAGAAGGGGAAGCGCTCGCCGCGCAGACACGGGCTGGCCGGGGGCGGCCAGTGCAGGGACGGCATACGCCGCCCGCCCTCTCCCCCTCCCTTCGGAAGGGAGCCGCGGGCGAGCAGAGAAGGAAGGCCCCGTCACGGCTGGGGGCCGCGGGCGGAGAGGGGGGCGAGGCCGGCGGGGGGACGAGACGCGGGAGGAAGGATGCGCGGCTGCCCGCCGCCGGGGACGGCTCCTGAGAACGAGGGCGCGGTCCTCGGGCGGGCGGGGCCGTACACGGGCCCGGGCGCGCCAGCAGGAGGCCGGGGGACGCTGGCGCCGGGGGAGAGGCGGGCCAGGCTGGCGGCCGGCCGCTGTCTCCTCCCCGGCAGCCGCGGCCCCCCCCGCCCCGCAGCTGGGGGCAGGGCTGAGGCCGTCGCGGGGGCCGTGGCGGAGGACTGAATCGTGTCTCTGTTATAGGTGAGCCCGATGTCGATTCGCCGGCTGGGCGAGGGGGAGCGCAGCGGTCCCTAGCTGATGCTGAAGAGCAGGCCCGGGGCCGGCAGCCCCCCTGGAGCCGGGGAGGCCCTGTGCGTGCGCGGGGTGGGAGACATGGACTCGGCAGAGCCCGCGGGCGCCGCGGGCGGAGACCTTTCGGCGGATCGGCCTGCGGCTAGCCGCCTTCGGTGCGGGGAGGAGGAGCCGGACAAGGAGGGAGATGATGCGGGAGGGAAGAGCAGCGGCTGCTCCTGGGAGCAGAGCCTGAATCCCGAGCTGCAGCAGGGATACCGCATCTTGCGCGAGTTTCTCATGGAGAAGTACCGACCTCTGACAGCACCGTTTTTGAAGCCGCTCGCGGATCAGGCATACATCAGAGAAGAAGGCTCCCTCTCGGGTCGTAACAGCAGTCATTCCTTTCAGCCATCGCCAGCTGGAATGTGGCTGTTGAAGATGGAAGAGAAATTTTCCAGTGGGCAGTACACAGGAATAGCAGATTTCGTGGGTGACTTCCGGCTAATGCTGGAGACATGTTACCGGCTGCATGGTGTAGATCACTGGCTCTCCAAACAGGCCCAGAAGCTGGAGATGATGCTGGAACAGAAGCTGGCACTGCTGTCCCGGTAGGTGTAGAAAATGCGATAGGGGCCCTGCCAGATGCTGTCTACATAAAGTAGAACAGGGGGCGTGCTTCTTCATGTAAAAAATACCATTTGAATGGTTTCTAAAAAAACCCCAAATGGTTTCTAAAAAAAACAGAATTAACCACATTTGAATGGTTCCCATTCAAATCCTCGAACTCTAAATTCTTCCATGAAGAGGAACATTTCCTACTGGAAACTGTTCAAATCTTAATTCAAAATGCTTTGGAGTTTCCAAACCTGAAAATAACCAAAATGCAAAATAGGGCACAGCATTTCCTGGCTAAGATTTTCCTTCTGAAAGAAGCCTTTTATTAACATAGAGGCATGCTTGTTTAGACAAGATGTCAAATGTCTTTATTTTATGCTGTCAAAAGCAAGTGAAACTGCCCAAACTCGGTCTGAACAACTGGCTCTTTAAAATTGTGATTTTTACAGTCTGTGAAATCTTTAGTGTCTTTACAATAACTTCAGCCAAAGTACCTGCTTTGAAATGGGTAATTTAATATCAGAATATTTTCTGATAGAATGAAAGATAATGCTTGGTATATTATAGTCTTGAATGGCAAGATGGAAATTGTGGTAAGTTTAAATGTAAGTCCCTGGCAGGAACTTATCAGCCAAAGCAGCTGAAGCATAGAAAGCTGTCAATCTATATAGTAGAAAACCCAGTTTAAATCACAACTGAAATACATGCTTTCTCATGAGTTTTACATAGGCTTACTTTAGTCATATTCAGAAAACCATGGTGGCTTCTTACAATGAAAGGCCCCCCAGTCTTCTGAGTGACATAGTATTTTGCATGAAAAAAACAAGGATTTTTTGGCAAAGGGTGAAGGTGAAGAAGGAACAGTATTAGGAAATGCATAAAGTTGTGTATGTCTGTCAACCATAAACTTGCTAGTGACACCTGTCAGCTGGTAAGAACCACCTTGCTTGTGTAGTAGGAACACTTTGTGGAGCGTGGTGCAGAACTCAAATGAATAAGCCGGAGGTAATCTATTCTGTGTTGGTGTAGCAACACTGTTTGAAACTGGTTTTGCATAACAGCAGTTTTGGGACAGTTTGGGAGTAGAAAGGAAGAAGCTGAACCTAATGGGACATGAATGTTGCTAGTTTGCTTGAGTAAAACTCAATTTGAAGAAAAAAATAATCAGAATTCCTGGCTTAAGAGAGTTACTGCTGGCAAATAAATAGCTAACAAAATGCAGTGTGGAGGATTTGTGCCAAGTTAATTTCTGTATGTCATGTGACTATAACATCTCAACGGTATTGAATCGAGGGGCATTTTGTTGAAGGCTTCTTGTTGAATTATATGATGACTCATGGGATTCAGTAGGACCTGAGAATGCTCAATGCCTTTTTATTAGATACCCCATAAGAAAGTGAAGTCAATTTATGTACTGTGTCATAAAATAGCAATATATATATTTACTAAAAAAAAATCAATTGCTGTTGTCATTCTTTCACAAATGCATGGTCTTTGTTCAAATAAACATTAAGAAATATTAAACTGACCAAAAATCATCCTACCTCAGTATATAGTGAATTTATCTTATATTAACTCTTCAGAGATTTGTAAAGATTTTTTCAATATTTCTGTGTACACTAGCTTGGTAAAAGTTTCTAAGAACTATATATAGAAAGAGTTATGGAATGTAGAAGTCTCAAAGTTCTTTTACAATTTTTCATCAGACAGATTTGTTTTAAGTGTTTAACAGAACTAATTTTATTAGTTCATTAGTAAAATGAAACTACTTCTTGGAATAATCATTCTTGCTTCATTACAGAGCGTCAAGTGATTCAAGGGAAGCAATCAGTGTTGGTTGTATGGTTCTCAGATATTACCACAGAAAATTACCTTAGAATGGAGGTTGCTTTTGAATGGAGGTTGGATTTTTTCCCCTCCCCTCGAATGTTTTCAGAGGTTGTGTCATAGAGTGTTACTTCTCATACCAGTTTTGCTGGAGTACTTTGAAGCAGTGCAAGATGAAATGTAACTTTACAACCAAATTTGTAGTGTTTTGCTTTTCATCTTTTTTAATTTTTAACAAAACTGAACTGCTGTTTAACACTTTCCCCCTTTTTTTTCCCAGTATTTTTAGGTGTCTTCTGAAAATGATAGTTTCCTCTCTCAGGTCTTGTGGAAGTATTTTCTTTCCAAGTATTTATGGATTAATATAGGAAATTCATTCTTCAAATAATATTTGGTAACTTGAGAGAAATACCCACCATTTTTAACAGATGTGAAATCATAGCTCATGTTAGCATGAGAGTTTTAAGTTTAACATTTTGTGAAGGAACTTTCAAAGTGGAAAAAATGGGAGGTGAAAAGTAACTGCTTTTTTCTGAGTAAATTTGCTTGATCTGTGGTTGGTAGTGTAGGCACTGAAGTGCCATTGGTAAGGGAAATCGTAATTGTGAATTGGCTTGCTTTTTTCTTCTAGGCATTTAAGAGAGAAAACATCAATAGCTGTAACATCTAGAAGATGCTATGGGCTGGAAGATGAGAAAGCAACAGCATGCATTTCAACAAGACGTCGTTCCACACCTCGCAATTTAGTAGGCCTGTCAACAGGCATGTTTGAGTCTGTGATGGTTCAGGTTCTAAGACAAGAGGAACAGCTGAGAGCAAAAGAAGAAAAGAGGTATGGGAAAAACTGTTTTGTTTTTGTTTTAAATAATTATGTCTTCCTAGTTCTCTCCAGGGGCTAGCTCCTTAAGGCTTTTTTAGGTAAATAAGTGTTGTGGTGCTTTTTGTCTTAAGTTCGTGAATGAACCTAGGACTTCAATACGGTGCATACACAAAGCAAGAAATTAGTTTGATTTACCACCTTCTTGAAAAATTGCTACAGTCGTATAAGCTTTAAAATAAATTAAGGCTGCTGTTATTTTAGGACTGTGAAACTTTTAATAGTAACTGAAAGCATCCACAGCAATTTCCTGTTAGCTCAGTCACAGTTTATCATACCTCTCCTTGGACTGTTTTCCATGCAACAGTTAGATTAAAAACTACCAGAATGCTTAACTACAGTCTAATTCTGTGATCTTGTCACTTCTTTCCTCACTGATAGCTAGAAGCAAATTATCTCTGCCAGTGCCACTCCTGTTATCTCACTGATGTGGCATTTCAGCTTGTCAGTTAGGTAGCAAATTTAGAATGTGTGTGTAATTAACTCCGTGGGATTTTGTGGTTTTCATAAATTTAAGAGGTATATAATTCCAGGCAGTGTTTAATGTTGATTTTGGTATGTTTCACATTGAGAAAAATGATGCTTATAAGCTTGTATACTTAAACAGTAACTTGAGAGACAGTCTGAACACGGAGCATGATGATAAGACAGTATTAGCTTTAGGAAGCAAAATATTTCCAGCTTTTTTCAAAGTTTACAGTTTTGGAGATATTTCCTGTATATAACCAGTTCACTCTCTGAACACGAAGCATGATGATAAGACAGTATTAGCTTTAGGAAGCAAAATATTTCCAGCTTTTTTCAAAGTTTACAATGTTGGAGATATTTCCTGTATATAACCAGTTCACTCTCGTTTTGCAGGTAATCTTCATTTTCAGCTGATTTGAAGCCATACAGTTTTGGCTGACTTGAGTGTTAGCCAGTACTTTTTCCCTAGAAATGAGTGAATCTTGCTTCTTCTAATCCACCTCATACTTTCCAAAAAAGCAAAGATCACTAGCGTTATTGTTTCTCTGGTAAAATTTGCTTGATTTGTCTTCAACTCTGTGTTCTAGATTTGAACTTTGTAACACTGTTAAGAAAAATGACATTTTGATTGGATTTTAATTCATCCATAGAGCCATACCTGATCAAATGAAAATTTTGCTTTCATGCGCCTGTTTTAAGCATGTTCCTGCAAAGCTGTAGTAATTAACAGTTAAATCCATGTATCTGGATATACTCAAATGTCCCAGATCCTGTGCAAAGGATCCTCCACAGTGGTTGACTCTAGAATGTTCTACAATAACAGAAAAAGAGCACAACTAGCTTTCCTCTTTATGCCCTGAAATTTTGAACTATGTCACTTACTAGGAAGCAATAAAAATGTGTCAGTAGATAGCTGGTTGAATATTTCCTTGACTTTATTGATCTCCTCAAATAATCATGCTTCAGATACCTTCTTAACTATTCTTATTTCCTAATGGATCCACCATATTTTCAAAGTAACTTGGACCTCTCTGTGCCAATTGTTCCCCAACTCACCAAATGTTCCAAAAGTACATTGCAGAGGTATTTTATGAAAAAGCCTTGGAAATTGGAAGGCCTTTAAAATTAGCAATACATTACCAGTGAAGATCGTATGAAACAGCATATGTACATTTTCCAAGTGTTGTATATATAAATGCACATACTTGCAACACCAAGATTCGACACTATTCAAAAATGTGTTACAACTTCCTAAACTTACTTTGGATTATTGCTAAAATATAGATTATGTTGCATCTATCGTTATCTGTTAAGAAGAGAAAATTGTTATTCAGCTTTTTTTTTTTTTTCCATTTAGAAATCTGACACACTGAGGTTGGCACAGAATAGACAGTTTCAAAAGTATATGCAAGTTTGCAGACTTGGGTAGTTTAATTGGAGTGCACAGTGCCGTCCTTTTGCAGTATTACTTAGATCTACAGTTTTGGTCCATTGGCAGATGTGCATTTTCATTACTGAATTTGGCTTTCACTCACTTTTCATTTTTTTTGTAATAAAAATGAAGTTTGCTGAACTGAAATTGCGTTTATACCTATTTAAAGCTTATACTAAATCTGCAAGGAAAATTCAAGTAAAAATGTGTTGATTCTGAACAATTATCTACATCTTTTTCAGGCCACAAAATGTTAATGCAGAATTCCTATTTATTTTAATGTATCTCAGTAGAATTCACAGTATAAACCGTATTCTTAGAACTGAAGTGCTACTTTAGTGGATACAGATTATTTTCTTGATTGTTATTACTGATTGTTTCACTTAGTCTTTCATCACAGTTGTAAAAGAACGAGTATCCAAATCAGTTGCTATAATATAGGCTATCCTCTGTCAGAGTATAATTGTGAATGACTGTGATGGTCAACTCAGATGAGTGGGTAAACTGTTTAGGTTTTTAATTTCTACCGTACTGAACTTTGCTTTCCTCCTGGTCTTGCTCTGCTGCTGTTTTTCCCCATAAAATTGTGTATAGCATGGTAGTGTAACTCACTTGTGTGCTGGCAAATCAGTTGTGTTTGGATAGGCAGCACCTGCTGTTCACCCAATTTGCAGGTGAGTTATCAGGAACATTAAAAAAAGTGCTCACTTTCTGGCCATCCAGCTGACCACTCAGCATACGTGTACTTTCTAGCTAGTAATTATCTTAGTTTAGACTGTTTAACCCCATCAACTAGGAGTTACATGCTTTCAGCCCCAGATAAGTAAGGTTGGAAATGCAAGTACCCTTCTACAAAACTTACCCTCATATCTAGAGAAATTGCCTGTTGAAGTCCAAGTTAATATATGCCAGCAGTGTGCCCAGGTGGCCAAGAAGGCCAACGGCATCCTGGCTTGCATCAGAAATGGTGTGGCCAGCAGGAGCAGGGAGGTGATCATGCCTCTGTACTCGGCTCTGGTGAGGCCGCACCTCGAATACTGTGTTCAATTTTGGGCCCCTCACTACAAGAAGGACATTGAGGTGCTGGAGTGTGTCCAGAGAAGGGCGACGAAGCTGGTGAGGGGTCTGGAGCACAAGTCTTATGAGGAGCGGCTGAGCGAGCTGGGGTTGTTTAGCCTGGAGAAGAGGAGGCTGAGGGGAGACCTTATCGCTCTCTACAACTACCTGAAAGGGGGTTGCAGAGAGGTGGGTGTTGGTCTCTTCTCCCAAGTGACTAGTGACAGGACTAGAGGAAATGGCCTCAAGTTGCGACAGGGGAGGTTCAGGCTAGACATTAGGAAAAAGTTCTTCACTGAGAGAGTGGTGAAACACTGGAATAGGCTGCCCAGGGAGGTGGTAGAGTCACCCTCCCTGGAGGTATTCAAGGAGCGTGTGGATGTGGCATTGTGGGATGTAGCTTGATGGACATGGTGCTGTGTGGTGTTGGGTGGGTTGTGGCTTGTTATTGTTGTTGTGTGGCGTGGGTTTTGTGGTTGTGGTTCCCCCCCCCCCCCCCCCCCCCCCCCCCCCCCAGGTTGGACTCGATGATCTTACAGGTCTTTTCCAACCGTACTGATTCTGTGATTCTGTGATTCTGTAATCCTTTGCTTTACATATTTAGATTCTCTTGTGAGGCACAGGCATCTTATGATGAATAGAAAGAACTGCAGTAAATGAAATCTTTAAAATAGTTTTTGATTTTTTTTTTTTTCCCCCCAAACCCTTGAAATTGATTTTACAGCCTTTTTTTAAACTGCATATTTTGGAAGAACATCCTGAAGTGTGGTTTTTATTTTCTTTTTCTGTAGTTAGCTTCATGAAAATCCTACTCCAAATCCTTTTGTTATTTTTGTTCTATAGGTATCCTTTGTAGAGAGTTCTATTTTTCTTTCTTGTAGTTTATCCATTTCTTGCACAATCTATTTAATTTTTTTCTTTATTTAATGTTTTATAACCTCTCCTAAGTGATACATTCATCATGGTAGACTCAACATGTAAAAACTGATAAGATGTCTTTGCAAAGCTGATTTCAGTATTTTGCAGCTGTATTTTGCCATTTCTGTACGGCAGCAAAAGCACTTCCCCCCCCAAGTACATATATAAACAACATCTAATTTACTTTTCTTGTTAGTCTTGTTTATAAGCTTTCCTTTTGCTCAATTGTTCTAATTATCAGAATATTGAATATCTTTGGATTATCAGTTACATTTCCATGAGGTTCTACTCAGCTGCTTGATAACATGCTAATTAAGTAACATGTCAATATACATACTAACTTACATATTAGTTAACAATAAATAATTGTGGAATTATTATATAATTGGAAATGCTTACCTGTTTGGAGGCATGTAGGTACTGAAACATAGAGGTAGATTCCTACTGAATTTTTTAAAACCACCAGTGAATGACAGGTAATTAACTGGTTGATTTCAATGGGAATTAAGTGTCTTTACAACTTTGGTTTGTTGAAAATTATGCTAGGCAGCTCTATGTCTTTACCATCTCTGAAAATGTGATCCTGGGATGAGTTTCAGACATGTTCATTAAAACATTTAAAGAATTCAATTCTGGTTGCAAGTCAGTCATTTAAATTAGCAAATTATGGAATGAGGTATGTTTATACAGTCAGTTTTGCCTTTTATGAGGATGTTGCGAGCATGTAATGAACTGGGTCCTATGGAAAAATATAGAGTATGCCATAATATGATGTAAGACATTACAGATACAGAATTAAGGTCACATGGGCATCTCCAAATTTAATGTCTTCTGACTATTAAATCTTGATTTAATTTAGAATAATGCATAATTTTGCTATTTTGAACATAGTTTTCTAGTTTATTTTTTAAAAGAAAGTTTGTAGCAACAAGTTGCTGTAAAATTAACACAGTTCTCTGTGCCTTGTCATCAGAGTTCCGATGCCTTACCTTTTACCTGTGGAAAAATTACTCAGTACTTCAGTGAGTTAGAAGTAGTAATTGGGGGGAAGAACGTACAATCTAGTCTTTGCCTCCTCTTCCCTCCAAGTGAAATCTCTTGTTGCAAGTGAGAAGGAATGAGCTGGGGAGATGTGTCTGCTGTCTTAAGGGAGAAAATGATAAGAAGAGTGGGGAGTTGTGTTTGGACTCTGTTTTAGGTGGTATCTCTACTTGGGGAGCATGTCTGCTGAGTTTTAAGGTCAGGTGCCATGGTTTTATCCACTCAAGAGCTGCAAAACAACTGCTGCAGATGTGTTCTAGGAATATGTTTGTCCTTTGTTAGTCTGGAAGTGTCAGCTTGACCTTAGCATAGTTTTGTGTTATTATTGTAAACGCAATACATGTCTGCAAACATATTCCTGATAAATGTAAATAAAAGTATGAAACAACAGGTTTTTTATAGTTGCTGTCAGCGTAAAAGCCAAATATGTTTGTCCAGAGATTTCTCAGTGTAAGGATAGTTGTCCTGCTGAGTATCAAATGTTTCTTTCTCTTCTCTCCACCCCTGCTCCCTCGCCCCATCTCCTCTCCCCTCTTCTTTCCCCTCCTCCCTCTCAAAAAAACACCCCAGGAAAAAGCTATGCCCTCCAAAAGGGCAGCTAGCAGGAAGACCTCGATAATGAAGACATGAATGTGTGCTATTATTTACGTTTTCTCTTTAATGTCTACTGAATGACTACAGATACTGTGATAAAATGATAGCTTTAAAAAAAAAGCAATCATTTTGCAAGTGAAACAACGTATGTTTTTCTTTTTAAAGAGATCTTTAAAATAGTACAATGATTGTAATTTTATGAAGTACAAAACAGAGGTGAATCTAGGGTATTGTATTTATTTTGAGAATTCTACCTTAGTTTAAATTAATTGATGATAAGTTGAAACTGCTTACAAAGGTGATATTTTTAGATCATCTACAGCCTGTGTTTTTATTAAACGATACTGAAATGTGATTTTTTTTCGACAAATGTTCTATCTCGCTGTCTATCTATTCGTATTTAAGCTTATTTCCATGCTATTTTAATAGAGTTCACACCTTTTGGAGGCAGCAGGTTATTTGGAAGTAAGTTTTATAGTTAGGAGGGAGGAGGGAGTGGGATTCAGGAGTGCTTTGGAATTTATTTTTGAGAACATGTTTTACTTACTATCATTTCTTTCTCTGCTCCAGTTGTAAGTTTTGGGGGTTTTTTAGTATTTTTAGTTTCTTTATTTACTATATTAATGCAATATTAATGCATGGGAATAGAACAAAAGTCAGAATTAAAAAAATACTCACTTTACCTATGCAAGTAGTATTGTTGAATTTACTGGTTTATTCACCTAGAATGGCAAATGGGATTTTTTTGTTAGACCAGATTCATTTTATGTTTAAATTAGTACTGCAAAGTGGGATTTTATCTTTAGATACCATCCATTATACAGTTAAATTAATGCTGCATTGGAGGCTGAAGTTGAGAATTTACTGACCTGTTTGCTTTTACGTTTTAATTTTGTTTTACATGAATCTGTCTTTCTGCATTTGATAGTTACATAAATAACAAGCATGCATGTATGTGGTATTAAAAATTTCTGTTCAAGTTATGGTAGCAAGTCACTTGAAATTTGGCTTAATTATATAAAATCGAGCATCCAGTGGAATCTTACTGTATTATATGTCATTTTGCATACACAGATGATGCAAATTTTAAGTCTGTGGTCATGGTGTATTTCTCCTGCATTGATACTAAAATGTGGACTAAGATAGGTTTGTCCCATTTTTTACATTATTGAGATATCTAGTCAGTACTTAAAGCTTCAAATATACATTCTTCATGCTAGAAGCCACTATTAGCTTCATGTTGTCAAAAGAAGGATTTTAATATACCATTACACTTCGGCTGAATTTGGAAAGCATTGATGCTTTCAGTGGATCCATGGCATTTATTTGCTCTTTGTAGATGAAGAAAAATAATTGGAGGTAGCAATCTGGAAATAAGGACATGTAAATTCCAGTAACAGGTCACATTAGTGATACACACAGGTGATTGTTTCTGGCAGTGGTCAGTGATAGAAGCTTCAGAGAAAAAGATATGAGAAGCTTTGGATGAGCTCTAAAAAAATTTTCCTATAAGTACAGGTATATCCTAATCCTGTGTTTTGGAATCTGGTCATGCCTTGAGGCAAAAATGTTAGTTTACGATTGTAACATTAAAGAAAAATCCCTCCTGTTACTGGTAACTCTTGATATTCTTGTGATTCATGCAGATGTTCTATTTTTCACTGTGGAACTAAATTAACGTATCCTGTGTTCTAGTAAGTTAGATGGTAAGCTGTGCATGATTATCTGAAGTGGAAGCATTTCTTCCTCTTAAACTTGTTGCCTTTAAATTTCATGATGAATTTACAAATAAAAATAAACAGAAGTTCTGAGTCTATCATACTAGTTTTGTATATTGCTGTCATGTTTCCTCTTGCTAGTGTTTTGTGTAGAGTCCCAGATTTTTCAGAAGTTTTTACAGGCCTCTGATTACTGATAACCTCTTTCTCTGAATACGCACTATTTCTGCTCTATCCTTTTTTTAGATAGGGGGACCAGAACTGAATACAGTTTTTCAGGTGAGGGCAAACCATTTATTAATGTAATGACATTTTATTTCTGGTGTTATTTTCCATCACATTCTTCATGCATTCTGATATTTGTTTCCTTTTTGACCACCATTGCAAACCAATTAGTAACACGCTTATGGGTGGGAGGGAATATGGTTTTTGTATGTGAATGAAGCACTTAACAGTTAGGCATGTATACTTGTGTACTGAGGAAGGGAGTTACAAGGTTGGTGACACAAGCCAGAGAGCGATCATTTGAAAGCAAGACTTATCTGGAATTTGTTTTCAGAGATTTTTTTATGGATAGTTTGTGGAAGTATTTAATCCTGCCAAAAAGGAATTGGGGAAGGGAATAAATTTAAAAAAAAAAATCTAAACCACCCAAACTATTGATATCTGCCAGGTTTTTTTCTTACCTTGTCCCCTTTTTTAAACTCATAGTGATAGAAATAACACACTATAATTTCCCTTTTTGGTGCAGTGATGCATCGTGTAATCCAAAGTAAGACAAACTGAATTAAAACTTTATGTACCGTGTTCTTTGTTGCTTCAAGACAAGTATGTTTGTCATGCTGTAGTTCTGATTTTTTTTTTTCTTCATGGTTTCTTTTCGTTCATCCGATCTCTGAATTTTCATGAACTTTCTTTTAATAGGCTGAGAGAGCAAGAAAGAAAAGAAGCAGAAGAAGCTAGTCAGAAAGAAATAGAAGAATGGGAAAAGTCACTTTTAGCTCAAGCAGCACCTACAAGGATGGAGACAATGTGGGAGATTCCAGCTATTGGTCATTTTCTTTGTTTAGCACAACAGATTTTAAATTTACCTGAGATAGTATTCTATGAATTGGAACGTTGTCTTCTGATGCCTCAGTGTAATGCTTTTTTATCTAAAATAATGACTTCTTTGTTAAGTCCTCCTCATCGGAGATCTACTTTACATCGCAGGCCTACACTTTCTTACAGGACTTGGGAAGAAGCACTCAGACAGAAAGTACAACACTGGTATACTGTTGTAGGGCAGACTGACAATCCTAATAGCTCTGCAGGAAAACTTGGATTATGTCCCCAGTTTTTCAAAGTCCTTGGAGAAGTTAATCCCTTGGAGGAAAAACCATTTCATGAGCTACCATTCTACCAAAAAGTGTGGCTGCTAAAAGGTCTCTGTGATTTCGTGTATGAAACACAAAAGGATGTTCAGGATGCAGTGCTAGGTCAGCCTATCCACGAATGCAGAGAAGTAATTCTTGGTTACGACTACTTGGAGAATGCATATGTTCATTTTCCACAGTTCTGTGGTGCAGATGTTCGGATTTACAAGCAAAAGCCTTTTCAGGCTCCTGAGTTCCCATCTCCTCCCATCAAAGTTAAAAAAGTGTCACGTATTAAATTGGAGAAAGTAAAACATGAATATGTAAGCAAAAGCAATGGGGAGGTCAGTTATAGTGGTGGAGAAGAGCTGCTACATCATTCCAAGACAGAAGTAGAGAAAAGTATGGACTCCATTGTTATCTGTCCAGAAAAAAAAACACATGTAGGTAGCTTTAGAATCACTACAGAGGAGATTAACTGTGAAATCAAGACCTCAAGAGTCTGCGACATCAAAAAAACTGGTTGCTATAAAGAGAACATGAGGAATTTGATTAGTTCAGGAGGTGTTGGTGTGGGTGATCACCCTAGCTCAGGAGAAATAAGGACTGTGGGGAATGGGCAAGGTTGTGCTGAAATGGCCAGAGTAAAAGCTGAGATCAGTCCATTCAAGGAGAACACACAAATGCATGTCAATGGTACTCGTAATGACAACCAAGACACAAATTACCATGAATCTGCTAAAGAAACAATGCTAGAGAACTCGCTGCGAAATAATAAGAAACTAAATAAGTTGCGGGCAAAAAAGAAGAAAAAGAAAAAAAAGAAGTTGAAGGATATTCTAAATGAAAATCTACAGAGAAAACTTGATGACTTGCAAAGAAAGCGTGAGATTCATCTTCATCCGTTCAAATCTTACAAATCTGAGATCCAGAACAAGTTGTTTATAATTAAAAAGAAAGCAAAACACAAGAAGCACAAGTCTGGTAAGTTGACATTTTTACCTGTAGTAAAAATTAGGAGGATACTAATTTCTTTTTTTATTTTATTGTGTTCTTAGCTTATTAGTCTACATTTTATTTTGTGAAACAGGACAGCCTTACTGCAATGGACTTTTCTGACGTTAATGTTAGTGTGAAAGTTTCCCATTCAAGAACAGAAGCATATAAACCAGGCTCACCAGCTGATTAAACCATGTTTTATTTGCAGGATGTATCTTTATAGAGAACGTAATTTATTGGAAGAGTTTGTTTGTTATAAAAAATATTTAGGAGAATGAATCTGACTGAGTGGTTAGCATCAGAGAGCGTAACTTGAAGTTGTTTTATGCTGTCTTAGGTCATAGCAATTGTGGAAGTATTTCTCCCCTTTCTGATAACATTACCTTATTCAATTTACAAAGAAACACAGAGTAATTACATGAGATCATTAATCTAAAATCATTCCTACTGGAACTGTGCAGTCTTAGGTCACCAAACAGTACTGCTTTGACTGTGGGCGTGATCATATTTCTGCTTAGTCCAACAACTGAGATACAGAATTTATGCAGATGGCATTTTTATTACCGATGTGGGCAGCATTTAATTAAGTGTTTCAGGTAGGTGATACACGATCCAGATTTCAGTTAACTGACTGGAAAATTTTAAAACAATTTTAAAACAGTAAATTTACAAAGTCCTTAAGTCAGTTCAAATTGTCAGGTAGTTGCAGTAATTTTGATGTCATTATGAAGCACCATAAAGCTTGATCTGCCATCCTGTGGAGTCATGGGCTGAGCTATCTGTGCTAGATTTTAGCAGACTGCTTCAAACATTACATTTTTTGAAGCAACAGGCTTATCTTCAGAACAGTGTAGATTGACAGGTAAATACTGGATTTGAGCTGAAAAGCAGAGAGACAAAACCAAAAATCTGTGTTACAAAACGTCTTCTGAAGGGTAAGAGGATTCAGAGGTCTGATGCCAGTGCACTTCAGCTAGAAGTTGAGTGGAAATGTAAAGCTAAGAAAACAAGTAATGTTTAGATCCCAAATATTTGTGCAGAATACCCAAAGAACTGTCTTGCCATATTAATCACAAACTCCTCCCTCCAAAAAATTTCAATGCCCACATCTAAACATAAATTTTAAGAGGTACAGTTGAAGTTCATGTATGTAGTATTCAGCAAAAGTAATGTATTTTACATTCACTTTTGTGACTGTTAACTCTCTCACTTTTCATTCTTCTTAAAACCAAACAATACCACAATGAATAATAACCCAAACTGCAAATAGGGGCTCTTTAATTTAGAGAACTATTGGAAAAAAAAATTGGGGACCAAGTGCCCTTTATGTTTCTGTGAAGGTATTTAAAGTAGGTCGTCATCTTCATTGTAAACCTCATTTTACAACACATGCTTAAAAATCTACTTTCTGTGAATTAAGCAATGTTCACAGAACAGCGTGTGTAATTTTTTAATAGATTGTTGTTTTGAAAGACAACCGCTTTTAGCAAAACAGACTGGCAATATTTGAAAGTAGCTTTTGAAGTTAATTGATAGAGATGATGTTCACTGTGATAACTGCTTTTCTTATATGTGTCACAAAAATAATAAAAGTTCAAAAAAGCTGCCTGTTTGCCTCCATTTTGACACTTGATAAACTTAATGTTAGCTGAATTTTTTTATAGTTACAGATTATGTTTTGTTTTTAAAGATGAAAAGAGACAAATTTTCAAGTGCTGTTAGAAGAACTGTAAATACTGGCATGTGAGTTTAATCTTTTTTTAAAGAAATGCATCATGAACAGCTGTCAGAATGATTGTTTTTATAATAAAAATATATTCTGTAATATAATCTCAGTGACAATTCTCGTATTTCTCATTTCTAATTGTTAGTCTGTAACGTTAAAAAATTTTTGGTCTTGAGTAGATCGCAGACTAAATCCTGCACTGTTAGTGGAAACTGTAATGCTCCCTGTAATATGCTTAATTGCAATACTAATTACAGGCAGTTCTTTCGGTTAGAAACTCCTGTCTTTTAATTGACCCATTGAAAATTAAGCTCATTAATAAAACTGGAATCAAGAGAGAACTTTTCTTCAGTCAGTTTCCTTTTTGTATTTTGCATATGCATATACATGGATGCTAAAGTGAAAACAGAAATCCCTGACTTTTCATTAGTCCAGTTACCTTGCATATATTGACCAGCATAGCTATTATGTGATCTCCGTTTCTTGCAGTAAGTTTGTTTTGGTTTTTGAAGTGCTAAAAAAAAGTTTGGGTTTTGTAATATCTTAATACCAAGGCTCATCTAATGCTGATCTAATACAGGATTATAATGGAGATTAATTATCCAATTATCATCCTTTGTGCTTTATGCTGAGCTTTATTATAATGTATTTTAGGACCCAAATATGTTTCAGAAGCTTATTGTAGAACAAGCTAGTGTTCCATACCACTAAAAACATGGGAGTTAAACCAGTTGTTCTTTCAGTCTTAATTTGTGGTTTTACATGACTGAATAGTAAATTCAACAGTAGAATGCCATGTATCTCTGTTTTTCCAATTCCATATTTTGTCATAAGGAGCTTAACATTATCAGAGGTAATTTAATATAGAAAATAATTAGTGTATAGTTTTGTTGAGAATATGCATCTGTAACTATAGACCAGTATCAGATGCCATTAATCATCTGAAGTTAGGTTTTAATTATACGTATTTTCATCATCAGAGAACATTGCAGGTATATTATTGCTCCCTTTCATTGTCCGTTTCAGACAGGAAGGAGATGTGTTGGTGCAGGTGGAAATGCAGAAAAGAGTAACAAAGGTTTCTGTCACGCATTCTAGTGGTGTTTGCACAGTTTTGCAACCCTGACTGCTCATGGAGAAGTTGCGTGTGTCTAATCAATGAGAAATTATGGAAATTCCTCTTCTCCACTTTTACTCTTCCCGTGTCTCTAACAACTTGATCTGCTGGATCTGATAGTCTAAGTTATGCTCAGATGGCTGTTTGTTTCCATTCACATGGAGGGCATAAAACACTCTTTTTCATCTGCAGGTGACAGGCATTGTCCTAGGCATGATACGAAGGGTCCTGTTTCTTTTGGTACTCCTTTGTCCTTTATTTCTTACTAAGTTGAGGCATTTCCCTTCTTATTCTGACTACTTCTTCATTGCAAATTTTGACCTCGCTGGAGAAAATTTTCCTAAAACATTACAGTATTACAAGAAAGAGCTTTTCTTTTCTATGCTCATTAAGTGTCCATTAGTCCTGTAGGTGTTAGGCTGAAATGGATAGAATTGGATTGAATTCATGCTAATGCCTTATTGTCTTGTAATATTTCATAATGTTTAAGGCTAAGTAGTATTTCTCAAAACTTTTCTGAAATTTTATCTTCTGTTTAAAGATACCCTTACAATGTAGAACAGAGAAAGAAATCTGGTCAAACTTGTTCTGAATTCACAAAAACACTTGATTTATATCTGAACATAGCCACAATCACTCTTTACAATGTTTTTGAAAAGTACAGAAGGTAGAAGAGAGCATCAGGAATGTAAACGTGAATACCTTTCCTTATTTTTTTAACAAGGTGATTTTTTTCCGCTGTTGGTTCTCTAAGGCAGCTAAATGTAACTTTGAGTCACAGTTCATGTTTCTATTGAGATGATTTGCACGTTCCTGACTTGCTGTAGCAGTGGTACCCAAAAGATACTGTTCATGAATATAGACTGGTTGTGCAGTTTTTTTAGCTGAAAACTTCCCATAAATATTGTGAGCAAAACTTAATGGAGAACACAGCCATGTCATGAGCTTTGCCATAGTTATGAGGTTTTCTTACAAGTTATGAGAAGGAAGATGTAACCACTTTGCTAGAATCTTTGTCTTTGAAACAAGGTGATTGTTATTACTGTGACAGTGTTCTGTGTCAATATTATTGACAGAGTAGTACTGAATATAATGGAAAGACAGACTCAGGGAGTAGTTCTGTAAACAACTTGCATGCTACACATTCATTTTAAATGTTATTTTATTACTGGAGTTCAGTAGATTAGGCTATAAATCCTTGAATTAGACTGTGACAATAGTGATAGGCCTGTTGGAGCTGGATTAAGACAGCTATGCTGAAGTAAATTGTGGGGCACAACAAAGATTGCAGTGCAAGGCACAGTACAAAAGCATGAGAATTCTGTGACTGCATGCTTGAAACAGGGACTGGATGAAATTCAGAACATCCATAGGGTTGAGAAGATAGGAGGGACCAGAGGCTGCTCGAAATAACTGTGATGTGCCTGAAGCAGAGGTTGACGTAAGTGTAAGTTGAATCTCTCTTATTCCAGTTGGTGTAGAAAACACCAATACAGCACACACCTTTAGGAGAACCTTGATGTAAATTCTATACCCTGTATTTGTCCTCTGAAAGATTCACAGCAGTCCACCTACTTAAAGTCTATTTCACAGCATATTTTATTTCTTTAGTGTACCATTACGGTTTGTGTTTGAAATCAAGCATTGCTTGAATGTGAAGAAATTAATTTAACAGCCTGTCAGCAGTTTTGTAGTGTCTGTTGTACTGTCCTTGGGAGTTTAATCTTCACTTTTGTCTTCAGAGTTGTAAAAACTTCGCTGTAGTGTTGTCTAGCCTATAGATCTGGAACAGCCTGTTAATCATGTTGAAAACATTAAATGAGGTGTTCTGCCACGTTGTAACAATGTACTTAATGCGTTAAGCTGCAGTGTCTGTAACTTCAGAAACATGTACCACTGAGGTTTTATTCGGTTTACTTACATTGTTCTGTAAATCAGTATTACTAATGTATTTGTTCAGACCTGCTTTGTTGTTTTGACTATGTAAAAGCATATGCTGTGTCAGTGTGGAAGTTTCAAAAGTCTACAGTAATGCTTTGTTTTCCAGATTATTGCACGTTATATTTTCTAAAAGAGGAGCTGTTGAAGACAGAAGATTAGGACAATGAAGAGAAAACAGGACATGCTCAGTAGTTGCCAAATCTTTGAAAGGCATGAAACATGTCTTACAAATTTGTGAACAGGAAGGTTCAGGCCAGTTTTTCAATTTGAGAACAACGGAGTTGCTGCTAGAATGTAATGAGAAAACAGGAATTCTTGCAGTTGGAGGGGGCTAACTTAACTTCATTTTACCGTGGCAAATACTACTCAGTTAGTGTTTGATGCCAAAAGCATCCGTTTCCCCATCTGGGGGAATGAGAGTCTGCTGCATACACTGTAAAAATTGCATTTTTGTTAAAAATTATTATTGAAATCAATTTTTATGAAAAATTGCTCTATGTTGTCACTTTATAATTTGAAGCATGGATTGACATTACTTTTGTTCTTCAAGGAGGAGCCACGAGGACTCAAATATCATAGTTCATAACAAAGTTTTACTAGATCTGTTAAAATGTGCGTTTCCAAGTGAAAATTATTTATGTTATGATAACTTATAAATGGGTTGTGTTGTCCTTGCTGAGGTAATTTACAAAGGTCAAGAGCATTTCTGTGGCTTAGTGTTTTATTTGTCTACATTTCTATGCCTCTAAAATAGGACTAGAAGAGATCTGAAATATCATTTATTTATTTATTCCCCCTTCTTCACCCTCAGATGGCAAGACCAACTTGAGAGGGCTTCTGTTTAGTTGCATCTAATCTCTGTAGCGAGTTTTTTGGATGCTCATAAATAGTGTCCGGGCCCTAGTTTTTATGTTACCTTGTTAATTGCCTGCCCATCTCTTCAGTGGTAACATCTGTAGAATTCATTTTGGCTTGAAAACCTATGGCAGCCAGACATCTTCTGGACCTGCTGAACTTAAATTTAAGTTCTAAGAATTTTCTCAGAGCTGACTAAGGGGCTCTTGGTTGGTAAAATGTTGATTTCCAGTGAATCTTAGAACAGAAGTGTTCCAGCAGTGGTGTTATTTAAAAGCAGTAAGTGTGAAAGATCTGTCGATCTGGATTTCTTTTTTCCTTTCAGTTTGTTTAACAAATTACTTGATGACAATTATAAATATGTAGAAGGAAAATCAATAAAAAAACAGCTCTTAATTAACACTCGAAAGTATAAAATAATCCAATCTCCTGGAATTGAGATTAGAACCAACGATAACTCAAAATAGTATTAATTCAGGGAAGATGTATTTCTTCCGCTCCACCTATAGTGATCACTATTAATTTAGCATTAAAACTTAAAAAGCAGTAATGTAAAAATTGTTCACCTTCGAATTATTTTACTCATTTATTTTGGTTTAGTTTTGGATTGTTATATAAAGTACTGTCTCTATTCTGAGACTGAGTCGTACATGAAACCTGCAGTACACTATTTCAAACAGTACAGATATTTCAGTGCTTTCCAATACGACGTTCACTTACTTTGAAATCAGCTTTTCTCAGAATAGCATTTGTTTCACATTCACTTCAGTGCTTTTACTAACCTCTGTTATTGGCTTATACTAATACTCACTGTACAGGTTTCTGTCCCCCTCATCCTTCAAGCACCAGACACTGTCTGGGTAGACAGGGCTGTATCCAAGTCAATGTTACTTGTTTCTGCTTAATATTGTTTCCAGCTTTTTTGGCAGATGAGTAAGGGCTTACTCAAGTAAGTTGACCGTGGAAAACCTGTATTTTACTGCATTCCTGCTGCAAGATGGAGTTTGTTTTCATTCAGAAAAAACAATGGCGTGATAGCTAAAATGTTACACAACTGCACTGTCCTTTACTGCAGATTATATGCATTTTGACAGGGTTGTTCTTTCAAATAAAAATCAAAGTGGTTTGTTTCAGCAGGTAAAGTCAGGAAATGTGCAAACTGAGCTTTTGGGCTCTGATGCTGCCAGCTCTAGGTAAAGGTTGGTAGCATGTTATTGGAGAGAAATATTGCCTCGAATCAGTACTTCTGTTTTATATCCACAGATAACTGATTTAGTTTAATTAAAGATAAGATTTGTTGTTGTTTGCTTGAGGAATAAAGTGATTGTGTATTTTCCCTTTATTCTCTGGTGGAGAATGAAAAGGACTCTTTATTTGTTGCACAGTCCTGATTCGTGCCCTGAACATGGAAGGGCTCTTGCCTTAGGTGTCTGTAGTTGTCCCCTCCCTAATCTCAGGAACAGCTTAGCTCTCTTTGGTAGTATAAAAAGAGCTGGTCCTCTCTCCTGAAGCATGGGACGGGAAAAGAAGTGATAGAACTTTTATCCAAGGTAAGATGTCTCGTAGTCTTTTCCCCTCTGAACTGAAACCCAACTGAGATGTGGAGCCTGTTGCAAAAAGCAGTGTGGAGACATAATTGTTATTGTGGCACAGTAAAATCATGTTAGTAGATGAATGTAAGGTTATGCAGGAATAATACAGGCTGACATTTCCTAGCTTTGGAACAGTTCCATTTGCAGCAAAGTAGATTTTTTTTTTTAATATAGCTTTGATGTGTATATATTTGAATACAAACCAGTTTTTTTTTTTTAATTCAGTAATGTTATTTCATAATTCTGGCAAGGGGGAATAAAGCCCTTTTTTCTCCCAAAGAAGTGTTGACTATATTTGAAATTGAACTTTATATCAAAAAGAAGTAAAACTTTAATCTTTATTACAAGTATTGCCCTACAGTTTAAAGAAGAATAAGAATAAATCAGTATTTATTTATCAATATTTATAAAACATTTCTCAAATACTTGTCCAAGTAAGTATTTCTCTACTCCGCAAGACGTAATTTCATGTTGTAGCTGTTGCTGGATAGGGAGGCCACTGTTACTGCCTCAAGATGGTAGGCCTAACAACAGCTTTATGTAGTTGCAGCTGATGGAGGAGAAGACTTCTTCAGCTGTTTCAAGATCATGATTTTCATTGGATGACTTCTTGTTTTAGTTTGAGAAACTCTTAATTTGTTTTGATGGAGAGTGTTTTTTCTCATTTCATTCTTACCTGATTAGGGAGAAGTGTAAAGAAATCGATTGGACAAAAGCATTACTTGATTCTGTGCAGTGCAGTCCTAAGTTACTGATTCCTATCTGTTTGTTACTAATATACGTATGCTGTGCAAGGCAGTCTTTAAAAGAGTCACAGAGCCATAGAAAAGTTGGTTGGAAGGAACATCTGGAGGTCATCTAGTCTGATTCCTTGTTTGAAGCAGGACTGTCACAAATACTAGATAAGGTCAGCTGTGACTTGAAGACCCCTAAAGATGGAAGTCTATTGAGCCGCTGTTCCCCCTTCCCTCTCTGAGAATTTTTGTACTGAAATTGCTTTATTATTTTGTCTATGTGTAGAACTCCTGTTAAGTTGCTTATAAATTATGGGTAGTAAAATCTTGGGGACTGAGAGGTGGGAAGCAAGCAGGGTGTGTTGAATTGACATAGGTGACCTGAAGAGATAATGCATATGAGCTTTCTTATTAGAAATATTTATTTTTTCTTCATTATTTCGTAGATATGTTTTTCTAACTCTGATTGCTTTCAGTCAGCAATTTAAATATATTTGTACATTGCCTGTGCTCTGAAAGGTACAGTGTGCTGTGATTCAAAATGTGTCTAGCTGCTGTTAGAAACATTACTTCGTCTGCTGAAGTAACTAATTTAAGCCATTTTAAACAGTCTCTTTACCTAGGATTATGGGCAAAGGAGCGCTAGCAGACCTTAGTGGAGTGGTTTGAGAAGTTGCCACTCACAGTTGATGTCTGTTCAACCCCTTAGTGATTTTACCCTCCATACAGAATCTATGTCCACCTCAGCCTGGCAGCTGAAGCTAAGTGACTGCTCTGTGGTGGCATGGCTGAAGTGTTCACATGTTTATGTTACATGCGACAAGGCCAGTAGCAGGTAGCTGGTAGAGGCTGACATCTCTTACTATTGCTGTTGGTTTTGCTGAACGTGTCAGCTTGTGGTCTGAGAATCTAAACTAACAGATCTCGATAGAATTTTTCATTGTGGAAATCTGATCCTTGGTTAATACTGTTCAAAGAATTTTCTACTTAAAGGTAAGTGAATTGGAATATTTTTAGGTACTAAAGTCAGTTTGGAAACTGGACACAGGTGCAGCTGCATTGTCTCAGGAATACTACACAGAAGTTTTTCTTTATCATCTTTGGGGTTTTTTTTCCTTGAAAGGCTATTAAAGAAATTTTTCTTTTAAAACTTGGCAAACCAGAAATATTATTTTTGAAAAACCAGAGATAACTTTTTCAAAAGAGAGATTATCAGCACTATTGCTATAACTTCTTTTGAATTTCAATTACTATTTTATAAGGATGTTATTAAGGTAGAAGATGAATTTGCCAAAGTTAGTTTGCTGTATATATCAATTCTCTCCCATTGTGCAAATATCTGTAGTGTTTTCTTATTTTTTGGTACGTGATACGTGCCTGCACCATAGGACATCTGATGTGTATAGTCACAAAGTGGGAAGGAGACTATGGTGCTGCTCTGTACAGGTATACTCTTAGTTCATGGCAGATGTCAGCCTGGTAATTGTGTAAGTCTTATGGTACATATATTCTAGTAGGCATGCTTTGTGACAACCCATAGGTCATACTCTATTTTCCAAGACTTTTTTTTCCTTGATTCAGTTTACAGAGAAGGTAAGGCTCATTTTCCATGTGCCTCTAGTCAGTCTTCTTTAATTCTTGTTCTGTCTGTTACCCCATATCTTTCCTACTGCATGCTTTTCAGATGCTGCTGCGTAGGAAGAAATACTTACTTTCTTTTTTTGGTAATTAATTATAATTCTTCCTAACAATTTTTCCCCCTTTTTCAGAAGGAAATACTGGGGAAAAGAGAGTATATTTCTGTTAACTATGTTATTTTTTGAAGTACACTGCATCATACAGCGCCTGATGCTGAAAATATTCAAGTAAATATTTGCAGAAAAGTATGTTAAAAATATTCACATAAAATGAAAATTTTCATTTTAATAATATTAAAATCTTTATTTTTGTAAAGAAGCAAGACAGTCTAGGTGCCCCATGTTTTTATATCTTCATGTTCTTGCCAGATAACATTCTTTTACAGGGCTGTAGCAAGGAACCACCATATGACCAGACTTCTTTTTGAGTTAGTTTGTCAAGAAAGCTTATATTAGATGTCTGCTTTAGTTCATTAAATGGACAGCACTGTTCTCAGTAGTAGCAATTATGTTTTCAGTGCAGCTGGATTCATAAAATGTATAACAAAAATGCAGACTTTTTTGTCCATTGTCAAAACATTTGGGTCATTGTTATAATAAACATGCTTCTCGGTTTTATCACTTGTTCTGTAATGTGAAATCTGTGAGTGTTTATTTTTGGTAGTTGAGGGCTCTTTAAATTTTGTTATGTGTTCAGTATGTGGGGTTTCAAATCTGGGTTGATTTATTGAATTTTATATGGTTTGATTTTATGTGGAGTTTCAAATCTAGATCCTTCACGCGCCATGCCCTGTCTCTTAAGTGTGTTTTATTTCAGATTCAGGTAAGATGTTCAGGAAGCTCACAGTGTAATAAACTGAAAATATAGATGCCTAGGCGTCTATTAATAGGTGTGTGTATACGTACGTGTGCATTTGCACACACAAGCAAGCGTCTATTAGGAAAAAAGCAAATGCAATTCCTGTCAACATTTTCAGTGATATAAATATCAAATCTGCCTGTGTTTATGTTATTACCAAGTGTCTGTAGAGATTCTGTTTGACAACGAATTCCACATACTTAGTATGATTATTTTTTTTTAATTTTATTTTTTTAAATTTTTAAATTATTGGTTAGGACTCCTGAATGTGAGCACAGCAGTAATTTTAGGGTGATAGTTTTGGTCTGAATGAACAGGTCAACAGTGGGCTTGTTTCAGTTTACCATGTGAATGTAGAAATAACCATGTGAGGAGCTCCATTATCGTGCTTATATGGCATGGTGACATAACTGTTAGATTTGAGAAATGTATGTGACTTGTGAACCCTGATACTATAGGCAGTAAAGCATTTGCCTTACCTTCAAGGAGGTTTTTAGTTGCATCCCTGTTCTTGTATAGCACAGTTGGGTGTGAAGGGCATTATAGGAAAGTGTTTGCTTTCTTCTAAAATGTTAGGTTTTGCCACACCCAGAAAAAACAAATCAGTAATCTGATTTCATTGGTAGCTTCAGTATGTTGTCAGGGATTTCTAGATGCTGCTTGTGCTTTGAAGGTATTTTTTACTATAAGATACAGAGGTCCCAGACCCTAATGTGTGGTTCACTTTACAGTGTCAGAGAACAAACCTTGCAGGTAAGATGCTGTATTTCTTAAGTTTATTGCATAAGTTCTGGATTTCACTCCTTTCAGAACAGTGGTGTGAATGTTTCTTTTATGACTTAAATTTTATGACTTAAATTTTTAGGTGGTGTATTATGGGCATGGTAGTGGGTTTGTTGTTTTTTCTTTTTTGCTCCCAAAAAGACTGCCCTACACAGATACTTGTAGTTTAATGTTTGCTTATGCTGAGTTTAGTTCTGATTCATCATGTTTATGTGACTTACTGTCAACCATTTGTTAGTTATAGTTTAACTTTCAAGTCTGTATGTAATTTGGTTTTATTAATGAAGTAAAACAGCATTATGAAGCTTTTCTCTTTTAATCTTACAAGGGAAAAAATCGGTATCTAAAAAAGCAATCACAAAGAAGAGGAAAGGTGTCACAAAGTCTACCATACCAGAATTTCAGGTAAATTACTTTATTCTTGTTTTTTAAGCGCTTGAAATCTGAATGTCTGTAAAATAAGTCCTATAGTTTCTGGTAGAGTCCTTGGAAATCCTAGTCAAAGATTAATTTCCTTCTTCTTCTAGTTCAAAAGGTTTAATCTGATAGTGTTCTTAGAAGTGCATTTCACCTTTTCTTGGTGGAGAATGTTTTAGCATTTTTTGTTATGTGCAGCTTACACAGTGTTTCACAGTATTGTTTAAGATCCCAGATAAATCTGTTATAGGAAAAAACCTGTAAAAACTAGGAGTTGTTCATGGAATTTTTAAGGCAGATATAGTTTTCTGGGATAAAATTACTTGGGTTTTGTATTAGGTGTGACACTGTGGTCCTTGAATTGAAATCTAGCTTGATTTACTGAAGGACTTGCAAAAAATTTGTAGGCTCCTGTGCTCATCTTGTTTTCAACTTTTACCCCTTATCTGCTCGTGACCTTTAGACCAGAGAGCACTAATAAAAGAGTGCTAATTATGATAATGTGGTTTTGTGGTACTGTAATAGAAGTGTTACAGTACTTCAGTTCTAAGTCACAATTTATGTATGCGTGCCTGCTTGGATTGAAGTTTTCCTTTGGCTATAAATTTTTTTTCAGAAAGCAATCTGTGCTATTCTGAGCAATAGACCTACATTAAATCATGACTGTTCTGTAAAACCCTCACACTGAGTCAATATATTCCATAAGGGCGATGTGTTTCAAGTGGAGCTAGTAGAATTTCTGATGCTAAAATTGGTTAGTAACAGTCAATATTGAGAAAAGACTGATATTTAAGTGTACACTGATTTTTTTTTTTTGTCTGTATGCTAATGTTTCCTAGCAGCTCCAAAAAATAGGTACAGTGTCTAAAAAAACCTGTATTTTTCCCAGCATATTACCTGCATGCCATGGATGTACACAGTTAGGTTAGAAATAAGTTTTTACTGTATTAAACTACTGCATTTAAGTAGCCTGTCTCAAACATTATCTAAAACTTAGCCCAACTTTTTGTCTAACCAAGGTAATCTGTACATTTATGTATCTATCTCAGTGTAAAATTAACATTATTACATTTACCTATGTAACATGTTAATTAAAATGTAACAAAAGAATTCTGGCTCTTTTGATCAAAGCTAGGCTTTATATCTGTTTTAGGTGAAGCCAAAATGGATTAGTACAAGCAGGTTAATCTTATTAGGGAACTTTTCAAGAATTTAACCTGCCTTTTTCAAGAGGTCAGGCAGCACTGGTATGACTGTTAGAATTATTTTGGAATGCTACTAAGCCTTTTAGAGCCTAGTAAAGTATGCTTCAAGATACTCTGCTCCACATACACGGGTGGACAAATTTAATGAAATTATGTCACTGTTTGAAGGTGAGAGTGTATTTTTTAAAATATTTGGTAAGACAGCTTTGAGTGTATACAGGCCCTGTGAGGTATGCCAGGGAGGGTATAACCATAAGAGTATTGCTATTCATATCCAAACATCAGTTCTCTTGGAAAGAAAGTAAACAAATGAAAAATTTGTAACATATTTTATGTGCCTGCAGCCTACAAAAGAAAAAAAAAAGCTATAAGACACTTTATTTCATAAGACTACATCCTGTACTTCAGTATAGATCCTTTACCTGAAAATTATAACTTGACGTTAAAGCTGAGAAAATTAGTATTAATAAGCCTTTTAATATATGCTGTGACCCAAATTATAAATTAAAATCAATTATTAATAAAAAAAATCAGGAGATAATTGTACTACTTAATCCTAACATTTATAATGCCATTTTTAAACAACCTTTTGAGGAAACATACTGCACACATTTTCTACTCTTTATCATAGTTTGAATGTCATGGACAAAGCAGTGAAAACATAGGCTGGTGAACATCACTCCTTCCAGACCTTATATTGATTTCTTAGCTCAAGGCTGCTTTAAAAAAAAAGAAGCACAAACAACAAAAGAAAACAAACCCAAAACAAAAGCAGATGCAAATTAAATTCTCTTTACCAAATAAAACCACACAAAAAACATGTCCTGTTTTTAATATTTTGAAAATTGTTTGAGAAGTGAGTTTACAGCTTCATAGATCATGAGTTAGTTGGCTGTTGCGTATTTCCTTTTAAAAGAAATTCTGAGTTCCAAGCTTGTTATTACTGTTGCTCATTAATGTTTTAAAGAAATGACAGCAATATAATTACTGTACAGAAGGGACACTAGTGTGGGGTTTTTTGGGTTTCTTTTCCAGTTACAAAGTACATTTAGGTTTGGTAACAAGTCCTTTGTCTCAGTCTTTCCTCCTTTCCCGTCACATATATACACATGTAGCTATACAGACCTACATGTACTTTAACTAAGGAAAAAAGGAACACACACATTTTAAGGAACTGGGCTAGCTTCAGCTTTTCAGTTTAACTGTCTCTTAACAGTTTCAGTTTTATCAGCTATGGTCTATATAAAATACAGATCTCGAAAGGGGGCTGCCTGGACATTTTCCACATGGAGATGGCAGGAAAGAAAGAGCAAGTTCATAGGAAATAAAAGTAAAACAATCATCGTTACAACCCTATAAGAAAGATGGGGACAAACTTTTTACCAGGACCTGTTGAGATAGGACAAGGGGTAATGGTTTTAAATTAAGAGGCTAAATTTAGACTAGATCTAAGGAAGAAACTTTTTTACTATGAGGTCAGTGAAACACTGGAACAGGTTGTCCAGGGAGGTGGTGGATGCCCCATCCCTGGAAACAGTCAAGGTCAGGTTGGACGCGGCTCTGAGCAACCTTATCTAGCTGAAGATGTCCCTGCTTACTGCAGGGGGATTGGACTATATGACCTTTAAAGGTCCCTGTGAACCCAAACTATTCTATGATCATTACCCAGATGACCTGAAGTTAAGCACAAGACTCCACTGAAGTGAGTAAAAATTATGCTAAAAGATTGGCTGAAGTTAAGGGGGGCAAGGAGGGAGCATCAGTGATATGGGAGAGTACACTAGGTTTGCATTTATGAATAGATCCACAGATTAGATTTGTTTTTATAATGATAGTTGATTTATAAATTCTGAGAAATGGATCATGGGAGAGTCCCAAGTTGGAATAGAGCTTCGTCCCCCTGTATTTTCTTACAAAAATCAGGAGGGGACCTTTCCTGTCTTTCCTTCTTGAAGTTCTAGGAGTCAGTGAGTATTTTTGAGAGATTACTGAGATCTGAGGTTGTATCCTAACAGGAAGGTTGAACACCGAACTGGAAAATTTCCTGGAATACTGAATACCTGAAGCTTCCATGGTATTCAGTTGAAAAACAGGATGCTTATTGCCTATGAAAATTAGGCCCATATGTAGTAAGTACTGTGCTTGATGTGAAAATGTCTGTGTTGTAGTCTAGCATGTACATAACTAATTACATGATTTGCACTTTAGTGGAACCTGAATCTTAAGCCACCATGTAGTGTTCTAGAGAATAGGGACTAATCTTTAACTACCTTTGATAAGTCGTAAAGGAAACATTTTTTTCTCTTCAGATTCTTTTTCTCTGATAGATGATTAGAAGGCATATTCTTCGAGAGCAATATGTGAAACTACCAGTGAGCTATTGGAATGTGACAGAATTAGATAGTAACGTTAATACCTTTCTTTTTGCGTTCACATTAACTTGCCTGTTAAAACATACAAAACAACTAGAAAGGCAGTGTTGTTTGCAGAAAATTGAATTGCTAAGTTCAGCAATTAACACTGAAACATACATTAGAGTCTGATTACGAGAAATAGCAGCTAGATTCCATATGAAAATGATCATACAGAATACACTACACTTTTTTATTGCTGTTCTTTTCATTTTTCCTTCAAAACGCTGGCTTCATTCTGTAAGATGGGAAATGTTAACCAAATGAGAGAAGTTTCAGAAATAGCTTCTTCCCACTCAGTGTGTATCTTTAGTATCTCATCTCAAATCCTGCTGTGAATGAAGAAATACAAATTTCTTCTTGAATCTTTTTATAGTGGGTTTCAGTACAATATTGGAGGATTTAAAATACTAAACTTATTTTGACAGTAAATCCTCTAAGCTGAGCTGCTGTTACCTTCCTTGTTTTACCAGTGGGTAACTGACACACAGATATTGGCCTCCAATGTACACCTATTCTGATGAAAATTGTGACTTAGAGATCTGATTACTCTCCCTGTAACCCCCAGCCCCAAGACAGCTAAACTTTATATGTTTGCACTGTTTTTCCCGTTGATGTAGTTTCGATTGGTACATACTAACAATCTTGCAGATCAGATCCGTTATGTCTCAAGTGACTGTTCTGAAAATGAGAAACAAGACTGGGACCTGTGAAAAGTTTGACAGCATGAATTGTCTGGTGACATGTAGGAGCTTTTTGTGGTAGAGTCAAAGATAGAGTTGGTATTACCAGGACAGCATTCAACTAACAACAGTGAAATCATCCTTCTGCTTGCGAACTCTTAACTTTCTAGAAGTAAGTTCCTAGAGGGAAATTCACCCACTTCTAGCAAATGAAGACAGTATCTTTCTTTGGTTCATAGTTATGCGTTATCTTTGATCTATGGTACACTGAATTAAACATGCCTCATAGGAGAAAATAAAAAGCAGTGATAAAATTTAAAAACTGAATTGTCAGGTATATAGTCAAAGGATTGGATTATAATTGCATAGGGAAAATCTTTATCCATGCCTTTATTGGATTCTGTCAAGGGCTTGATGTGACAAACGTACCTTTTTGTATAATAATACAGTATCATAGATATCTTTGCAGACCAGATGGGAAAAGAAGCCAGTATTTGGCTTCCAGTTTACATCTTAGGTTTTTGGAGCTTCTTTAAGTGAAGGACAGACGTGCATGTTGAACCTAGTAGAGTTACACATGGTAATACTGTTTTCTGGGTTAAGAGAGAAACCTTTTGCAAGTTAATTTTACATACATTGTCTACAGCAAGACAGTGCCAATTTCCTTATTCGTTTGCTCTTTTAAACTTGATAAATGTGAACACTGTAAACTTTAGTGTGAGTCACTCCAGTTCCCCAGTGCTCTCAAATGTACACAAGTGGTACGAAAATATATGCCTTAGAGGTTTCTGAAATGTATGTATTTTGGTAAAAATGCCAGTACTGCGTTTTAATAATGAAACAAAGCGTTTTTTAATATGAATTTGCTGCAAATCTAAAACTTCATGTGTAATTGAAGTAAAAGTACAGTTACTAATTACTGATTTTGGGGGAAAAAAATTTAAAATTAGCATATGTATTATAGAAGTATGTTTGTGGGGGGTTTTTTCTGTTTGGATTTGATTTTCTTAAATTATTTCAACATGTTTTCAGTAGTAATGAAAACATTTCCACCTAAGGGTGTTCAGAAAGAAGCAAGTCTTAACATATGATAACCTGAAAGAACCTAACAGCTTAATAACTTCCAGTTTATTAAGTCTTTAATTGCCCTAAAAAGCCAAAATATACAGATTACTTTTGTTTGACGATTTTTTCAAGCAAATAGCATCCGTATTCTGAGAGGAAAAATGTAAAAAGCTATTTTCTGAAGACAGGGATAAGAAGAATATAATACTTTTTCAAAACGTAGGTAGTTAGGTAGATTTGATAGACCTGACTAGGTTATCTTTCAGGAATACTCTGTTTAAAGGCATAAAGTTATGTTCAGGAAAAAGTTGTAACAAGTGTAATTATGTTATAACAACAGTAGTCCAAAGCTAATACATTTTAATTCACCAGGGAGTTATTTGGTACTCAAACCTGTTCCAACTCATTACCATACTTGAGACAAATTTGGTAGTCATTCACAGAAGTTTTAAGAAAATACCTACATTTTGAAAAGGAAGCTTACAGGCAGAGATACGGTTTATGTCTAAAGAGTGAAGTATTTTCTTATTAGATTTTCTTCCCTTCAAAAAGGCCTATTTTTTTATATTAAAAAATGCTATGAGAAAATAAAAACAAATGGTGGCACTAAGTAATAACATGTGCTTTTAGATTTTATTTAACTTCATTGTACATTTTCCAAGTCCCACATTACCAAGTGTTTGTGTTCATTTGTTTTTTAGCTTATTTGCACTAATCTTGATGAACTCAGGGAATTAATCACAAAGATTGAGAATGAACTCAAAGATCTGGAGGACATTAAAAAGAAATCGGTATGTGACATTAAAAGCTTTCTCTCGTGTGGGTGTAAAGCGGTGCCAGTTATTTGCTGAGGCCTGTCAACTGAAGATTTTATGCCTGTTCAGTAACTGTATGAAGCCTCATAAGGTTGATACCTGGAGACTGTAATCGTAATCTTTCCTGTATATAGTTCTCTGTTCGTAATGTTTTTATGATAAGTAAATTCAATAACTGTGTTAACACTTTTCACTGCCAAAATAAAATATGGATGGTGGTAATACCTTAGAAGGAGTAGTTAATTTCTATTAAACATGTGACTATTTTTCCCTGAGGACAAACTCTTACTCTACAAGCAATGACAGGATAGAGTTTTCATATCTGCCTATGCAGTGCTGATCAGATGTTCTTTTGGTCTCACTCTTGCATTGCTTATTAGGATTCCTGACTCCTTTTGTTTGCAAGTAAGTTATTAAAATCAGCGTTGTTTAACTTTCATTCAAGTATGTTGTACAGGAAAGCATTCTATCTGGTTTTGATACCAGAGTGAGATACAGATTTTACCGGTGTACATTGGATCACTCAGTCTATGCAGCTGAAACCCTCAAAAGAATAATGGCTAGACAAGAGAATGCAACACATTTGGGGTTTTGTAGGAGGCAGTGATTCTCAGCAAGATGGTGGATGGTTTTAAATACATAAATAGCACTCATTTAAACAGTCTTCTACAGCCAACTCTTCTTACTGCTTGCTCTTTTGCATTGCAGTTTTGTTTATTAAGCCTTTAGTAGGCATTTCTGTGGCATTTCTATGAACAGTAGTAGTTAAAAATGGTGCTTTTTCTATACCTTAGAAATTAGGTTGCTAATTTCTGTGAATGTCTTTAGTCTCATGCAGAAATGATTTATTCTTAAATTATTTAAATAGGGGAGAGAGATATGGTACATGAGAGGCAATATAAATTAGGACTCTGAAAGACAAATTCCAGTGCAGACACTTGGCATAATAGTTGTTAAAATATCCAAAGGAATAAAAACAGGCTTAACTTGAAATTATTTTGTAGTTGCTAAATTGCAAATTGATTTTATGATAAGATCGTCAAGAGGTTATCAGAAAGGCTATGTCAACAATAGATGAAAAAGCCAAAAATGAGAATACACATCAGCATGTCAGTGATCTTAGTATAGGTGAGACTTTTAGTCTACTAGCAAAACCAGACCAACAAGACTTCTAAATATGTCATAATTGCTCTTTGAACTGAAATCTGATAATGTCATTATGTAAATAAGTTGCATGACTTCAGCAGGAATACTATGTTTAGTTCTAATCACACCATCTTAAAAAAACCAAACACTTAAATACAGGGGAGTTAAGATACAACTCATTCAGCATGCAGAAGTTGTGAGGTAAGGATAATCTTTCTGTATGCTTGTATAGATGTATCAGATCATGATTCTAGGTCTCTAAACACTTATGTTAGAAATTTTATGTAAAGAAAAAAAGCTAAGATTAATTGCTGAAGAAGTGATTGTAAGGAAACAGTAAAGTAAGTATTGATTTTTAAAAAATAATTATCAAGCAAATTTCATTCTCACTTTTAAAAATAAGAATAGATGTTAAATTAGATGAATAAACTTGACTTGCTAAAATGAGGTTCCACTTTGCAAGCGAAGTCATAAGATTTTCATTTTTGATGTTTAACACCATGTGTAATTAGGTTAGATATTTTAAAAACTGGAGGAAATACAGATTTTCATTCTTCAGCTCTGACACAAATGATAGTGGCAGTTTCAGAAGCATCCAGAATAGAGTTTGTTTCAGCTTTTCTGAAGTGCCTAGTCTATTAAGTAAAAACATTGTTCTAATTTGATGATGGAAATTTGACCTAATGTGAAAGCTTATTTTAATATGATGGTATTCATTTTGATCCTGTTCATGGACTTCTTTCTTGTTCTGACCCAAAGGTGGTGGTGTTCTTACTACTTTATGGTAACTTTATTGAAGGTGAAGCTGTAGGAATCCTTCTTCTTCATGACTAACCTGCTCGGTAATTCCAGTTTTAGTAGTTCTTAGCACATGCTACTGAGAGAAACCCTCAAGGCAAGCTTTAAAACTTACGTTAAATGCTAACACATACTAGAAATACAGCTTGTCTAATTTATATTAAGACTTTAAAGTATAACCTTTTTCTTAGCCCTAACTGTCCTTTGTTTCCTAGGAGACCATTCTAGAGTACATAAAAGGAATTCCTTCTCTAGAACTTGGAAGTACTGGAGGCTGTAATGAAAGAGCTGAGCTATAAGACTTCTTTAACATGAGTTAACTTACTGTTTTCCCACATTTTTTGTAGGTAGTTGGACTGGCTGTATCTGACACTTTTCAGAACATCAGCTTGAGCCAACAAATGACATGAGAGATTTTTAGCCCAAACAAGTTTTGTTTGGCAAGTTAAAGACAAACTAGAACAGGGTTATGTAATGGAAAGCCATGGGTAATTTTAAGTGTAGGCATTACTACCAGTTTCTCCTACAACTATGAAATAATAAACCTCTTGGAAAGCATTTTCACTGTTTGGTTGATTAAAACAGTTTGGTTCTGTACTCTCGTACACCTGCATTGTCTTTTGAATTAGCTATGAGTAATATTTATCCATTTTAAAAGTCTTGCACTTTCATTTGATTACTGGTGAGTTTATTGTAACAATGACAAGATTCGCCTTAGCACCAGTTTGCCATAACTGTTTAGAGAGGAAAATGAAATTTGACCTCAGTTCTTTAATTTTAAACAGAAGTTCAACTCATTCTTAGTATTATGTCTTCCTGGACTGCTTTGCTTTTGAACTCTAGCCACAGTTCTGAAGCGAGGCTGCAATTTCACATATGCTTTCAACTGACATAATCCAAAAGTGCTGCCAAGTAAATAGTTCCTACTCTCTCTGTCTCTGGCAGCTTACATCTTCTGTGCCACTCCATGAGGGAGGGTAGTAAAATTCTTTGTTCAGCTGCATGGTGAGAGAGTTACTCTGTGATAAACCTAACTATTTTACTGCTGCTGAGGTCTTTCTAACCCAAATCAGTTTTCTATTGCAGTTTATCATGCAGTTGCACAAATACCTGTGCTTGTGTTCTGCCACAGTTTGAGGGGTCGTTGTAAGGACAAGAATGAGGATCTGGGGGCAAAAGAAAGTGGGACTGCTTTTGACAGGAAAAGTGCTGTTTTGTGACAGGTGGAGTTGTACACGGTATTACAATCAGAGGTGCTCTAAAAAGTCTAATCTTTCAGCTACCAAACAGCTCCTCTGCTTACCACCTACTACATTTTAAGAGGGAGAGGAGAGAATAAGTTAGTCAGATTTACTGTTTATTTGAGTGCCTGGCTGGAAATCAGAAAGGAGACTTGAAGGACTTGAGTCTAATGCTCTGTGCATTGTCTAGTGAAAGGATGGAGGGTGGCTCCCTAAGGAATGTCTAAGCTAGAATGTCTTCTAGCTTTGGTACATTCCTTGGGACATGTGAAGTGACATCCTTTCACTTTAAAGCGGTGTGACTAAAAAGTAGAGTAAAAATGGAATTAATAGAAAAAACATAGAATTTACAGTAACAAGAATTAGATTCTAGTAAAAATTATGTCTGTTTTATTGCTGATACTGACATAGGTAAGATGTGGGGGAAGTTACAAGCAGTCAGGAGACAATTATAAATCTGAAGTAGACCATATTGGCTTAAAATACTATTGAGATTTTATTGCATTTTTACCTCATGTTTGCTGAAAATTTAGGCTGTATACATAAGCATTGCAGTTCAGTTGAATGTGAGCTCTTAGAAATTTGCTATAACTAGCAAATTGATCAAGACATGCAAAGTAGCCTAATTCCACTTAGAAATCTACTTGCAGCGGTAGTGATTAAAAAATAATTTTGACAAGCATATGTGGTAGTGAAGCATTTTGCCAATATATTTAGGATAACATAAAGGCTTCTGTCTAATATGTGAAATTTCTTTTATGAGAAGAGATGGTAAAGTAGCACCTTCTATCCTGATCAGTATGCAAGATAACAACTATCAGTTTCTGACACTTTGGATCCCATTTTTCCGTGTTGTCTTCTGTATCAGGTAGAATCAGGGGGAGTTGCAGAGTGAATGGAAATCTATTTACTGCCTTTCAGAGAAACAGCTTCTCTTGTGATCTGGAGTCATTGTTTTTTTGGTGAAACTGTTACTTAAGCTATTCTGTAGATCAGTTGTATGTATTTAACTGTTGCATATCATAGTGGAACTTGATTATTTTTTTTAAAATGCCTTCTTGCCATTGTGTAGTATGAAATGGACAGGATTGCAGGTAATTTTATCAAATAGTGAACTTTAGACTTTTTTGCAGATGTCATTTTGCAAGCTGTATTTGTAGCAAGTGTGTTTATTGTAAAATGAACTGGATTTTTACAAGGATGGTTAATTCTAGATCCTGTCCTGATTGTGTTAAAACATAGATTGTTTTGGAGAAAACATAAACATTGAAAGATTCCTTGTTTACCGGAATGCAAGACTTCTATTTTGATAGCGCCATTGGATTTGAATCATTCCTTGCAAGTCTGATTGGTAAGTGTGTAGCTGTCTGGGGAGTGAGAAGGGAGACTGGAGCCCAGGATTCCCACAGTTAAGTTGACAAGGTTAAAATGGATAAAGAGCAGTACCTCCCTGAGAAGGAGACCAGACACTCCCTACAGGGAGAGAAAAGTCAGACAAAGGTAAGGGGAAGGAGAATTACTTAGTCAAAGGACACCAGCCAAGTTCACGACTAATGAGGGTTTGGAGAAAATGCATTGACGATTTTATTGTTTTGCAGAGGTCTGTAACACACTGATGTTTTTGATGTAGCAGTTGAAAAAGGTAAAAACCTCCTTTATAAAGGTTTTGGTTCTGCCATCTTTTAATGTTGTTCCTGAAGGTTTTAATTAGTCAGTTGTACTTCCCAAGACAGGTGAATGTCTTTGTCTTGTCTTCGGGAGTGGATGTATCTTTTAAGCGGGTGAGTCAGAAGGACTGAAAGCAAACAGGTTTTCTGCAGCTCTTAGTCCATATCACCTGCAGAAATACGTATTTCAGAGTGCACCTGAAAATTCAGAGTTAAAAACCCAGGGTTCAGGTCAAGAAATATTTAGAACCTCAGACATAAATTCATTTGTAGGATACTGAAGCTATCCAAAGGAATACATTGGGCCAGGATGGACCATAATATTTTCTGTGTCTGCTTTTTTTTTTTTTTACATTCCAAACAGGCTGCTGTTAAATTTGTTTGTAGGAAGTGGAAGTATCTAAACTAAGAGAAGAGACTGTTTTCTGTTTTCTATTGATTTGCTACACTTAAAAAAAAAAAAAAAAAAAAAAAAGTTACTATATTGCAAAAATAGTGCAAAATGTCTCATTTTCTAAATAAAAGTTTATAAAATATTTCCTCTGTGTGCAGTAAAGAAATGGAAAATATTGCCATACGTTTGAAAATGTTTGGCAAGAAAATTGTGTTTAGACAAGACGTACAGGGGCTTCCCAAGAATGCTCAGCAGAAATTCATGTAACCATCAAAAATAGATTAGGGCTCTTACTAATACTTTAGTGAATCGGACCTCAACTTTATAAACAATAAAGTGGAAAAACTTACTGTGTCTTCTCATTTGAGGCCTGTGGAAACTTAATTATTACTGGGTTAAATCTTCTTCACTTTTTAGCAGGAGGTGGACTTCCCTCCGCCATTCTTCCCTTCTCTTCTCCTGGCCTCTTCCCCCCCTCCCCAGTGAAATATGTACCATGCTTGAGACTTTTGCATGTAGGAACTTTTTGGTTATACTTGTTTTCGTCTGTATTACTGTATTTACATTAAATGTACATGCAAACAAATATTACAGTCTGAGAAATCTATGTTTGCACACGCATATGCAGGTTTAAACTGCAGATGAAGAGATCCTTATTCCAGTCAATATTTAGGATAACCGAATTTTAATAGATCTGCTTGAAGTCTTGCAGCTGAAACATTTTCTTTTAGTTTCAGCTTAGGTTCTGTGTTAGTATGCATCTTCATCTGTAATGTATCTAATGTAGTCTCTTTCCATATGTTGTCCCAAATAGTCCATTATTGTTTCTCTCCGCCTTGCCTGCATCTTTTAAAAACACTGATATGAGCCCAAAATGTTAAATTTTGAGTCTGAAATTTACACGTTTACATGCCAGCATTTTTCTGTACTTCTGAGGACAGATTGAGCATGTGGAGCTTTTGGAATTCCAACCAGCTATTTAGTTGTCAACCAGCTATTTAGTTGTATAATATGAATGAACAAAGCAAATTTTAGTCTTCAGATTTTGAAATCTTATCCACAATAATTATTTTTTCTTCTCTGATATTTCTGTCTCTGCTTATGTCACTAGCTTTCAGTATTTTTGTCCCAGTCTTCAGTTTTTCTTAGCTCTTCCAGTGTCTCTTTTTCTGTCTATATTACCTCGTTTTTTCACAACTATTTTCTCCTAGCTTCCCATGATGTTTCATGCCTTTCCTTGTGTGTCTAGCCCTCCAATAAATGTAAGCTTTCCTTAAGCCGCTTTTATTGTTTACCTTTCTACAGTTCCAAATGTGAAAGTGTGGATTCTGCATCAAAGATATGAATGAGTATTCATACGTTTAATCTTTTGTCATAGCAGTACTGCTGTATATTCAGAACATTTCACAGTGCTTTGGATTTTAGTCAGTTAGTATATTATTTTGAAAAAAATTATTCAGGGCATTCCTGTCAGCACACAGTTATAACAAAACAGCTGATTTTAAGATGTTCAGCTGAAGACTAGAGAAATACTTGTATATCCAGAGTTAAGAAGATGCAAAATTCAGCTATATGAAAGGGAGTTAAGTAAGATCTATAATACCTTAAAAGACACATTTTTTTAGTAAATAGTTTAAGATACTGCATACATCCAGTTTTTTCATGACTTACAGAAGTATATGTTAGCTACTATCTTGAAGTTCTTCTAATGAAGAGTAAAATGTGACAGTTCAGTGCTGGATAATTTCACTGCTCTGAGTTCAGTTCAAAAAGAGAATACTGATAATAAACTTTCTCCTGTGTTTTTGTGGTTTATATCTTTAAAATAAATGTGGTAGATTAATCAATGCAATGATGATCGTGTAGTAACTTTGCCTAAAGAAAATCAGAAAATGTGGCTAAATGTCTGAATGAAAAGTCATTTCATAGTAATGAAGTAAATCATGAGATAAAGACACTCAGCAAGAAATTTATTGCTTTTTTATATTTATTTTTTTTTACTTCATTTGTTTGCAATGTTTAGTAAGAGAGTATGGGATACCATTTTAGAATATAGCTTGGTGTGATCACATACCTAGGTTGTGGAAGTGCAAGCTGAAGTCTTTTTTAAAAAAAAAAAAAGGTTTGAGGGCTGATACAGCTTTTCATTCATTGCCAGTAAACGCTCAAAGATAAAATTGACTAAGAGATGTCATGAGTGAATTTGTTTTATAGTTTACTACAAGTCATTCTTCCTGACTATATTCAGTCCCAGTCTTCAAATAACATCGGGGTTAGCTGTTGATGGGTATTTGTAATATTCAGAATGACGTTGCTGAAGGTGAAATACAAGATACTGACTTTCAGTAACTTTTACTGTAAAAGATAACTCTAAGCATTTCCAAAATGGAAAAACGCTTTCAATTATAGATGAGTTTGTATAGTATGAATACATAATCTCATCATGCATTCTTACTTCAGTGGCAGTTTTGACTGAATAAGTATCTGAAATTCTAGTATTTGGCCCATAAATTGGTTAATAAGAACACTCAGTATCAATCCCTATCCAAATTGAAAAATTATTGATCTATTTTCTTTAGGTATCTGATGTCCAAAGCAGCTGCAGAACACCAACTCCCTCTCTGTGTGACATCACTAGAAAACGCTAGACTGGTGATGTCACACATACCACAGAACCCCGCTGCAGAATGGAGCAGGCCTATTAAGGGTAAGGTAAGTTTACTCCCTCCACCACCACCCCTTTTCAACAATATTGCATGGTTTTATAAGATTTCTAACTTTCTTTATTTTATGTCCCTGGGATATAAAGTAAAGATTATAGAAAATCTTATAAAACTGCATAATATTGTGGTTGTGTGTGTGTTTAAAAACAAAACAAAAACTCCCCTATAAAGTTCAGTCCTTACCCCATATATCCATATCCTGGCTCCAGTCTGCTTTGGGGTTCCATGATGACTATGCCAGAATAGTGTACGTTGGGGCATCACGGAGAGTGGAGTCAGCATTTCCCGGCTGCTCTGGATGTCAGAAACCTTATTTTTAAAGGTAAGTTTTCAGATGAGAATGTGTTGAATGTCTCTCTGTGTTTATATGGAAACATTCAGCACATTTCTAAAATGTATTTTTATTGGTTTTGTATTTTTAAAATTTACTCGTAACTTAACACAGCTGAAAGTCACATTTTATACTTGTCCTCTGTCTAGGCCTTTTTTCTCTCTTGTTCTGTTGTTAATACCTTACATTGTGTTTCCAGAAGAAAATAGTGGTTGGTTTGTCATTACCTGAAACAAGATGGTAACTAGAAGTTGGATCCAACATACAGAATCAGTGGTACTGGGAATGTGAATTACAGACCACATAAGAATATAAGTCAGTACACACCCAAGTTAGGTACTGGATATTTCTATCTAAAGAATCAGTTAGGAATGCAGGCTCATGTCAAATTTAGAATTAGCTCAAGTAAATTGAAGAGGAACTGTTTCTTCACACATCTGTTAAGACCAAGCTCTTCAGGGATAGACAAAGACTGTTTTTACCTCTAAAGTACTGTCTTGGATTGATGTAGTTGGAGTTTTAGTTCATGTCTACTAATAAAATCCTGCTGGATTTCATAAACACCCCGAGGCAGTGCATCCAGATTTCCATTTCTACAGATCCCTTGTTGATGAGAGGACTGAACTACGGGACTGTTAACAGCTATTCCTTTGTACTAACCCTGCCATTCCACTAAGCCATTCCTCATGTAATTTCCTGAACAGCTATATTTTGATTACTTTGAGTGGGACAGTCATGGCTACCCTGCCATGTTCCTTCTGTGCCATTAGATGTTGCATTCCATTTATTTGTTAATTCCATAACACATCAGCTCACACTCAGAGGCTTTTATCTTTCATCGTAAGGAACCCTGCAGTCAGTGGTTGAAAGGGACATTTGAAGGTCTCCCCACCTTGAAGCAGGACTGTTGTCAGTGCTGCATTAAGTCCGCCATGACCTGACTAGCTGAGTTCTGAAAACAAGAAAGAAAGAATGAATGGAGATTCAACAGCTTCTCTGTGCAACCTGTTCTAATGCTGTATGTTTCTGATGAAAATACACCTTCTAAGATCCAGCCTGAACCTCCTAAGCTTCAGTTTGTAGCTGTTCTCCCATATTGTATCATTTGGTATTACTGAGAAGAGTTTGCAAGACAGGCATTTGTAAAGGCAAGTTTAGTATCTGTAGAAATTAGTAGGCAGTTATGTAATGCTGAATTAGGGAGTTAAGTCACAGCTTTATCAATTACTGCTTTGCTTTTTTTTTTTCCCCCCTGGAAAAACCACAAGATTGTGTTAGAGAACAAAAATCCATAGGAAGGGTAATGGTAGATTTTGCAGTGATGTGTCTTTAGGTTATAGACTTCTTTTTATGTTCCTTCCTTTTTACTATTTTAATATTTAAGGAATAATAGCAGATCATTTGTGTAATGTCTGGGCTTTGCAGAAATCTTACGTGTTTGCACAGAAAATCAAGTGAACCACAATAATTTGAAAGATAAGGATCTTTTTTTTTTTCGTCTTTTTTGGCCCAAATTTGTTCTGTGTCCTGAGTATTTCTGAGGAAAGAAAATTCTTCTCATGGCTTAAATTTGTGTATGTTTGCACTAACAGGTTTATTGTCAAATCCTTAACCCCAGTAAGAAAAATCAGTAATTGGGATACAGGGAAGTAATTAATTTACGTTTTTAAAAATTATATTACTGTAATTTTTGCAATACAATTATTTGGAAGCAAATGTGGAATTTTCCAGAGAGTATATCCAGAGGACACTATTTTTGTTAAAAATTAGCTCTAGAATTTGGGGACCAGGGAATTGGTTATTTTTTTGTTCATTTTTGTTAGCAAGGAGTAAAGTGACTTGTATTTGTTCTTCTCTGAAGTGTTAATGAAGGTAGTGAAGTCTTGAAGTCTGGTCTTGACTAAGCCGTCTCGCTATTCAATGCATGATGCAGTTATCACTTCAAAGTTTACTCAGTGGTCAGCTGATATTTATCTGGCTCATAAATACTCTTTTTTTTTCTACTTAAGCCAAGATCTTAGCCTTATTTAAAGATAAGTGAGTCTCAGAAATTAATAATTTCGTGTTGTTTCTACTCTGTAGTAATTTTTCATCTCTAATACTGCGTTTTCACACATCCCATTCTTTGCTATATCAAATGCATGTACAGCGTTTCTATATCCTGATAGTAGTGGCATTGTTTATTTTTGCCATTTTGATTTTTGTTTTGATACAATCCCCTACTACTGTGTAGTATATAAATTCATCCTTTTAAAGCTGTGTGTTCTGTTGACTGCTAACATTAGGAGGTGATACCAAATGCCTTGGTAGGCTACAGTATACACAAGGGCTGTTTCCTGTTGCAGTGTTCCGTGGCAGGTTTTATGCTGCAGTGCATTACATGTGCAAATATGACTGGCCACAAATGAAGGAAATTAGAATACAGTTTGCTGGCTTGTCTGTGTGCTCAACACTAACCATTATGTGGTAATGTGGCATAATTTCCTACTTAAAATCTTTGCTTTTGTATTTTTAATTGAAGAATGAAGGGGTAGCTATTTGTTTTGTTACGTAATATGTAAATGATTATCCATAAAAAATAGATACCTGGTCCTCAAACAAGCATTCAGCCTGACTGATCTTGCTGTACATTGGAGAGATCTGCTGAAATGTGTAGAAAGGAATCATTCCAAAGTCCGTAGAAAAATTGTTGTTGTCGACTGCTGAAAGGCAGCCGTGTCAAGCTTTATCCAGCTTTTCCTGCCCTACATTTCTTGGTGTGCTGGAGCACAGGAAGCTGTGAAGGGTATGAGCTCCATCAAAAGCTTAATATATGTATGAAATAAGTTCCCAAGTCTTGCTTCTTTTTCTTGCAGAACCATAGTCTCTTTACTGTCTTACATTCTCTCTGACAAGTCAAGACATAAAATCCTCATTTATGTAAAATGCACGGAATTAGTAGAGTGGCACAAGTACTAGAGTATACCACATCTCTTTTAGTAGCTGTTATAGATATATGCATTGTTCAGTCTTTTATGTAGTAAACTAGAGAACAAAGTTTTGGGAAGAAATAAGGGGTATCTAAGAATGTCAAGAGATGTGTTCTGCAGCATTATGGCCACCATGGCTGTGCTGTACATGTGTATATACATGCAAATTGTCATTTCCCAATGTCTTCTATCCTCATTCAGCCTTTCCAGATTTATTAAAACATTAATTATTCGTGGAAGATCGTAAATTTACATATATCAGTTTGGAAAAGAAAACCATTTTTAATTATATGTCTGAGTTAAAAGCTTAAAGCTTTTATGTTGGAAAACTGGTCTCTGCTGCATAGTCTGTTACTTCATAAATGACCCATTTGCAAAACTTTTCTTTTAAAAAACTTTATCTAGAACTTTGAATAAAATACAAAATTGTAATGCATAATCTGTACAGTTTTTATCACTGAAAATTGTAGTAAATTGTTTTTGAAATAATAATAATATGGATTAGATCACTTATGTTAAATGAGATTATGGTAGGATCTTCTGTAGAAATTTTATCTCTAACTATTAGAAGTGTACATATATAGTTGGTTTCCCTGACCTGAATGGATTACTACCTATGTTCATTAATCATCTAAGTAATTTTAAACACACGGTAGGTTCATAGGATTCTGCTTCAGTTTTAAGTTTGACCTGTAAAAAGTGAACATCCTTGCAGCATTGCTTTTTTAACTAGAACATTATATCTCTGTAGTATAAAAAAAAAAAAAAACAAGTATTAATGTCTTACATAGGTTAAGGGTGGATGTAACTGTGAAACTTATTAATATTTTCTTCCACTTATTTTCCTCATATGTTGTATTAGTGTACCAGGATTATTGTAGTACTAATACAATATAACAAGATTCAGGTCTAATGCAATGATAAATAAATGGTATTTATGTTTGCAGGGAAGATGGTACCACCGGAAGCAAGCAGTAAAGGAATTGCATGGTACGTTGATACGACTGCTTAATGAACTGTTACCATGGGAACCAAAACTAATGAAAGCATTTCAGAGAAACAGGTAATTAGCTGCTCTTTTTTTAACAGTAGTGCATGGGATGGAAAAAAGAACAAAATTCACCTTTTAAAAACTAATCAATAAGTTGACTTCTCAAATAAATGAAATGAAAATACTTTGAGGAGAGAAATGAGTCACTGGTAGTGCTTTAGCTGGAAGGATTATTTTATGTTCCAGACTTACTGTCTCTAAACGAAGTTGGGTTTAACGCCCTAATATGTTTTTTTCCTCTAGAATGCTCTAGCATCCTTAACCATGCCTATCAATAGCTGTATCTCAATCCAGCTAGGATTTCTATTGCTGTTTATTTTGCTAAAAGATGCTGAAAACCTGCCTCTAGGAAACTAGACCAGGGCTGCTTAGAATACTTCGTCAGACTACTTACTGTCTAAAGCTACCTAAATTGGTTGTTAATGAATTCTCAACAAAGCCATTCTTAAAACATTGTTTTATATGTCTTTGTAACCCTGTAAATTTGAAATGCATCTGGAATGAGGTGGGTCAGAGAAATACCAGTGAAGCAGTGACTGATTTAAATCTAGTAAGGGCAAGTATTAGTAGCATTGAAGATGCTACCCAGATTATAAATCCTGCAGAGATTGGATATTGACTTGGTATCATCATTGTGTCTTGAAGCTTGATGCTGTTGTTGTCTGTTAGCCATACAGCTGTTGCTATAATCATATCTTAGCTTTGCCACATAGACGTTTAAAAAGTAAGTAATGATTAGAAGCTTGAACTCTCTGTCAAATGATAGCTAAAGTTAGGCAGCTGCTTAAATGTTGAGTGTGAAGGAAGCAACTTACACAGTCACGTGGTGCCGAACTAATTCTGAAAAGTGTGAAAGGTATTATGTTTAGAAAAACCCAACACCATAGCACCAAAGACAGTAAACAAGTAGAATGACTAAGGGTCGGTTCCTTAGTAGCTCATTTTATGGATATCATGCACAAATTAAAATCCTTATTTGAAAATTTAGGATGTTGTTAAACATTTTGCTTTAAATATTGGACCAAAGTACAAGTTTTGCTTTTTTTATTATTTTCTATTCAAGTTTCTGTTCATTTTCCTTAGCTGTTCATTTCTTCCTGTCTGTAGCAATTCAGACTCTTTTTGGAAATGTGGCAGATTTAAATCCTTTCTAATAGTATTACTGTTTCCAGTATATGGGGTTTCCAGTTTTATCCTTTATGTAAATTCTGCTGTGGAATGGTTTTGGTGCCCAGTATTAGTTCTTGTTTGTTAAATGTGGTTATAGAATACAGAAGTAAAACTGTCATGTAAGTGTGTAGAAGTACTATGTATGAAGCGTGCCTGTAAATTTTAGTCTGGAACTGGGTGGCTGAGGTCTTGCATGTACATCTGCTGGTAGCTAGAGAAGCATGCACTTAGCGCGTATGATAATTTCTGAGATTAATTTAACTCATATTTCTCAAGATGTATGTTTAGCTAGTTTATTCAGCAATGCTAGCCTAGGTATTTCCATGACATAACTGTTTGAATAGACACATAGTATACCAGGGAACAGCTCCACCTGAAAAATAATCTTTACAAATCATGGGCAGGAAAGAGAGATGGGTGAGTGGAGGCTAGATCAGTGTCTTGGTCTGTGTAGCGCCAATGACAGTGGTGAAGAAAGGTGTCATGTGAAAGTGAAAAAGCAGCTGAGTAAAGATTGCTTATGCTGGTGTAAACAGCACCACCACCACAAGACTAGCTGCAGTTGCAGTGTCTATAGGGTGTCTCAGCTAGCTACTAACATCCACTGATTGAATGAGAGTTTTGGCCTTCTAGGTTGTCAAGGGCTGGGCAGAGCTCCCTCCTTCTCTGCAAGACCTCAGTATGGAATAAAAGTCTGGAGTTTTCCTTCCTTCCTTTTTTGTTGTCTTTAATGATCACTCTTCATGATCAAAATCCTTTTTTTTCCCCTTCTGAAAGGTCCTCTGGTCTTTTCAAAATTATGACGGAGTATAATGTTGAATGGTATTTGAATAGCAGCAAGGTTTAAAAGGAAAGGTTACTTGTGCCCACTGATCACATTTGTTCACTGGCCCCACAGCAGAAGTTCCTCAAAAGAAAAATGGAAATTCCCATCCAGAAGCTTTAGCACAGTAGTGGTTCTGTGGTGTCCTCCTATGGTTCCGTAGTGTCCTTCTGTAGTTCTTCCACACCTAGACTGCAAACTCAAAATCCTAATGACACAGTTGAAGTATCATCCACACTACATTGTCATACAGACTTCAAGGTTGTCATCTCTCAGTGAGAGTGTCAATGCTGTTAGTAAACTATTAGGTCTTACTGACCCTGAGCAGCCTCACCTGGGCCCAGGATCCCCATTTCAGGTCATTATGCAGCCTTCAATCTCTGCTGTAGGAACGCCAGTTTCCAGCTCAACTACAGCAGTTACCCTGCCTGGCCATAGGTCCTGCTGATCTGGACTGACCCTCAGACTGACCTTGGACCTGCATCATTACTGTGGACATGCCTAGAAATCAGTCAACTGGGTCCTGACCCTCGCAGCCATCACTGGACCTGATCCTGATCTGAACCTCTGAATTGACTTCCCAGCTTGACCTGAGGTGCTGACCTGCCTCAGCACCAGGAACATGCCTGTTTTTCTGGGCTGTTGACTGAACCCAGTTACCACCCCTAGGCCTGCCCTCCTCCCTCATTCAGGCACAGTGAGATGGCATCCTGTCTGGTGAGGCTCATGCCCTGTCAGCTGTGACATCATGCTTGGCTCCTCCTTCTCAATCCCTTAGGGAGCAGCTGGCCATTGCTGCACTCAATGCAAACAGCTGTTATTTTAGTGCATAAGAATAGGTAAATTTAAGATCTTACTCTTACTGTCATAAGGGTTAGATCCAGACTAGAGTCTAGATTGTATTCCACACAAGGTGCTAACTGCTTTTATCTATTTATTTGTTTGCTAAATAATCCTCCTGGACATTGTGTTGGTTACCACTAGCTGAATCCTGCAGTTCACTGTATTTGTATACTAAAATACCCACTAGATCTCATCTAAACAATGGTTTAGGAGAAGGGACAATGGAAGTATGCAGCAGTTTAGGAGTATCAAGGTAAGTGAATGTGTTTCTGAACGGTATTCAGACGAGTAAAGCAGCTATGTATTTCCATCATATGCACATTCTTTAGTGGAGTGTGAGCCTATGGAAATGACAGTGGCAGCTGTTCTAATGGCCCAGAGTTAAGAAAGTTTTCTTAAAGGACAAGGTTACATTATGGTCCGATAGCTGGGCCAAAAGCATGATGCATTTAAGAAAAAGATGATTTACTTAATTCTGTAGTTGGGGCTGCCTTCAGAGGAAAGGGTAGACTTGTTACAGTTAATACTCAAGTCCGTACAGATACATTTGTCACAACGCAAGATGAAGGAAGAAACAGAAGATGTATGCAGTAAAACAGTGATGGTCATATTTGACACAGTCTTTTTGCCTATTGTTAGAGGATTTAATGACATAGAATTCAGTTTTGGTGAAGGAAGGGACATTACTGTCACTTCACATTTTCTGGGTTTTAGAGACTTACAGACAGAGCTACCTTGAAATTTTTTGAAGGGCACAGGCAATTAGTTCTACACCAACTTTTTGTGTGGCAGCAAATACAAATTAAAAAAATGTTAAAAAAAGTGTGGTTCTTTAGTAAAGTTAGTTTTGTTATTTTCAAGGTCTAGGTTGAAGAAGGACTATGATGACTTTAAAAGACATCCAGACCATGATAAATTTACTGGAGAATTGTGGAGTAATGATGAAAGTGAAGTTGATTCTGGCAAAGATTCTTTTGCAGTAGTATGCAGTAAATCTTCAGTGTCTGCTGAACATGTGGAAGTTCCCAAAAAAGATCATCCAGACAATGGTAAGCATTTACTGGAATTTGATAGCTTGAACTTGATTCAGGAGCTGAATCAAGTTGATTAAGTAGCTTAATTTTTCCATGTGAGCTTGTGTCCTACTTCTTACTATAACTACTACTGTGATAATATTGAAATAGCTTGTGAGGCATGTCTGATGTAGACTAGAAGAGGGCAGACATGACCAACATGAGACTCCTGATTAATGCAAGGTTTTGCTATTTTTGTGCTTAACTATTTCTGTGATAACATAGTCAGCCTGCTCAGAATTTACATTTATGGTGGGTTGACATTGGCTGTCTGCCAGACACCCACCCAGCCACTCTGTCACTCCCCTTCCTTAACACGACAGGGAGAGAAAATAAGATGGGAAAGCTCATGGGCCAAGATACAGACAGGGAGATCACTCACCAGTTATTGTCACAGGCAAAAGAGACTCATTTGGGGAAAATTAATTTGCTTTATTGCCAATTAAAAATAGAGTAGGATGGTGAGAAACAAGAACAAAAACTAAAACTGAGCACCTCTTTGCCCTCTTCACTGACCTTGGTGTCTACAGGGTTGTTTCTACTACATTTTTTCCTCACTCCTCTCTGTCCCACTCTTCTGCGCAGCATTTTCCATGAGGCATCACCAGTTTGGCTGATGGTCTCAGCCATGTCCTTCAGAGGATCTGTTTTGGAGCCAGCTGTGTCTGGCACAGGGCTGCTCCTGGTCTCTCCTCACATTTAGGCCCCCTTGCAGCCCCGCACTGCCAAAACCTTGTGAAAACCTCAGTGCAAGGCTTCTCTGTCCATCCGGCACCCCTGCTCACATCCTGGGCCCTCTTACCCACTTCATGCATCCCCTGCTTGCTGGCTGGTCCAGCTCGATGCTCAGTATGAACTTTGGAACTCACACCCTTGTCCCATAGGCACCCCACACTCACAAATCCGTCTGATACGCCACCCTAGGCCCCCCTGCTCACCGGCTTGTCTGGCTTGAAGTTTGCCAGCGAACACACACACACACTGCCTCCATGCATACTGGATTTGGGGATGATACAGACACCCCGCAGCAGCCGGAACCAGGCACACAGGTTGTGACCTCTGGCTCTGTCTTTGCAGCTCTCCCTTCCTCTGCACATCCCTTCATGGGTTTGTATAGTTCTACTGATTCCTTCACCCTGCCCAGCCCAGTGTCCAGGATCTCCCCTGGTTTATAATCGTATCAGTTGCAAAGTCCAGGTTGGCCTTCCTGGAAGGGGCGCCTACAGTTTCTTGATAGCCCATCAATTGGTGTGATTGGTGAGGTTGTTTCTTGTCATTGTCTCCATGTTTGTTTTGTTAGATTTGTGTCTCTGTATATTTTCTTTTTCCTGGCTTTTCCCTTTTTCCCTCAGTTTCCCAATTAACCAGGTCCTTGAGGAGATAATCTTGCTGGAATAAACATTCTCACACTCTCACTGTGCCTTCATCAATTAGTGTGAATGACCAGGTTTGGTTTTCCTCACTGTCTCCCATGCAGGGACACAAACCTGACCAGCATATTCTTGTTTATGACTTCTCCTTTCCTTATTACCCCCTTTTTGCATTGAAAAAGTCCTTGACCAGATGCCCTTAAAGAAGCAGACATTCTCCTTCCACATATCCTTACACTTGCAAACTAGCATTTTGCCTTTAGCTAGACACTGTAAAATTGTTATGTAGAGGTGTCAGTTGCAAATGTGTAAAACACAGTTTCTGTTTTAATATCCTTGCAGATGAAATGAAACTATCAGAGATGAATTTACCTGCAGGAAAAAACAGAATTCTGAAAAGAGAATCAACTTCTAAAGAAATTCAGAAGACACTGCCCAAATGTGTTAAACGACAGTCCAAGCAAAATAGTTGTGTGGATCAAAGTACTAATGAGCTTTCACCAAGGAAGAAAGCTAAGCTGAGCACTAATGAGGCTGTGGTCCAGACTTCAGAAAGAAGCCTACAGCCTGATAGTTGTTTGACTGAGCTGAAACAATTTGAAGGGTCAACTCTAGAATCATTTTCCTTGACAGATCCTGCAACATCTGTATCAAACTTTCTGAAAGGGACCAAACCCATCCAGGCCTTGCTTGCCAAGAATACTGGGAACAAGGTGACCTTAACAAATCAGATGTCACCTCCCCCAGGCCTAAATGTGTCTACTTCTGAAAAGCCAGTTTTTTCACCTTCGGAATCATCACTGATACCACCAGCATTGCCCTGCCAGACCAGTTCAAAGACTCCTTTACAAATGGTATACAAAATGCCAAATGGCCACTGTGTACCAATAGACCTTCACAACAGCTCTGTGAAGTTTCAAATGCAACCTGTGATTGACCCTAAAACTGGAGAAAAAGTCATGCAACAAGTTCTTATTTTACCTAAGAATTTTCTTATTCAGCAGAAGGAAGGAAAAATTGTGTCCAAGGACATTCAGTCACTACAACAAAAATCATCTGAGCTGCACTGTACAACTTTACCAGAATTATCAAATGTCAGTGTTTCTTTAACACCTGTTGTGGTAACAGGCCCTGCAAATGCTACCACTCAGTCACCGAGTACAATTTTTAACAAGAATATTACCCACTTGTCACAGGTGACTGGTCCCATGAACACTACACAACCATTGCCTGCTGTAACTTCAGCAGGTACCTTATTATCATCAACAATTAAGGTGAGCCAAACTGAAAATGACAAAATCAAGACTACAGTTTCAGCTGCCACATTCTCTGTGTCTTTGACTTCACCTACTCTTTCCGCAGCTAGCCAGTCTTTGATATCAGCAACAGCATTAAGTGGGTCTACAAACACTGCTTCTGCCTGCCATAGTCTTGCATCCGACTCCTTTGAAACTAGGCAAGAGCTGAAGACGGTGTGTATAAGAGAATCACAGTCTATTCTGGTCACAACACGAGGTGGAAACACGGGAATTGTTAAAGTGCGAACAAACCCAGACGGGTTTTCACCTAGTAGTTTATCTTCTAGTTCAGTTTTCACTTACGCACCTCAACTTCAGGCCTTTCTTGTGCCAAAAACCACAGCATTATCATGCTCTACTCTTCCATCTGTAGCAACAGTCATGTCTGGTCTCCCACATATTGGACAATCATCTCTTTCTGGATTTGCCCCCTCAACAGCTTCTTCTGTTAACATTCCAGATTTCCCAGCTGATTTTACCCAGGCAATGGAGAGAAATACCAAATTCACATTACAGCAGCCTGCTGTTAGGGGCACTTTGGGTCAAGTAATAGAGAACTCCTGCTATGTGTCCTCTCCTTCTTTATCCTCCATTTCATTAGCTAGCAATTTGATGTCAGCAACTCCAAACAGTCCGGTTAGTGTGACTAGCATTGGACAAAATAACACTCTCATAAATCCAAATTCTTCTGTGCAGCAGCAAGGTGATACTAAAACAAATCCTGTAATACAATCTGAGTCTAATTCAGCAACAAATGGAGATTTAATCAGTGGTACTCCAGTCCAGAAACTTACATTAGTCACAAATCCACCTATTTTATCGCCCTGTGGGACATCAGGAGTCAGTATTATACCCTCTCCAGCATCCACTGGTGTTAATGCTCAGAAGTTGGTTTTCATTAACACACAAATTGTCAATGGCCCATCAACCACCAATCTGGTTGCAGAGTCATTGAAACACAACCTTCCTTCTTCCCTAAACAAAACCTTTATTAGTACCACCAACCAAACACAGTTGGTTCTGATCCCATCTACAGTGGGAGCACCAATAAGAATAAATTCATCGCCAACTATTGCGCAAGTAAAAGATGTGAAAATTGGACTAAACATAGGTCAAACCATTATAAATACAAAAGGCAATGCACAACAGGCTCCACCAGTTAATATATTGCACTCTGCCATTTCTAAGGGAGAAGATAAAAAGAGCATGGGATTGGCGCTATCTTTGACAAGTAGTAGTACTTCGGTTCCCGTTCCAAGTTTTATGAGTCAAAGTGCTGTCTCAGTTAATGAATCTGTATGTGTTGCAACAAAAGCTGAAAATGCCTTTACAGTAACAACAGCAAATGCATGTGTAGAATCTGTTTCAGTGACATCAAGTGGGACTTCTGGGACATGGCCTACTGTCTTGATGAGTGGAAATGATCCCTCAAGAATAAGGCCAAATCTGGGTAGTCGACTGTGTACAGCAAATACTGGAAATACTGTAGGTATATCAACTGTGAAAACAGGACATCTTGCTTCATCTGTGCTGATTTCAACAACACAACCAGCAGTATCTCCTCAAAACTTAGCATCTGCTTTGCAGTTTCCAGTCATTAGCTTGCCTGGCTCTGTAGCCACCCCCCACAAAGTGTTATGTACAGTTCCACAGTTGGCAGCAGTTCCAGCTCCTCCTCCAGTATCAAAAAGCCAGTTGCCCACACTGCTTCGGTTTCAGTCATCAGGAGTTTCAGATGCTATGCCAAGTAATGCATGTATTGACAAACCTCAGAGTGTGTTGCCCCCTCCATCACCAAATACAGGTGAAGTCATCAGTTTTCCCAGTTTTTCTTCACTACAATGCCAGCAGGTGCCTCCCAGTACAGAGAAACAAAGTCATGCTTACACTTGTGCTTCTACTGTTCAGATGTCTGCAGTTTCACCAACTGTAACAAGCAAGTCAGGAGGTCAGTTGAATGAACCTTGCATTCAACAGAAAATAGTCATTAATACCTATATGCCTTTGGCACCTGGAACTCAGATAATGATTAATGGTACTCGTTTTGTTGTTCCACCACAAGGCCTTGGAGCTGGCAGCCATGTTCTTCTTCTCTCTTGTAATACAAAACAGACTCCTCCTTTAACAATTAACCATGGTCAGGAGGTTCAAGGTGTACCAACTGTTAATGCAATAACCTCAAAAAACATGCTAGCACCAAGTAATTCATTAAGTTGGCAAATATCAAAACATCCTTTGAAAAGCTCTACCAAAATTGTGAACTCTTTTGGGTCTGCGGATGCTTTACCCATCGTACATGCAACATCCCAGACATTTCGTACTCCAGCTAGCTCATGTACTCCACTGTCTGCAGCGACACTGTCTGTGTCTTCAGTGATAAAATCTCCTGTTAATGTTGTAGCCACATCTTCTGTGGTTTCTGCCATTCATCCTTCAAACTCTCAGTTACCAAGCAAGACTTCAGTGTTTCACTTAGACACTTCTATCAAAAAACTGTTGGTCAGTCCAGAGGGAGCCATTTTGAATGCTATAAATACTCCAGCATCAAAAGTGTCTTCCCTGTCTTCATCACTGCCTCCTGTTGTGTCCACAATCAGAAATCCTACCACTGTCTTCCCTGCATCTCAGTCATCTTGCCTTGATAAACCTGATAAAGCTGCATCCTGAAATTACTGCAAATGAGCCACTTTGAAATTTTGGGGCATTTTTCTGACTTTGGAAGTTGTAACTATTGCATAATTTTTTACGGTGTTTGAAACAGTTGATTTATTCAAAATTACTTATGATTACAGTTCTTTCATGTTTACCTGTGGGGCTTAAGAGGAAGAAAAATTTATTTAGTTTGTCAGAAGTTTTCAGAGTTCTTTAGTAAAAAGCTCAGAAATGACAAATGAGTTCATTAAACATTTTAGTTTGGAGAAATCTAGCCTTTTGCACATGTTCTGTCTTACAGTATGGACTGTTTTCCAGTGTGTTTATGACAGTATATATCTCCCTTTTATTTGTCAAATTTATTTTTGTTTCTGTAAAAAAAAAATATTTATGCATTGTAAAAATGCAGTCTATGGTATAGAATTGTACATATTCATTAATTCCTAACAATCTGTACTAAACTATATGTACAAAGAACTATGCTGTCTTATTTATGTTTTGTTTACATAATGTATAGTTTTTTAAGTATTTTAGTAACTTTGGACCAGTGTACTGTTTAGCAACAATGCAGAAGAATCTGCATATAATAAATCAAGTTGCTGTATTGCTTTGTGTTGGCAATAGTTTAAAAATGTGCATATCTGTTACACTATGGCAGAATACATATATATATACATCTTCCTACTTAATGCAGATACATCTCAGCTTTTGGAAGTTAGTGGAATGAAATTATTTAATCTCTTCTGCTCTTCTTTGTGGTTTACATTTCACATGATTTGATGGGAGTTGGAAGGAAGGCCATCTAGTTGATTCTCCTGACATGTGGCGGGATAACCCATACTTCATCCATTCTTAATAAATGTTTGGTTATATTGCCTAAAATTTCCAGTGATGTGGTAAGGCTAGAAATGGTTTCCCAAACACCAGTCTAAGTCACACTGGTTGCTGTTCCGGACTACCTTGTTTTGTCATAAAGCTCAAAGATCTGTTGCACAGTTCTCTTTTTTACAGCCTTGTATGCATTTCCACGTATCTGGTAACTGTAACAAGGTCACTCTTTAACCTGTCTAACCATAACAAGCTACCCAGTTTTTTCACCAGTCATGCTTTCTAGATCTGTATTTTTTTCTTTAGCTTTTAATTGGTCTATCTGGAAGGATAGTACTAAAACATAACACAGTGTTAAAGGAGGCCTTATTAGTGGGAATAATTCACATATTACATAAACCTTCCCTTTTCATGCGGTGAATTCAGTATTTGTTGGCTTAGGTTCAGCTTTTGATCTGATATATCTGATAACCCTTGGGATATTTTCTGCAGATCAGCTGAGTTCACAGGTGCCTGGTGCAGTGTTCATGGAAATAGAGAAGTTTTTTGGTATCTTTTGAGACTTAGCATATAAAGAAAGGGTCGCCATCTAGCAGCTCTTATTTTATGGAAGATGATGATTTTATAACTGCTGTTTTAGAATCTGAAGTCTATAACAGAGTCATAGTCTCAGTTGCTTTCAAGATCCAGTCTTAGGCTGAACATCATTGTGTGGGGTTTTTTTAGAAACTAGAAGGGAAGATTTCAGAACAACTCATGAATGTTAGTTGCCTTTTTAATAGCTATGACTTCAAAGGGGGATAAAATCTTACATATCCGTATTTAGCAGTATTCTTAGACTGATTTTCATGAAGATGAAGCTTAAGATTTTGCTTCTCATCCTGTTGAGTTTTGTCTGTCCCTTCCCCATTTGCTATACACAGTTTGACAGTTTGGATCTTGGGTTGAAGAATAACACCACAGCTTACTCCCTCTGTGTTGGCTGCCCTCCATATTGTTCTGAAAGTAATCTGGTAACTAGTTAACTAGAGTTCTGGGAAAGCAGGGGGAAGAAAGGCTTGTGCCTTCCTTAGGTACCTTCCCTTCCAGCACGAACTAAAAAATTTGAATTGGGAAATTGCTTTTTTCTGGGTCAGCAATCTCCATCTTATCTCAGGACTGCGAAAGATGGAAGCTGTCAGTTTTTTCTATTTCAGAAAAAGCTACCTTGTACACTTTTCCTACTTCTCATTAAAGGTGTTATGCACCAGTAGTAACTGGTGTATGCCTGCCAGAGTTTACAATATTAAGGCTTTTTAAATCTGACTGCATTTTGCAGTTGAATGATGCAGGTGACTTCTGACAGAGGAAGATGGCAGTGAATGGCAGTTTCTTCACGGACATTTTACATACTCTACCATATATACCAGCAACACATTTTTTTTCCATTTCACTGGTGGAACCTTGGGACTGACTTTCTTGGATTTTTATCTTCTCTTACAATGGCTGTTTTTCCTTTTTGTTTTTTTATTTATGTTTGTTGTAGAGTGAATATCTACATTGTTTGGAAAGCTTAGGACTAGGTTCTACTATTGCAGGTGGCCTGGATCGAGCAAAAAATCCTGCATGACATTTTTCTGTGTGCTAATGTAGTAGAAAAATTTATGCTATAATTAATTCTAAAAACCAGAAAGGTTATAAAAGCTTAATTGAGGAACTTAGAACTCAAGCTACTTACCTGAATGATTTCTTAGAAATTTTCAGAATTAGTCCAATAATATTTTTATAATTGTTTTATAAATATTTTATAGTTTGGCAGGCATAAACTTTTCAACATGCAAAGTTTGATACAGTTTGATTAGAATTTTCATGGACTTCTGTTCTCTACTGGACACATGTTCAGATTCCATATCCTGTTGGAGAAAGGCTTGAGACTGCTATGTAATGGGTTTGCATGATTCATTATTTTGTAAAAACAAATTTTAGTCAATTTTGTGAATAAAATTCCTTTTCCTATCACTCCTCTCCAGTAATATAAATGTTGGTCAGAGTAATACTTTCTTTCAAACTAAAGTAAATAGCCATTGACAATTTGCTATGTATCTTTTGCTCTCTGTACCAGATACATAGTGCTACCTATAGCACAAAAAGAACTGTAAAAAGGTAGATTACATTCACAGACTCAATGAAAAAGCAGAACTACCTGTATCTTTACGTGAAGTTAAAAAGACATTTAATTACACATATAAACAAATATATATAAAAATCAATCTTTGAAGAAAACATGATCAACTTTTCAGAGCTTGTAAAATGCCTTGCATTTAGACCCCTTCAGATATTATATACAGATATTCAGACCCTATATTTTATACCAAACTTTGGGTTTATTAACGACTTTCAACATTTTGGATTATCTCTTTGATATTTACCTAACTGGACATATTCTGTACAATAATTTTGCTTTGCTTTGAGTAGAAAATTACATTCATTTTGCCTCACTGTTCAAACCCATGTGTGTGTGCTGCCATTTTCTTTTAGGGATTCTGCCTCTACCATACTAGAAGCAACTAAATTTCACAAGTATTAGGAGTCATAGAAGTACCTGTTCAAACCCAGTGTGTTACTGTCAAGTCATTCAAACCCCCTTTGATTTCATTGTGTGACATAGCAAAGAGTGCAATGTGAAAAGTGAAGCAACAATTCTCCTGATAAGTAAGCGAAGAGAAACTTACTTGGCTCACGTAAGTAGGTCAGAAAATTACTAAAAGCTGGCATTTGAAAGGAGTCCATAGCCTCATCACAGACTTTGTTTCATAGCTGGTCTTGCTTATATTTTGTGGTAGTGCAGAATTTTAGTAGCCCAAATTGATTTTAAAGTAAATTAATCATTTTTATTAAAGCATGAATGTTTTTTATGATGAGGCTCTTTCCTTTAAAAAGAACAGCAGGAGGTGCTCACAAAGACTTAAATTCTTGTAGCCTGTTCTCTGTAAGCTGCGCCTGAAGTGAGTTTACAGACTCAAAATAAGATTAGTAATGCTGTATCAGACTAAAGGTCAATGTATCCTAGCATCATGTCTCTTGTAGCAGTCCAAAAGAGTATAATAACAGGCCTGAATACTCTTCCAGTATCTACTAATCTGTGAGCCAGGCAGTTGTGGGGTTTTTTCTCAATTTGATAGCCCTCAGTGTATTTTTCTTGATGAAATTGACCAATCCTTTCTAGAATTCTTTAACACATGTAAACTATTACCATCCACAGCATCCTGTGGTAAAGAGTTTTTCACACAGTGTGTAAATAAGTCTCCTGTTTGTTTCTGAACCTGGTAACTGCTAGTTTCATTTGATGCAAATAATACGTATATTGTAAGATACAATAAGCCTTTGGTCTTTATTCATTTTTCTATGTGGCCTATATAGCCCTTTGTCATGTTGGTTGTCTCTTCTAGAATAAAGAGACATAGTCAATTAAATTATTTCTTATATGGAAGTAATCAGTTATTGTCATTGCTGTGTGTGCCTTTTTTGGTTTTACTATATCCTTGAGATGTGGGATCAGAATAGTGCATGTTCTAAAAGCACTATGAATCTATTGAGCAGTGTGATGATGATTTTTCTCTCGTAATTATTATTTCAAATTTTTGGGGTGGGTTGCTCACTATTACTTAGCCTTGTACTAACTTTTTCGTAGAAATATCAATTGTAAACCAAATACACAGCAGTGTCAAAATAAATTAATCCTATAAGACCATACCACTTGCAGAATATCACGGCTGTAAAGACATGATCTTTAAACCGGATTACTGAAACCAGTGCAAGTCTGGCACTCTCCTCTTTCTGTACTGTTCCCACTTTTGTTTGGTTTAGCTCTCTTGAAAATGTAGGAGGACAAACTGCTGTAATGCTTTTGAACATGATTATTTTTTAACTCTCATTATTTTTGTGCATAGAATACAAGCTTAAGTCTGTATATTAGGTGCATGATCACTTTATACACATTGGCACCTAAATAAAAATTTTTGAGTTGTTGAAGAGGCCACTTCTGCAAATGTGACACAGATTATGTTGTATTTTAAGTATTTTCCTTGAAACTACACTGGCATAAAACAAACTTTAAGATCTTGATAAACATTTCTTTTCTTCTTTTCTCAAAATACTGAATTTGCTGATCAATAGTCATATCTGGATGTCTGGCGTAAACTTGGAAACCAGGATACTTTGTGGTTTCATATATGATTGGTCCAGAAGTTCTGCAGGAAGTTGGTGTTCTTACAATATCTTTTATTTCAATCTCAGCTGAACTAAACACATTAAATGGAAATGGTATGTAAAAGCAAAGTGAAGGAAATGTAATTAATTGCTTATAATATTTCTTCAGATTATTACACATAAAGTGTATTAAAATGTCCATAAATATGATTTTCCACCTTTTGCAGATGAAGACAATGAAGTACAGAGTTGTTGTAGCAACATGGAAGAACTGGGAACAGGATCTTTGGTCACCTGACTCGTCTTCCAGCATTCCATCCATAATTAAAGGTTAGTAACTAGATTATTGCTTTATTTTCCCCTATTCTTGCTTTTTACAAAAAAGAAAAATCAATTAGAAAATGAAGTTGTTTTCAATAATGTGAGTGGCACTGACAGGTAGCATTTATAAAAATTAAATAGCACAGGAAAACAAGATAGGAAAGGAACCACCATAACTGATTTTTGTGATTGTCTTCAGGCTTTAGGACTTTGCTTGTCAATATTGATGTGATAAAAAGAAGACAATATACTTCTTTAATTAGTTGTTCATATTGATTCCTTCTAGTAAATTTACAAGTATAATATCAGACTATTTTAGCTATCTAGAGGTCATGAGCACCTAGTACCAGCATATACATTGAGATCCTGTCCACATAATGTGCTGGTATTTGTAGAATTATTCCTCACTCCCTTTGTTTTAATCACATGCAGCAGTAAAATAGAATATCAAAGAGGGATTAGTGATTGGGTAATACTATGTGGTCACAGGGTGTCTTGGTTATAATAAGGAAGGAGTGGAATTATGATGGAATCAATTTATGCAGTATAAAAAGCAGGTATTTTTAGCATTATATTCAATTTTAACTACTGGGAAGGAGGAATCGCTTGCATCTATTTATAAAAAACCTTGTCAATTCATATTAGCAACATGCCAATACTAAAATTACGGTAGTTTGTTTGAGGCTTGTCTGGCGAGTATTCTACTGTTCAGCTACATGTTATGCCTTCAAAATACTGTTCTTGCCTGTAGAGTGCTTTTGTGCCAGGTGATCTTAGAAGGACCTTTGATAGACAAACATAAAAGGTGGGGGAGGCCTGTCCTAAAGTATTTTCCTCTTTCCATGGCCTAAGAAATCGATGCAAAAACATAACCTTTTGTTAAAAAACAGCCCATATTTGAGAGTGAGTTTCTTGTTTTGGCACGTGGAATGCAAGTGATATGACTGGTACAGCAGCCCAGTCCTTGTATAAGCTGCACCTTGGACTGGGCATTTATCTCACTGTAATGGCCAGTAGAGAATGCTCAGTGGAAAGAACAAGAAATGGATCAAGTATGTTAGTTTTCCCTAGTATGTATATACAACCTCCAACAGTAATTCCAGGAGAATTGTGTGAACTCAGCCTGGGCTTGTCTGTAACATGAAAGAACAGAGTTTGCAGCCAACTGGAAGAAGGTGAGCAGTAATTCAGAGAAGCAGAGCAGAAAAAATAATGGACATAAAAGCATAAGATTGCTTCTCCAGTTTAAGAAGTGGTAGGAGAGGTGCATGTATCCTGCTAAAAAGCTTAAGTTTTGAACGAAGACTTGACTGTGAAATATTGTTGTTGTCCTTCCTGTTGGTGAGGCCAAAAACCAAGAGGTGTAGAGCATGTGGACTGGATATCCTGGGGATTACAAAGGTAAGAAAAACAGGCTTCTTAAATCTGTGGTGTGAACACACAACAGTCTTTCAGTTTTGTTGCACAGTTTAGTATGCAGTCAACAGACAAGTACAAATGAATAAATGGTACTTCTCCACAGCACAGAAGAACTCATTAATCTTTTCCGTTACGTGAGAAGTGAAAATAAGTTTGCTTTTAAAGGCAAGAAAATGTACTTCTATGTCACACCAATACATGGACATATACCAACAAGGTAATGGATATTTTACCAATTTTACACATAAACATGAATCAAAATATGCTGGCAATGTTTTATTTAACTGAAAAATTACAAGCAATATGGTTAATACTAACACAGTTCTTGAGGCCAAGATAATCTGTCTGTGTCCCCAGCTGCAACAGGTATTAAGCCAACAGAGATTGCTGAAGTGAACGTCACTGGATTGTCCTGGCAACCAGCTGCATATGCCGGTCCTGTTACCCTGGACCAGTGAGACTCTAAGAAGCCAAGTTCTTCCTGTGGCAAGTCCTTGGTACTTTCTTTTATCATAGCTCTCTGATGTATGTGGTATATACCTTATGGCTCTTGGCCCAATGAGTGTTTTGCTACATGGTTCAGTATGCCAGGAAGATTGAACTCGTCAGGACCTGCTGCGTTTTACCTTTGTGCAATGGCTGGGATGGCTGACCAATATTCTGGAATCATTTAAGGCTACATTGAGGCTTGTAACCTCATTAGGAAGTAGATGATGCAGCAGAATCATACCAGGAATCCAAACTCAGACAATGCAACTGCTACTGCCATTGTAATTTACCGATCTGGCCAAAACACACTATATTAATAAAAGGCCTGATTTTCAAGTTGTTCATTGTATCTACATAAGGGTTGCAGCATAGCTATAGAGATTTTGTGAAGAACCTCTTGTACAGATAAGCTTTAACAACAGTGTGTCTACTTCTTTGATGGAAGCAGTTTCATGCAGACCAATAGCAAGCAGAGCTTCATTCTCCAGCTATGACCAGGGACCCCTCTTCATCAGCGTCCTGGGGGAGAACTCAAATTGCCCATGGGTTTCTCATTCGCTCATTTGGTGGGAGAAAATAAAGCACAACGATCATGTTTGTTTAGAATTATAGTTGTAATACAAGGCATCTGATTGCAAAGAGGGTAAAAAAAAACAGAGGAGCAGGAGATCTTTGACTCTTACACTGTCCCTGTACATACGTGACCATACCAGAGAAATTATATGTCTAAATTTTGGTGACCATTTATTATTCTGGGGTCATATGACTGTTTAATGTGAAAGCCTTTCCTGGAAATTTGAAAACTCTATACTACATTCTCCATACATGGTAGTTGAGAAGTTTCTATGCATTTCTCTTTCTTTTTAAGGGGACAGACATCCTAGAAAGTTTTAGTTTGTCTTTGGTCAAGTGCAATGTGATTGAGTGTAATGCAGAAAGTACACAACATAGCCAGTTCTTGTCGCATGCAACTTTGGCAATTACAGGTCTCTTGCTTTCAAGTTCTGACCTGTCCTGTATTGGTGTTTTTTAATGGATCAGCAGCCAGCCTCTTCAGTGTATCCCTGTTGGGTATAGAGCCAGATTTGAAAAATGGAATTTCTGAGGGTGTTTAACATGAGCGATGAAGCTTCCACCTATATAATATAGTACCCTGTGAACCTCTAGTTCTTACTCTTATTTTCATGCACTAATTAAAATCTGAGACCACTGTCTAACTGTGTCTATAAAGAAAGAATACTGCTTTCACAGGGAGGAAAAATAGGAGGACTTTATGAAAACTAAGGATAGGTTTCCAGGAGGGTTATCTGTGCTTTAAGTATCCATAAATTAGTGTCAAAGTTCAATAGTCCCAGCTCTGGCTGCTGAGCAGTTCCAACAATTTGGCCTTATGTAGTTCTGGAAATAAATTTAATGTTTCTACTTACTCAATGTTAACTTCCTCGTGAGCTTTTGAAATGGCTAGTAACATATTTAATGCTGATGCTACTGAAAAACGTGTGGGATCAAGTAAAGCTTTTTGAACTCTTTCACTTCTTTATAGTAATTAATCTTTATAGAAGTTACTTTTTTTCTTAGCCATGATTGTGTATGTCAGTTCCATTCAACTGTAGCACCACAGTCTTTTCAAAGGATGTTGCCCCAGGGTAGAGAGTTGCAGAGTACATAGTTGCTAAAGACCATTAGCCTGAAGCTTTAGCTTACCAGTTCTGCAAAAAATTCAGTCAGCCATTGTGTTCTACATCTCTGGTGCTTACTAGCTATAAGCTGGCATTTCGTATCTTTTCCTGTGTATTCTTTTTCCTGTCACTAAACAAGTCCACAGAATTTTTTCCTTAAAGGTATATAGTGGAAATGACACATGTAAGACAGCTTTTTAGGTTGGAGTACCTCTCTAAATTTCTAAATACAAATACCAACTAAATTTATAAAAACAGATATATTGATTATAACCTTTCATAGCAATGACAGATATTTATTACCTTGCAACAAGTATCTAATTTTACTAATAGAAACATTTTTATTGCAAAAGAAACATTTCTAAAAACCTATGTCTTATTACTTATCACCATATATGGAGTTTATGTTAGACAAGTAAATCTACCTTGTATTTAAAACTTTTTTTTTGTTTTAAGGTGTTTGTGTTTGCATATTTAATGACAAAGAACTGTGGGTTTTGCTAATAGCAGTTAATAATTGTTTTAAGAAAATAGTTTTCTTCTGTAACTACTTTCCATTTTAATGAATGTTGTACAGTTTTAGCTGCCTCCTGCTGTGAGATATCAGGCCTTGTGTATAGATTTGTTGATCTGCATATAATCTTAAATAATAATCTGGCAAGTAATCAATAACAAAAAAGGCTAAGTAAACAACGGTTGCTAAATGTGTGTAGCCTAATTTATGTATACCACAATTCTTTGTTTTCTGTTACTGCTAGTGTTCTGGCAACCTGGAAAAATTAACATCTTGGAGTTTGCTGTCTTCGGTATTCTTCAAGGAACGTGGGCCTCACACATTTTCTCATACTGTTTTATCATGTTAGAAACAGATGACATGTAAAGCTCTATATCTACCAAGTTCTTTTGCTTTTTTACGAGACTGCCAGAGGGAAACTAAAGGTGATTATCATTATGAAATAATAGGGACTCTAAGCAGAAATTCCTAGGTTGCCTGGATCGTGGTTTGTGAGGAATTATTTCATTACAGGTACATAAACAAGTGATGTGAGGTAAAAGCCTGTTGTAAAACAGTTGCTTTTTGCAGGTTAATTTTAGAACTGGTGGTAGAATTGCTGGTAGGGAAAATGGTTAGTCTTTGTAATAGGACATGTAGTCAAACGTTTTTGTCCATTTTATGACAGATTCTTGTACATTACATTCTAAGGAACAGTTTATTTCTTTCTTTTTTAAAGAAAGGGAGAGTAAGTGGGGAAGATGAAAACAAAGGTGCCAACACTTTCTACTCTGGTTGATACTCAATTTTATGTACTTACTCTTGGTAGATCTATGAAGGATGCAAGATGCCCAGACGTGAGTATAGTGTACTAATCTGACCACAGGAAAGTAAAAACTTAAAACAAAAGCACATTCAGATTCATTGAGGCATTTCAAGAACCAGTTCTGTAAACTAAGCAGCAATAATTTTCAGCAACTGCTAATGAAAGCATGTAATTTTTTTTTACTATTTTAGCTTTAAGAGAGTTAAGCATGTACAGAAAATTAAGAGGGAGCATGAAGAAATTGAATCAGTATGTTTAGAGTTGAAGATTTCATGTTGTCATGGTGAATAAGGTGGTGGTAACTGATCTGCAGTGATTTTGTCGTAAGCTGGTGGAGCATCAGGTACCTATGGTAAGGAAAATGGATGTGAAAGATTGAAAAAACAATTGAGGTACAAGAAAATTACATTAAAGATGCAGCGAGCTATTTACCTTCATATCAGATATGGTACTGTAGCTTAAAATAGCTGAGCTCATTCATTATGTCTTCATTTTTTTTAGCGTTATTTTTTCCTAATACGTTTATTGGGTTTGCATCAGATTAAATTTTGTTTGTATCATTCATCCAAAGAGAGAATTTTCAGTGTTACAAGGACAGGAATTTTTTAAAAAAGGAAGATTTTTTTAATATTGAGATTTCAGACTAATATTGAAACTTTTCTTTAAGTGTCTTGATGCAGGTATGTTGTTTTACTTCCAATGTTAACAACTTGGGCAGCTTATTTAAAATTGGTTGTAAATTAGCCTTTTCCCTATTCTAAAACTATTTAAACACATCCATAGCTTGACATATATATTTATCAATTAAGTTATTTTAACTTTCTTAAAATTATAGGTTTGAATGTCATCTTTCCATAATGATTAGAGGCGCTAAAACCTTGAAGTTTTATAATGTTCCCTGACAGTCCTTGTCAGGGTATAGTATACCAGACACAGTCCGTTTGTTGTTTGTCAGAATGGTGGAACATCTATTAGGGAGATGTTTGTTTATTCAGTATATTTCAGCATTCAGGTGTTACATCATTTAATAGATTGCATAATGATCATACAACTTAAGAATAAAGGTATGTGAAAGAAGATAATTTTTTAAAAGAAGAATTCTTAATAGTAGATTTTAAAAACCCTTTTCACAGTAAAAATTGTTTCTAATACTACTTTTTAAGTTAATGTAGAGGCATTGAAGACCAAATCTAGAGAGCACACCCCAAGAAAGAAATCATGAACACATGACTGTTTACCAAGATTGTTTCACCATGTGTTACTATGTTGTAAGTAAATGAAACCTTGAGTTGCAACTTACCACGGAATTAAAGTTTCTGTACTCCTGCAGAGCCATTTTGGAGTCCAGTATTGTTCCCTCACCTACCACGGTTCGTATTGTGCCCACATTAGAGCTTTTGCTCTGTGACAGATCATAAAGAAATATGGGGAAGATAAAAGGAAGAAGAGAATGTGAAGTTGGAGCAAATTATGCATCATTTAATATTTGACAGCACATTTACAGTATGCATTAAAATCTGGGATTAGGGCCAGACACAGTGCCAGCAAGTAAGAGAGGTAATCTACCTATCACTTTTTGCTGTCTCTGCTGAGACATACTCTTTCTCCTGTATTATCCAATTATATTGCCAGAAAAATGAGGATCATGTTTTTTAGGTCCAAGACTGCTGGAGGAACTGACACCTTCTCACGTACCAGAATGCGTCGTCTTTGTTATCCCACCTACTTCTTTCTTTAATCTCCAACCTTTTTCTTTTCCATTTTTCCACCATTTCTTTTGTATATATTCTGTACCAGTTCTCCCCTAGTCAAAAAGTCTAACAAAAATTTGATCTTCAAAACCAGAAAGCAGCAAGCTGCAATGAGAAGTAATTCAAAAAGAGATTGTGCTTTTTGCCATGATGTACAAAGCAGGCATGAAAGAATTCTGGTTTGCTTTTTGAAGGTTTTTTTGAGTTTTACCTTCATTTTTGCAACATTTCACTATGAAAGTTCAGGTTTCATGTATTCCGTCAGTTGATATATGTATTGGATAGATCACAGGAAAGGTAACGGGACAAAGTTATTGGAAACAGCAAGGAAATGGATTTGCTGACTTAGATGAGAGGTATGCTTTTTAATTCCGAATGGTCACATCTTTTTCGAAATATTAGAATAACTAAAAGATATTTACTGTAAAACATATAATTGGATAAAGCTTTCACTTTCATAGGAGAGAGAGCACAACTTCAAAGATAAAGCTTTGAGACTTCTAACAACAGATGTTATGAGAAGGTTTGTATCTTTTTTTTATATTTTTTAAGACACAAAGTAGAATTTTTTTAGAAGTAGTGTTTAGAAAGAAAACCTCAAAGTTGCCCTGCTTTTTTGTAAATCTTAAAACTGCAAGTCAACTTTTACACAAATAAATCATGCATCACCCGTACATGAATATAATATTTACTTAGTTATTTGTAATAGTTATTTTTCTTCTCTGCTTCCTAGATTTATTCTAATGATATCTGTCCTTATTTAGGGGTAAGTCTTATGAGTAATGAATATGTTATTTTTCTTTAAATGAAAATACACAGAACACATCTTGGTTTTGTGTAAATATTAAATATAATGCTTCCTAGAGATCAGTTTTTCTACTGACATGTTATGCAAAGTTGGGCAATTGGCTTCATCTCCCTATGGTTCTGCTTCCTCTTACCCCTTCGCCTGACTTGCAAGTTCTGCAGGGCAAGGTGTGTTTCATATTGTGTGGTTTTACCTGTGTATACATCAGTGTATATATTCCCTGAGATAATGACATCCTGTTACAGATGAAATGTTCTCTGCATTAATGTAATGCAAATAATGATAACAGGTTGTCAAAATAATAGCATGCTAGAAGGTGAGCTGCCATGCTTACCCGCAGACTTTTATAGCCACTACGTCTTTTGTAATACCAACAGCCAAAGATAAGTAAAATTGCCAGCACCAAAATGAAGAGTCCAATAGTCAGAGCTCTGTGGGGAAAGCAAAACAAAATAATTAACACAGAACTAGATGCGTTCTTCTGGGAACAAGAATGATTAGAGCAAAAGTTTGTATCAGTATCCTTTTATCAGAGGAAGGCATGGAGCAGAATTTACCTTGGAAAATAGACAAAGTATCAATAATTTCAGCCAGTCTCTGCAGACTAAGCAGTTAGCTAAATTCTCTGCCAAGTTCTTAAGCATTTAAAAAAATGAGGAATATATTGCTTCAAAGATAATAATCTATCAGTGACTACTGCTTCTAAAAAAACCCTGCCTGTAAATCCAGGAAACAGCATTGTGATATTGGAAGAGAATGTGAAATAAATTAAATGCCACACCTGCAGAGACACAGTTCATGTTTATTTGTTAAATTTCTCTAGGCAGCAAGTATTGAGAAATGTAGCCTAATTGCATCATATTGCAACAACTGCTGGTGACAGAAGGATTTTTTGGATACATGAAACACTATGCAACCTCAAAACCATAGTAAGAAACGTTGAATTATTCATAAAGAGCTCTATAATTCTTTAGTTCCTGTTCCATGACATACTAGGCACAGTATTGGTGTCACTGGATCTTTTTAGGGAAGGTAGGCTTTGCTGTAAGACATCCTTCCCACTGCTTCCTGGGGACTTGGGAAAAGTAGCACAGTTTCACTATCTGTCAAGATAGCAAGAAAGCAAGCTGACAAAGTAATTGCAAGTTTTCTTGTCACAAAAACCCTTCCTCCTGTGCTAATATCCTCCCAAACATAAAGAATTGACTCCCCATTTTTTTGTTCTTTGCCTGTTGAAGAACGGAAGAGACTGCAAAATGCTTAATGGGAAAAGAGGTCAGGGAAAAAAATGACCACCTGCGTCAGGATAAACCCATTCTAACATACTTTTATATATATTATATCCAGTTGTCCTGCAGTAATTACCACTAGGCTTTTCCATTGGGACTGAGGACTGGGGTATGGGACTTATCAGAGACCTTTTATATCTATTTGCTATCATTTTCACTGACTCAGAGTCTCATGGACTGTTTCCTTGTGACCTAAGAAGCCTGAAAGAAGATGCAAGCAGATTCGTGTGGCAGAACAGGCTGTCTTCTTGTCTGAACTGCCTGTGTCCTGTTTGAAGCATGAAGACCCTTGGAGCCACAGGGATTTTCTTTTTCACAAGTACCTGAATCTTGCAAGTTGCTCCTGCCCCTTCAAGACTTTGTGTTGGCTGGGTTCTGTTTAAGCCAAGAACACAGCTCACGGCATTCACTTACATCGTGGTACAGCCGTGTTGCAGCTGATCTTCAATGTTATGAGATGGCCCCACTGGTTCTGTTGCTGTCCCCAGCACAATTAAAACTCGTCGAGACTACTTCTCCAAGCAACTGCTGCCTTTTCTGCATTTTGAGACTGCTTTCTGCTTTTAGTGCACTCTGTAGTTTTAGCCATCCATTAGCCTGTATGCCCCACAGAATGTATGTCATCTCTGGAGTTGGTGATTTTAACTGCATATTTGTCATCTAAGTCTTTCCCTAACTATTCAGAGGCTAGTATGAAAAGTGTGTGTGCAATTTCTTGAAATTCCAGTTAAAGTTGCAGCTGTGATATTAGTAATCTGTGCTTATGTCTTGAATGCTCCTTCTGGTACTGGAAGGAGAGAGACACTTTTCCCTCGCATATCTAGAAAAACTGCTTACAGTTGCAGCCACTGGAATCCACGGCAGTTAGACGTGAGCATGCTTAGTTTCAAGTGCTGAGACATGACTAGTTAGGTTTCTCTTTTGGAGAACTGAACTGCTGTGGAAAGACTATGTGAGCACCTTCCCCTTCGTTTATTCTCTCTGCCCAGGGGTGAACATGCAGAAACAGGTATGTTGCAGTGTGTGTGGGGGGGACAAGTCACCAAATTTGGGGGCCACTAAACCAGTACCAGAAGCACATTCCACATACAGATATCCCAAGCACACTGGAAATATTTGTCTAGAGTAGTAACACATCACCAGTGGAATAGTGTCTCTAGTAATCCATGACCCAACATATTTTATTGTAAGCCAAAACTACAAAGTATTAGTTTGAATTAGTTCTGCTTAAGTGGAGTCTCACACAGAAAAAATTTACCGAGAGTCACATTTGTATGGCATTGATGTCTCCACCTGCTTTTTGGTGGTATTTTACCATTTCTCTGGGGTTTTCACTTAGATTATTCTTTAGGGTGAGACAATGTCCCTTTGAGGTTCTGAAGAGAGGTATGTGCATCTGGAGATAAAACTTCATGTAAAGATCACCTTGCAACAACCTCAAAAGAAAATTTTAAATAAGCCTCAATTATCCTGGTAATTTTATTATGAAGGTTAATGACTTGTGAGCATATGATCAAACTCTAGATTCTTCAATTCTGCAATTCTGGTTTTTCTTAATCATGGAGGACTCTATGATTCTGCAATCACACAAACATTAGAGCCAACTACAGGATAGCTAAAATGCACTCCACCTATATTCAACGGTGACTTTTTCTGATACTATTTTGTACATTTCTTTCAATGTAAATTTTTTTCATCAGCTTACATGCTAACATAGGTTTTGCTTTATGCTTACCCTTCTGCTGCAAGATAGCTGTGTCCTTTCCCTCTGAAAAAGTTGCCATCTGGATGGTGGTTTCTTCTGGGCATTTTGTGAGCTTGGTCCTGCTCAAACCTACAGGATAGAAGTACAGTGCCTCAATGCAATAGTATGTTATCTTTAAAGCATAATATTACCAACTTTTTTCTTTTAACAGGAACATTTTAGGGAGGCAGGACAATCTGGTATCTTCAGAATTGAGTAGATCCATATACATATGCAACTGTCCCAATTTAGGGCAAAACCCAAAACCGTAACTATAGTCTACATTTGAACAGCTGCACTGACATCAAGGTATTTGCACCTGCGTGCAACAGAGAAGAATTTGACATGGTCTTTTTAGGTACTAAGTGATGGCAGACTTCTGAAGTAAAATCTCTCAGGAATATAGAAAGAAAGGCAATTTACCTGGACAAGAAAAAGTATTCAGAAGAAGAAAAACTAATATTGTCCTTACAAGCAGTTTTTTCTCTATTTCTGTTATTCCCTGTAAAAGCGTAAGGGCCATGTTTTAAATCAGCATAAACTCTCAGAGTTCTGTTGATTTTCAGGTGGTTATACCAATTAGTATCTGCTGACAATCTATACTTCTATGTGCAGGGAATTTATGGTATAATCTTAATTTCCAGTCTTAAGGGAATAATCATCCAGCTAAAAGCAGTTGGAACAGTTAAAAATCTAATTGATCAAATATAGTGAAGAAGAAACCCACAAGTAATCATGTTTCTGTCATTTAAACAGCACAACAACAGATCCTACTCAACAGTATCCAGCTAATCTATCTACCTTATACAGGTAAAGTATAAATGCCGATGACTTTAGTGAAGAGAATTCTAGCCAAGGAAACAAAACATTTTCAGAGTAAACTGAGACACAGACAAGCCTCTTCTGAAGCATAATTTTGAAGCAGCACAGAAAATTTTGGGTAGAATAAAAAAATACAAATCTTACCTCTGTCAGACCTGTATTCTGTCTGTTAACTGAAAAGCATGTACAGCTTTCTTTTCCCTGACTTACTCTGTTTTTTTCTTCTTTGATCTCTTCTCTTATGACTATCACGAGTTTAAATTCCTTTCAGTACAGCTTTTGAATGCATTAGTTAGCATGAAGAAGGCCAGGAGACAACTTTTCGTTTTCTTCTTACAGCCTGCATCCTTTCCTCCTAATAAGCAGCTCAAAAATCTGCTATTTCTTTATTTATTACATAACCTCTGAGAAATAGCTCAACACCATTTTACCTGCCTAATCAGTCCAAGCTCCTAGAGTGGGCAGACTACTTATAAATTCAAACATGTTTTGATTTAGGGCTCATTATTTTGTGACAGAGGGCTGGTTTAAACAGAGTTTTCACATTTGTTTAACTATAGCTTTGTTTATGCACACTTTATCACCATTGTAACACTGTGGAAACTAGTATAGTTGGAGCAAAATTCATGGATGGATGCTGTTATACCGTGATAGAAGTGTCTTAGATTAGGGCAAGTGCAGGTTGATTCTGTACTGGTAAGCAAATGCTGCAACAAAAAGGGAGTCTATCCCATGGGCTGCAGAACTAATGAAGCCTGGTTTCCTATGGATTTGTGTGAATTGCCTGTGCTTACGCTGCAGTAATTCCACTGACAACACCAGGCAAGAAATGGCAGTCTGTGATTAATTCAGAGGTCTGGGTACTGTGATGGACCAACAGTGTGAGTTACTGCCAAAAAAAAAGAAGCTGTAGGAACCATGTTCTGCTTGTCACTTCTGCCAGTGAATCATTAATTTGGGCCTTTCTATCCTGCCACAGATACTTTTTTTAAGTTTGAAGGACTCAAAACTTCGAAGTTTTTGCATATCTTTGAGCCTGTGAACCTGGCTCTAAATGTGTTTGAAAATGGCTGACAGACTCAAAAGTGAATAGGAAAGAACAAATAGTGTGAAAGACCAACATCCACTTCTTTAGGAAATCAGGTGAAAAATCTTAACATCAATATTCTTAGCTAGTGCAGGGCTGGGAAGAGCCAGACCATTTTTCTGCTTGTGTGTTTTGTCTAATTAGGGTAAAAATCTGATCTTTCTTTGGACATTTTTCCATGGTGGTGCCCAATGACAGGACCAGAGGGAATGGGCACAGACTGAAACACAGGAGGCTCCAGCTGAACATCAGGAAACACTTTTTTACTATGACGGTGACTGAGCCCTGGCACAGGTTGCCCAGAGCAGCTGGGGAGTCTCCATCCTTGGAGGTATTCAAAAGCTATGACCCTGGGCAGCCAGCTCTAGGTGGTCCTGCTGGAGCAAGGGGTTAGACTAGATGACCTCCAGAGGTCCCTTACAACCTCTACCATTCTGTGATTAACACCAGAAGGATCTATTTGTTTTTGCTAGATGCATTAAAGTTTGAAACAAAGTGATTTTTGTAAAAGTAAATGGAGAAAGAAGAATGGACATTAGCGAGGAGCATAAACTTGCTCATTTGGCCAAATGGTTCAGTATTTCTCTTATCCCAGATGAACTCAATGGGCGTTTCAAAGGTGAAAGAGATGTAGGGAAATTTTCTGTAGATACCCATGTGTGTAAAACAGTAAGTGTACGCTATCACAGTCTATCAAGTTCCCAAGCAACATGCCAGCCCTTGTGCAGTACTCTGAAAATGTCATAGACCTCATTATCAAATCATGTGTTTTCCTGAAGAAAAGCTTTACTTCTGGGAGAGGATGATAACTGAATAGTACTGTTTGTTTTTGTCAGAATCAAAACTGAGACACACAGAAAGTCCATGTGATACCAAAAACAGTCTCTGCCCCTTCTTTGCCTCAAGCAGTGTGGGGGGCAAAATGTCAACTGGTTGAGTATTTTGTATTCTGAATGAATCTCTTGTTAATAGTATAATAAGGAAGGGAAAAAAAGAACAACTTTGTCATGGATCTGTGGTGCCATCTGTTATGTAAATGCACAATGCTGCTATTGAGGAATTGGATGGATGAGAAGGTGAAATGCCATGTCCTGGTTCTAATATGTTTTTTTACAAAATCTTACTTCTCTGAGGTGGTGCTGCTAACTCTGTCAGTGTAAAGACACTGAAATTGATGTATGTATTCCACAAGTGTTACCTTTTTAAACAGAACTTTTCAGAAGGAGAAGAGGATGGAAGAGGAGTAGTACTTAGGAGAAACCCCAAAGCAACCCAAGCCTTTTGTGATAGCCAGCAACCTGTGGCAAGCCTAGGACACTCTGATGAATCTTGATGATAGGTATGAAATGAATGCTTCTAGCGTAACTGAAAATAACATGCTTGATGTTTTTAAAAAGAATAGCAGTTGTTTTAATGCTGTTCACACTGTGATTCCATCTTTCTAGGACAAGATCCTGGGATTTTTATTCATTTGTTTATTTCCCTTAATTGATAATCTTTATTTTTCTCTGGCATTAGAGGCTTCCTACAGCAGACAGAGCAAAGAAACATAAGTACCTTGACACCTGATTTAGTAAAGGCTTTGGTTTTGTGTTTTATGGGAATTTCAGTGGAAACTCTCAAGTATTTCAGTGCTAAAGCTACATTAACAGTAATACAGTAAGAGTGAATAAGGAGATTATAGCCCTTGGTTTGTGCTGAGGATCTTCATCTTTCCATGGTTTGCGGAGTTACTTTGAAGTAGGTATTATCTCACTTCCATGGCTGAACAGTTCCACTATAGGCCAGATTTGGAGCTTTTTGAAAAGAAGCTATTCCTCAAATTGCTGCTACCTCAGCTGCAGGCACCTCCAGGAAGCAACATGTTGTCCTGTAGCCTGCCTTGCACAGACATCATTAATGTGTTGTCATCCTGAAAGCCTGGTTCATGAAAGTAAGTTCCTGGTCAAATAATTTCCAAATGAAACTGTGGTCCTTAGTGTCAGACCAATCTCTCTCTGCTCCATCTCTGAACAATATACAGTACAGAAGGAGTGGTAGTCTTAATTCTGTAGTAGAATGTGCTGGTTTTGGCTGGGGAAGAGTTAACTTTCTTCATAGCAGCTACTACGGGGCTGTGTTTTGGATTTGTGCTGGGAACAGTGTTGATAAAGCAGGGATGTTTTAGTCACTGCTGAGCAGGGCTTGCACAGACTCAAGGCCTTTTCTGCTTCTCACACCGCCCCACCAGCGAGTAGACTGTGGGTGCACAAGAAGTTGGGAGGGGACACAGCCGGGACAGCTGACCCCAACTGACCAAAGGGATATTCCATACCATATGATGTCATGCTCAGCATATAAAGCTGGGGGAAGAAGAAGGAAAGGGGGGACATTTGGAGTAATGGTGTCTGTCTTCCCAAGTAACCGTTACGTGTGATGGAGCCCTGCTTTCCCGGAGATGGCTGAACACCTGCCTGCCGATGGGAAGTGGTGAATGAATTCCTTGTTTTGCTTTGCTTGCCTGCACGGCTTTTGCTTTACCTATTAAACTGTCTTTACCTCAACCCACGAGTTTTCTCATTTCTACTCTTCCAATTCTCTCCCCCATCCCACCTGGGGGGAGTGAGCAAGTGGCTGTGTGGTGCTTAGTTGCCAGCTGGGACTAAACCACAACATAGCTATGCCAAGAGGATGCCATGAGTGCAGTGGTGCCTGTGTTCCTGCACCTTGTTTTTCCAAAGAAAAAAGAGTGGATAGCTTTCTGGCAGTGTTTTTCTTCGCTGCTACTTTGTCCGTGGTTGACTGGAGCTTCTGAGCCTAGGGGATTGTTCAGGTTGATGGGACTTTCTCCATGAGATGCAGGATGACCAACCATGGGTGAAAACCTTTTGGATGCAGTTGGGCATTATCAAGGTGAGGCAGAGTTATGACTTTCCTTGCATGTAATTTCAGGAGGCCATACCTGGATTCAAGAGAATGGTGGTGCTTTCTAAAGCCTCACAGTCCTGTTTCCACCAGTGAGTGGCTCACTGGTTTGCGGTGAGAAACTCCTTGCAAGTGAGATGCTGATTCAGGTCTCTGAGGCCATCTCAGTAACTCTTTATTTGAAGAAAGTGAATATAGGTGTTGTGGGTTGACCCTGGCTGAACACCAGGTGCCCACCAAAGTCTCCCCCTGCTCAGCTGAACAGGGGAAAGAAAACACAACAGAAGGCTCTTGGGTCAAGATAAGGACAGGGAGATCACGCACCAATTACCGTCACAGGGGAGCCAGACTTGGCTTGGGCAAATTGGTTTAACTTATTACCAATCAAATAATAATGAGAAATAAAACCAAATCTTAAAAACACCTTCCCCCCACCGCTCCCTTCTTCCTAGGCTCAACTTCACTAACGAATTCTCTACCTCCTCCCCCACAGCGGCACAGGGGGAAGGGGAATGGGGGTTGCGGTCAGTTCATCACATGTTGTTTCCGCTGCTCCTTCCTCCTCACCCTCTTCCCCTGCTCCAGCATGGGGTCTCTCCCACAGAAGACAGTCCTCCACGAACTTCTCCAACATGGGTCCTTCCCACAGGCTGCCGTTCTTCACGAACTGCTCCAGCATGGGTCCCTTCCACAGGTTGCAGTCCTTCAGGAACAGACTGCTCCACTGTGGGTCCCCCGCGGGGTCACAAGTCCTGCCAGCAAACCTGCTCCAGCATGGGGTCCTCTATCTCCATGGGACCACAGGTCCTGCCAGGAACCTGCTCCAGTGTGGGTTTCCCATGGAGTCACAGCCTCCTTTGGGCACATCCACCTGCTCTGGCATGGTGCCCTCCATGGGCTGCAGGTGGATATCTGCTCCACTGTTAACCTCCATGGGCTGCAGGGGCACAGCCTGCCTCACCAAGGTCTTCACCAGGGGCTGCAGGGGAATCTCTGCTCCGGTGCCTGGAGCACCTCCTCCCTCTCCTTCTTCACTGACATTAGTGTCTGCAGAGTTGTTTCTTTCACATATTCTCACTCCTTTCTCGTCTGCTGTTGCACAGGTTTTTTTTCTCCTTCTAGCAGTTTCTCACAGAAGCCACCCCTGTAGACACCCCACTCTCACCCCCAAAACCTTGCCAGCAAACCCAATACAATAGGCATCATTAGCAGTCATCATTAGCAATACAATACATCTTTAGCAGCTTCGAACAAAACACCCTTTGCAAGTAATCCCTGCAGTAACAGTCCAATGAAATTTAACTTGGAAAATTGCTGCTACAGCTGAAGTAAAAGCAGTCCTCAAATTAATACACTCACTCAGTATTTTTTCTGTGCTATTAAACAGATATGTAGTCATCAGCTGACAGAGTGTCCAGGTGACTAATACTATTCAATGCAGTTAGCAAAAAAAATAGAAGAATGACTTTTCATTTCACCCTTCACAGGGTCACTGAATCCTGTTCGGACTGGTGGGGACCTGGGGAGGTCTCCTGCCCCAGCCCTGGCCCACAGCAGCGCCAGTTCTGGGTTCAGACCGGCCTCCTCAGTGCTTCACCCAGTCACAGAATCACAGAATCACTAAGGTTGGAAAAGACCTGTAAGATCATCAAGTCCAACCATCAACCCAACACTACCATGCCCACTAAACCATGACCCACAATGCCACATCCACACGTTCCTTGAACACCTCCAGTGATGGTGACTCCACCACCTCCCTGGGCAGCCTGTTCCAGTGTTTCACCACTCTCTCAGTAAAGAAATTTTTCCTAATATCCAGCCTGAACCTCCCCTGGTGCAACTTGAGGTCATTTCCTCTTGTCCTGTCTTTAGTCACTTGGGAGAAGAGACCAACACCCACCTCTCTGCAACCCCCTTTCAGGTAATTGTAGAGAGCAATAAGGTCTCCTCTCCTCAGCCTTCTCTTCTCCACACTGAACAACCCCAGTTCCCTCAGCCGCTCCTCATCAGACTTGTGCTCCAGACCCCTCACCAGCTTCGTGGCCCTTCTCTGGACACACTCCAGCACCTCAATGTCCTTCTTGGAGTGAGGGGCCCAAAACTGAACACAGGATTGGAGGTGCAGCCTCACCAGCACCGAGTACAGGGGCACGATCTCTTCCCTACTCCTGCTGGCCACACTGTTTCTGATCCAGGCCAGGATGCCGTTGGCCTTCTTGGCCACCTGGGCACACTGCTGGCTCATCTTCAGCCAGCTGTCAATCAACACCCCCAGGTCCTTTTCTGCGAGGGGCATGAAACCCCCAAGGATGGAGATGGCCCAACCTCCCTGGGCCCCAGCTCCACTGCTGGGCTGTCCTTGTGTCTCCAGCCTCAGCCTCTCATGTTCCAGTTGTGCCACTCTCTCTCACCCTCCCGCCACGCACCGCTGTGAAGAGCCCAGCTGCGTCTCCTCCATCCCTCCGATTGGTGCCAGGGATGCTGTTGGGTGTCCCCAAATCACAGAATCACTAAGGCTGGAAAAGACCTGTAAGACCATCAAGTCCAACCATCACAAAAAAAAACAAAAACAAAACAAAAACAAAAAAAAAAAAAAAACCACAAAAAACAAAAAACCAAAAAAAAAAAACCAAACCACCACCCACACAAAAAACCACCCACACCACACAACAACATGCCCAAAGCCGCACCTCCTCCTGCCTGAACCAGCCCTGGTCCCACAGCCTCTCAGTGGCCCTCTGCTGAGCTCAGTCATGTTTATCAACTTCCTTCCTGTACTTGGTGCCCCAAATTGGATGCACGACTGTGGAGCAGAGGGAAATAATCACCTCCCTTAATCTACTGTCTATGCCCCTGTTCATACAGCCCAGGATGCCACTAGCCACCTTTAGTGCCCATGTCAGATGTCAGGACATATCAAAATACAGAAATCGGTGACGGGGCTTGTAAATAAAATACAGAATTTTAGCAGGAAGTCAGAGGTGCAAACTGCATCTATTAAACATCTCTCCATTCCTCCCCCGCCTCCAACATTTCCCCTTCCTTTCATTTTATAAAATGACGAGTTATTTAAAATATTGCAACACTGCAGCAGACTGAACAATCATACTTTCTAGAAAAATCTAAGTGTTTCAGTTGACATGATTGAAAAATGTTTTGTTAGAAATTTCAGGGCCTTGCTATAAGATTTTGCCCACCCGGTTATGTGCCTTCCAATGTGTGTTCTGCAATCAAGCCCTCACAGATAGTTGATTTATTAGTGGTTCAGCTGATTTCCTGTAAGTTAAATTAATTTTTTAAAATAATTGTTACTTTTATGAGACAAGAAATAATTATTTTAGATGAGTGATTTGTGTTGAACTTGGCTTCACAGATTATGTGTTTCAATGGTAAAAATTTCTGAAGTTCCTAACTAGGGCAGCTATGATATTTGTAATAGTTTGAAAGCTTTTAAGTGCTATGTTTTTTCGGTTTACTGTTTCTATTTAAATGTGATCCAGCCCTTCCTCCCTTCTTTTACATTCTCTCTTCCCCTGATAAAAAAGAATGACCAAAAAAAAAGTGATTTGGATACAGACTCTTTTTATTCTTGTAAATCAAATATTTGCTCAAAGAGCCTCAGTATAGTTGAAATGTGGGACTAAATAGAACCTCAGAAAGTCATCTAGTCCATCCCACTGTTCTGAAGCACAATTGAATATACTTAGATTCTCTCTTATGTCATATCTATTCTCTGATATCTCTGTGTTTTCTGATATCTCTGTGTTTTCATATTCTCCCTGTAGTCTGTCCTATGCTTCATGGGCTACAATGAAGTTTTTTCCCCATTACATAACTCTGCCTTGCTGCAAATTATATCAATTACTAATGGCCTTAACAAGGAAAGGAATTAATTGTGTCTTCTTTCTCTCACTTATTATGGATTTGAAGGTCGTTCTCATGCTCTGTACAACCTTCTGTCTTCTGAAGCAGACAAACTTTATTGCTCACACTTTTTCTTTAGACTGTGTTTTCCTAACTTTTCTCATTCTTGTTCCACTTAATTCTTTGCAACTTATGTACCTCTTCCAGTTAAAGCCTTGAAGAATCATTACGTCCTCTATCTTATCATAGCACAGAAAGACATTTACTATTTTTAATATAGGGTTGCATTTGGGATTCTTACTCAGGTTGAAGTCCACTGTAGCCTTAGGTCTTCCTCTGTTATTCATCAATCCTTCTCCATTTTATGTGTGTGTATGTTGCTTTTTACGTCTGATATTTAGGACTGCATTTCTCTCTACTGAATTCTATTATTGTAGTAACTTTCCCCATTTATTAGATTTATTTATTTATCAGATTCCAGCCCTGCTTTGCAGAGTACCTGCAAACCCTTTAGCTCAAAACTATATTCATGTACTCTTGCTTTCACATCCAACTTGTTTACTGAAAATACTGAACACTACTTCCCCAAGCTAAACATCTGTGAGCTGATGCCTCTTCCTATTTGATCGTGATGGCTGCAGTCTGTATTCTATCATCTGCTGCACACACGCTTCACGGTAATTTCATTTAGACCATGGTTTCCCTAGTTTGCTTATCACAGCCCTGTGGGACTGTGTTGAAGACTTTTATAGTCAAAATGCAACTTCAACATCAAAATAGTATGATAATGGTCACTGGTGTAGTTTGCTTGTAAACTAATTACTTTCTTCCTCAGTTTCAAACATTCCTATCCAAAACTTCCACCATTTTATAAATCCTACTAATATTGAGTTTAGAGAAAATAAAACACTTCCATATGTCGTGAAATGCTGTAAGATGTCTGATGTAGTCACACCACTACGTCATGTTCTCTATACCTTCTGTTTTGAAGTTTCAGGAGACAGGGGGAAGTGTAGGGTAATGTTGACTTTCTTGGTTTAGTATTAGTCTGGCTTACTCTTTCTTTTCTCTGTTGGAGTTGATCTAAACTAACTAAAAATCCAGCTGATAGGACAAGAGTGGCTCCTGCCATGTAGAAGACTGCTCTGTAATCTCCAGCCATGTCCACAATCAGACCTGGAGAGAAACAAATTACAGTAATGTGATTGATAGAAAACAGACTAATGCGAATTAGCTCAGCAGTGTGAACATAACCTCTCACAAAGGGAGTATGCTGGCCACATACCTGACTTGCAGCTTTCTACATTGTGAGTGTATGGAACATCACCCCATTATAGCATTTTAAAATTTGAAACACAATTCATGTCTCATTTACTTTGCATATGTGAATTGCTAGTAAAACAAAATGCTATACAGTTTGAAGCACTTTCCAACCTAAAACATGGCAGACAATGAAGATAGTGGCAGAAAAAGCCCAAATCATGCAGCTTTGTATCTGAGTAGCCCCATGTTCTGTGGTGTAGCTGTCATCAGTTGCTGTAATTTGGACCATAACTGTACAGCATGAGAGAGTTTAAAGAAGGAAAGGAGAGGCCTCTGCTGGAGACAAAGTTGGAGAGGTTGCCTGCAGTGTTATGGGCTTTCCTGTTCTTCGTTTTACAAAGAGTCACAGATGTTAACAAAAAGACCCTGTTTTTTAGGTAGCTTTAAGCCAACCAAAATACCTAATGCCATTGTGTACCATACCGAAAAAGCAGTATTATAGTAGTAGTACTGCAGCAGTACATGTGGTAGTATCGGCTGCTCTGTGGGTACAATGGCAGGTTCACTTGTGAGCTGATGAAGCCTGCTTGTTTGGCCTCCCATTGGAAAGTTTGTCCACGTTTAGTGTACTCTCTAGCCCTCGTTCCAATCTAACATCAATCCCGTTAGGCAAAAGAACTCTGAATCCAAATCTTAGATTTTACTTTTAAAGTAGGAGAGGAGAGCTCGAGAAGCACTTAGGGTTCCCTCCTCTTCCGTACCTTCTTTTTAGCTTACTATATATACACAAAGGGGTCGCACTGATACTCAGATAATCAGTACTAGTGACCAACCACTATATATAAATGTCTTGTTATCTTTGTATTTTATTCAGATCCTCCCAACATACTTTTGATACTGTTCTGTCTCAAATTCTCTATAAATCTTCCTGGTCCCTGTATTTTCAAAAGGGAATTAAAATGTTCCAGTATTCAGTCTGACCCATTTGCAACCTTAGAGGTGTCATTACCACAAAAGTCACTGTAGTGTGTGAGCAGTCGTCTTTGGATGAGGACTCAGATCCACATTTTACAAGTCACATATTGTTCATTTTTCTGCCATATCACTTTGTGAAGTCCCTACAGCTTGCAACTTGTTTGTGTTGCATTTTTCCAAGATGACTTTGTCTCGTTGCCAGCCCATAAATCCATGTGCTGTCTCATTGTCTGCTCTCTCTTCCCACTGTTTTTATGTGCTGCCTCCCCCATTTATTATATTGGTTAGCTCAAATGCTGTCTGAAAACAGCAGGCATCTCTGTGAATATTTGCTTGAGGTTCACATAGCCTAATGTTTCGAGCTGTTCAATTTGACTTTCTGTAGAAACCTTCCCAACAATACCAGCATTTATGCAACATCACTAGTCTCAAATGTCAGTTTCTTCTCTGAAAGTACGGATCTGCTGTTTGTCCCAAAGGTACACTTTCATAGCAAGACAGTGGGAGTCCATCAAGGGGGATTCTGTGGGATTCAGGAAGCAGGAACACCACCCTGCCATTCTTCCCTTCTTTCATGCTGAACAGGTATCTCTAAAACCACAGAGAAGAGAGGGAGCAAGATATTTTGGAAAGGAATTAAACTGACTCTTTGTTTTTATATATTTCTTGGTCCAGATACCCCTGAGCTAAAAAAGGGGGAAATTTGGGTCCAGATCCAGATTTTTTCAGTTTGGGTTACCATTCCCCTTTCTTCCTGTAAACTGTATTTGGCAGAGTATCATCTTAACTTACCAGCAAGAGGAGGCCCCACAAAACCTCCAGTGCTTCGAATGAGCATGAAAAGCCCTAGAGCACTGTCAAAATCTGGCATGCCTACAACATCTGCTAGCACTGTAATGTGAACGGCGACTGTTGTGCCAAAGAAGAATCCATAGAAGCCAGTGAATATTGCCAAGGACAGGTAATTGTTAGCCAGTGGCAACAGCATCAGGGAAGTACTGATCAGTGTAATTGTCATTGTCAGCAAATGAACAGTTTTAGTAACATGGAGATTGGCATACCAGCCACATAGCAGTCTGCCTGCAAAGTCCACCATAGCCAAAATAGATAGGAGGGATGCAGTCCACGATTCATCTATTCCCAGGCTGTAGCTAAGTGGAACTAAAAATAATGGAGTAACAAAAAAACTCACAGCAGCTAATATGCCAAAAATGGCATAAAGTACAAACTCTGGTTGCCTCACAAGCATCCAGTTGATGGTTTTGTGTGTGATGAGAGACTTATCATCTTTGTCTATCCTAGATGCACCATTGCCAAGTGGTGTCTCAGTTTCAGAATGGCTAGCCTCAAGGAGGCAGCTGCTTGTCAGGGGTCGCATCAGTACTCCACAGACACAAATATTGAGTTGGATGCCACCTATGATCAAGAGGGCACCTTTCCATCCATATTGATTAATCAACCACTGGAAAAATGGCCCAAACGTGAATGCAAAGGCACATTCTCCGGCACTGGCAATAGCATTGGCCAAAGCTCTTTTCTTGGAGAAATAATGGCTAACAATGCTAATGGCTGGTGTCCATGAAAAGGAAATCCCAAGTCCTGAAAAACATCAATATAAATAGCATCAGTTAGACATTACTGAGATATATTGTGAAGGTGGAAATTAAAGCAGTCGGTGCTCCTACATTTGCAATGTTAAAAACTGGTAAAAGAAAAACATTTTTGTTCCTAGCAGAAGCATGAGCTCAGCTGTACTATGTGTAAGAGTGTATTTGTGGCGTGTGTTCTGTAAGAATAAGTTGTATGTTCCAGCAAAAAAGCAGGAGTATAACGTATTCGTTATTACATTCTTACTGTGAAAAAAACCCAACAATGTTGATTTGACAAGTTTGCCACTGGATGAGAAATCACATGGCCATGTGGTTGAAACTAGACAGATCTCAAGAGTGTCCATGCTGTCCTAATTAAGGCTGGTACTAGATCAGATCGCCAGGTTAAGCTTAGCTGTGTTCAGGCTAGAAAGTGAGGGAGGACATGAAGGAAGCTGGTGCATTACCTCCATTTGCCTTTCATTTTCATGCCTGACTGCTTTGAGCAGGCTTCAAACCTGCTCTAACTTATGGTGATTTTAATGGCTCCCTAGAAACTATTTGGCAGCCCAGGACTGCCAAAGGGCTCAAATTTCTGACATTTGCTCAGGCATCCAGCATGGAACTGGGAATGGTTTATTTTATTCCCTGCCAGCTTTGCTTCCTGTTCCAGGAAAATCTGCTAGCTGTTGGAGGCAACTTTCTGTCCTGTTTTAACCTGGAGTAAAGCAGAAGATTGGAATCAATTGAAAGCCTGGGTCTGTGTTCAAAACATAAGATTATTTGATAAAAAGTTCAAAGTTTGGGATCTCTACATCCTTGTACTTCAGTACCCTTCAGGTTCTTTAAACCTTCACAGAGCTCTTGGCTCTGATTAAAAAATAAAACACTTTTCATTTTCTGGTTGCATATAATTTGCAGGCAAAAATTACTAGCATCTAATTATTCACCTTCTTTGTTGTTGCAAGTTTCTAGCACAAATTCTTACTTCCAGAGTGGGACATGAGGGAAATGACCTTTAAAGAGGGTTGCTGGTTCTAGTTACTCATAAAATCAAAATTGAAATCAGATTTTAAAACTCCTACCATTAGCACCCTCAAATAAGGGCTCTCAGTTGCTGGTGAAAAAAATCCGTAAAGCCATAAAGTCATACCCTGTAGGAAGCCAGTCGTTGCATACATCCAGACCATGTTGAGTCCGAGAAATCCCAGTGCCATTCCTGAAAAAGCCAGGAGTCCTCCAGTGATCACAACTGCCCGATGGGTGTACCGTACACATAGTGAGCTGGCAACAGGGGCTGGATCAGCAGCAAGATAGGAGAAAGATAAATATGTTAGGAACATTAAGCTGATTGCAGGACTGAACAATCAAATAAAGCATTCGGAGGAGAAATACCCTTATAATGTTTGTCTCAAATAGCCTGAATTCTGCTGCACAGGGGGGTCAACTGAGATTTTAAAATTGGATCCTTGCTGATAGGGAAATGACTGTCCCTGCAGCACAGATTTTAAAATATATTCAAAATATATGGACTTTTTTAAAGGGAAAGAGCATTTCAGTGCCTTTCTTGTGGAACAGTTCTGCTGAATTTCATGTAAAGTTACAGCTAGCGACATGACAGAAATTTGTGTAGCCTTTTAGCAGAAAGGGAAACCCCAGTCATGGAATCACTAGGTTAATCTATAAAAATTGTATTATTGACAGTGTATTATTGATATGGCTAGCATGAAAACTTTCTGGAGAAAACTAATCTTCTAGAACTTTTGTAAAGTTCATGGAATTGCAAATGTTTTATAAAGGACCAAAAATCGAGGTTTATTTTGAGGTAATAATTTTCCAGGAACTTTGCAGTTAATTTCTTAAATTTTCGTTTCAGTGGCACAGCTTCTCTCAGCAGACTGCAGGAACACTTCAACACATGAGGGCAAAATTGCACCAGGTAGAGATCTGACTTGGTGCAGCAGTTCCAAAACCTAAAGCACTGGTCTCTAGTCACTGTCTGGAAGCACCTGAAATGTTAGAAATATTTTTGCTTAATTAAGGATCAGTTATACTGGCTGACTGTTTTTCCATCAGCATCACAGAGTTAAGATCAAGGCCATACCTATCATGGAAAGGCACTCTCTGTTCTGTGGGGATAGTTTCAAACCCCAAGTACAGGATTTTTTTTAAATATTCATGGACACTAGAGGGATCCCAAGTAACACCTGACACCACCAGTTCTCGGTGGGGTTTTGTAGTGCAAACAGGGAGTCAGCTCCCTACAATTTATTATAGTTCTGGAAATTGAAGTTCGGGGATAAAATGAAATTCAGTTAACAAGGATCATGCTTAGAAACTAAAATAAGTGGGGAGACAATGAAGAGGGGGCAGCCAGCAAAGGGAGATTTTATAGTAGTTTGTAGGGACAGGTTGTTGTACATTCACCTGTGTTAAGTAAGATAAGAATGAAGATAATTTGGTAGCTAGGACAAGTGAAATAAACCTGGCAGAGAGATGTTAATGGCTGAAAAATCTGCAGGCCATACATTGTCTGACAGCAGATAGCTGGCTGAAGTTATACAAACCCCAAATCTCTCATCAGCATTTACAGCAAAAATACAATTATTTGATAAGCATGTAAAAATGATACTGGAATTCAGTCATGGTCTGTAAGATGTAGTGGAAGGGATGAGACAGGATAAAGCATATACATATATGATGAACAAAAGAAGAAAAAAATAGACTCAGGACAACAGGAGAGATCCATGGAAGTGCTTAAAGACAAGAGAAAGACCTGCAGCTGGGGCAGAAATACTACCAAAAGGCAAATTTTTTAATAGAGAATGAGAAGAAGAAATAGGCAGAAATTGAACATGGGGTAGCAGGAGGAAGAAAGAAGCTAGCCACGGAACTGGAAATGGAGAAGATAGCTAGGGTCCAGAGTCTGAAAGGATAAAGGGCAATACACAGAAAACTTACAAACAATGGAAAGGGATGATAAGCAAGTGTAAAGAGAAAGGTGATGGGAGATGTACATCAGTACCAAGAGAAGGCCTACATGTGTGACAGGGAGAATCCTTGCTGTGGTAAATTGAACAGCCTGTTGCAGGTGCAAAGCACATGCTTTTCTTCCACACAAGACACAGAGCTGCTGTTGAAAGGATCCAAATGGGAAAAATTAATAATTCACTGATCATCCTTCATACTGAGCCAAATGACACTGAAGGTTTCCCAGAGGAACATTTTAAGAAAGACTAAGCCAGGCCAGGAAAGATGCTCAAAGAACTGAGGGCTCAGATGATCTTCAGCAGAAAGTCTTCTAGTCCCTATAAATGAAGCAAAGGCAGGAGAAGATAAGGAAAATTACCTAGTGACCTGAGACATTATGAACTACTATACAGAAAGATTTTGGAACATTTGGCCATCAAACTGTATTCACTGAAAGAGGATTATTTTAATAGGATTTCAAAGGATGAAAAACAATTTCTGCTGAAAAATATAGCTGCCTTCTTTGAAGTAGGCCAGCCTCACACCTGGCTATGCAAATAGTTTTGCTGTTTTTTACTAAATATTATTATTTAATATGCTCTATCCTTGATACTTTGCTATATAATGTAAATATATATTAAAAAAAACAAAACCAAAAAACTAACTTTGAGTTCTTTTATCCTCCTATGTTGTTGCTTTTTTTTCTCATTAAGTCCATATGTCTGAATGACAAAATAGTATCACAATAGGTTAGTGATAAGTTCTAATTTGTAAACCAGATTGATACATTTGCATTTATTCATTTCTGTAGTCTGTGAAATAGGTGGAAAAGCAGGTTTTTCATTGATTTTTTCAATTAATTATTTCTGTCCGAATGAAACAAGCTCTAATACTGCAAATCAAGCATCAAGGATAGCAGTTTATGGAACTGATAAAATCTTTTCAACCCACAACTTGTTTTATCTTTTTACTTTGACTTTGAATTACTGCTTTGTTCTTCTGAATACATTTTTCAAAGAAAGATCAGTTTTTCATGATCTTTGGAAATACTGCAGTTACAAGCAATAATACTGATAGGTGTGGACTGAGTAGGATGCATATAATTATACAGTGTCTATGCAATGAAGCATCTTCACAAACAAAATTATGATAGCCTTTATTATGTAAGGATACTTATCTATTGCAACTACATATCTATATGAAAATATGTAGAGCGGACTTCACAAATTCTGTACAATTTCTGCCTGCACCTGTTTGGAATCCTTACCATAATGATGAAGGATTATCCAGTTTACAAGAGCACAAAGGGCTCTGTAAACAACTAAGTTAAAAGTCAAATAACTGCAGGATGTTTGATATTTTTCCCTCCTTTGTTTGGTGAGATATGGTATTTGACCTGATCCCACAGTTCACTGCCTTTGACTGGGATAGTTCACTCTCTCTTCTCTCACTCTCTGCTAGTGCGGTCTTGTCTTCCTTATGCTGTCTCTGAGTGAATTACTTTTTTTTTTTTTAAACTCAAGGAGTTTTCTGTTAGATCAATGCTTGGAATCATTCTAAGGGGGAAAAAGGAGAGCCAGAACTGGCAATACATGGAAGGAAGGGCAATCTTGGTGAAGACAAAAAGGAGAAGTGGGGGGAAAGCAGGACTGAGAGTCACCATTTTGGTAGCAGATGGCTTATCTGCTAGGCAGGGTCACAGTCCTGTGTCTTAAAGTCTTTGAAGAAGTGATAGTCACTGTGAGATCAGTGAACTTGCACAAACTGGTTTTAGAACTTGATCCAACAAGCTCTGCAGTTCTTAGGATTATCTCCAATGAGTTTGATGCAAAGCCTGTAGGAAAATTGAATCATGAGTCTAGGTACGTGAAGTTCTGTAAGGCAATCAGATTCCTGTGTATACACAGAGTCCTCATTAACCCATTCCATGTCTGAGGAACGAATAAATTTTTATGAGGGGAAGCAAGTACCAATTTTCTGTAGAGACAGAAGAAGGAAGTATTATCCTTACATGTTTTCGGTTTGTGGGTTTTTTTAAGGAAGCTCTTCAAAATTTCTTGAGTAGTTAAGACATGAAAATAAAGTGCTAGAGGAGCACTTCTACCTACCTCCTAAATGAAAGATGGCAATAGTTACTGATGTGATCCAGGAAGTGGTGCTTGCAAGTTCATCAAAGTGCTGCTGGATTTCAACAAAGAACAGACCAAAAGTCTTGAGGACGGCAGCAGTGAGGCCCATCACCATGAAGGCTGACACTACCACAACCCATCCATAGCCACCATCTGGTGGATTGCTGTCTTTGGCCTGCATCTTTTCTAATTCTCAGATCATCTCTCAGGTTTTTTTTGCTGGGTTGGTAGTTATGGTGGTGAGGATTTTTAACGGATCTGCAAATTAGTAGAAGGCCCAGTGTTAAAGAAATTAATTAAAAGAGTCTAGGAATGGCTTCACAAATATTTACCAAGTGAAAATGCAATATGCATTTCAGTGGTTTGATTGAAAATACTACCCGGGAAACAGATGCCCCAGGAGACAGAAGGCAGAGTAGAAAGTAAAACAAAGAAAGTAAAAAAATGAAGAAAATAAGAATATACAGGTAAGGAGGGCAGAAAAAAGAAGCATGCAGATTTGAAAATAGGAGAGAAGACAATGGGAAAAGAGATGATGCAGACATTAATATTTTCAAAGATAGGCCCAGGATCCTACCCATTCTAGTAACTTCAAGAACCTTATCCTACCCACTGTTCCAACCAATACATTGCAGTAAACAGTTAAAAAATTAAATGCCTGAGAGGGTACCATACTTTTTAATGTTCTCTAGGCATTCCAAAAAACTTCATGAACTTCAAAGCCATCGATGTAGTTGTTTGTACCCATCAGCCTCTTGTCATAATTGTGTGTATGGATAAAGCGTAATTACATTTGCTGAGTTGCTCCTATGAGTGGTACCACTAGTGTGACAGAATAAGAGGTAGAAAAAAAGAAAAGATTTGTAACCTTAAAAGGGCAGGAAATCTGTCAGTTTCAATCTTCTGGGTATCCACATAAATGGAAATAAATGGAAGCTACTTCACTTATCTGAACATAGTGGACTTTCCGTTCCTGAAATGGCAGCCTCTAAAAGAAAGATTTCACCTTCCATTTGGCAAATATCAAAATGGGATTTAAAAACAAAACAAGTTGAAGGTATTGACTATGGGATCCTCTCAACCTTGATACTGTCTATTTAATCATTGCTTAAGTTCCAGAAATACTGCAAACCTGCTTTTTCTGATTGTCTCTAAAATCCCATGTGACGTAGCAACTTTGACTAAAGAGTGGGAATGTGAGCCAGCAGTGTGCCCAGGTGGCCAAGAAGGCCAACGGCATCCTGGCCTGTATCAGAAACAGTGTGGCCAGCAGGAGTAGGGAGGTGATCGTGCCCCTGTACTTGGCACTGGTGAGGCCGCACCTCGAATCCTGTGTTCAGTTTTGGGCCCCTCACTCCAAGAAGGACATTGAGGTGCTGGAGCGTGTCCAGAGAAGGGCGACGAAGCTGGTGAGGGAACTGGGGTTGTTCAGTCTGGAGAAGAGGAGGCTGAGAGGAGACCGTATTGCTCTCTACAACTACCTGAAAGGGGGTTGCAGAGAGGTGGGTGTTGGTCTCTTCTCCCAAGTGACTAGAGACAGGACAAGAAGAAATGACCTCAAGTTGCACCAGGGGAGGTTCAGGCTGGATATTAAGAAAAATTTCTTTACTGAGAGAGTGGTGAAACACTGGAACAGGCTGCCCAGGGAGGTGGTGGAGTCACCATCCCTGGAGGTGTTCAAGGAACGTGTGGACGTCACATTGTGGGACATAGTTTAGTGGGCATGGTAGTGTTGGGTTGATGGTTGGACTTGATGATCTTACAGGTCTTTTCCAACCTTAGTGATTCTGTGATTCTGTAATGTATAAACTTAATAGTAACTCTTGCTGTTGTTGTAAGCAATACTCTAATTCAGAACCGTGACAGTAATTTCTTAGTAATTCCAGTGGCAATAGGTCTTCTTCCTGTGTAAACAGGATGTGTGTAATCTTGAAAATCGTACTCAGCACGAAGCTGGGTGTTACTCTGGTCTCTGAGGAGTGTATTAGGGAACAAATATTAGACATGGCACTGGACGTCTAAACACTACCTGTACACTGTGAAACTTTGGAGCTCCCTGCCACATAATACTACGGATACTAAAACTTACATGGAAATATTAGATAAATCTGTGCTGTACAAAACTGCTGAGGATTACCAAATGCTTAAAAATGGTCCCTGGCTCAGGAAGTCTCCAAGCTGCAAGTAGTCAGAAACTGGGAAGTATCACTTTATGCTTAGTCTATTCTTAATCTTAAACATCCCCTTTTGGCCTGAACCAATATAGCTGTTTTTATAGTGTGAGTAACCTGCAAGGAACACCATGTAAGAATTTTAGGGTCCCCAACATTTGAGCAGTTATAAACATTCATGGCTCCAGCACTGCAAAGCATTTTTGCCAAATTGGGGCAGATGTTTCCTTGTGAAGGCATCTTAATAGGCAAGAACATCTTCATAAACCCATAACTGAAAAAGCGTATTTCCCCTTAGAAGTTTTGTGACAAACTTGGAGTAATCACGCAGTGCATGGAGGACACAGGATCTGGCTGAGGGACAGAAACATTCCTACTTCTTTCTTGTTTCTTCATGGATACTGAATTCTGAGCAGGCGTGTTGTACAAAATGCAGGAGACCAAAAAAGGCACGGCACACGAAGCAGTTTTGTTCTAAGAGGGAGAATGTGAGCTAAACATAGCTAAAGATGTACTATACTTACATTTATCTTCCCTGCATGCAGCTGGGAAAGATGAGAGTTAAGGGAATCCATACCACTAGAAGCTACCCAGTACAAAGCACCAGTCACTAGTCCCGTGATTTGCCCCACTGAGGCACATGATCTCAGGAGGACCTAAACCACTGCAGCAGGGTGCGGGAAAGAAGCCATCACAGCCTTGTAGAGATCAGAAACAAATTCATTCTGCTGCCATGTGTATGGCTCAAACTTAGGACTAACATGTGGCACTGGACACATTTGCATGACAGACACAGTCAGGCAGATTAATCAGTTGCACAACGTCTCAGACAACATCCTGAAAATCTTAAAGCTCAGCCACAAGGGAGGGAGGAATGCCTTGTGGCTGAGGTCTATATGAAGGAATCTGGTTTTCATTCCTACAGTTTCTGGGTGACCTTGAGCAAGCTGTTTGACCTTGCTGTGCCTCTGTTTTCTCAGTTGTCAAATGCAGCTAATACTTTCACAGGTCATTAATTTTGTGATGTTGAAAACATTAATACTTGTATTAGTGCTCAGATACTATAAGAAAATAGATCAAGCTGTAGCCATGTCTTCTATTGCTGGGCTCAAGTGGCATGATCATAATTTGTTTTGAGGCAGTCAAGAACATAAAAAAGGATCCAACACTCAGGCTAAATGAGCCTGCCTAGCCAGAGTGATACTGATATTAGTGCACTCTGCATGGACATGCCTGGGCAAGGGATTATGATTTCTGCCGCAAGACAGATAGAAGAAATCCTGCTACTTACCAGGCAGCACCCAGACTAAAACAGGCATGATAAAATCTACTACTTCCTGACACCACCCAGCACCCTTCACCTTCATTAGGCAAACTCTGCCCTAGGAGGAGCATAAATCGGGCCCTACTGCTCACAAGACTTAAACGAACAGTCTTTTTCCTGACCACAAATACATCTTTTACATCACAGCTCAGAATTCAGCCTCCAGACTCTTTTAATGATCACAGTGTTACATGCAACTCCAAAATGAAATTACTGTTTCAACTGTGTGATTAATTAATGAGGTAGTTATCTCCCAGGAGCCCTACAGATTTGAAAGCAGTGCAGCCTCATACTGTAGGGAATTGCTGGAATGCCTGGACAGAGTAGAGAAAGCATAAATGTTGCAATGGGTGGACATGTTGTTTCTGACACCATGCTCTGCTTTCTTCTCTCCTTCACTTGCAAGTGAAAGTTTACTACAAGCATGTATTTGAGAAAAAACTAAGCTAAAAAACCACCCAGGATCTCTTTTTGCTCTTAGCTATTGAGTAATAGTAAATGGTAAGGTTTTAATGTCTTCGCTTTCTCCTCTTGCCCCTGAAACTAACCTTTTAAAAGAAAGGAGGAAAAACCTGGGGGGAAACTGCCCTTTCTGTTGTGCTTGGCCACACACAAGATTCCTCAAAGAATGCAAAGCCATGCCTGGAAGCATTAGCATTCTTCCTAGCATCCCACTGCTTCCTACCTCCAAGTTTTTCCATGGCAGCTGGAATGGATGCCTTGTGAGACAGAGGCTTCAATCAGGAAAGCCACAATGCTGTCATCTGTGCTTGGTGTGTGCATCAGCAAGAGCAGACAGCTCTGCCAGTAGTATCATTCCCCTTATGGCAAAATTTTCTGGCAAGAACATGCAGGCAAAAGTGCAAACTTTATCTTTGCAGTTGGATAGCTACAAAGGCACTTTCTGTGGCACTGGGGGTGTTCCTCTATTCATGCTCTACAAGTTCTCCAAGCTATTTCTGCTTTTATTCATATCAATGATTCAGAAGGTTTATCAGACAACAATAAATTATATAAAGCTTGTCTGACTGCTTGCATTTTAGGGTGCTGTATAAACTTGTGACAACTGACACTTGAGTTACTTGGTGATCTTGTGTTCCATGTTCTAATTTGCTTTTTACAGAAGAGCAAATGAGTTTAATATATTTGCTGCACATTGCAGAACAACTTGGTGGTGGAATCAAGAAAAGACTGTTTTTGCCATGAATCCTAGCTGTCTTGTTTTCACGCAACTCATACATAAAGCTCCCCAAATAACTGTATTTGCTCTCTCTTGGAGGCTGGGTGGGCTACCTGTGAGCTGGTGATACTTAGCACTTTGCAGAAACAGGTTCCCCAAGAAGACAAAAAAGGCAAATACTAAGCTTTTCCATGCTTAGATGAAGAAACGTAACTTGTTAGTGGGGGTTTGGTTTGGGTTTCCAGTACAAGCATGGTACTTGACCTTGGATTTGGGCTTACCAAAAAAGAAGACAAAGAAAAATAAGAAAGACACACGCGATGTACACAACGGCAAAACAACTTTTACCAAAGGCTGATATTGGGACAGGACCACCAACTAGACACCTTGAAGTAGGAACTATTCAGCAAACTCAACTACATAAAACTAAATACGAAGTAGATCTTTAATAAATTGACAACAGATTAACTAATATAATCTTGGTTTAATTGTGTATTAGAAGAAAGATGGAAAGAAACACGGAAATAAATTGTAATTTATGCTGAAACTTCTTTCACAAATGTGCCTTTGTACACAGCCAGGGAACAGGTACTTACTATGTTTGTCACACTCAGATACTTTCAGGTCTTCATCTAACACTCAGACTGGGTCTGCTGATGCTCTCATGCCACCACAGCTTCAAATACAATAGAGCTGTGCTAGTTACTGCTCTTCAGACACTAATTCAAGAGGACTTCTTAATAAAATCCTCCTTTCTAACTTCATTAACACAATTTTAGTAAGAGCCAGTCTAATGAATACGATCTATAACACAATTTACTGCCAAAGCGTATCAGGATGGAAAAGAGGGGCTGAATGTTCTAAGCAACCAGTTTGAAGTAACAAAGTATAGCATAAACAAATTACCTTATTCAGGTAACCCAGGTTTGTATGTGATTTAAAGCTCTTCCTTCACCTTCCAGTTGTATGTAAGTTCCTGAGTTGTGCTGCAAACCACCAGGTCACCTCACTCATTCTTCCTTGTACTCACAGTCTACCTGAACAAACCAATCTGTCTTATTCAGGATGTGCAAGCCGTCGATTTTATAAGAATCCCCTCCTCCCCTCCCCAAAAGTCATTTGACTCCACCTACACTCAGAAAAACAAAGTTCTGTCCTGACTAGAGATCAGAGAAAGCAAAATCAGGGATGGGTGGAGGGAACAAGAGAAGGAAGGCAGATTTTATAATATATCTGCACTGTACTCATACTAGACTTGGACTGCTGTCCACAGTTTTTATTGAACTCAACTATTGGGCCAACCAGAAAGTTCAGATGTGTCAGCCAACCTCAAACTCCCTGGTGTTCCGGGGTAGTTAGTGCCGATGTTTCTTCAAATATGAAACTCATTTGCAGCTTCTCTACGATTGTGCTGTTGGGTAGATGTTGGCTACAGCTAAGCATCACATAGCCTGCAGCAACTACAGAAATGATAGGAAGCTTGAATATGCTCTCTGGGTCCCGAGTCTGCCACATGGATGGTCAGAACCTTTCACTGCATCAGAGCAGTCCCTCTGATGTGTGATTTGTTTTTTTAATGGCCCCCAATTCCTTATATACTGCTGGATCTCGTAAAGCTTTTATCTCCCAGCTTTCGCTGCTGGTTTATTGTAACTGATTTTGTGTTTCCTAAAAATTTGCCTTGCACTAAGCTCATGGTGGCTATATCCTGCTATTGTAATAGTTGGGGGGGGAGGGTGCATTGTTGCAATAGCTTGTCACTTTCTGTAATCTTTTTATTTACATGCTTGTGTGTTTACCTTATGACTTGATCGGACTCCAGTGGTGCCAATGAGGAACGATAGCTGAATTGTGGACTTACTTCAAGACAAAGTTTTAGAGTAACTTGTCAGCAGTGACACTGCTCACATCTCCTTCCTTCCTCCCCATGCTGGAGGGAGTTATGTGCTATGTTGCTGCACAGCTTCTGTGTGAGAAACCTGGGAGGCCGCGGATTTTCTTATACCCTGATGGATTGAGAGCAGCCCTGAGGAGGACTTGGGGGTGTTGACTGACGAGAAGCTTAACATGACCCAGCAGTGCATGCTTGCAGCCCAGAAAGCTAACCATATCCTGGGTTGCACCAAAAGAAGCATGACCAGCAGGTCAAGGGAGGTGATTCTCCCCCTCTACTCCGCTCTCGTGAGACCCCACCTGGAGTGCTGTGTCCAGCTCTGGGGCCTCCAGCATAAGAAAGACATGGACCTGTTGAAGAGAGTCCAGAGGAAGGCCATGAAGATGATCAGAGGGCTGGAGCACCTCTCCTGTGAAGACAGGCTGAGAGTTGGGGTTGTTAAGCCTGGAAAAGAGAAGGCTCTGCCTTATAGCAGCCTTACAGCACCTGAAGTAGGCCTACAGGAAAGCTGGAGAGGGACTTTTTACAAGGGCATATACTGACAGGACAAGAGGTAATGGCTTTAAGCTGAAAGAAGGTAGATTTAGATTAGATATCAGGAAGAAATTCTTCATCATGAGTGTGGTGAGGCACTGGAACAGGTTGCCCAGAGAAGCTGTGGGTGCCCCATCCCTAGAAGTGTTCAAGGCCAGGCTGGATGGGGCTTTGAACAACCTGGTCTAGTGGAAGGTGTCCCTGCCCATGTCAGGGGGGTTGGAACTAGATGATCTTTTAGGTCCCTTCCAACCCAAACCATTCTGTGATTCTATGATTCTATGATATATAAACTGAATTGGTAGGTCTGGCTCTTTTACAGGCCTATTTTCCCTCCTAACTCTGTAGGCCTGCGTTACCTTCTGGAGCCCCATTGTGAAAAAAATAAACTGTGTAGCAATTGTACATGCATAGATGGATGACACTAAGCTATATTGTCCAGACAGATATGCATAAGACAGCAACTGTGATAAACAAGACTACATTTCTTACATAGTTAGAGCTGTAAACTGGATGGAGATAAACAGCAATCCAAATGGATTTTGTTGATCATAGCAGAGATGAAGTCTCTCCAGACAACCTGTGCCAGTGTTGTACCACTCTCATTGTGATTTTTTTCACCTAATATCTAATTTGAATTTTCCTTGCTGTAGCTTGTTACTTTGGCCTTTTGTCCTTTTCCTGTGCCACTCAATGGAAAGCAAAAGACAATTATTCACATGCCCACTGCAGGCCTACGGGGGGTTTTGAAGTGTGTTTCGCCAGTTGCACTGAACTTCTGTTTAGTCCATTAGAAAATCTGGCAACGTAGCAAATGAGGTATGATGGATAGCCTAGTGAATGAGGAAGAATAGCTGCTTGAAACTGCCAAGACTAGGACCTACCAAATAAGGATATGCCATGTAATCAAAATGCAAATATTTCTGTTAATGGTTTGTATCCGTTTTTTTGTATCCATTTTAAATGCATGAGACCTGTTAGTACTTAGGAATCAGACAGTAAGTCCGCAGTCAGATGAGAAGAAGCCTGTAAAGATTAACAACCTCAAAGGTTTTTCTTCTATCTGGTTAAATATATGGGACAAGAAGAGCAGGGTTCTTCATAGTAAAGCGTCTTTTGGAAAGACTTCCTTGCTATTTTGAGTTTGAAATTCATGAAGAACTTTTCATTACTCTAGTACTGTGTTATTTTTTAGTCATGAAGGTTCAAGTCTATAGACAAAATAATGATCTCTGTAATAGTACGTTGGTCAATCCTTCAGATTATTTTTTAATATTCTATTAACTGAAATTATTGGAGATTATGTGCAAAGGAATATTGTCATGGCCTGTCATGACTGTGGCTTAAAACCAGAATGGTCTTATTGATAGTAAACTAAATATTCACTTTCTACAGTCTTCCCTACTACACACATTTAATCTTTAGTCATATCATTTAGTTTGGGTTATCCAGAATTACTATTATGAATTACTACCATAGCAGCTTTTGCTCAGCTGATCAAGCTAAAATACTATTTTCACAATTTTCTGTCAACGTATGGAATCTTTATGCTATACCTGCAGCTTTGTACAGTACTTCTCCCTAATAATCTATTGTTTTTCTCCACATTTTACATTTCAAAATTAAATCTAAGCCTCTCTCATGTCTCCTTAAGAAATAAGAAAAAAATGTAGACTGCACTTCCATAAATACTACTTACATTATTTCTTGTTTAGTATTTAAGCGTTTTAGAATACTCTTAAGAGGGCTTTCAGGTTTCCATTCATACACTGGAGAAAACAGTTTATTCCAGGTGGCAAGAAGAGTCACTTCTGTTCAGATCTAGTTTGTCAGCTCAGCTTTCACTAAGTCCAAGGGCTAGCTTCCACTTTAAGTGCTTGAGTAAGCACAAAATATGCTCATCAGTAGGCTGCTACATGAAATATTTGGTGTGAAGTGAAATGACAGCCTGCCTGGAACATCCGTATTTCAGAGAATAACAGTGATTCATGATTAGGAAGAGATTATGCTTAAACTCTGTCCAATCAAGTAATAAAGAATTATTTAACCATTCAGGAGTTAGCCGTGTCTTGGCTTTTAATATTAGGCTTGCAGAACAAAACTGGCAATGGTTTAAACAGATGCTGGCTACACATGCTTTTCAAAATGCCTTTTTCTCAGTAATCTCAAAACTGAAATTAATGACTCTGTCCTCTGCTGCTGTAAATGGTTTCAGCTCCATTGATTTCAAAGTTATTTCACCCCTATCACCACCTGAGAATTTCTTCATTGATTTCTCAGTTGGAACAGGGCTGCTTTTGAACAAGATACAATATATCTATCTATTGGCTGTTTATTATTATTGTAGTATATAGAAGATGTGTGAAGCAAGTCTCTGCAATGTAGTTCTTATTTAAATAAACTGCACAAATGTAAAAGGCCAGCCTGCCATAAATACACACAGAGCCTGGCAAAGCCTCCTAGTAGTCAGCTGTGCTGAGGTGGAAGGACAGATAGCTTACAAAACCATACCTCCTGTGTCCAGCAGTCCTTGGTGGTGATCATGCTTGTCCCTCTACCTGGAACTACCAGCTCTTATCACATACAGTCTTTTTTTACTGACCAAAGCTTTCTTGAGAGCATCATATAAACAGACAGTAAGCCAAGATAAAATATTGCCAGGTCACATGATTTCTCAACTAAGAGAATATTTATCAAAATGACTGAATCAAAATGACTGCACCTTTGGTTTGTGGTGTCAAATGGTTGCTGATGTAATATGGGTAGCCTGAACATGAATTGTTTGAGGACTGTGTGTAGGAGAGATGTTAGCATGGGAAAGGATTGGGAAACTATTATGGAAGAAATAAACAGGCTGACATTACTGCCAGAACAGCTGACATGGCATGCTAAACCAAACTGGGTAAGAAATGTAGGTGAGTGTGAAGAGACTTGAGGTCTTGAAGGAAAAGAAGAGATTAATCTTGATGTGATTAGAGAAGGAGAACCACGGAGGTGATTCGGTTGCATAATGCTGTTAGGCTGATGAAGGAGGTGATTTCTGTGCTTGTGTTTTGTGGAGATAGGCCAGCTGGCAGTGATAGCTGGCAGATATCGGAGGGGCTAAAGAGCAGAAAGAGGTGGTAATCAAGCGATTGAGTGATGAGGGTTTGGCAGAAGCTGTCAGACTGTACAAGGTGAGATATTTAATAGATAAAGGGAGAATAAATGGCTTATATTTGGACTGGGTTCCAGTTATGCTATTATCAGCTTAACAAATTATTATTAGTTTAAGATTGACTGAAACTTTCCAGGCTGGGAACAAAAAAAGAAAAAGCCTTCCATCCCGAAATCACAGCAGGGGGTGCTGATCGCTGCCCCGCCCCCGCCCCTCTCCAGGGTAACATCAAGCCCTGGCCTCCTTTTGGCAACAAAGAGAATGCTGAGCGTGCATGGGAAAGGGGGCAGAGTATCCACAGGAAAGAGGGTGACACAGAGCGTGAACTGGCTCTGAAAGGAGGGTATGTCTATCTGAAGAAAGGTTTGTTGTTTTCTTTTTCGACAAGCAATAATCAGTTCCTTTTCTCTATATAATTATTGGTTGTGATTACAGCTCCCATTACAAAATAACAGGGTAAGAAAGAGAAGGAGCACAGAAAAGGAGTACTGCTAAACAGGGAAGAGGGAAAAGCACTGCTTAAGCTTATCATAACAAAATGGTTAAGTACAGCACTGACGCAAACAACAGTCTATCTGTGCCCTATCAATCTATAATCTGTGGGTGGTTCTTCCATTTCCAGTTCTGAAACGAGTGACCAGGGTTTAATCATTCTGCCTTAATTATAGGATGATGGTGGAAATGCCTAGTTCTTGGGTATGTCTGGAGTGTTGAGGAGGCATCTTCTGTCCTTTTATCTTCGGAAAGAGATGGATGTGTTTGGCTAAATAAACCCTAAATGTCCTCTGGCTGATGTCTGGGAAACATTTTTACAAGGATTCAGTTGACAGCACAGAGATAGATGGATATAAGCTTATTAGACTCCCTGTGCCATTTTCTTAAATTGGACTGCCATATGCAATGCTATCCATGACTAGATGCTGTATTGCGGAGTTATGTGATAAAATGAGGCAATAAAGACCAAGAAGAAGACATGCAAACTTCCTTGACAGCATGAAGTGTGCCTGCATAAAAGAGCTCTCAAAGTGAACAGCTGCTTATATCCGAACTGAAGACAGGCTAGATAAGACTACCCTATATTTTTACAAGGGTGCATTCTTGAACTGAGTTCTTATAATAGTCTTTCTGGTTTCATTTTTAAGACTAGGATAGCTATAGGTAATGAAGAAGAACACCTGTTGATTCAGAGCAATACTGAATGCTTACCAAGTTTGCAAGGCAAACATTTTCAAGCTTGCAGTATACAGAATCAGAGGCAGGCCACAGTTAAGGGGTGGGGACTGGACTGTGGGTATTAATGACCAAAAAAACCCTTGAAAACAGGGAGAAAATTGATTCAATATAAGCTTCCAGTTACAACACTGTGGCTATAGGACTGAGGTGACTGCATATGATGGAAGAGAGGATAGATCCAATGCCTGAGGGAGGAGTGAAGACCTAGCTCCATTGCAGCAGGAGGGCTCGGATGCTCAATGGTACAACACTGGCTTCAGTGCAGGGAAGCAAGATTTTTCCAAACCCACAGGTGTCACTAGGAAAGGCTGACACAATAGGCCCTGGAAACTCAGGATGTAAAAGCTGGTTTCTCCTCCTCACAGGGTTTCCTGCTTCCTGCTGAGTTCCAGTTTCACTGAAAACTGGTCTGGAAGATCCTGCCTGTCATAGAAGCTATGGGACACTGAGTGGATGGCTGGAACATGCTGTAGTGACAGAAACAGATTACCAAGACAGTTGGAGAGAACTGGCACTTCAAAACTGTGGCAGTATGCTTATGTTGAAGCAAACAAACAGCTCTGCCTCCCTGCAAGGTAGTGATTATTTTACCTTTGTATTTGGCTCTAGTGTAGGCGCTGGAATACTACTTCTTTTGGTTCAACAATGCAGAAAGTTATTGAAAAACTGGAAATCACCAGAGAAGAGTTAGGAGGAGGATGAAAGGACTGGAAAAGCAGCAGCTTATAAAGTTAAAGCTTTAAGATGAATGTAAGAGGAGCCTTGATCATGTATTAATACCTACAGTGGATCAGAAATCTTGTAACAAAGGGATTTTCAATTTATCAGTTAATGATGTAAAAGGATCCAGTAGGTGGAAAACTGAAGCTACGAAATTAGTACCACAAATAAGTCACATTTGAATGAGAAAGGTGACTATGGGAACAATTTGTCAATTATTTGATGGATGCTTCATCATGTTTATTTTTAATCAAAACTAAATGCTTTTCTGAAGGCAGTGTTCTAGCTCTTCTACCCTAAATAGCTGATGGTGGCCTTAACCTATAAAGCATTCATATTTGTATTTATTTGTTAAGCAAGAAAGTTATCCTGCTATCATTTAACTTGGTTTTGCTCCTAAGTTAGAAAACAAAGCATCTGTGGATGAGATATTGGATTTTTACTTTTTCTGCTTAAAACATAGTTTACAAGTATAATTCATGTTCAGTGAACAAGGGATTTCCATCTGTTGTGATCTGACAAAATGAAGCAGCGTGAATTGCAAGACACTAGGTTAAGCATCAGCCTTCTTGACATAAAGTCAAACTGAATCTATGCTGAATCATTTGTTTGGAAATTAGATCCAATTATCTTAAATCGGTCATTCCAGACTAATGAGGCAATAAAGGGCACTGTATTTGTTGATGTATTTGACCCTAATATTCCAGTCATGTCAAAACATGTATGCACTATACTTCCAGCTTAGTTCACATTGCACAGTGCCCTCCCAAATGTGCTCAGAACAGATGATAAAAGGGCTGTTGGTATTCCAAACATCAGAAGTCTTTCTGATCTAAAGCAGAAAATTACTTCTGAATTTTGAATTGACAAAATATTAAAAATTGTTTTGACCTGTATAGTATGACTGTCACCAAAATCAGTTTAGTCAGGTCTTTGTCTTAACTGAGGGCTTTTTTAATGTTCAAATGTTGCCCAAAGTATGAAAAGACCATCAAGAAAAGGATGAAATTCTTTTACAGTTCTAATCCTCAAGTAAGCATAGAGCCAAAATAATGAATGCTGCGTAGCTCCTATTTTCTCCAATTGTGTATTACCCTCCAGATCAATAATGTAGGACCTGCTCTGACATAGTCAAATTGAAATACAGCAACATGTGTTGCTGGAGAGGAATTGCCCCTGCATAAAGCTGCTTAGGTGAGTTTTTCAGGAGTGGTGGCCCCCGATACTTTAGCACTGATGGTATTATATGTGAAATCAAAATAAAAGTCCATACTTGATTCCTTCTTTGACTTCTCTATACAACTTTGCAAGACCTACTTAGGAATTTCAAAGGAGAAATGCAGATCTACACCGAATATCTGGCCGCATCTTTCTTTAAAATCACATTTTCTTGTGTGTATTAGTAATACTACCTTACCATCATACAGATTATTACTATGACATTTTCAAAGGGCACCTTCCACCTTCCATTCCATCACATTTTTGGGGGCTTACATTTAATTAGCTTTGGTTACTTGTGTTGCAAGCATTTCACTGGACTAATTATGCACTGGTATTTTTAAGAAAACATTTACATTGGAATCTTTCATAGTAGAGCTGTTTCTAATGTAAAATCTACTTTTGAAATCTGGGGGTATTGCTTTTGATATCTGGGATTGTGTTTGTCTACTTGTGAAGAGGGAGGTAACACGGGTAAGTGAAACAAAAGCAGGAAGAAAAATTGAACGAAACAGAACAAAACAAACCTCTCAGCCTAGAACTATGTTACTGGGTCTTAAATACAGTAGCATAATCTGGAGCTGTAAGTCATAAATTGTAAGCAATAATATTGTCCGTACTGAGGGTGCAGTGAAGCAAATGAGAAAACTCACTAAACCAGAATATGGAAATTTACTGAAGCACCTGAGGTGTGCAGAGAGCATAGTCATCACATTTTAGTGCACCACTCCTTCAGACTTTTTCATCCCAAAGGGTGTTGCAACTCCTGTTAGAAAGCTTTCCATGTGGCAACACAGAGGCAGGGTAGAAAGCAGCGATGTTCAGTGTTTACCTGCAACACTGGACATATTGAAATTGCCATTTCTCTGGATCACATCATTACATATTTTGTTTCCAGATCACATCACGGAGCGCAAAAGACATCTTTTAGGGTGTCTTCAGGAGTAGCTAGGTACATTGCAAAGCGGTATGATAAAGATAGGAAAAATGACCATCGAACAGCTCTGTCACATCAGTCCAAGGCACCGCGAGAGCAAGCAGAAGCATGCTCCCCCAGAAAGAAGCAAGTGGGGCGCTCCAGGGGTGATGGTCCATCTCACAGCTTGGGCCCCCATCCTCAGGAGTGCTCTCCTTGGCATGACTTCACTGGAAGCTGCTATTCACTAGCACCTCCAAGAGCTAATTGCGCTTCACCCTGGGCTATCTGAGCTCCAGTCAGGGCAGTGCTAGAGCTATGAGATGCCAAAAATACAACGCAGTGGGGGGAAAAAATCTAGCAATCCCCAGCACCGCCAGTGGCATGACTTCACGTCTGCGAGGCTTCACCACCCCTCACTTATGGCATAGTGATTTGTGGCATGCTTTTTCTCCCCCACTGACACCACAGTTACTTCTGCACACTTTGTTTCAGCATTAACATTAAAAAAAAATGCCGTGAGAACATGAAGACTGTGAGTGAGGCGACGCTGCCCACAAAGCACGGGGCGATCCCCAGTCAGGCGCCGCATCAGGCCGTTGCTCGCCTGGGCGCTGCGGCGGGACAAAAGGCTCCACCGAGACCAGGGGGCCGCCCTCCACTGGCAACCTCCGCCGAAGGCTTCCCGGCCTCGGTTTTGTGTCCGGAGACAGGCCTCGGGCCTGCAGGGAGAGAAAAGACCGTTACCGGCGCGCAGAACAAGGCGCAGCACAAATAACGGACCCCAACAGCCGGGGGGGCGGGCGGTGATGCGGCCCTGCCCCCCACGTGACTCGCCGGGGCCACGCCCCCCGCCCTCTGGCCCCGCCGTACCCAGCCCAGGCGGGTGCCGCGCAGCTTTTTGACCCTCGTCCGTTTCCGTATCGCGCGTCTGCGCAGCGGAGCTCGCGCCGGCAGCCGGGGCTCAGCGCGCGGTCTATGGAGCGGAGCGAGGCGGCGGCTGTGTGGCGGCTCCGCGCCACCGGCGGCCGCCGCGACCGGGACCGCGACCGACGTCACCCGCCGCCGCGGGAGGACGGCGACCGCGACATGGGCGGGAAGAAGCGGGGCGGGCCGCGGCGGCGGCTGCTGCCGCCGCTGCCCGAGGCGCGGGGGGCGCCGCTGGTGCTGCTGTACCTGCTGGGGCTGCGGGCGCTGGTGCACGTCTCGCACCGGCAGCTGCTGAGCCAGCCGTCCGCCGCCGGGCCCCGCGACTTCAGCGCCCGCCGCGCCAGGTACGGCGGGCGGGGCGGGGCGGGGCGGGGGCTGCCCTTCCTGCCCGGGCGGGCGGTGGAGGGCCGTGAGACCTTCCCGTGTCACGCCAGCCGCGAGGCAGAGTCCGCCCGGGGTTACCCCAAGCGCGGCGGCAGCTGCGACTGCCGTTTGCTTTCCGCAGGGGTCCCGGTGGGAGGCTACCAGCAGCGGCCTGGCCCTGCCTCCGACCGGGCGCACAGACGAGCCCGACTCTGCAGCGCCCAGTTAGTAGTGTCGGTGCAGCGGGTGTGCGCTCTGGGAGTCCCCCTGGCTGGCGAAGCCGGTGGGAGCCTCGCCCATCGGTTGCTGTCCTTCGCAGAGTGCTTGCGTCTTTCCCCGCCCTGGCAAGAGCTCACAGCTCGCGTCGATGCTTGCAGAAAGTAGGCGAAAATATTGTAAGGGCTCCAGCTCTCCTGCTGGCTGCCTCTCCAAGGTGCGGTTTTGGGCTGAAGAAACAATGCAGCCTCCACAGTTTAATTCTCGTAGTATTATAAAGTACTTCATGTCTGGGAAAGTTTCTTTGCAACTTTTTAGTTGGGGTCCATCTTGCTAAGAGGGTGCTTATTCAGGCATTCAGGGAAGAGCATGTATGCATATGCAGAACCTTGCTAAAGATAAAATCTTTAGCTTTACCCTTCACCCTTTTGTTTCTTTTTGGATTGCTATGTTCAAACCAGAAAACCAGTAGTTTGGTTGATATCGTGATAGATAGGATGAGGAGCCCTGAGTAAAGTTCAGTACTATATGCTCATTACCATAATGATCTTTGGCATCTGGACTGCGGCTACTGTCTAATTGGCTTTCTTCCACTTTGATGCAGGACAATGTACTAAAATGTTACAGCTGTAGATAAGTTACATACTAAATGTTGAACTTGTTGATGCTGAATGTGTAATTTATCTCTTACAGGGGATATCTTGACAACATAACAGCAATTGGGCCCAGAACAGTTGGAAGTCCAGAAAATGAAGTTCTTGCAGTTAACTACCTCTTAGAACAAATTAGGGCAATAGAAAGACAAAGCACAGATGCTCACAAGATATTTGTAGATATACAGAGGCCCACAGGCTCCTTCAGCATTGATTTTTTAGGAGGATTTACTAGTTACTATGCAAACATAACCAATGTCGTAGTGAAGCTGGAACCCCGAAATGGAGCTCAGCATGCAGTGTTATCCAATTGTCACTTTGATTCCGTACCAAATAGCCCGGGTAGGTCCACATGTTCATTCTGCGTTTCTGTATATTACATGAGCCACAGAGCTTGGCTCGCTGTCTTCTCATACCAAGTAGCCTTATAGCCACATGCTAGAACACTGCATGTGTCAACTAGTCTGCTTGATTTCAGTGAGATTCAGTATTTAGTGACAGGTTGGTCCTATTAAAGTCAGGATTTCACTCTCACTATCTGGTAGGCAGCAAACTACAGATACTGTATTTAGATTTCTAGAAAGTTTGGTTATATTTGCCTTTCTTGTAATTCACTACTTATGCATGTAGTTCGTGTGCTGCTTCCACCTGTCGTTCAGGTCTTTCCATACTTCTGTACTGATTTAATTCTGGCTTTCCTTTCACAGGATGCTTTGTGCCAGAGATTGTCCCCATCCCTACTAACCAGTCCGTGTTTTCTCCTCTCTTTGCTACTATCACGCTTTATCACACTAAAAATCTGAGATATCTTTAAGCTATGTTAATTTTTTTTTCTTTCTACATTCAAAGCTTCTGTCTCAAAAGACTGTAATGATCAAAGGTTAAGGTAGTGTTTGTTGCCTTGGTAGTGTGTAAATCTCTCACTGCTACTTTCGCTGTCGTGTACTCTCTTATTCTTGTCCCTCTACATTTTTATAAATCTAATCACGTTAAATAATTATTGCACTAAGGGTGTAAACAGCTTTGTAAATACATGGTTTTAACAGTGCCAGGAAGGTAGGGAACTGAACACTACATGAAGCAAAGCACTTGCGTACTCTTTGTGCCTTTTTTCTGTCAACAAATAGTATACAGAACTTCTCTTTCTGCTCAATCGTATTTAGGCAAGATGAGTTTCCAAATTAAGCTTAATAACTGCATGGTTATTATACATGCTCTGTGATTTAGTAACTGCAGAGATGCTAATTACTGTATTTATAGTCTAAATACGGCTGCCTAGACTTAGAAAGAATGCTTCACAAACATAATACAATGATTACTGAAAACTGACTTTAAATTGATGTCCTATGTAAATTGTGTGTCTGCTTCTATGGGTTGTAACACATGATTATGTCTACATCAATTACTTTCTTTACAGTTACTCAGACAGTAAAATATTTCACCAGCCTTGCACAGAGGTGCCAAAAATATTAGTGATTTGTATAGCGTTATACAGAAATCTATGGAGGAGCTAGAAATCAGCCTGTATACTTGCCCTTGATCACAAAGCAGCCTAGCCCTTTACCGCAACAGTGAGGAACTACTCTGTCTTTCATTTTCTTAGTGTGAAGCTTGCACATAACCTAAGCAAGAACCTTTTGCTTTCTATTCTCCTGTATTTCTTTAAGGTATTTGCTTACAGTGTTTTTTCATTACCGGAAATGTGTTATTTAACCAAAATGAGCAGGACTTCATGATCAATGAGTAGTATATTTGAAAATCAGATAATAAAACATAATCTGCTGTTGATGCTTATGCATGCAAAATGAGTAAAGCAAAACTCAGTAAACCATTACAGCTTCAATGTTAGAAAGCTTGAGTTCCTTGTGAAGGAAAAACATAAAACTGTAAACTCCCAAAACATGTCTCTTGTTCTAATGGTACTGATTTTCATTTTATGTGGCCTATTTGATTCTTTTCTAATAAACGTGAAGGCAGAAACTTCCTTGAAATTATCACCACAGACGTAGCTGATAACGTCGTTTTGTTAGGTTACTGATATTTGCCATAAAATCTGTTTTAACCTCCTGTAAGTTTTGCTGTATGTGAAGTATTTGAGGATGATACTTTCTCTGTGAGCTTGTGTTACAGGCTGTGGCTACATGGCTGCTTTAACCACATGTAAATCTGTATGTCTGTTGAAACCAATAACTTCTATTTTTCTTAGCTTCACAGCGAGGCAGATAAGCAATTAATCTTGCTGAAAACTGTAATCACTTCTCTGTGGAGTTTTCAACATAGCATAAGCTAGATAAAAGAACTCAGTGTGGCAAAGAGTAGACTAAATAAATAAATTTGGGTAGCAATATGATCAGGGCTTTGAATCAGATCTTTTGGGGGGCCTTTTTGGAAAGCTTTTGGCAGAACAAGGCATTATTTCTGAGAGATTAGAGAACAGTGTATCGGAAAGATTTTGGTTTTATTTATTTATTCTAAAGTACTTCCATACAATAAGCTCAGGCTAAAATTTAGACTTGTATCAGGAATTTAGATTTGTATCAGGAATATGCCCTTTTCTCAGAAGGGGCAGATATGTCTAAATTTTGCCAAGTTACAAGCTTTGGAAAAGCTGCTTTTGTGTGTGTGTGTGTAAATTAAACAGTTTTAGCAGCTAATGAGTCTGCCTTAATAGCATGCTGAGGCCTGACCACACTAGCATTGTCATCTCAGTGCACATTGGCATCATATGTGCAACCCAGGCCTAAAGGGATGAGGTTAAATTTCTCTTTTTGCTCCCAAATTTTATTGATTGGAGTGGGATAGGGAGATGCTACAGCTTGTATCAAAGTGAGGGAAATGGGGCAATGGGAGACCTTGGCTAAAAGGTGGATGCTTAATCAAGATTAAAAAAATGGCAGGGCATGGGTAGAGGGGTGAGGAAGTTAGTGTAAGTCTAGAATAGTTTTGGATGAGGAACTCAAAGAGAACAGGCTACTGAGCTCAGAGCAAAAGGGGGTTTCTGCAAAGAAAGAAGAGTGGTGGAAAGCATCTGATCATGAAAATATTGTAATGTATACTTTCATTTTAAGAATGTTTTAAAGGTGTGAATTCTGGTATTTCCTTTGCTTTATTTTGAAGTCTTGGCCTTATGTTACTTTGAGGTTTTGTCCGCTTACTTGAATGCATTGTAACAGTGTAGAATGCTTTAGAGTGACTTGTGTAGGAATGTTTATTTTTTAAAATTTGAGTATGCTGTAAGTGAAAATTATGTCCTTGTTTATTCGTTTTGTTCTTAGAAAAATAGATAATGATCACTTTGCGGGTTAGTCTACTTTTCTTGAACAGTCGTATTGGATCTGATATTTTGTACTTCACTTGCTCAACTTTTGAACATTATTCTTCTTTCTGCTGTTGCTTTTAACTAATATAGACAACGGGTATAAGCAGTAGCAGAAAATACACTAAAGCTTGATGCAATAGTACCTCAGTTAGATTAAGTGACTGAGATAGCATAAAGCTTTTTTCTTCTCTGGTCTCTGTTGCAATTCTGTGTGTTTGTTGTAAGCCGTACTATTCTGCTGATTATTTTAAGGTGCCAGTGATGATGCTGTTAGCTGCGCAGTGATGCTTGAAATACTTAACACACTTTCAAAATCATCAGAGCCCCTGCAGCATGCTGTCATATTCTTATTTAATGGTGCTGAAGAAAATATTTTGCAGGTAAGGATATGGCAGAGTTATAAAATATACATCAAAGCTGTGTATTAAGTCTCTGACAAAGGAAAGAGTAATGGCAGATATGGCTTGTATTTGATCTGTTGAAATACTAGTTAAATGCCAGTCTTAACATTCTGAGGAAAATGTATTTGATTTCAAAGGGAAAAATATACTTAGATTAAGAATATTGTACGTATTAATTTAATTAGAAGACTTGGATTTTCTGCATCTGTTTGTGTTTTAAGTGATCTGTCTGCCTTGTCCAATGTTGAGTTATGATCATACATGATGGAAAATAACATTTAGGCTGGTCTGAAAGATATTTGACCTGTATTTTTTTTGTTTTCCCATCAAGGCTAGTCACGGCTTCATTACACAACATGTGTGGGCCAAGTCAATTAGAGCTTTTATTAACCTGGAGGCAGCAGGTGTAGGAGGAAAAGAACTTGTTTTTCAAACAGGTATGAGCTTGCATTGTGTCCAGTTTCTACACTAGGTTAATTTGATAATAAACAATGTAGACTTGAAGGAGTATTGAAAGTGACTCATAACTAAAAGACAGGAGAACCTCTGTGCCTCTTTCCCAACCCTGTGCAGCAAATAAGTTGCTCTCCATCTTTAGATACGCGTAGGCTAAAGCACTGCCACTGAAGTTGCCTCATAGGTGGGAAACCTCTGTAGAACAGAATTACAGAAGTTGTATTTCCCATTTACATCACGGTAATAAGGAAGAAAGCAGATTTGAATATCTCGTATATCTTGCATACTCGTGCTTTACTCATAAAGCATTAAACATGCTTTATTTAATTTTCACAGCAGTTCTTTCAAAATCTTTGCATGGAGATGTTGGCATTAGAATTCCATCTGCTGCTCAGGCAGCAGCAAAACTTCTGTGTTTTGTAGGTTACAGGTAAACTTATGCTGCATCCTAGTTGGACTGCAGACTTCCTTCTACTGCTGGAGCTGCTTAATTGTTTACTTGCATTGAATGCTCTAGGGGAGAGACTTCTCTAAACAACAATTTTGAGGTGTGATGCATAGATGATAAATTGGAAACTCTGGTAAAGGTTGTGACTTCCTCATTGGTGCTGGGTCTTTTTTGGGAGATGGCATATCTGCTCTGCCACTGAACACGCAACGCATCAGTGGTTTTTCTTCACCAAGAGTAACTCATCTTTCAAGCGTGAGTCATTCAGCCAACACAAATGCAGTTAGTATATATGCTGTGGGGCAACACAACAGCATTAAAACTCTAATGAGTTCCTTTGCGTTATTTATTTGTTATCATAGGATTGTTCAGGTTGGAAAAGACCTTTAAGATCATCAAGTCCAGCCATAAACTTAACACTGCCAAGTCCACACTAAACCATGTCCCTAAGCACCTGATCCACACATCTTTTAAATACCTCCAAGGATGGGGACTCAACCACCTCCCTGGGCAGCCTGTTCCAATGTCTGACAACCCCTTCAGTGAAGAAATTTTTCCTAATATCTGATCTCAACCTCCCCTGGCACAACTTGTTCTATCAGTTGTCACTTGGGAGAGGAGACCAACACCCACCTCTCTACAACCTCCTTTCAGGTAGTTGTAGAGAGCGATAAACTCTCTCTGAGCCTTCTCTTCTCCAGGCTAAACAACCCCAGCTCTCAACTGCTCCCCATAAGGCTTGTGCTCCAGACCCCTCACCAGCTTTGTTGCTCTTCTCTGGACACGCTCCAGCACCTCAATGTCCTTCTTGGAGTGAGGGGCCCAAAACTGAACACAGGATTCGAGGTGCGGCCTCACCAGTGCCGAGTACAGGGGCACGATCACCTCCCTGCTCCTGCTGGCCACACTATTTCTGATACAGGCCAGGATGCTGTTGGCCTTCTTGGCCACCTGGGCACACTGCTGGCTCATATTCAGCTGGGTGTCGACCAGCACCCCCAGGTCCTTTTCTTCCAGGCAGCTTTTGAGCCCCTCGTCCCCAAGCCTGTAGTGTTGCATGGGGTTGTTGTGACTCACGTGTAGGACTCAGCACTTGGCCTTGTTGAACCTCATACAGTTGGCCTTGGCCCATTGATCCAGCATGTCTAAATCCCTCTGAAGAGCCTTCCTACTCTCAAGCAGATGAACACACCCGCCCAACTTGCTGTTATGTGCAAACTTACTGAGGATGCACTCGATCCCCTCATCCAGATCACTGATAAAGATACTAAACAGAACTGTCCCCAACTACTGAGCCCTGGGGAACACCGTTTGTGACTGGCTGCCAACTGGATTTAATTCCATTCACCACAACATTTTGAGGCCACCCATCCAGACAGTTTTTTACACAGTGTAGAGTGCACCCATCCAAGCCATGAGCATTCCGTTTCTGCAGGAGAACGCTGTGGGAAACAGTGTCAAAGGCTTTTAAAGTCTAGGTGGATGATATCCACCATAAAGATACGTATCGTAACTGAAGTTCAAGAAGTATTTGTTGTGAACTTTCTGATCATCTTTTGTTAGGACCTGAGAATCCTTGGTTGGTACAAGCGTATGTAGTTGCAGCCAAACATCCCTTTGCCTCTGTGGTGGCACAGGAAATATTTCAGAGTGGTATTATCCCAGCAGATACAGACTTCCGTATCTACAGGGACTTTGGCAACGTTCCAGGTATGTTATCAGAAGACATGTCAGTGCACACTATGCAACCATTTATCTTAAGTTTGTAACAAGGAGACTGTTCTGCGGTTCACTCTGTGAAGGTCCTGAAATTTGGTGTGTCTTTCCGTTTGTGAGCAAATTTTCTTGCTTTTTTTTTCCAAGGCACGAGTCTTTAGATTTGGTCTGTCTTGTTGCTTGTTAAGGATGTTCTTTAGAGAGTGCTGTTTTCCAGAAAAAAACCTACGTGGTAGAAAAGTTTCTTGAAAATCAGGAAAACACTCCGGGAATTAACAGTATTAAATACTCTGTTTTGAAACATTTTGGTAATGATGCTAATAACCTGCTTGCAGGAGTTAAATGTCTATACCTAATGGATAAACGAAAATAATCTTTTTTTAAAGATAGTGACTTAGTAATTAATGCATTTTCATTACTTTTTTTTTTTGTCATAATCAAGCATAGGACAGCAGCTTTTGGTTTTGCTAATCTGTTTACAGCTTGCTATCCATTCTGCAGAGAATAACCAGTGGGAACAAATGTGGAACACGCGATGCAAACACAATTCAAAGGAATGTAAAATTCTGTAAAATACTTGCTCTCTGGCACAGGTTGTCATTGGAGTGACTTTCAAGAGAAATGGTATTTCTGAACTGATTCGTAGAACAAAACATATTGGCATATTCTGAACTGTTCCAAAGTACACTTCTAGCATGAAAATAAAGTAGCTGATTTTGTACAATGTGTTTTTTATTTGTTTGGAATCATACCTGGATCATAAACGGTAAATGAATTCTCACTGACCTCTGTTTTTTTCTAAACCGATAGAAATGAAATAATTGAGTTAAAGAACTAGTTTGTTCCTCTTTGTCCACTGGTAGAATTGAGGTCTGATTTGTTAAACCTCTGCAAAATCGTGAGGATTCAGATTGCAGACAGCAGCGTTTTGCATATGCAGCTGAAGGGGTGTGTGTTTGGGATACACTGAATGTACAATTAATCTAGCAGAAAACCTTTTTTTTGGTAAATATTTCTTGTTTATTTTTTACAAATTATTTGAACTTCTAAATTGAGAGTTTTCAGACTGGCTATTTGAAAAGCTGTTTACAAATTATAAGTATGAAGAACACACTTGGTATTTTGAGAAGGTGTTTCTGTAGTTCCACAGTGATGCTTTTTATTACTTTTCAGCATGGATCTCTGTTGATGTTTTACTAGTAAATGTTTGCAAAGCACCTTGTACATCTTTTCTGAAGCTGAGATGATTAATATTCATGTGTTTCTCCACTAGAGATCAGTTTGTGTACTGATGTCATGCAAATCAACACATTAGAAAGGACAGATACATCAAAATGTTTTAAAAGTGTCCTTTTTTAAAGACACATGGAATCCCAGTTAGTCTTCCTTCTACAAAGCAGACTATTCTGTTCATCTTCAAGGATAGTGAGTGGGCTACAAAGTAGAGCAACATTTTGTGTGAAATATATCTGAGGCTTTCACATGTTTGTTTTGAGGTTTTAGGTTTACGTAATTTCAAACATTCTTTTTCTCTCTCTACAGGAATAGATTTGGCTTTTATTGAAAATGGCTACATTTATCATACAGAATATGACACAGCAAACAGAATTTTAACAGATTCCATTCAGAGAGCAGGTTGGTATTTCAAGAATTCAGTAATTTACTAAAGAGTAGTGTTGTAGCTGCTTTTTCATTTTGCTGTAAGACTACCATCGCAAGAAATTAATAATTTTTAATTACACGTTTAGAACATGCTAGACATGTTCTAAAGAACAAAGAATTAACTGAATACATGTCTTTAAACACAAAGGAAATATGTTTAGTCAACTTGGGAAGATAAACTTTTATCAGTGTCCAGTGATGTTGATTTGAAAGTAGCTGTGGAATCTAATTAAGGTTATAATCTAGCCATTGATACCTGATTGTTCAGCGTTCTATGTTCCTCTCTCTCAGTAAGTCCCCTTATTGATTAATGTTCGTCATGAGAAGCTTACGCTTAAGTTGGTGGCATAGAGACTGATCTGCCAACAGCTTTTTCTTTTAGAATGGATCTCAGTCAAACTTACATGGTAGCACACAGACTGAATAAACAGGATTTATTTTCTACTAACAGGTTGTGCTTGTAGCAGGCTATTTTATAGACTGCAGTAAAGAAAATTACAGTAAGACCTTTAGTTTCCCAAGAAAAACTAACATAATCCTAAATACCTCCAGGATTTTGACCATTTCCCTCTTTAAGCTTATGCAGAAGCCAACATAGATGACTAGCATGAATAAGAGTTTCAAACACTTTCTTGTGCCAATACAGTTTCAAGACAGAAATTAACACTTGTAAGTTCCTGTTGGAAAGATGATTTTACTGGTCATGGTGGTTACGTAGAATATCTCTTGCTAAACGTATCACAGCTACAAAAAAAAAAAACCCAACAAACAAACTTTTCAGCCGGTAAGCACTTTTAGAAGTCAAGTAAAAGCAAAATGAAAGTTGGGAACAATTGTTCTCATTTGATTACGTGTGTTTTGGCTGTGGTGTGGGAAAGGAAAAGGTGGTTGGTACCTGTAGGCTACAAAGGAAAATAGCTTCCTCATCTCCTGCCTTACACTTATGTAGGAAAAGAAAGGCATGTAATTCATAGTCGTTGAAACATGGAGGGCTTACTAGTGGCAAGGAGAAGAGGAGTAAGATTAGGAAATTGTGAACTTTTCTGTGGGTTAGCCTTGAAGTCCAGTGGTTTAGTATCAGACCTGAAGAAGGGCTTATGATCTGAAAGCTTGACTACTCCCTTCATTGCAACAGTGTTTAAATACATGAAGCTTCCCAAATATATTTATTTTGGTGACAGCTGTATAGATTAACTCATGAAAACACTACGCTGTGGGTACGATCAAATACCTATTTCAGAATAATCAGCTGTATATTCATGTCTTTGTTGAAGATCTTTCAATACAGTTTTATTTTTAAGAACAATTAAATTTAAAAGAACTCTGTGTACTAATTCATCAACCCTGATGTAGTTATGTTGTGTATCTGCTTTTTTAATAGGTGACAATATTCTAGCTGTCCTAAAATACCTAGCAACATCAGATAAGCTGGCTAAATCTTCTGAGTATCGACATGGAAATGTTGTGTTCTTTGACGTACTTGGTTTATTTGTCCTGGCTTATCCTGCTCGTGTTGGCACCATCATGAACTATATTACAGCAGCAGTTGCTTTTCTTTATTTAAGCAAGAAAGTATTACAGCCCAAAACCAGAAGTAAGTGTAGTTCTTAAAAAAAATCAATTGCATTACTCTTTAACGAATAGCAATTAGTAGATGAAGAAGTGTTCAGGTGATTAAGGCATCTTTTTAGATAAACTTCAGAAATAAATTTTAGGTGTGCAGCGTGCCATAGGAGTTGCTTTGTGTTTAAATCTCTCAACTGAATAATTATGATGAAGAAAGACTATGACAGGCCTAGGTGTCTAGCATTTATGAATCATAATTATGTCTCTTATCCTTTCATGAAGATTAAAATTAAATTTTTTGAAGATCTGAAAATGGGGAAAAAAATTGCATATTCAATATAATATAAACTCTGCATATAGCAATATAAACTCTGTGTTCTGTTAGCAGAGGTGGGGCTTCAGAATCATGTTTCTTTAACATCTGTCCATACGCAGGAGCAAACAAGAAAACAACAAATAAGGAAAAAGATAACAAAGCTTAATAAAGGGTGTAAAATGACTTAAATCTTCTAGTTAGGCCTTTTCAGGTATGTGTAGGAACATACCTGTTAAAAAAAAAAAAAGAAATCCAGCAAACATTTTTGGACTAAGAAAAAGTTACTGGAAAAGCAACTCCTTTTTTTTTTTTTTTTCTTTTTTTGAGACTTTATAGATGGTAGAGTGGCTCCGCTAGTTCCCTAGAGAAACTTGTGTTGTCAGGAACATGGTAATCTGCAAAATACGCTAGTATTCTGGGAATAAACCTTGCAGTGGGGAAGGAAGACTGCAAAAAGACTTGGAAAGAAATAGGCTAAGTGATTTAGACCATGCTGTTAAGAAATCTTCAGAGTAGACTCCTCATGCAGTTTTATTTTGTTCATTATGCAATTACACTGTGGGGTAATCACAATCTGGATGATAGTCTGCAGTAGAATACATGACTGTTGAATGAAACTTCTTTTTTCTTCTTCATAGCTATTCATAACCTGAAGAAATTCTTTACTGCATTCGGCTTAACACTGATAAGCTGGGTCTGCACACTGGTGGCAGTCCTTATAGTGGCAGTGTTTGTCTCTGTCATTGGACGGTCTCTTTCTTGGTACACCCATTTCTATGTTTCTGTATTTCTGTATGGCACTGCAGCTGCAGCTAAACTCATTCTTGTGCATACGCTAGCCAAGAAGTTCTTCTACAAGGTAAGCTTGACTTTGTTTCTAATGTGGAAGGGTAATGTAGTGTTTAATCTGTGGAAGACTTAATTTTTGAGTTGATTAAAAAGATGCAAAAAGTTTTCTGTGTTGGACACAAGTATTTAAAATGTTGCTATAAAATTTGTTTCATCTAAGCGTAGGGATTGCTCTACTAAATTGGAGAGTTAAGAGCTTCATGATTTAAGGCTTTCTCCTGGCTAATGACCTTTAGGAGCTACTTCAGAAAAAAAGGCAAAAGCCTAGTAGAATACAGTATAAGGTACTGTTTCTTTCCCTGTCTGCACCTTCCCTTCCTGCCATCACTTCAGTGATAAGAGAGCACAGCAATAGCTGGAGAATTTAGGGTTTTCAATACCTTTCAATGTTCTTGATAATTACAGAATCTACATATTTTTTTCTTATACATAGCTTTCTACATAGCTTTTCCTTTTTTTCATTCCACATAGCTTTTTTTCTTACATCTATTAGAATTTCTAGTTCTGTCATGCCCTCTTCTAATATAGTAATCTGTGCTGTACAGAGCTTTCTAAATGAAGCTGTTGTAAAAATTGGAGTAGTCACCCTTCCCTCTATGATTATTGTGATTGTTAGTTGTTTTGACCATAGCTGGAGATGGAACAGAGCTCTTGATAGTCCATGTTCTTTTCTGCAATAGGTAAAGGTCATTGAAGCCTCTGCAAGGCTTGGTGAGGATTTGGTGTGTGTTACCTTTCTGTTGCTGTCATTTGTCATGATTACTGGCTATCTACCTTTTTTGCTTAGAATTCTTTTTTTATGGACTAACCAACATGATTTAACTTGCATAATAATGTCATAATTATAGCTCATAACAATCCCATATGTTTAGATGACAGTTTAATGATTTTTTATTAAAAACAAACAGGGCCGTGAGGTGGTGCCCTGAGGTATTTGACAGATGATGTTCTTCCAGGGCAGAAGTCAACTACTTGAGCGTGTTAGGTTTAGGTTTTAGGCGCAGTAATATTTAGTTATTCTGTGTGCTGTTACTTATCTTCTTGGACATTTGTACAAGCTTTGGGCAAGGGAATTTAGGAAGCCTAAGTTGTCAGCCAAATCCAGCTTCATCCGAGTATTTGAAGAAGTTTTAAGAACTTGCTGAAATTTGATTGTATGGAATGTTCTGGGTGGATCCATCATGTCTTTATCCAGAAGTGAGTTTTTTTAATTGTTTAATGAAGGGGACTGTTAACTGGTATATATATGTCAACAAATATAGGTATGTTGTGGTGCCCTTTTGTGGAAAAGGTGAGCCATTTATAAAATAGATGCGATGTTACCATTTTCTAGTCTTTTGGAAGAGCTGACAGGAGAGTGTACTTCCACGGATGTTTAGCCGTTCCAGGCTCTGGATCTACTTTTTGGCTGCTGATTGTCTGATCAGCAGATCAAGCAACTCGATACCATGAGGCTCTTAACTTTCTTGCATGTTGTTGCTTGCAGTACATCATCCAGTCAATGCTGCTTCTGTTACTTACTTTGTACTTAGAGTTGCATAAAAATTTTGGAAGCTAATCTCTGACTTGGCTATCACAGGCAATGCCTGGGTGTTTTCTGTTAGTGGCTCAAGAACTTGTGAATTAATAAGCGTTTTGTTTTGAAATAGGTTTGGCAACTCATATGTTTCTTGCCCATCTCCTTTTTTTTTTTTTTTCCTTCTCAGCCCGAAACTGAAACACAAGCAGTCCTTGCTACTAGCAGGATTTACAATTAAGAATCTTGCATTACAAACACTGCAGCATTGCCCATGTAACTTAAAAACAACTCACAAAAACAAACCACAGTTTTGATGGTTAAACTTCCTTCTTTTTTGAAAATATATCTGATATTGTCTGACCCATGCATGTCTTTCCTTCAAAACAAATAATATAGTTCAAAAAGCAGACTTCTGAAGTGACAGCTGTGGCATGACATATAAAGGAACCAGTGTAATACTCGTGCACTAATAACAGTCCTTGTATAAGAAGTGTAATAGCAGCTGCTCTTCAAAAACAGGTTTAGGATCTCAGAGACACATAATTTTTTCACGCATAAGTACTACATAACTTTTTTATGTGCTTCACAAATACCAATGCTTTATAAAAAGGCCCTCTTTGCCATGTGTACCTGAAACATTAGGCTTCCATCGTCTTGATGTTGTCATTTGTACATTCGCTTCCTCTCTCCGTCCCAGCCTATGTAATCTCTTTTTCAAGTTATGTCAGAGAAAATTTTAAAAATAAAAAAAAGTATACTGTCATGGATAACTGTAAATGGTAAGAGAATGGTGAAATGATGTTGGTCAAAATTGTTTTGTCCAAGGAAAACATACACAAGAAATAAGGATTTTTCTGTGTTCTCATGAGATGTGATACATGGAATATGCTCATTAATGAATGTATTTGCTTTTTTTGTTACAGAATATGAATGAGCAGTACCTGGGTGATATTTTTTTTGATGCCTCATTGATGATTTGGTCTATAGCATTGACTATGATGACTCAGATGGGCCTTTGTTCAGCATTCGTTTGTATGTTATGGGTAGCATTTCCTTTACTTGCTAAGCTGATGAGCCATAAAGAATTCAGCCAAAAAGGTATGAGTTTTGAGGGGGGCAGGTTGTATTTCATAACATCTGCCCCTGCTATTGTATATTGAGTGTTTTCCTCCAAACTCTATTATTTAAGAAAAAGAAATACCAAACTTTGCATTTGAATAGTTAAAGTAACCATGTGACATTTTTGTAACAAGAAAAAGTGTTCTTGAACTAAAGACAGTTTGAAAGTATGGAGAAGCTCTTTAAAAAAAAAAAAAACACTGAAAAACATACTGTGTCTCAGGCTAAGAAGAACAATGCTATATGGGGTTATTAATAAGCGGTCAGATACTTTGATGGGCAGTAAAGGTTGTTAAAAAATATTGTAGTATTTAAACAGTGTTTGGGACAGAACACCTGTTTAAATTTTTTTTTTTTTGGTAATGCAAGAATAGTTTTGTGGTGGTTTTTGAAAGAGTTACATTGGCATTGGCTATGCAAAATTGAGATCCCCTTTCCATATCCTTGTTAGGGTTGAGGACCACTATTGTGTATTGGGCCTTGCAGCAGTGTATAGATGTATTAGTAAAGCTGTGTGTTTATGTCCTTTTTAAGCTTTTACATTTTTTTGTCTTTTGTTTTTTTCCTGTAGGTGCCACAATGAAGTTTGTCATGATGTACATGCTGGGAATGTTTGTTCCCTATCTGTATATGATGTATCTTAGTTGGACAGTGTTTGAAATGTTTACACCTATCATGGGACGAAGTGGTTCAGAAATTCTACCGGATGTGGTGTTGGCAGGACTTATTGTGGTCATCACTATGATTCTGTCATCCTATTTTGTAAGTAGAATTTGTAAAAGTTGTTTAAAACTTTTAAACTCTCTAGAGTTTAGAATCAGTGTTTTTCTAAATTAATACTTGAAGTTAATGATAATTTGACAAGATGTTAAATGTTACAGGAAACTTCTAGGAAACATGTCAAAGATTCCATGTTTTGTGTTAGTCAAAGAAAAGTCATTGAAGCAGGGGTTACAAAAATATATCTACTCTATGATGGTGTAGTATAGGATTGTGTAAAATATGCAATTTAATGCTGGAGTTTGAACAGGCATTCTTTTTAGGAGAAGTATAGTATGTGGCTGAACAATACCTATACTACACTTAAAAAAAAAAAAAAATTCGGAGGGGTTTTTTTTTCTGCTGCCCTTGCTACAAAGGTTCCAGGTTTTTGTTGGAAAATGTTTTAAAAAAAAGCAAATTTTTGAAAGCTCTGGGAAGTACTCACTTATTCCTTTTGGTTTTAAATACTGAAATTACAAAGAAATGTCTTGTGTCAGGTAGTACTTTCAATGATATCTTTTTTAATGAACTGTCAGTTCCATAATCAGATTTTAGAGTTATATGAATAGTGTCTTATTTCTTAAGTCTTGCAGTTTTATAACTGGGTTGTCTTTTTATTCTCTAGATTAACTTCATTTACCTTGTCAAAAGTACAAAAACGACACTAGTAACTTTAACTACCGTGTTCGTAGTCACTCTGATTCTTGTTTGTAGTGGAATCTTCTTTCCTTACAGTTCTGATGTGGCTAATCCAAAGCCTAAGCGAGTCTTTCTCCAGGTAAGAAAAGCCTTGCATATTGTATTGCCTCTGTTGGTTGCAGGAGTGTTTTGGTTTTTTCAAAGCTTAATGCCTCCCCACACCCCTCCCCAAAAAGAGTAGCATTCCCTTTCTTGCTTGATTTAAAAGCTCTAACGATTATTGCTGGATTTGAAAGAATTGCTGATGTTTCCTGTGTTCAATCTCTGTGTTCAGTACATCTGTGTCAGAAGAGCAGGGGTTTTTTAGGGGGTTGTAAGTGGGAGAGTTGAGTAAGCAATGATAATTTTAAAAAGTGAATGTGGTGGGAGATGAGCAAATACTTAGAAGCACAGTCATCTTCTGAATGTAGGTGTTTTTATGGTATGTTTCTTTTATCTGAGTAATCCTCTCTATATTCATAAATATATTCTCTATATTCATAAATACTCAGATACGTGTTCAGTGCGTACTGAAAATGCAGTAGACCTTAAGGATTGACCTGGAGGATACTTCAGAATCACTTCTGACTCCTGCGAACTGCACAGGCTCCATCATCTTTCTGTGCATCTTTTTTCTACTTCTAGCACACAAGCAGAAGATTTCATGATCTAGATGGAAATGTGGTTAAAAGTGACTCTGGTATATGGATCAACGGATTTGATTATAATGGAATGTCTCACATAACTCCCCATGTACCTGAAATCAATGACAGCATTAGAACTCCATGTGAGGAGCAGGCTCCTTTCTGTGGCCTTCCTTGGATTCTGCCAGTCCATTTCATGTTCCGGTTGGTGTGAACACTGTTTCACTTGAGCACTTACTGCCAAAGCATATTGGTTATTTATGCAATCTCACTTACGTAAGGGAAGAAAAAGTAAGGCTAATCTTGGTGTAAAAGTAAATAATCCTTCCACTTCAGAAGACACTTAAACTTCTGTCTAGGTGCAGTGTCTTCTGCCAGAGTATCTGCAAGAGATGTTGATATGTGGAAAATTGATGTCAGCACCACTGGAGAAGAAGGTGAAGGGGGGGGCCTTCTAAAGGGCAGTTCAGAGTAGGAGTATGTATGTCTCTTCCCTTCTTCCCCTCCTCACCCCATCTGGCAGCAGAGGAAGTCTAGCGTAGCTGGTCTCAATAGAAGAAAACTAGCTGCTGTGACTGTTTCTCATACCCCAAGAATCTTGTGAGCGGAAGTGTAGCAGTTTGAAGATGCAAATATTCCTACTTATTTTATTGTTTTGTAAATCAAGGCAGATGAAGGTAATGAATGAACACGCTGGTGACTATTTTTCTATTAATATGCCCTTTAAATATTTGTCTGGCCACAAACTGCTAATATTACTTGCTTTCTGCTAGAATCAGTAGCTTTTGAATATTTTATTTAGTAACAGCACAGTCAGCTATACTATACAAAAACTTCTTCTTGGCTTCTCATATTTAGTACCTCTGCGTGTTGCATTGAGAGTAAGTTAAAACTTCTTTTTCTTTTTTAACAGAAAAAACTGGTATCTTCCTGCTCCAGAAATTTTTCCAAGAAGACCCATTCACTTTAAAGTTCTGTCCAAGGAGCTGATGCCTTGGAACTCTGTGAGGTTAAGTTTTGAAGTATCTGGTAAGTGACTGAAGCTTCTGGTTTGTGATTTGTTCTTATTTTTATGCCCATAATAAATCAGGTTTTGAGTCCTGTACTGCAGGTTCTAGTTCCATTCCCAAGATAAGTGAGCTTTGAGAGTAACGTGGATTAATTCAGTTTCAGAACACACTAGAAGCTGTGGGTGTTGTGTTGCAGTTGTTACTTGGGGGACTGATAACCTTGTCTATTCTGAATAAGCCTTGATCTTTTTATAGCAAGTCCTTTCTTAGCGTCCATTTTGTAGCTCTGTCCCTCTCCTACATCATCATCTCATTTATCTCACTGCTTAGAAATAATTGAAGCTTCTTCTGTAGAGAAGACAGTTGTATCATGTTTTGGAAGACGCGAACAGTAATGCACAGATAACATGCTACTATATAGGAAGTTTAGATGGTTATTGTACCTCCACCTGTTGATACCTGTAGATAAGCATCCCTGTCTCTGCAGGTCCAACTCACATGTCTCTGTATATTCGGCCACATGAAGGGTCAGCTCTGTCCACCTGGTCTCTCGGGGATGGTACGCCAGTTGCTAGCTTAGGAGGAGACTACTTTGTGTTTTACTCCCACGGTCTGCAGGCCACACCGTGGCACTTCTGGGTAGAACTGACCGTGAGTATGCGACTGCTGGAAACCCAGCCATCCCTTGGTCTGCCCTGTTGTCACCATTTCTGCATTCTTATGGGGAAAAATGTCTTGAGCTTTCTTACGCTTTGCTTTATTTGATAGATCCTAATTCTAGCTTCCCTCTTTTAATTTGTCCCTCAACTTTCTATATCAGCTCACATATACTTTTGATGCTTAGTCCACTAACTTGTCCAGCAGCCAAAGGGAGAATATTTTTCTTGTCTCCATGGTCTTAGGCTGTAAGTTTGGATTTCTGTGATCTTAACCTCATAGTTCGTGACGTTTTATCTTTGTTACTGTTATTTCAGAGTTCTTTTTCCTATTGTGAGTAGTTTCCTTTTCATGTATTTTGTTTGCTTGTATTTGGGAAATTACAGGGAGTCCTTGGTGGGAAACTTACCTGTCTTGAAGCTGAAGAGAGTTGTAAAAGCTTTGTTTTCTAAATTGTCTTCTACATTCTTTTCAGTTGGAAGCAAGGCTTCCAGGACTGCTGTTCCAGTGGGATTTATGATCTCCCACCGCGCCCTCCCGCCCCTCCCAGGCGCTCCATTAACTTGCCAGTGAAGAACTTTTTGCAGTTCCATATGTTTTTATTACAGGTCTAACAGTGTCTTATTCCTTGAGTAAATATTACAAGAACCTTTGAAAGTTCAGAAAGTCCCTTGTTCCTTCCAGGATCAGGCAGTCTAAACACTTAACCAAATAATCCTGTGAGGGTACTTGATAAAGGCAGACAGGAATCTGCAGTGTAACAAGCTTTGCAAGATTGACAGTGGAAAAGCTAGAGAGGAAAGGCTTTTCATCCTAAGGATTCACAGTAGGAGGATCAGTATAAATGCTATGTTGGAGTCCATGTCTTGATTTGTCAGAAAAACAGACAAATGCAAATGTTGAAGTTAGAGCATGTGCAAGCTATGTAATGTGTCAGAGGCACTGTGATCTAAATATCTAGTTGCAAGTTGAATTCAAATTGAACTTACCATGTAATCAGACTGATACGTTTGAAGATAGGAAGCATTTTAATGTATAGGACAAAGACCTGCAGGATGAAGTTTGTCGCATAGATATCAAGTCTGTAGAAAAGTACGTCTGGTTTGATCTTACGTTTAAGAGCCATAAACAATCATAAAGACTGTGTTGCCCTTTTCTCACTTTCAGGCCGCAGAAAGGCGTTCTGATGGAATAGTCTCCCTCGCTGTAGCAGCACATTACTTTTTTGGGGAAGATCAAAAGTCACCTCAACTCTATGCCTTACTGGAGAGGTTTCCAAACTGGACGTTTTCTTCTGGTTGGTCCTGCACTTACGACCTTTTTGTCTTTTAACGTTGACAGTAATGCAGTGCTAATAGGGTTATCGCTCTGATGCAAAACGCTGTTGTAGCAAACATGTTCTAACAACATGCCAGAGACTTTCACACGGTTTAAAGTACTTTGGTGACAAATGGTGTTTCTTTGGCAGTTTGACTATTTAAAGACTACTGCTGTCTTGGGGATATGATGATACTTCGTGTCAACATGAATACAGTTCACCTTGGTTCTTCCACTGGAATGGCAGTTTCACTCGTGGGTTTCTTAAAATGAAAACTGCATTTGAGGGGGTAACATTAGCATAATATTATGGCAATTGTAATGAAAAGGCCTCATGACGTTATTTTGATTTTATGTAAAATATAACACTACTTCACACACATGTGGGGACTAATGCCTACCAATCCTATCCGTCCTATTAAAGTAAGACCTTCAGCTAAGAGATGCTTGCTCACATGGTAGGGGAGCAGAGGTGGCGAAGTCCTAGACATTACTTTTGTCACTGGATGAAGTCACTGAAAGCTATGATGCTTGTGTAGGTTGCATTCCCAGTCCTTGGCAAATGCACAATGCAGAAAAATTGGTATTATGATGGAATGTGGTAATTATTTATCTAAATTATCTTTTTCAAATAATATGTTTCTGTTAAAAACTTAGTTCCTACCCTTTTGACTGTCTCTTCAGTGTTACAACTTGAGTGGGTAAGTTTGACCTATCATCTTGTAGTTTTGTTCCTGTTGGGATCTTTCAGTATCAGGATATAAGCATGTGACTTGCTGTCTTGTATGCAAGAGTGCTAAGTCCCCACTCCTTGATGTGGATGTCTTGTAATTAATCTACTCTAAATTTCAAGTTATCTTCTAATTTATTAGAATTGGCTAATTTTGGTATCTCCTCTGGAGACACTTTTGATAATGTGACAGTATTGCACTTTGCTAATACATTTAACTGTTTCTTAAAATACGGTTTGCTTTCCATAAGGAGAAATACCTAGAAGAGTCATCATTAAAAAGGTGTCTAATATCTCTGGATTGCTTATGTTTATTTCCACAGGATGGGTTTTATAAATTACTGTGAGTGATTTAGAGTATCTTCCAGTTTTAATTGACAAGCTTTGAGTTCAGAAGCCACTGATCTCTTTTTTTATGCTCCCAGGTTTTTTTTAATGCCATATAATAGTTAATGTTAGTTTCTGAAATTCCAAAGAACTCTGTGTACCTGAAGAAACGTCTTCATGCTTTTTTCCAAACTATATATAAAATATTCTGTGACATCAATACCGATTAGTATTTTGTTCAGCTCATGAGTATTGCAAAACAGCATGCAAAGCAGATTTTGTGCATGTATCATCATTTCGAGTAAAAACATGCTAGTACTGGGAAGTTTGCAGGGCATGTGAAAGAGAATTTTGTGACACTTCAATTTATGTGAGCTGTGATGGACAGCAGCTCCCCAATCAGGTATCTTTTCTTCAATTTTTTGGTAGTTCTGTAGGATAGTGGCAAGAACCAGTTTCATTTGTTGCAGGGTACATTCATGAAGATTGTCAGCTGACTCATGGACTAGGGTAAGAGGTTCAATTACTGTAATCATAATAAACTGGCCATCAGTATCTTAAAACCAGTGGGTCTTTCTACATTAACATGTACATTAATCATCAGTCACTTGATTGTATCTGATTTGAAACTACAATTCCTGTATTACGCGTTTATTTTTTTTTAGAAGTGCTATTAATGATTTGAAAAAACAAGTTTTCATTCATAACTCGTGTGTCTTGAATCTCAGCAAACATTTCGTACTGTACTCTAGCTGATGCACAGCTAGTTAACTAAAGCTGCACTGGTATTTACCGTCTTCCTCAGTTTTTTTTATCTTGTGTTCTGCCTCTGATTTAAAGCTTTGAAAAAGTGCTGTGTGAAGAATTTGTACTGGGAGCCAAAAATATAAAAATGCTGGTAGCAATTTCTGCAACTTCAGTGAAGCAATAACTTTTGCTAACTCAGGATTTAACCTTTATTAAAGAATTTAATTATGAGGGATGTCTAGTTTGTTGTAAATTTCCATCTTTGTAAATAAAAGGGAAACTTAATCAGTGGAACTTGATTTTTTCAGCATGATTAAAGGCATATTTGATTTGTTTTTATTCATTGCACTAATATTTTATTTAAGCTTGGGGTAGAAATACTGCCAAGTAATGCTGGAGTTAGACAGCTAGAGTTAGAGTTATGTGGCAGATATGCGTGGCCGAAGAATGTAAAAATTATCTGAGCTGCGAAAGGTTAAAATTAGGGCCCTGGCTGGTTGCCTGGAGAGGAAGATTCTTCTTGAAACAAGATGTGGTATGGAAGAGTCACTAGTAGCAAAGTATTCTTTGCAAAACTGGTAGTTGAGAGCAAATTTACTGTTGATCACAGGTATAAAAACAGGATGGAAAATTTTGCTGTTTCAGTCTCCATCTGCTTCCCCATTCAGTACAAGCAGATTAGTCTTCTGCTACTGTGGTTTGTTATTTCTCATAAAACATATTGGTTGTCTTATTCTGTGAAATATAAAAAAAACAGGTAGCTGGTAATTTTAAGGATAGAAGGGCATGGGAGTAGAAAAAGTCTTTATTTTTAGTGGGGGCAGTAACCAGCTAGTTGATTGGAATTCCCGTATGTTCATCTGAAATAATTTACATGCATAGCCTTTTCTAAACTGCTTTACTCTTCCTTAACGCTAGAGTTCTTCCCTGACTTCTGATAGCTTTGAGAATCTATTATGTTCTCTATTAACATACATAGTACTCTGTTACATATCTATAGGTAAAAGAGTTTCAGAAATAAGTATTTTATCAATTTAACCATGTGGTTGCAAAGGAGTCCTGTGCATGTTGTGATTATGCAGTCTAATGCAGCATTAGAGTGTGTCACCATACCTTCAGATTGCCTGTCAAGTAGAAGTACGTGTTTGAAGAAAGAAAGTGTTGGGATAGGTGCAATGAACAGGAAAAATTCAGCTATCATACACAAAGCGACAGACTGTTGAGCTGATTGGAGCTGTTCTGTGTTAGCAAGACCTGTCTTTAATGTCTGTTCAATCTAGGCTGGGTTGCAAGCCTGTTGGAAAAACACTAATCAAACAGACAAGATCTAGCAAGTCTATACAGAGCTAATTGTAGCATATGGGACATAGCTGCTGAAGAGTTCACCTGCATGGTAAATGCTGTTCAGTACTTTTTTCCTGGAGGGCTAAACGTAATCTGATTCTTGATGATAATAATATGGAAGGAGCCTGCAGGATGACCCATCTTAGAACTTGGTATGTGGTCTTAGTGAAGGATGGTTGAAAAGCTATGCAGGATCAGCAACCCTAAGTGCTGTCACAAAACTGTGTGGTTAGACAATATGAAGTTGCCCAAGTGTAACTTCTGTTTTGAAGATAAAACATGGATTCTCAGTCTTTATGAAAATCTGTTCTAGTTTCAGAGGATAAATTAGTCATCAGGCTTCCCTGTTCACTGCAGAAGAGGTTTTGTTGGGTTATGATGCTTTATGGTTCTGTCAAAGCTGCAGATGCAGCTTGAGAACATGCCAAGGATAAAGCTGAGACTTGAGCAGGAACTATAAGCCAGTTTAGGAAGATCTAGTCACTGCTAGCTATATTTCAAGCAGGGTGTCAAGCATCACTGGCCATTAACAAAATAGGTTTTTTAAAAATTTGTTTCAGAATGCTGTAAGAATCAGTCTTGAAAGTTAGCAGTAGTTTGTCTAGAAAGGAATAATTCTGTCAGTCTGGTCTGAGACTCTGGAACAAATACAAGCTTCAAAGCCAATAGGTACAGGTGAATTTAACTGTCTTAGAAAGCTGCCCATGCATAGTTTATTCAGGTATGTTGTTTTTTCTGTGTGTGGTGGTGGGGTGTTTTTTGACAGGAAACAACATTTTAAAAAAGTTATGAAAGAGTGGTTAGGTGCCTTATGTCTGAACTGTTTAGCTAGCTTCAGCCTCCAGTTGCGGGCTTTTGTAAAGTCTCTTCTCAGTGCTCTCTGCTAGGAAACTCCTTGAGTTTACTGATTTTGCATGGTCCATGACAAATAGAGAACTCCTCAGCAAGAGCAAGTTATGTCTTTCTTTGAGTGCTGTGAGAAAGCTCCTCCCTTTTCTGTGTTTAAGTGCTGGGACTACTTTTGCCACTCACCGTAAGCTGGCATTCATCTCACTGCCCACTAGTCTCAACAGTCTTCAGCTCTAGGATAGTCAACTATGATGAGACAGTGAGTTGGGTCTGTGGCCTTTTTTTTTTTTCCTTTGGAGCTCTCCTCCTTCAGTTGAAGCCAGCTTACCACCCTCAGCAAGTCACCCATCATCTTTTATAATATCATTATAGCTGTAGACAGCTTCTCCCCTCAGTTGATAATGAAAAGAAGGGACCTCTTTTGTACAGGTCCTGGCTAGATTATGCATTCATGTATTTGTTTGTTTAGTTAGCAGTGGATCTCAACCTGTAGCTTACAGACACTTCAGCTCTAAAGCCGTTTAAATTAGTTGCTTTGGACTAAAACACACTAGTGAAAAATGACCTTACTTTGGTTGACAAAAAGGATGGTGAAAATTATCCTCAAAAGGTGACTTGACTCAAGCAGTTTTGCAAATACACCCTGTGTGAGAGGATTTTTTTTAAATGGAGAGTAAGGAATCCAGCATTGTTGATATTTTTCAGAAGCAGTTTTGTACAGGATGAGAACCAGATCAAGAAAACTTCATGATATGCAAATGCTGGTGAAGGAGGAAATCAGACATCTTTCTATGCCATTATATGCTAAATGCTTAAGTAGGCTGGGCTGGCAAGAACCAGGAAAGACAATTTTACATGAGCTGGATAAGCAAAGTGAGAAGAGAGACAGTGAGTTGGAATTCTACAGAAACTGTTGACCCTTAACTGGTTAAATGGCCCATTTTTCCTATGTTTAGGCTGAGGATGTAGATGAAGAAACCATTTGTGGTGGGTTAACCTTGGCTGGCTGTCAGGTACCCACCAAACTGCTCTCTCACATGCTGTCCTTAGCAGGACAGAAGGAGAAAGTAAGATGAAAAAGCTCATGGGTTAAGACAGGGAGATCACTCACCAGTTAATTACTATAATAGGCAAAACAAACTAGCCTGGGGGAAAATTAATTTAATTTATTGCCAATTAAAAATAAAGTAGGATAGCAACAAACAGAAAAATAAAATTACCTTCCTCCAACCTCCCCTTTCTTCCCTGACTCAACTTCTTCACCCTTCTACCTCTTCTTCCACAATGGTGCAGAGGGATCGGGTACAGTCAGTCAAGGGTTGGGTCATGGTCCGTCCATAATAGTTCCTCTCTGATGCTCCTTCCTCCTCACACTGTTCCCTTGCTCCAGCATGGTGTCCCCTGCCTGGGATAGAGTCTTTCATGAACTGCTCCAGTGTGGATCCTCCTCTCAATGGGGTAGTCCTTCAGGAACAGACTGCCAGCAAGGGTCCCCCATGGGCCTCAGTTCCTGCCAGAAAACCTGGTCATGTGTGGGCTCTCCATGGGCTGCAGCTTCCTTCAGGGCTCATCCACTTGCTGTGAGGTCCTCCACAGGCTGCAGTGTGGGTATCTGCTCCAACATGCTCCACAATGGGTTGCAGGGGCACAGCCTGCTTCACCATGGTCTGAAAAGGTTTAACTGCTAAACAACAGTAGCCCAGCAGTAAGATGATACTAATATTAAGAATGTCGGGATCAGTTAATGTATGTGTGGGCTTGCACAGATCCACAGGCTCCAGGGGGATCCCTGCCTGGACCACCTTCTCCTGCTCCTCCTTTATGGGCCTGGCTGGCTGCAGGACTGTTCCTCACATCTTTTTTGCCTCAATCATCTCTCTCAGAGCTGCTGTACAGTATTTTTTTATCCCTTGTTAAATATATTACCAGAGAGGAGGCATGAGCTTGGCTCATGGGCTCAGCTGTGTCCCATGGTGGGTCTGCTGGAACTGGCTGTGTCTGACACAGGGGCAGCTCCTGGGCTCTACTCACTGAAGCCACACCTGCAGCCCCTCCTTGCTACCACACCCTTGCCCCCTAAACCCAATACACCTCTTTTCAAAACAATAGGTGGATGTAACTTCAAAAGATGCACTAATAAGGTAATTTTAAACTGAGAAGCTTCATATCATCATCCTGTAAAGCAGGCCCCAGGGGTATGATGTGGCAAACTAAAACAATCTTCACTGCGTAGTTTCTTTGAGAGCTTTGTTTCTCTGAGACAACCTACTTGAACTCTAGCAATTTACTGTCACTGGCTTGAAGTCAGAAATAGTTTTTTTCCATAGGAGTAACTTCAAGTAAAGTTGAATACATTTGTCTTTTAATTACAGGTATAACAGCAGTGAAATTGAAATACAAAATTGGCACATAAGATTTGCATAGAGATAATTGCTACTAAAGAATTACAAACTTCTAAAAATTCACAACTAAAAAGATTTAACTGCTAAACAAGAGTAGCACAGTAGTAAGATACTAATATTAAGAATGTTAGTATATCAGGTAATGTATGTGTTTACTTGTACAGATCCAAAACCTGAACAGCAGAAAGCTGATCAGGATGGGCTTGGCTTACATCACTACCACAGAACCACAGAAAAATATTAACTTGAAGCACAATTTTTATTTCATTTAACATAGATTAAGCAGGTTTTTTTATCATAAAAAAGCTTTAAGTATCCCCTTAAAACAATAATGGATTTTGATGTCAGATCATAACAGACTTGTAGGTATGATAGACGTAATCTTTAACCAGTAGCTACGATGCAGACCAAGCTTAATGCTGGGACTCTTGAACCATATTTCCTTCCTATAACTTCAATATTAGTTTCAACTCTTAAATGGAAGTTCAAGCTGCGTTCACTAAAATCTCCAGCTTTCCAAGTAATACTTGCAATTATTGCACTTGTACTGGTTGTATTGGCTTAGTAAAGCCATTCTAAAGCAACAGTTTAATATTTGTACATTTTAAAGCACTTTTTCTTATCTACAAAGGAAATAAAGATGATAAAACCACAATTTATTTCAACTTAATTGTGAATACTCCTAATCTTCAGAGTTTAAATGGATGTGCATTTAGTAACTACACTAGAAAAGCAACAGATGCTGTAACTACCCTATGATGACTAGTTTGGTCCATGTCAGTAATCAAGTGATGTTATAAAAAATAAACTAGTTTATTTCGTATAAAATGAATAATGTTGCATTTTTGTTCAGATTGCACAATACAAACAAGCTAATATCTAAATTAATACTGTTACAGGTAGTTATTACATAGGGACAGCAGCTAGAAAAAAATAAGTACCTCAAAGCAACAGACTTCTGCAGCCAGCTTTCCATAACATTGTATGAAAGTTAAATATGTCTTAGTTATAAGTATGCATATTATAAAATGTTTGCAAAATGTTTAAGTATGAGCTGTTAAACCAATTTTCCATAGCAAGAGTATATGATGATTATTTACATTTAAAAAATCCATTTTTCAGAAAAGAATTTACAAGGAAATAAATAACCTTCAGCAATTCCTTAAACCCAACTAAAGATCTGTAAGTGGCAGTGAAAAACAGGTAAGCCACCTTGTGTCATTGTTAGCTCAGTAAAGTATGCCTCATCCAGAAAGAAGTGCAACTCTGCTTTAACTTTACTAGTAATCTAGAAACATGCACAATACATATTGGTACCTTCAAATATGGTACAACCTTGAGTATTTGTACAAGAGTATTCACAAAAACATACAATATATTTTACAGTTCTTTAATACAAAATATCAGTATCAAACCAATCTGAACTGCATTGATCAGACATTTCTTAGGCAGGCAAGCTGCAAAGGATAAGAGTTTTTAAATTTAATCCCCTCTTCGCCTTTCAAACTCAAGCAAGAGATAAGTAAGTAGTTTCTTCAGAACATGTGTTGGTGATGTAAAGGTACCGATGAACATTAGCTGAACCTGTCTCCATATGTATTCATTGTCTCTCAACACTATTAAGTACGAAAACCTAAAGCTGCAGTCTGAAGAGTGCATAAAAAAAAAAAATGCCTCCTTCTGAAATTCTTAGATGAAACTGCTGTGTAGTTATCCCCACTAAAGATTTCAAAGATTGAAATATATTTAAAAAAAAAAAAGAGTTCAAATCCAAAACATGGAAGCATGTCTAAGAGCTGGTTTGCTTCCTTTCACACCTGATGCTTGGGAAGTTGTTCCTCTTCCATTTAAGACACAATACAGTCATAACTACCTTCTTGGAATGAATCCTCATCCTCTGTCTTAGACTTGTCCTCTTCGTGCCTGTTTGCATTGCTGTTGCCAGCATCACTTTGAGGATTAGTGCCATGGCTAGATGAAGTCCTGCTTTCCTCAGCTCTGGGGTTCGCTTGTTCGGTAACCTTAGAAGGATTCACTGGCTGAAAAGCTTCAGGCTGTACTTGCTCTTCTGCTATTTCACTTAGTTTCTGTATCTGTGGTTTGATGATATTTAGAAATGGCTTGTACCCAGGGCTAGGAAAATAATGGTATAGAACACCATGAGTGAATTAAAAAATAGTACTTCTGTCATATGCCTGAAAAGCAGCTTTTCTTGGGAGATGTTTAATATAAATTAGTATCTTCTATAATCCTTCAAGTACAGAAACTTTTTTAGATAGAGGGGAAAAGGCAACCATAACAAACAATAAAAGTTGGGGGTTGGTTGTTTTGTGTTTGGTTTGTTGGGTTTTTTTTTCCAATTTGATCACAACTGTATTAAGTGACTGTCTGAAGTTTTCTGCAAAAGTGCTTTTAAATACTTGTTTCAGCTAGGGCTAAGATAACGTTATTTTTTAGGTTAAATACTTGTTTCAGCTAGGGCTGAGATAACGTTATTTTTTAGGTTAAATACGTGTTTCAGCTAGGGCTGAGATAATGTTATTTTTTAGGTTAAATACTTGTTTCAGCTAGGGCTGAGATAATGTTATTTTTTAGGTAACTAATTATCTACAGCTGAAATAAAAATGAAGGTCGAAAATAACACTTACCAATCTGTAGAAGCCCATTTGTCAACAGCATATAGGCCGGTCTTGATATTCTGACAGATTTCTCCATCAATATCAGAGGATTGCATTATACTGAAAACCTGGTTGATTACTGAAGATTCTCTGAGGATAAGGCCTATGATAATACACCAATCCAGACATCCTGCTTCCATGAAGATATGTAGCAAGTACCTACATGGAAAAACAGTCTACTTATTTCTTTTTCCACTCTGAAGACAAAATCCCAGTGTGATTCTGTAGACAGTGTTTCTTTCTCCTAATGCTGCGTACTAGTAATTTTAAGTTTCAAACGCAAAGATTACGTTACTTACCGCAGCTGGACCTGTGACTTGTGCGGCCCTTTACTAGCCAGTTCTAGAGAGATATGTTCAAGCTCTGACTGAGTTAAACTTAGGCTGGAGAAGTTTTCATCCACCATGGTCCAGTCACCATCCACCATAGAACTTGTTTCAGTCAGGTCCGTTGCTGAACCAATGCTGCATTCGTCACCTATCAAAAACACTCAGAAACATAAGGGAAAAAGAAACTACTTACTTTAGTAAGACTCAGAATTTCTGAACTACTTCCTATAGAAATTGACAAATTACACAGTACTGCTTTGCTGTGCATCGCAGTGCTAAGAAGTTACTTCAGGCACACTGTCCATCCCACTTCAGCATTCTTCTTGTCACACTATATGCTAGAACTATTATTGCAGGAATGCAGTAGTTTTTCTATCAAATAAAAATAATTCTGCAGAATAGTATCAATAAGGGATCCTAAAGATGTGTTGGCAATCATTTTAAGAGCACTGTGACAGTCTCTTACATACTATAGTCCTAGAACTAGTCTGTAGGAAGGGTTGCAGTCTGTCTAAAGCTACTGCTTTCTTAACCTTCAACGTTGTTAAAAATGAAGATGCAATATTAAGTTCTTTTCTTCATACGAAACCCCAAAGATTCTGAATGCTTGGTAATGTTAAATATTTACCTGCACTACTTAAAAAAAAAGTGTGTGTTTCTAATAAAAACACAAAGAGCAGATGTAGCTACAGAATTTTCAGAGGAACAGTAACAGCAAAGCTAAAATCATTACAGGGGTTTGTCATGAAGTCACCCACCCTCCAGAACAGTTTCCATATTAAAGTAGATGCATCTTCTCTGTGGAAAATGTTTAGAAAGTCATAAAGTTATTTTATTAGCTTCTTGTCCATGAATACCACAGCTGGATTAGTTATTTGTGAAATTATTACTATTAGAATTCAGCTTGCAATGTTTTAAAGACTATTAATTTAGTTTCACTTTAGAAATTAACTGCTTCAAAATGCATACCAAAGTCCATTGAACTCAAAGGTCTTCATCCAGCTCAGAAAAATATCAAGATACTTGCTTATAGAAACAGCGGTAGTGGCAGACAGCGGTACAAGATAGTGTGATGAAAAGAGAAATAACATTTTCCCCATGTAAATTATGCTTTTTTGGAGAGTTCTACAACAAAACTTTCTTAAACCTAATGCATTCTTGCAGTCTCCAGAAGGAATAAACAAGAGAAACAGGAGTGTAAACAGAATGAGGAAGTGCCCAAACAGAGGGAGAAAACCTCACTCTTTCTTAATTTTTTTAAAGCACGTCAACTTGTTAAATAGCAGCTCCAAGTGCTCTGATTCTCACAGGAGGCCTAGTGTCTTGGGGAGTTTGTAGTTCACACTTAGGTACTTATGTCTTTCCCATAATAAAGTGAAAAATCACATGACAAAGACACTGTTGAAAACACTGCTCTATGCTTGAGGACAAGAGGGAGTTAAAAAAAGGAAAGAAAAAAAAAAGGAGATGAACGGTCTGATAAACATTTCCTGTCTCTGACTGTGGTCAGAAAAGATGCATAGAGAATAAAATTCACCTTTGTCTTTTCATAAGCTGATCACACATTTGAGCTTTTAGAAAAGCGATTTATACAAAGTCATAGGAAAAAAGAAAACTATATGGGACTATAATTTCCTCAACTTCCTCAATAAAGAATGTATCTAATATCTTTCTAAAGAAATCCCAAAGCACAAAGTTAATGCATTAGAACAGTGCCAAGCTGTGCAAGAGGCCGACTCGTGCAAGAAACAAAGATAAAAAAAACTTACAACACTTTTCCCAGCCAGACTGTAAAAATACTAAATTTCAAGTTACCACCACAGACAGGAACTTCGGCAAATATCAATTTAATATTCTACTTCAAGTACTTAAAGATGTATGACATGGGCATTATCTTTCTGTTGTAAAAACTTCAGTTCACTTTTCAACAAGTCCTCTTTTTTCCTGACTTACGGTTATCAGCAGTTGAGAAGCAACAACATACAGCAGTGGCATGCAAATCTCAAAATACAAGTGCATACTTCCAGGTGCATTTTTCCAATGAGCAGAGAGAAGGAAGAGTGACTAACCTTTACTTAGCAAAGGAGAAAGGAATGCATCTTGCATGTGTGGTCCATGGGATGAAACTGTGTCAATGTCTCTCTGAGAGGAGCTGATAGTGCCAAGCCAGCTGCGACTCCGAGGTGTGTTTGAAACCCCTGTGTCCATTTCCATGTTTACAAAGGTGTCTGCAGACTGAGATTTTAGCAGCTGCTCCCCCACGGCTAAAAAAAAGAACCCACCAAAGAAAAGCCATGTAACCATCAAAAAGGAAATTTGGAAAGTGCTCTCCACGCGTTTCAGGAAGCTAAAACTTGTATCTAAGTCAATATTTGGATAGTTTGCTGAGGAATCACCAAAAGCAAGGGAATGCAGCAAGCTTAGGTATTTCAAGACATTCTGATCAGCTTTTTATGTCAGCACTAGCATAAGAGAGCTATCAGCTGATGAAGTGTTAGCATCAACAGAACTAAATAATGGTGCTGCTACTACCAAAAAGAGGAAGACCTGGCAGCTAGTATCAACTTTGCCCTAAGAAGATAAACTAGTGAACTGAGAGATTAATAATGCAAAGGTGGTTTACAGCAAGTCCTCAAAATTCTTACCCTTTAACATAAACAAAAATTTCAAATATTAGGAACATTACTTTTTTAAATATAAAAAGTTTATCAAAACCTTATCTAAAGGCTATATAAGAATGTTGATTCTAGTAATTTTCTGTAGCAGAATTTACATCAAAGAGCAATATCCATGTTCAATTCAACATCTGCACAAGTGATATCCAGTTCAGTGCACCTGAGAAAGCAAGAAACCTCAACAGAAACAGTAGTGTAATCAGACTACACAAGAGATGCCATCTGTGCTAAACAGAATCACTTCAAAAAACACACACATGGAAAGCTATGCAGGTGGCAAGCCTCAGCCTGTTCTTTGCTTGGCTGAACTGCGAAAGGACAGATTCAGACTGATGGGTGTAGGACTGCAGGAAGGAAACCTAGTCCAAATCAACTCATGTTACAGCACCTGTCTTGTACTTTCCATTCTTGAAAGGTGAATTAATGGACGAAGCCGGTATGACTGGAAACGGCCAGAGGAAATCCTTGTGTAGCTTTTTCAAAGCGAACACAAAATCCTCCACACGGGCCGCTCTGGCTCGCTCCTTGCACAGCCAGCCTATCAGCTCAAAGCCTAGCTGTGCAGCAAAGCAGCCAAGGTCTTTCAGCTTGATTTCTTCTAGCAGACGCCGAGCATGCCGCCAGAGCATCATGTCAATGTACATGTTCTCAGCACAGTCACTGTCTTTACTCCACCTATAGACAGACCAGAGAACAGTGACACAAAGACTGATAAAACGAGTCATAAAGGCTGTTGGCCACAACCACAGTACATTGAGTCACAAGAGTAGAAGCAGGAGCTTTCTATATACCAACAAAAGCAGTTTCCACCATTCCTTGCTGTTTATGTTCTCTAAAAGATCCCACTGCCTCAACAGGTAAGTGACAGGTAAGGGAAGGAAGTTACAACAGCAGCAGTGTCCATAGAGTATTAATCTATTAGCAATGCAGAAAAAAAGTGAAGGAGAGGTAACAGCCAGATGCCATTGCGAAGTAACTTCTGAGAAACAAGTTTAAAGAACAAGTCAAGTATTAGTCTAGGACCCTTCCTAACAATGGACCCTTCCTACTCTCTATGGAAAATTACTAAATAAAAGTATTTGACTTTGTACTAAGATTGTTTTGAAGGTCTTATATGGGGAAAAAAGCCAAAACCAAGGAGTCCCAGCTCAGTGCTGCTTCTGAACATTAATACTGATCAATATGAATTCCCTCAGTTTAAGAAAGATTCACCCCAAGCTATTAAAAGGTTCTATTTATGGTTTCACAACACACTGCTAGATCAAGATGTGCACAGTATCACAGTGCAATGTATACTATGATGCTGCAGTACTGTGAGCTGTTCAGGATATATCTTTCAGCAAAACAGATTGTTCAAGTAAGGCATGTGGTCTTACTAGCTATTTAAATTATTACATATGCATCCAATGGATTCAGAGGCTTTTGGTCAGCCATATCCATGGAAGTGTGCCTGTGCATATATACATATGAACACACACACACATATATTTACATGTTTGAGAATATATTCTCCCAAGAGCGTAAGAGAGAGGCACAGACATTACGAGACTTGGGAAAAGACAAATGCAGAAGGATGTGGAGGGAGACTAGGACAAACCTAACTCTATCACATAATGTACTTCTATAACTTAAATTGGTAAGAGAGTTAGTACGGTACCTAACAAAGTGGGGAAGGAGAGGACATTACTACCAATTACCTTTTTCCAGATGGGCCAGAGGGCATGCTCAGTGTTTTTGTCAAGTTAAATTTGCTATGGAGATTCTCTGCTGACTGGGATAAACTAATGCTGCGATGTCTGAAGAACTCAAAGCCACTACTTGAACTAGGTTCCTAAAACCAAGAAAACCCAAACATACAGTCAAAGGAGCAAACATGTAATAGCAAGATTAGTCATACAAGGTCTGATGCACAGTATTTACTATTTTCATCACAAACCTGAGTTGTTGGTGTAGCTGGAGGTGTCTCTGTTTCTCCAGAGCCAATGGCTTTAAGAAATCTGATCATATGACGACAAAGATCCCACTTTCCCTGCTCTAAGGCAGTATTAAACAGGAGAGTAGCATGTTGTCTGCTAACTGCTGGAACTTCCATATTCTGCAAGTAATAAAGCATAATTAATTAATTTGCTTTTGCCATCAAGCAGCAAAAGTCCTATTAAGTCAAACCACATCATGTCATATTCAAGTATACCAGAGATTAGAAGCAGCAAACTGCATGGTATTATTTTCCTTTTTATAACAGTAAGCTAACTACTTACATTGCACGATATTCCCCCCCTTCACAACTGGACATAATCTCAACAGAAAACTGTTAAATTAAAAATTTGTTTAACATGTAACTTTGGTATGACAATATTTTTTAAATACTTGCAATATATGAGGTACCATTACCTGTAGGATAATAAGGTAAGAAGCAGCTGTGTCTAAGTCCTGGGCCATTAAGCACTCTTCAAATAAGTCCTTCGGGTTTCCAACAGCAGCAAAAAGGTAATTCCACAGGGCATATTCTGTCTTCCTAGCACAATGAACAACTGTCTTCAGGAAGAGGGGGAACTCTGTAATGAACTTCGCCACAGTGGGAAGCAGAGGGTCGGGAATGGGTTCCCGCGAGGTAGCTTCTTCTTCCAGCACTTCATGAAGCATCAGTTCTAGTACATGAGGGAAGTATGGTAATGTGGCACACGAGTGGGCCAAAAGCAAGGCTTGTTCACCGAGGTTCCGAACCAAGAGCTGGCGTAAAATGTGATGGAGGTAGATCTGAGAGGTTCTCTCAACAATGCAGAAAGGAAAGAGAACCTCTAAGTGTTCTCTAGCACTGGTTTGAGTGTATAAACAGTCATAGAGCACAGTGTCATTAACAGCACCAAGAACCAAGGCATCTTCAAACAAAACAGCCAATGGGTATATGTTGATGTGGAAAGGCAGCATGATCCGTCTTGACAGAAAGGAATGTGGTTTTCGATGATCTCTGGGAAACAGGGGAAGCCAGACTTTCATACCTGCCCCACCACAGCTGAGCCACAGAGCCTCCAACAAGTGGCGTTTCTGTTTGTTGATCCTGCAAGTAGTCCATACATTTTCAACAGACTGGGCTAGGACAACTGGAGCACAAAAAGGCAGCTATTTAAAAAAAAAAAGAAAAAAAAAATCCATCAGAATTCATTATTCCTTTGGGGTTTTTTTTTTTTACCCTCTTCACAAGAACTTCTTTTTCAGCTAAGAACTACTCTCTTCAAACGTGTTACTCGTCTAACAAAGAAGAAACAAATCTGCTTATCCCTTAACTGCACCCTAGCACCTGGGAAAACACCACTTATCACTTACATTAACTCAAAAGAGATTTCTTTCATTTTTTTAACCTCCTTATACTTAGTCAGGAAGCCAGAGGGGTGACAATAAGGGAGGAAAATAAAAACCTGCTCTCTGCTTCTTCAATTAGCCCAAGAGCCCAATCTAGAACTGACGAAATTACTATAAACACCAAATTTGCTACTGTCTGAGTTGCAAACAGCTCTTCATCTAAACTTTTCAGATTTCACTCTCCCAAAGTGCTTGTTTCATGCAGAATTGTTTTTCATCAGTACAGAAAAATTGAAAAGTTCAGTCACTAATTTCTATTATTGTTGTTTTTAGGAACGTTGTAAACATACTCTGCAAAAAATTACCATGTTCCATAAACATACAGAACAGTTTTAGATAGCCTCGAGATTTTCTGTCATTCATGCATACCAAATTTTGCACAGGACCTTTATGCTTAAAACTGCAATACAAGTAGTAAACACAAGTAGTAAATACTTTAGTTAGACATTCACACAATTAAGTAGTAACATTTCACAGATTCTTAGGGGGGGGGGGGGGGGGGGGGGGGAAATCACAGGAGTAGTGATTTACTTCCAGCTAACAATTCAGCCTGTAAATGTAGACACTGCCTTGCATTATAGACCTCTTTTCTTTATGCCTGGATCACTCCCTTCCACAACTTCAGTCACTGACAACATCTTTGAAGCCATACACAATATTCCACATATATTTACTCACATGCTTCCTTTGATTAGGATTATTATCCTTATCTCGTATCTGGGGTCCGGATCGATCCCTTTGCAACATGATGAGTTGTCCTGCTAAGTTTAGCATAATACTTTCAGCCTCACAAGCCTAAGGATAAGAGTATTATGCAAATTATTTAAGCTTTTTGAATGCATTTTTTTACCCATAACCACAATACAAACCCAGAATAAAAAGATTAAGTTAACTGCACCGCTGTACAGAGATGACAGACAACCAAATTCAATGCAGGACTCAGAAAAATCAAGTAGAACTAAGTACCTACCAACAGATTCATTTATGTAGTTCTTGTGCAAAGGAGTAAATTCTGGAAGGTTTCTTGTTCACTAGACTCATTCCATGTGTTTATTTGATATGGGCTTTTTCCAACTATGCCTCTTGGCATGGGTAAGCCACCAGCATTTTAAGAAAAATAAAGCTCTGTATTCTTATCAGTATCACCACTATATGATTGCCAGTATCTGACTGCAAAGACTAACACTGGTACGTAAGCCAAAAAGAGTTGAGCCAAAAAGAGTTTAGCCACACTTGTACAGCATCTTGAACTTTTAGAAGCTGTAGTTAGAGTAAAATCTTTCTAGTAGATATATCAAGAAAGCAAAGTATTCTTTCTAAAGATTTATTTCAGAACTGTTTCATGTTAATTTTAAACCAAGTCACTGGAGCTAATACCATGCTGTGTATCAAGTTTAGTTTTAAAATACACATGTAGAGGGCCTGTATGGTAAATTTGCAGCATCAGGGGTTAAGGTCACTAATAGGTAACAACACTGAAAAGGCTGACACACTCTGTTAAGTCAGACATATTGCTTTGTCTACAGTGCAGCATCATATTCAGTGCTAACATTAATACTTTGCTTGTGATCAGGAGGATTGACAAAGTTTGAAGATACGGGCTCTTAGTTAGAAAGACAAGGGGTAATATTTGTTTGGTTTGAAGCTAAGTTTAAAATATTACTAGTGGTCTAAAGTTTCAGTAGCTTTTTCTCAGAATTAGGAAGCACCATAGCTCAGGTAGTTCAGGAATAAGGATGCTGTCTCATGCCAAGATGGACTAGAAAACCACAAGCGTGCTGCCTTTCATGCCCTTGTCTAAGCTTGTATCAAAGTCTCAGGACACATGTTCAGCATTGTGGGACACTAAATTAGAGTGAACTGAAGGAAGCAAGCACAAACCTTCAGATTTTACATCTGTGCCATTGCTTTTGTATCTGCCAGTGGCTTTGCTACATGGAGATAAACATGCAACTTCACATGTCTACGGGCCTGCCTCACAGACAACGCAACTTCTGAACTATCTTAAGGTAGCTGCTCTGATGAGAACATATGCTTCATACTGCAGCTACTCAAATAGTTAATTTGTTTACACCACAGACAACAAAAATGCAAGTTCTCTTTGCACTGTGCTTTCAGTGGCCTGAATAATTTCCTGGAGTTAAGACAGGGCTTCACCTTCACACCTTAGTCACTGTTTGGCTGTTGGCCTATCTCCTGACATAACTAGTGGGAGAGGTTATGTTACTTCAGTGTAGTAGGAAACTGACTAGAAGTAACCTTATAGGGTCATATGCCATCTTTTCCTTTTTTGTGTTTACTCTTTGAGTAACACACCTGTTGCTTCAAGAAAGGCACTTCCTAATGCCATGGATTGCTCTGGTGTTCAACTTTTAATACACAATAGAGAAACGTACCCTTGACATAGTTAAGTTTAATTTGCCCTCCAAGATTTGGCCCCAAACTTTACAAGGTGATAAGGGAAGATATAAAATAGAAGTAAGAGTTTGGGTTTTATTTCTAACCACCCCCACCCCCCCAATTCACACATAAAATACCTACATAACAAGCATCAGAAAAAACATGTTCTGCATTTTACCCCATAGAAGAACCATTGATTTATGATTCATTTATCAGCCAGGTAACCTTTGAGGACTAAGCTAACAAATCCAGGCACCAATTCTTTTAAGTTTTGAGCACTATAGACCTGTTACCTGCTGAGGCATCTTCAAGGTGATGCCAGTCTCTGTCCTCACCGATGTCAATGTAACAGACACTACAAGAAAAGGATGAGGAATGTACCGAGACATGGACACTTCTTGAAGAACTTGGATACTGGCAGTAGGGATAAGACTGAAAGGAAAGACGACTATGTTTAGCAACTTTAAAATAGTATTTAACATCAAATTAGTATCTTTAAGTAAACCTAATGAAAATAAGCAACTTAACCTCATCGAACAGTTTACTCTACAGACCAAAATTACTTTCCTTTAACCAGGAATCCCACAGGCCCACATATCTACTCTACATAAAGTTACCAAATAAACATAAGCTCAGCTACTTTATCTTTATAAATTTGGGGAATACAGCTATGAGAAGGCAACATCAGATAGTTCAGAGTAAGACTCTATTCACCCTTCAATAAGACAATTCCAGGGTTTGAATTTTGTTGGAGTTTTCTTCAAAAAGCATTGAAAATATTTTCCTCTAAAGTGATTTTCTCTAAAATGGATCAACAGCTTGCTCTCTGCTAAAACAAACAAAAGGTCCCTTCTTGCTGAAACCAAGATGCCATAACTGTAAGAAAAATCACCTGCTTAGGAAGTTCAAAAAACTGTCTGGGAATCTTTATCTCCTCCTTAGGTTCACTAATATTAACTGTCTGAAAGTATCCGGCTCTTATGTTGCTACTTCTTTTGCACCAAAATAGCTCCCCACAACCACACCACAGACCAAACCTTTTCTCTCTTCATCTTTGCTACTCTGCCACCACCCTCACCAATTACTACTGCTAATGTTAGAAACATTTTTTATTAAAAATATTCAGTGGATGCCTTTTAGTACCTTTTTCTTCTATTTACATTCAGTTTTCAAGTTCGTATCAGCTAGAACATGTTTGTACAGACAGCTGGAAACGCGCATATCTCAATCACTACCTCCCGACCTAATGTGTGTATCTGCATGCATGCAAGTGACAACACTCATGAACTATCACTTGTGCATACAGATAACTCTTACCCCTATGTATTCGAAAAAATCTGACTCCACAAGTTATCAAACAACTTTATATTATCATAAGAATTTACTTGACTGAGAACAGATTTACCAGTACTTTACTGCAAAAGCATTTAAATACTGATACTCACCCTTCAGGCCTTCTCTCAATACTGTAAAGGCAAATGGAACAATCTGCTCTGAACAATATTACAATGTCCCGGAAGACACTCAGTAGTAACGTGTCTGCTTGCACTTTGGTGATGTGTGCAAATGCGTTGTCAAGATTAGACGTTCGCAGGTAGATTCTCAGCTACAAGGAAAAGGACTAGTTTGAATACAGGTAGTATATACTAATAGTAATTCCACATTCAATTATTTTCTTTTTTCTGGAATGGCTGTCATGGATTTCTAGCAAGACACATTACTGGGTTTTTGTTTTTTCCACTGCATTATATTATTGCATCCAAAGTGGTTAAAGAACAATACAGCCAAGTCTCAAGTACTGAACAATAAACACAAGGAAGGAGTTTTATTCATTAGTTATAATAAGCAAAGAGTAAGTAAAGCTCTTCTGCCCATCTAATTTAAAACTTTACAGAAGTGTCTCAAAATACTGTAACTAGGTATCTCAAAACAGGCTTTATGCTAACATACAAAAATGTCACAAACTTTTCAGAACAATGAGTAGATTCATAGTAGTTAGCAGAAAATAGTTTTTAATAGCAATCACAAACTTTTCCGCAAAGAATTACTTACATATTAATAAAGAATTTCTGAACATGACCAAAAGCCACCTATGTGTCAAGCTTTTCATATTTATAATACTACTGTAGAAGAGTAGTGTTATATAGATATTCTAAACATGATTTATTTACTTTGAAGAAAAATACCTCACCTCTTCCTGATGATCATTTAAATTATAACATGCAAGAACAATGAAGTCATTCCACCATGCTAAGCCACCTGTTACCATCATATTTTGCTCCTGAAAAAAAGCAAGCAAATGACATAGTGTACGTATTTTTATATACTTACACACACACACACGCACATACGTTCTATTGGTAATTTCTGAAAACCATACATGATCTCTGGAAGCTTTACTGACGGTGACAAGACAATCTATGTATATGAAGTTTTTGTTGTTTAAAAAAACCAAAGTACTAAAGAATAGTATGCAAAGGACAAACATAATCTTGCAAAACACAACTCCACAGTTCCTTATGCTACTGGCATGCCTGAACTGTCTCAAATTATTGTTCTGCTTCTGGCCAGAATTTACAAGCTTGGCATCCAAAGCTACATCTCACACAAACTCTAAGACAAGACATATGGGAGTGTCTGACCATATGCACTCAGATTTGGAAACCTTTTAATAATAAGACACAAATTATTGTGCAAAAGCCATAAGATAAATGTTTCAGCCATTTTATGAAAACGCATGCAAAACCAGCATCCCTAATCCCAAGTGTGTCTATAGGTTGTTTATTTGAAAAAGGTATTTTTAAATTTTCTCCAAGAGTCACGTTCCAACAAATACAACCTCCCCAGTATACCCGAATAAGGTACCATAACCTCTCACCTGGGTAATGTTTCCAAACAGCTTCCATTTTTTGGTGAGTAAAGAATAATGTGCAAAACCAAACTTGCCAACAACAGCTACATTCTGTCCAAGCTTGTCAATAGCTGAAAACTGTTCAAAGAGAAAAAACCCAGAATCTCAGGAGGGAACTTTTTAAAATTATATATCCTATCCAAGTACATCATTACAAGGCAATATAATGTCAGAGTCAAAACTTGTAAAGCATCTTCATGTTTTCTACTTTACTGCGCAACTCATTCTTCTTTCTGTAATTTAAAACAATGATTTCATCTTCCAGAGCTCATGCAACCCTAAGGGACAGTTATAAAAACCCAATAGTTTTAAAGAAGCAAGAACATACTCTTAAAATAACTCACCCTTATAGGCCAGTTGCTCTCTAGATACGTAGTATGAATCTAAAAAAAAAAGAGAAAAACAAAACCACATAACTATGCCAAGCACCATTAAAGTAGTGATTAATTATAATGTTCTAAAGGAATTTGTACAATGTCCATGTTTTTCCAAAACACTGGCTTAAAGGTTTTTAATGTTGGGATTTCTTTTTTAAATACAATCACTTCCCTCCCCCCAAAACTTGCTGAAGCCTAAATATTAGCCTGTTTTTAACTACAAGAAATACAGAAATGCATTAACAACATAGAACAGCTAATACTATATTACACATTAATAGTCAAAAGTTGCTCTTCTCCCCCCCTAGGTACTTCTCCTCCATCAGAACCTTTCATGAGAACATACAAGTTTTGATAATCATAGCATTCAGGAGGGACTTTCAGTGTTGGGATGAAATGTCTAACCCCACCAGAAATACATGCCAGCACATCCAAAAGCCTTGTTATTAGAGCATTTGACAGCGATATGTCAAATTAAATCTTGATCCTGGATTCTTCATGTCACATGGGATGATACAAATCCAGGTTCAAACTCCAATTCCTGGTCTGATACAAGGCAGGTAGGTGTTTTCATTACACAGTCATTGGCTGTTCTTGTGGGTATGTTGCTCCCCACAGTAATGCCAATTGTGTTAGTTTTACTCCTACACAGAAGACAGAAGAAACCCTTTCTTCACTGAAAAGGTTGTCAGACATTAGAACAGGCTGCCCAGGGAAGTGGCTGAGTCACCATCCCTGGAGGTATTTAAAAAACATGTGGATGAGGCACTTAGGGACATGGTTTAGTGATGGACTTGGCAGTGTTAGGTTAACGGTTGGACTTGATGATCTTAAAGGTCTTTTCCAACCTAAAGGATTCTACGATTGTAAGAGCTACCTGGCCAGCTAAAGTGGAAATTCAACAGTATCTAGAATCTGAGATACATGCCTAGAGTCAAATGCTGTTTAATAATACTGATTCATGTACTATGTGAAAAACAAAATCCTGGGGACCTTTTAAAAACCTTTATTTAGAAAATTATCTACCAATTCAAGTGTAGAAGAACACACACTAGAATTACAGATTAAAAGTTATTTAGTATTTCCTCTACATTACAGAGAAAATAGAAACTGTCCCATTACTACCCCTGGAAATAATTTCTTCTTTGCAAGCTTGATATTGTGAAGTTTTAATTACATGCTTAAATAGATGCCATTAAGACTGCTTGAAAACACAGCCAAAGACTGAAGGCTGTATTCATCAGCTGACTATGCTTAAAGCAATTTGCATAAGTAACAAAACAAATCCCTACAGGATTTCTTGCACGCTGCACTGATTCTCCCTTTCAAAGCACAGGAAAGTAATTTAACCGCTCCTTCCTGAAGTTGAAAAGACATTTAGATTTTTTTATTGGCTAGGATGCAGACTCATAGCCACAAGGCTGAGATGGCCAACATTCCTTTACCATTTGGCAATAAGAAAAAGCTGTACCAGGGGAAACCCAAGAGGCAATAAAAAGGCAATGATCTCATACTAGAGGAAAAGGATATGGCAGAGAGTGATGAGATCAGCTGCAAATTCCTGTCCTATAAACTGTCGCAAGCACAGAGTACATATGGGCTACCAGCAACCATTACCTGTACAACATGCCAATGCCTGTGTCCTAGTAAAGTGCTTAAACCCTGAGAATCTAAACTGCCATCTGAAAATGGGCCTCTTTCCCTGGTAGGCTTATGTTCAGAGTGTGCTGAAGTATTTTTGGGACTCTGAGCCTGCGTTGCATCTCCACAGTTCAAATACAAGCGATCTTCTCCTTGAAGGAGGACTTGTTCCTGGTTACTCTACATGAAAAACAAAACAACACAAAAACAAAAGCAACCTTGAATTCTATGTACAGAAAACAAAGGAAAACACACGATCAATATATTAACAGGTTCTACATAAACAATACGAAAATAAGCGTTAAGGCTGTTATCAGTTTTTGTGTCACTATGCACTAGTAGGTTTTATGTTACAGTATTGCATAGCAGTATTTTCAAAGTACCATTTTAAAGGCTCTATGAGAAAAAAGGAAGACCAGTCTAATAGCTGCAAAACAGACTTAAAACCTGTTAAGAGAGTAACTCAGAGGTCACCTGTAAACTGGAAGTATGTTCTAAAATAAGGATATTTTTATCAACGAAAAACTTACCATACAAGGATTAACAGTGAGTGCACTCTTGATGAAATGAAACTGCAGAATACCAAATTGGCGAGCTTCATTATTTGCACCTCTTTCAGACTTCATGTTTGAAGAAGAATTCCCATCAATAACCCACAGATGATACCCTTCTGATCCCCAGGTCTGAATGTAAAAGAATAGCAAAAATAAAAACCCAAAACCAACACTATATATTCTCAGAAAACAAGAACTACAGAAACTTACTGTAGCTGATCTTATGATAGACATAAGCCTGGTAAAAACCCACACAGTTTGGTATTCTAAAATGTATCATCATAGGAATCATAATTAACCTATAGCAGTAAAATCCACAAGGAACAGTAAGAATCTAGCTTAAATTCTTTTTTTATGTAACAAAAACATTGATTAAATGAAAAGTTACTTATGTTGATATCTCGCATAGTTAAGACGACTGTTTAGTTTGCAGTTTAAAGCAACTAACAAAAAATCCACAAGCAGAATCAGGTATGAAAAAGTCCTGATCCCCAAAATTACACTGGTTATTGTTCGTTGAATTCAATGGTACAGGAATTTCAATCTTTGGGGTTTTTTAAAAGGTGTATTGTACTGTCTTTGCAAATACATACATCCACTTGGGATGCATGTTTACAATTGTCAATCTTCATAGCAACTAGGCTATACATAAATAAAATCAAATGCTTTAGAAGTATTGTACAAAATTCATTATGGTTTGTAAAAGAAGCCTTGTGTTTGATATTTATTAACATCTACTGATTTGACAGAGTAGCATTTCATGTTAAGTAGTTTGTATTAAAACAACAGCAGTTAAGTTTCTCTTAAACTCATATTCTGAATTAAGCTACTTCAACAGCCAAAAGGTAAGCTAGTTATTTTAGAGAAATAAGTTTATAATTAGTGGTGTGGTGTGTCTCACTGTACTCTGAAATAAAGCACCAAATTAAAAAAAAAAAGAAGAAATTAAGGAAAACCAAAAATGTTCATTCTTAATATTAAAAGCAGAGCCAAGAAAAGGCATGTCATGCACACTTTATGATCAGGCATATACATGAAAAGAAAAAAAAACAACCATCAGCTGTCCCCTTTTCCCCTCTTCCTTCAATATAACACTGGTGTTAGGAAATGTAGTAAAGGCATCTTACTCTTTAAAAGTAATAAAGCTAAAGAACGCCAGTGTGATTTTCTGAAAATCTGTTTTACTAAAAATAATTTTAAACATTAACAGCCATCCTATTACAGTATTTTTACATTCATATTTACCATAGAACTGATCTTTAGAGGGTCCTTTTTGGCACCATCAGACTGATACCTTAAAAACAGAACAGAACAAGTTTGAGTTTGGAAATAACTTCATCAAAATAAGAAATTATCTTCCCATCCTTGTACTGTCATCTGGTTTTATATCAAACCTCACCTCAAACTATAAAGCCTGTTTGATCCATGACACTGCATAAAAGCCAATGGAATTGTCAGATGTCTAGCATAAACTGGCTGAATTGTGATTTCTGGATGTCAGCACATTTTCAGCAAATATATACTGGCACTGAGGGAATTCTAATATTTGCCTGCTAAAGCCTGCCTTTAGGGTAATGTGCTTTTACGGCCAAGAAGATGACTACAAAAAGAAAATAATACATTTTCATTTATATTCAAATGATCCCCTCCTAAATATTATTAAATTATTCCAATATCTAAGGAATTATAACGGAAAAAGACTTTTAAAGGCTAATTCAGTTAATTAGTTTCTAATTAAATGCTTTTAATTAGAAAAATAAAGGTTTCTAATAAAACACTTTACAATTTCATTAAAGATACTCACGCAAAATCACCTCCTAAAGTACAGATAAGCTGAGCACCAAAAACACTCCATAAGGACAAGCCTCCACACTCCCAGGTCACCATGACAACACAGCTATCAGGTGACCATCTGATTAGTTTAACAGGTCCTGTTTTATTCCAAATATCTGTTTAAAAAAAAGACAATAAAATACCATGTGAAAAACATCAAATGTCTTTCAACTGCTTTCACCATAAGAGCAGAAACAAAAATATATAGAAATAAATATTTGATTTTCTCATTAAGTTCTTTGCTGTGTTCATCAAACTGACCATCTCAAAATGAAGCAGCAGCAAATGAAGAATTCATGTTTTCTTTCCAATACATGTTTGGTTTCATAGGAAGCTAAGAATACATGAAAACAGGCCAGAAATACACTGTGCTATGACAAAACCATAGAACTGCTATTCTGGTAAAATGATTTTTAGGACAAAAGAAGATTTTATGTTCACACTTGAAACCTCTTCCTCTGGCACTTAGCACAACTGTAAAAGTCTGTTATTTACAGATTTGATTTTTTTTGTTGAAACCCAATAGGCACATTCATTTTCAGTTGCAGACGCAATTTACCCACTTTATATGTTCCTCACTCTCAAGCCCACAATACTTATCACTACTACATAAAAAATTCCACTGAGCTTTTTTTCACTGCAGTTCAGGCAGGATGCTGGATTACTCAGTTTTTTTCTGTACCCTACATGTCAGTTGTTTCAAGCTAATTCACACTTCTATTATACTCATTATCAGTTTTGACAATAACCTCTCATTTTCGCAAGTGAGTAATGGAAAAGTAATCTCAAGACTACATGTGGGAACTACTAAGTTCTGCAGCATTTAAAGAGGAACATCCAGAAGCAGCACTGTCTGTAAAATGCTAACTCAGATTCAGATTTAGTAAAAAAACCAAAACCAAACAACCCTAGACCCTCACATATGAAACACATCCAAAAGTCAGCTAAAAGCAAGCAGTTAAAAGAACAAATGTGCAAAAGTAAATGACTATGAACGTGCAAGAGTAAATTCTAATCCCATCAGTGATAATGCAAACAACAAAGAGTTGTTAACTAGCCAAGGATAAAAATATTCTTTAATACCCCAAAAAAAGCTGAAAAATTCTAGCAATAAAAGTAGCTCACCAGGATACTGTTTTGGTGTCAGCTCCAATTTATGAGAAAACTGCATGGCGCCAGTTGTGGTATCTATCGTATAAACCTGCACAGAGCCACTGGAAGATATTACACATGCTTTAGACTACAGACCATTTGGATTTCTTATCAGTTTCAAGCGGTTAATAAAACTGCTTTTTTCTCACCAATACCAAAATTATCTAGAACAGAAACATTGTGTCAAGTTACACTCAAAGAACTTTATGAAACGAATTTGTAAGATACTTTCCAGAAGGCAGTGGAGGACCCAAAACACCAGCCCTATAATAACCAATGCACTAAGACTATTTCGTTCTCTGAAAACACACATGCATACACAATCCACATATATTCATGGCTTCCAACTGCAAGACAATCCGTAAGGGAAGCCAGTATTCACCAAGTGCTAAAATTTCATAAGAAGCATACTAATGCATACCAAGATTAATGAATTATAGTAATTATTGCTGTTTCAGAGGCAAACACCAACACACTGCATTGTTACTACAACTGAGAATACTATTTCTTAAGAAGACAGCTGAAGACTAAACTACCCAGATCTTTTGAAATGCTCTAAAAAACAAATAAAATACCATTTAAAAAAAGAAAGCTGCACTCTAGACTAGCTAAAGCAGTGTTATACAGGAGGAAGTGCCTTGAAGGAGCAGTAAGCAAAACACCACAGGTAAAGCACTTTTGCAACATTTAATTTATAAATATTCACAGTTACTCAAACAGGCAACATTTTTCCTGACTAAATCAACACTTCACAGAGCATTTTCTCAGTCAGGTATAAAGTGCTGATTCTTGTCCAATATTATTATGATTAACTTCTTAAAACTAACTTTATAATCCTGCTTTGAGATTAACTGGGACAGCAGCATTTTCCAATCCTTGCTGCTGGTCTAGCCACCTTTTTATTTTTTTCCAGAGCTGAACTGTAAGCATCAATTTCACTTGTAGTTCAAGCAGGCAGTAATTTTTTTCCTCTTTCCTCCTACCTTCTTGACAGAGCAGATTATACCATCTTTAGGAAGACTGATCATTTTAATCTTTACAGCTCTTGCTTGGTAAGAAGAAACTAGTACTTCAGCTTTATAATGAAATTATTACCCCCATTGAACCAGTCTGAAAGACTTACTTGGCACATCCAAATGCCATCAGCCTGTACTTGTTATTTACTGCCACACAAGTTCCATCAGTCACATCTTGTGCCCAAACACCATAGAGCTGCTGTAAAGAAAGGAATTCACAGAGGTTTTGGTTAAACAGTGCTTTTATTCATGATAATCAGGTTCTATGCATGTGCTACCCATGTACATCATATTACAGATCTGCCAGTTGACCTTCATCACCCCAGGAAATCTCTGTTGCAAATGTCAAGATTAACTGACATGGCTCAGATAAACAAATAAACAGTATATGTAAAACTGGTTTCATTGTTCTTAATAAAAATTATGAAAGATGCCAGTATGTAAGGAAACTATTTATCAGAGCTCTGAATAACCAAAGCAAGTCAATACCTGTAAGGCAAGAATATCCCTGATACTGCATTTAAAAAAAAAATAAAATAAGAAAAAAATCAATAGACTGTACTCAGGATAAAGACAAAACACAAAACAGGAAAATAAATTCCCATCTGCAACAGCTGAAATCACAGATATTGTAAGTGTGTGAAGGAGTCTGGGGCAGACTACAAAACCCTTCTGTTTTTTCTGTAATTAAAATAAAGAGATCTAATGACAAAATGTAGTACAGTTTGTAGGCTGAATTACAGGTAAGAAAACACCTAACTTGGAAAAGATTCCTTTAAAACAAATTCTGAAGTACGCTTGTCACTATGAGAAGAGCCAGACTTGATTATGACTAAAAGCTATGATATTTTGCCATAGGAGAGACCACTTCGTATCACCCAACCTATAACTAGCAACAGAAAGTCTGTTGCAGTGACAGTAAGAAGACCTCAGAACTATAATGACATTTTGAAGCAATAAACAAAAAATAAATCTACTATCGATTATGCTCTCCCATAGACAGGTACTAGCCCTAAACCAATACAGTTCAAATTCTGGTATAAAATATAGTCTTGTTCTTACGTTATCTCTTAAGCAATTGCTAAATTTGCATTTCTTTGCAGCTGAACAGAATTTAAAGTAGAAAGCTAACTCAAATGCAGAGACCAAGGAAAACACATGTATGGTAGAGTGCATACTAGAAATACTAAAGGCAATATACCTCAGCAGTGAATCTACTTGACATTGGTGTAATGAAACCAACTCTGCCATCATTAAAAACAACAGCAAAACCATCAAGCGTGGCACAGTATTCCATGTCTCTGACGTAAACATCTTCAAAGCCCAAAAATGAACCTGCTGAGAAAATATCAGTAATTTGAAAATACATGAACACAGTGATATTGTAAGCCAGGAGACTTTTCAGCTGTTTACTTATTACCTCACAGAAAAAAACTAATTTAAACAGGCTATTTTGTTCACATTCACAAAAGGCACATTTTTCTCATCTCTGCTTAAGAACAGAGATAATATTTTATGTTAGACACTATTTTGCCAATAGTTAACTATCATAAGCAATAAAAAAACCCCACAAAACCTACCTCGAGAAGACTGCAGGTCTACAGAAAATGGAACAGTACATAGGTTGATGGCCTTCCTTCCATTGGTCATACCATCCCAGTGAACAAGATGGAGAAACCCATCAGCAGTAGCAACAAGCAGATCCTCTAACATGGACTGCAAACTAACAAATGTATTTGTTATTCTCTAAAAATCTGCATCTCCAATTAATGTCACAGAAAAATCAACTAACATAACAAACACCATATTACTGCCTCTTGTGTCAGCAACTATGTTGAGAAGTTACATCGAGTAAGTTACAAACTAAGTGCCTAAGTCCTCTAGACAGTAAAGGTACCAAGCTGACAACATATGGCATGTGTGTCTATTTTTCTCCAGGAATCAGAGTTCATGAACAGGTCTGTATTGTTATAGTAGTTTGTTTAACTGGTATATGAACTGCTGAAGATCATTTTAATACTTCTGACTAAACATAAGACATTGCTGCCAACAATCAATTATTCATCTATCCTAGAAAATTACCAATATTGCCTAGGCTGTAAATAAAGTGTTGTGGATTATTGTGGTTTCTAACCTGTGGTCTAAGCACACTGATGAAGCAGAAATTGGACTTCTCCTACATCCTTCCCCAAACATCTCCAAAATTCTGAAAACTATTGTTAATTTATTTGCATGCAGATAACAACCTGCAGCTTTCCAGGAAAGCTGTTTCCAGTATATACTGCATTTCTTCCAACATCCATTTTCTCCTATGGGGCCTCTTCCCAAATTGCACTTTGTTACTTTTCCACCCCATCCCAATGCTATACAGTTTCACCAGCTTTTCACACACACTTACTTACATGTTCAAAGCTTATTTATAGGGAAGTCAATCACCACAAAAAAAGAAAGAGGTAAACAAAAAGTTCTTCCAGAACAAATAGGGAGCTTCTGAGGGCAGCTGGAGAAATGCTGAAACACTACGTACAGTTTTGGTCTTATGTACCTATGTCTCCATGAAATCTCTAATCCATACTTTGAGCTCAAGGGCAAACACATTTGTAGTAATATAATGTAATACTGAACATAGGTGTGCTATATACTTCTATATGCCAAAAATATCAGTATAGCCAAGCACAGAAAGAATTCTTAAACAGCAATTTACTTTTTAACCTCCTTAGACTTACTATTAGTCCTTACTATTAATAAGTCTAAAAACTTACTAGAAGTTTTTTTCCATCCAGTTTCCCCTTTACTTTTTAACAAGTAACCTCTATATGCAGAAAAATTCTTAAGACGTGATTAGTGAGCATACCTTGTGATAGAGGCTTGCAAGTCCAGCACCTTCTTAATTTCTAGATTTAATGAAGGAGCACATTGTTCTTCCTTATAATGTGGGGTTCCCTTCAGATGTGGGCTTCCTCTAAAATAAAAGAGAAATACTGCAACTGAAACAAGATGTCCCTCAAAAGAGGTAAGAGTTACTGACTTATAGTCCCATGTTTTTTTCTCCAGACACTCACGTGCAACCTGCCACAAGCAGCACTTAATATATAGGACATAATTTTAGTGCAAAAAGTTTAGTCTGTCATATCATCCTATATGCCTATGAAGAGTACGTAAGCAAAATAAGACAATGGACAGACAATGAACATTACAATAGCTGTGTAGCTCGTCTTAATCCTAACATAAGTGATATATATATTAATGCAAATTCTGAGTCAATAAAATGGTATCCAGCTGTTTCCATTAATTAAATATGTATTGAATTTTTAAGTATCTCCAATTCATTCTTTGCCAAGATGCATTACAGATATTATAGACTTTAAAATGTTCATGTTTCTTCAGTTCCTTTTGCCAGGTCAATGTTTATATTATTAATCCAGCAAGCATAACCCAACAGATAGACATTTATTATAATAATTCATAAGAATATATCTCCCTATAGCAAATTAACAATAAACCTAAGACCTACTAAGCAAAGAGATAACTGAGCACTGATTCTTTTCCTTTAAACAGACCATTACACAGTATCAACTTCTAGATGTAGAAAGCTTCCAATTTTTATTTTCCTCATTTTAAAATCTCACATTTAATTTTCTAATGAAATGCAGTTATTTTAAAACGCAATACAGCATCATTAAAGTACTCCTTATTTGTCTGGGTTATCAGATGTGCCATGTGTTTCATTAACTTTGTTTTTTATAACTGAAAACTGACCTACAATAGTAAGTATTGTAAGATGTCATCTAGCTCATCCATGTCGTGAACATTATGCTAGTTAACATAGCACATTGCAGACAAGTTAGAGTTTAGTGTAACTTTATTAGTCAGAAATTATATGTACACAAATCTATATAATCTTTATATGGATTTTAACTGACAAAACACTTCTTCTATTTTACACCAGGGTAGCCAATGAAACTGCCTAAGACATGGCAGAAACCAAAGCAGCTGCAGTTTCAGGTAAGTTTGACACCACAAGGATACCTCAATCTCTTTCCTGCCTTGGTTATCTCAGTTGATATCAAGTGCCTTAATTCCATTACCATTTTATAGCAAAACACAAAATTCATATCTGTTATTCTTTGATAGATACTACACCTTTTCTTATGCAGCAAGGACAAAGATATATGCTAGCTAAGGTAAAACCAAGGCAACCTTTGACATTCTGGCGTTAGCAGGTAGAAGTAGTAATATCTTTGCAGAACAAAACCATGATGACCATAAAGGATTATGGCAAAAAATGAGAAAAATTACTGTAAGGTTAGTTAATCTACCACCCACAGATGGTAACTTGTATGAATATTACATTATTAAAATGTTTGTTTTGCATTTCAAAAGAAAATTAATTACAAAATACAGCTGTCTTGGGAAAGAACAGCCCTTCACATAAGCTAGCTATCATGGACTGACAGGAGGCCTGAAACAAAATTCAAAGAAAAGAAAGGGTCACTCGTTCATACCAGCGTTGTGGGGTTGGGGTTTTTGTTTTTTTTTTTTTAAAACAGTAAATGAGATGGCATTTCTTGAAGTTCATGAAGCCAAATCTACCTGATTTGGACTGTTATCTTTTAGAGTCAGGGATTTCACAGATAAAAAAAAATATGGCATACAGGATTAATTCCTTCAAATCTCCATGCAGCATCCTGAGGGTTGGAGAAACACTTACAAAACCCCAGTTGTTTTGAGACATGCCTTTCAACACATGTGGACATACAGGTCCAGCTAGCATACTCCCAAGCAAGATGAAATGACTCTGGGTTATCAAAAAACAGTGGTACAACTGAATCTTGTAAGCAAACAATTAAAATTGAGAGAAAAGGGTTGTGTAATGGATAAATTTTTCTGTTATGTACCTATAACACACCATATAGCATCCCTGTTGTAACTGACTGAGGTACATAATCAAGTATAAACACAGTGTTTCTGCACAGCACAAAATATGAAGCCAGAATGGGAACAACATGATTTAAAATACATCTTTTGCTGGAAGAGAAATTTCCAGTCTCCATGTGGGCAGGCTTCTTTTTCTTTAAACACCTTTGACAAAAATAGTTTGCAAGAATGCTTTCATATTTTCAGTTTCATGAGCTAGTCTCAGCAAATTTGTTACCATCTGCAGAGTATATCTTTTTCCACTGAGACACTATCATGATGACTGAAACTCCAAAGTGTCAGTATTTTAATTCATTACCTGCGATTACATCACATTCATCGATTCAAAAAGAAACCCTTACTATGGGTGCAAAGAGTGCACAATCAAAAGTACACGGCGTTCATATAGTCCACATCTGCATGAGTCAGGCTTACTAGTTAAGTTACTTCAACCTTTAACTGAAGAATATGCACTGCTGACAGAAGCAGGAAAGAATGTTTAGTCTGGGTTGCCACATCAGCATCTGCTACAGTTGTAGCCAAACTTTAAGTAACTCACTTTTGCACAAGAATTGAGAGGAATGGACACATTCCAGTGAACAACCAGCTGTATGTTGAAACAAATATAATTACTTCATTTCTATTTCCATGGCATCTGTTCATGTAACTAAACCTGTGAAGAAAATCTTTTAACACTCAGAATTGAGAAAAATCTCCCACTACATCTGCAATCCAAGAAAACCCCAAACATGGAAAGATTAAGGGCTAGCAAGTGCCATAATGGTTAATAAGAATCCTACAACTAATCTAGTTTTAAAAATACATTTTCCAACCAATGCCAAAAACAACTTACGGGGTAAACTACACTGTTAAAGTTTAGCACAAGTTTAATTCCGAACAAAAATTATTTAGTAAGTTAATTAACTGTACATCTCAACAGTTACACTTGCAGAGTTTCAAGTTCAAAACCTTTGTACACACTAATCTTAAGTCCACTGGATCAGGAAAAAAATCCCCACTGATGAGGTAATTTATGGCACCTATAAAACATCTTTCTATAGAAAAGGAAAAAGCTTTGAAAAGTGTCAGAAAGAATAGGATATTAATACAGTAATGAGACATATAAGCAACAATATAGCACTATAAACCAGGATATAAACACTAGCTTGTTCACATTCCCATATGGGTTAGAAAACAACTTCAATTTTTAAAGCATTTTCAGGTACTTAAAAATCTACAGCATTGAGGTCTCATTCCAAATTCACACAACATTCATATCACCTCCATCCATCCCACCCTCCAAAGGCAGGCTCCACCTGAGGACATGAAAAAATCTGAGGCAAAAGAATCTCCAATTACCATGTTCAGTTTATTAGCCACGTAAAGTTTTTTAGGTTTTGCCTCTTTTAAAGGCAAAAATATCTTCAGCACTAAGTCACCGCATGCTGTCTCTTCAAGAGACAAATCTTAAATCACTCTCTCCTTGCCAAAACTCTAAACAGAAATAACTATCAGTTCAGTACAAGGAAGCCTCTATCGTGATGGTGTTACACACCTCTTCACTGTGAAACAAAGGAATATCTGTACAAATTCCTTTGGAAACTCCTCAAAAAAGTATTACTGTACCTTGCCACAGCTTACAAAAGCTACAAATTTGCTTGCATGCACTGCCACTTCTCTTAAGTGTATCATAGGTGGAGATTAATTTTATTTTGCCATTCTATTATCTTACCATACGTATATTTTCTTCACATTTTACCTTGTAATGACTTTAGTAATATGGTGGTAAAATTAGACTGAACTAATTGAAGCGAGACTTTGTATTTGTGCTCACTGCAGGAAAGTATCGCAGAATGTGGGCTAATGGCCAATACTGATTCTCTTCCAAGTCTGCTCTGAACTGGAGCAAAGTCTTTAAGAGCTGGAATGAAGCTGCAGACTCTTCTGGCTCAATTTAAGAGCCAAAAAACAAACAAAAACACCACCAACAAAAAAAACAAAAAAAAATTCACACAATTGCTCCTTTTTTCCCTGGTTTTAGTCTAACAAAGCAAGCAGGATGCTTTAGGTTTTCACTGAGCATGAATGTCTGTTTACTCCAAGAACAGACTAGTAATTCCTAGCCAAATATCAGAGCCAGAAATATTTCCTTCAGTAGAACAACTGCAATTCATAACATTCCTAAAATACTGCAGCTTGATAAATAACTATCAATTGACTCCAGCAAAAGTTTAAAAAGCTTCTCTTTTTAATATATAAATATAGATACTCAGAATTCATGACAGAATGCTGCACTTACGAGCACTTGGTTTATCACATTAATCTAATATAGGTTTTACATAAAATGTGCATAATGCTGAACAGGTCAGTTCCTTAACCCTTACCATATCTACATAAGTGTATTTTAAACTGATTAAACCTCTAACAGTATACAATAGCTAGAGTTTAAAAAGAATTTCCCACTCAACCATCTTAAAGTATTTCATATATTCTCAATTTTGTAAGAGCTATGCCCTCAGATATTGATAGAACAAACTTAAAAAGGTTTTGTGGGCTCTAGCCACAAACGTTGATAATGTTGAATTCCAGCACTTCCATTAAAACACTGAATTTCAGAATATAAAGACCATTACAATAGGTTGGTATGAAAAGGAGGAAGTCATGCCAAATGGGCATTTTTAAACGGGAAATCAATTTTCCTAGACTCTGATTCTGTCCGTTTTTAAACAAACAATAGCAGGGTGTAGGGGGAGTTCACTCAATCTCACTTTCCAAAATCTGGTTATTTCACAATACTAAAAGATAAGGGGAAGCAGAGACTCTTGCATTCAAACATCATGAGAGTTTAGTCTCAACCTCATGCTTTAGCTCTTCTACTAAACGTGTATTGATTAGATTGGGAGATAAGAGAGAGACTTGGCCCTAAGAAAAAAAAAATCATACTATGATTAGATATACTGCAATGCATATTGACTTACGAACAGCATAAGTGTTTATGTCATTTCCCATACAGTTTTGGTGTGGTTTTTTTACCTTGAGGCATTTCGTTCAAGCTGTACCAGCAAAAAACTTTTGCAAGTGTAATTACAGTTTACACAATAACTGTATGCTAGAACAGTTCTGTTAACAGATTAAATACAGGCAAGCTCTGGTGGATCATCTTGCTCAACAGCCATATATAGTAACAACTCTGTGTAATAACTATAAACTGGAAGGACTGTACTTTTTCTCCACAAACATCCCTCTTCTATACGGACAAATGAGGAGTAATTATTATTTTCAGCAACTTCTTTTGATCATTTTCTTCAAATCAAGGCTAAACCATTATCAAGTAAATTTTAAAGTTATTTAAAAAATACCAATACCACATAAAGCTGTAACTTCACTGCAGCTACCAGTGTCCTAATCCGGAAGACTGCAAAAATAACTGAAGTCAAGAAAGTGGCTGTCTATCACATAGCTTTATCCCCTGCTTTTCTGACATTCTTTTTTTACGTACAGTAAAATATACACATTTCATTTTAATGAGAGCTAAGCTGACATGATAATTTAAACACAACCTTTCTCAATGTTTTCACTTGTGTGGGATCAAACCTAGCCACAAGTTCAACTTCAGGATACTGACTAAACTAGAAAATCTTGCACCAGGATTTTGGCACAGCTGATTACATAGCTGGAGTGTACTCCCACCCCCTCATTATGTTGACCTGCATTACTTAAGAATTCTGTTCAAGCTGAAGTTGTATTAAGAGAATTTTGCCTTTATTTTTGTAGTCACAACATTGAAATTTTATGTTTCTGTCAGAACTGGCCATTATTATTTAAAGAAAGGATACTAGAGAACAGGCTTCATTCTGCTTACAAAAAGTTAGTAGATAGGGACAGTTCATTAACATTAAGAATTATTCTTAATTTTTAAAAGTAGAATAAGACTGAACTTTTAAGAGCATTGACAGAAGTGTGCTCACTAGCAAAAAACAAACAAAAAAAAACCCCGACAACTGATTATATGCTACATCTCTTAACTTTCTGGTATGCTGTGCAGGTGTTCAAAGAGAAGAATGGTAGACAAAACTTTACCTCAAATATGCAAAGTGTGGAGACCTACATTTGAACCTACTGTCCATCCACTTCACTATTTTTACTGACTTGTTTCCAGCAGCTGTCCTACCACACCACTAATGCAAGGACAGTCTTACATCTTTATATTCTGCAAAAATCACCACCCTCCCACTCACTTTGCCTAACATAGGTAACCACATAAGGGAGAGCTGGAAAGGTCATAATTAATATTTGCATGAGAGTTAAAATGTTGCAAGCAATTGCTTTATCATGAACTATCATACAAGAATTATCATATGAGTATCAGTGAGCAGTCACTCTGTGTTTTTTAACTTCCCAGTGCTGCTACTCAGTGCTACTTCAAGGTCACCATTTTCTCATGCCAGCCTTTTACTACATGCCAACTTGCAAGCTAAGCTACTGGAATCTGGGGGAGGGGACAGGGAGGGGTAAAGAAGGAAGATAGGCAGGTTTAGTTTCCTCATCAGGTTAGCAACCCGACTTTACTTAAGGCACAGCTGCATAATCACTACTGCCAACACAGAGGAAGGAGCCAAGAACACACTGTTACAGCAGCAGCAAACAGTAAGATGTCTCCTTTCAAGCACAAGGCAAGTCACATACAAGGCCTTTCACTGATTTTTTAATAGCTTCAGAGTTAACAAAATTAATTTGGTATTGTTCAGTCCAGTAGAAATGAAATCCAAGCACTTCACTGATGTCTTCGGAAAACGAACATATGCCAGAAAAAAGTTAAGTTTCAATTCTAGGCTTTTGGTTTAGTTTGTTTGTTTGTTCATTTTGGATTGCTTTGGGTTTTTGTTTTGTTTTTTATTTAGTATTTGATCTACAAAGCAGATTAGTGAAACTGCCTACAAGCAGTACACTGTATCTGCACCAAAAAAAGTTCATACCATTATAATAGCTTACAGAATAATCTGATGTTAATCAGAGCAGGTATAATTCACACACAAATGCTTGTGTCTTTCGTTTGGTCTAATATAACCAGAACAGTAGCAGGTTTTCAAAACTGAGGGCTAAATATAGATAGACAAGTAATCCCAGTAAATTCAGTGAGATCATTCATCTTCTTAAAGATAAGCACATGCATTAGTCTGAGAAGATTGTGAGCAACCTACTATAAACACTGTAGGGACAAACAACTTGTCATATTCATCCACAGAATCAGCATTATACCCTTTTGGGACATACAAATATATTTTAAAATCCTGACCATTCAACACACAGCTATCAGAAAGACTTTTTCATAAAACACACGCTTTTAGGTTGACAACCCAAATCAATTACTGATGTTTTATATAAAAGTTAGACTGGTTAATCATTGACTAATAGATATTTTCAAACCTTCCTACACGTGGCATGTCTAAACAAACCTTCCAAAGCTTCTTTTCCAACTCTTACTGCATATTTTATACATATTTCCATAATTTTCATATTCTGCCAATAAAAAAACCCCAACTTTTCAAACAGAACAAGAAGAACATACCATAAATTATTGTTTAGTCTTTTCCATTACGTACAGCTGAAGATACCACAGAACAGTAGGGGTTGGAAGGGACCTCTGGAGATCATCTAGTCCAACCCTCCTACCAGAGCAGGTTCACCTAGAGCAGATTGCACAGGAATGCATCCAGGCGAGTTCTGAATATCTCCAGAGGAGACTCCACAACCTCTCTGGGCAGCCTGTTCCCGTGCTCTACCACCCTCAAAGGAAAGGAGTTCCTCCTCATGTTTAGATGGAACTTCCTAAGATCAAGTTTGTGCCCGTTACCTCTTGTCCTGTCACTGGGCACCACTGAAAAAAGACTGGCCCCATCCTCCTGGCACCCACCCCTTAAGTATTTAGAAGCATTAACAAAATTCGCCCTCAGTCTTCTCTTCTCCAGACTAAAAAGACCCAAGTCCCTCAGCCTTTCCTCATAAAAAAGATGTTCCAGTCCCCTAATCATCTTTGCAGCCCTTTGCTGTACCCTCTCCAGCAGCTCCCTGTCCTTCTTGAACTGGGGAGCCCAAAACTGGACACAGTACTCCCGATGCGTTAAAGATACTCCAGACGCAATAAAGGGATATACTATCCCTTTATTTATTTCAACAGATTGCAGCAACAGGTTGTCAGCTTTTTTTTTTTTCCTTTTTTTTTTTCTGATGTCTCAGTAAGTCAGATGTGAAAAGTCAGTTTGAAAAATGCTATTCAGGTGTGAGAAAAGGCAAGTAAAGTAATACAACTTGTCTACATTAGTCTTAAGTTTTTGCAAAATAGACAAGTAAGTTGCAACAGTAAATTCCATTTAATTCCAGAACTTTGAGGGCTATTTCAGATGCCAGAAGATGCATTATAGTAGAAACACACACAAAATTTTCCACTCAGTGAAGCCAGAATTCACTTTGAAATCATTTACTACCTGCCAAGTCATTTCTTCCTATACGCACTTGTAAAAGAATAGAGATTTAAAATTTAAATGCTCATGAAGACCTGATTACTTTTTTTAAATGTTTATGGTTTCACAGTTATGGTTTAAAAAAATCAAAATGTTTTCCTCTTACATGACACCATAGGTTAGCCAATACTCTTCATAAAGGTCCATTTGGAGACACCCACGAATCAACTTTAACTCGTTTTATGAATATGAAGAATATGAAAAAACCTTAAAATTGACTGGCATTATCATAATGATGAAGGTATATATAGCGATGTATCAGAAAAAGAAGTTTCTAGCCAATGACAAATGAAGAGTGTTTTATTATTCCTGTGGACAAATTTGATCCAACCAATGACTACATTCTGCCTATCTAAATGACTAGGGATTCTGCCTAAGACCACTTGAGGTCTTAATTTGTCCTAAATATTTCCCAATTTTGTCAAATCCAAAGTCAACTAAGTCAACCATAAATATATCCAACACATACTCACATTTTAACACATAACATTTATTCATTCTGTCATTCACAATAAGGAAAATAAGATGATCGTGACAACATAACACATTGCAGCTAAAATACTTGTATATTCTTACTAAAATTGATTCACATTCATTCCAAAATATTGAGAATTTATTCCCCATTTGTTTCAAAAATCTCCACATTATTATAAAGCTTATAAGATGGACCTAAGGAATCTTACCAGCACACAGCAAACCAGTTAGACCAACTTCTACTCTGAACTGTCTCTAACTCATAGGAATGATGCTTCACATACTCATCAAGTTTAAAAACATATTTTGGAAGGAAGTATTTTTAATCATAAAATCTGCTTAGGACTTGTCTAGTCTTTTTTTTTCTCCCCACACTGTGGGGTTGCAAAGAAAATTTAAAATACTTACTTGGGGTACATTGGCTCATAAAGATATTTGTCTCCTGCTGATGGGATTTCAAAAAATAAGATGTATCCATTAGCAGCCTGAAAGAGAAACACTGATAAGATATATACCTAGCCCATCTGGATGGGTAAAAATCTGTATGTAGAAATTGCAAGAGTCTGTATGTCTCATATACTGAACACAAATATACACTCATATAAAGTTTCGGATATATTAAAAAACTATGCATTGAAATTCATTCTAGGTAAAATCTGTATTAAGCTTAAAGCCCACTGAATAGATCACTCCGTAGGTAGAAAAATGGAAGACCACCACTGTTGATGTATGTGTCCAGCAGAAATTTTCCTCTGATTCGTATAAATACATAAAACCAGACAGCTACCTCAGATATTTAGAACCTGGGCACCTAATTCCCACCAACGAAGAGAATTAATGCAAAAAGCATGTAGTAGAAGGTAGCAAGCCTTCAGAACAAGACCTCCAGGTGTATGAACACATACGGACACTACAGAGTGCAAAGAAGCTAGGCACTGCCTCTCAGTGTTGGTCATCCAGGTAGTTTTCAAAAAATCCTCATGTCACGCAGTATCTTTAGATACCACAATACCTTTTCAAAATCTTCCAGTGTCTGAAAAAAAAATCTACTGTAATTCAATCCCAACTCATAATCTGTCATTCTGAAAGACTGACTTCAAGCTATAACACTATTCAGAGAACAAATATAAATCATTTAGTTATCAGATGTTCCAGTCATTACTAGAAGCTGATCCAGTGTTTATACAAGCACAGGAGAGGCAGATAACCAATAAGGTTAGTTGTTCAAAGAAGTATGATTTGTTTAAAGCACAAATTTACCGTTCAGGTAAACCTGCAAATGCATTTTGGTTAAACAGGGTTTCCATCCAATCATTTTCACATAGGCTGGGCATGTACCCAAAGCACTATTACTGCAGACAAGAAGCACTGAAATGAACAGTTTCAAGTTGCTTTGCAAGGTTGGTTTCCTTTTCTTTGAATAAAGGGAAAAGTAACACTCTTGTTAGCTTAGTTCATCAGTTCACAGATGCCATGTTTTTCCCCAGTCAAACATTTTGCTTTATCATGAAAGAAATTTCTGGTTTGGCTTCAAAGTCCAAGAAACACAATTAGTCTCACTCAAAGTGAGTATCTTTCTCATGCAAGAATAAAATCTGAAACATAATGGTGAGCTTGAGATAGGCTGAAAACAGATGGAAGCTCTTCTATGTGCAGTAATATCATGTTCAGGTATTACATGGTAAAGAAACGTGCTCATTTCTAACATCTTTACAGGTTCTTTCCATTACATCATTAAATATTTATCCTGTAAGTTATCTTATCCTGGAAGGAAAAGTAAAACGATACTGTGAAGTATCTTTATACTGATATTAAGGTACAAAGGGCCTTACTGAACACTACTGAAAGCACGAAGTTGCTATTGTTACAGGTTCATTTCTAAATAGAACCTCAAATTCCATGAAGAGCTGGATGAAATGCAGAAGCATTCAACCATATGCTTCCTGCAAATTGATCATATTCATTCGCATAGGTTTCTACATTGCTTGAGAAATGTCTGTGTTGCAATGAAACTTACTAAAGTAACCATCACTGTGATCTGTTCCCTGATCATTCTCATCTCTGACAGTCAAAAGTATAAACACACAGTACCCTGCAAGGGATTTCACTACATGGTTTCTCAAATGCTATGATGTTTAATAAAGCTCTGCCTTAGCTATAGGAATGCACACTGAAGAACAGTCTATATCAGAGGACTGCCTGTAGCAGGGGAAGGACTAAAATGCCTTGTGTATTTCTCTGTTTTGAAGCATCTTGACATAATTCACAAGTTTGTTTAACTGCTAGAATTAGCTACCTTGGGTGTATGTACGAATCTAGACAAGAAACAAAATATTTCCCAGTAACACTGGAAAAATTACAAATGCAGCTGTATCAGAGAAGATACTACCAAAAAAATCAGGGAAAAAAGATCAATTTAGAAAATATGCCAACAGTTTAGTAACAGAAGATACTAGTAGTAAAAGAAATGAAGAAACTCAAGAGCACAGGTATTAACAGGTGAGAAACTAAATCACCTAACTCAGCTTTCAAACTAGTATTTTAGCTATTGCACAGGACTTCAGTAATTAATTGAAGTTAATTCAGTTCAACAAAACTGGTAGTACAAACAATTCTTTTTTTAATTAATAAGTTGCTTTGCTATTGCTCCTTCATTTGTACTTGTTAGCTTTTCTTCTTAAGAAAAATTCAGAAAGAAGGTAGAAAATATTTATTTTCTTGAAAAGTTCACAGTTTTACTTGGGGATAAAAGTATCGTGCATCAGCAGGAACACCTCCTTCATTAAGCTCCCAGAACTGCCCTTCCACCCTGTCTCTCTATAACAAAAATACCACTATTTGTAAATGTGGTCTTTCACTAGGACTCATTAACTGTTTCAAATTAAAATTCCTATCTATTCCAAAAGCATATTAAAAAAAACTTCCAAAACAGAAATGGTGTTAAAACTACCATAACAAACATGCTATATTATTTGTACATATACAACCAGAAGATGCAATATAAGTGTAAGAAACATGAAAAATATTAGAAATCTCATAACACTCATTATTTGATAAACTGTTTGACCATTTTGAATTTTAATTTGTAAAACTTAGATTTACAAATTAAGACTTTATGAGCATTTAGATTGACATCATCTGCCAAAAAGAACACAATACATTTAGCTGCAGAAAAGCCTGAAAGTACAGCAACTGAACTGGCAGAAATTAAAGGCAGTCTGACAACAGCTGAACCATAAGGTCTCTTGAGGAAATGGATGCCAACATCACAGAAAAAATATAATATGCAAAGTAATTAAATATAACAATTTAAATCTCTGTTGAACTACTGCATAAAGGTATAATTAAAATGTGTTTGGATAGTTTACTTGTGATTAAATGCTGTATTATAAAATTAAAGAATTTGTTTTTATTCATAGTAAATGTTACAGAAGTCTCCTTTCTGCCTTTGCTGGTAACTATTAGCATTTGCCAGCTGAAAATACAATCTGACAGTAACAGAAATACTTTACTGCATTGATTCCGTGAGATCCTTTTAGGCGATTTAAACATTCTAAACCAACTACTCAAAAAAGCCTACCACTGCATTACGCATAAGAAAACAGGAGCACAGGAAGTTTAGTTCATTTAGAGTCATGATGATATTGGTAGAGACACGAACTAGTCCATAAACCATCTGGTATTTTCCACTAAGATAATAATATCTGATTGGTTTAAAAACTACAAAGCATTACAGGCATCATTTTAAGCACAAAAGATGGTTTATATTAGGAGATTAAGTCAGTGTACCAACAAATACAGTAGTTGTTACCCAGTTTGTAATTCCACATAATCAACTTCTGATGGGGAAGTTTAATGATTTCATTCTTTTCTCCTGCACCTCCTCACCAAAAAACCTTAAATAAAATAGCCTTGATTCTAAAAGCTGGAAAAAGAAACTTACATTAGGACCAGGTCTTAAATTGGGTAAGACCTGACCAAAAGTCACCAAGAGTATCCTCCCATATTCTGACTCCTATAAACTCTACTCCCACCTTTGTTGTGTCTACCTTGCACCTTGTTTTTTTACATGCTGGTGCTGAAATAGTCCACTTTACTGCTGCGAGCACAGCACCAGCTACAAAACAAGATTTTATTTCCATGTGAGACAAGATGTCCTCTTTACCTTTAAGACTCTTAACAGAACAGTCTACGTATCACCTATCTTGTTTCTGTGTTCTCAGTACCTTGCAATTTTTTTTAATCACCAAAAGATACTGCACCTTAATAAAGCCACAGTTTCATCCTCTTAAAACCCACCTTTCTGAAACATCTGCAAACCTTATTTATCAAGCTAAATATGCTTATATCACCTAACTCCTCAATTATTTCTTTCATTCACAGGTCTTTAAATTCCCTTATTTTTTGTGACCAGATTGCTAAAGCAATGAGATGTTGGATCACCCCTCGCCAATACAGTTAAACATTATTTTAATACAAAGAACTGCAGTTCATTCTTCAGGGGAAAAATGAATGAAAACTACTAAAGGAAGCTTCTATCAAAAAAAACCCTTGGTACTATTATATATTTTCACAAGATAAATATCAATTAAATGTATACACAATCTACAAGTTTGTATAAGAACAGAAATCGGTAATACAAAACTCTCCTTGAGATAGTTAGCCACAGTAAGAAGCAAAAACCCTACTTACTGAAACAGCTATCATGGTGCTGTCAGGCCGCCATTCTGCTTGTTCATAAGGTCCAAACTGAGAAGCTGCTTTTGATAGTTCCTTGTAGCTTACAATTAATACACTGGGCTGGAGGGGAAAAAAGAAATAATTACATCTCATATCTATAAGGAATGGGATGTTTGTTGTATTATGATACAACTGTAAACAAATATGTTTCCTTAACAGCAACATCACATTTCCCTTGAAGAGGGAGGTTAAAAAAAAAATAGTGCATATTTGACAATGCATTACACAACGATGCTTTTAAAGGGAATTTATGCAGAACTCCCACCACACGGTCATTCCTAATCTCACTCTTTCAAACCCAGGACATTTAAATAAAGTCCTTCATTTGCCCAGAAAGGAGTCATTACAGAATACAGAAGTAGCTTCCAGTTAGACAAAGGGTGACTGATACTTAAGATGAACAAAAGCATCTCAAACAGGCTCCTGTAATGAAACAAACTGTCAACTAGGATGAAATATTCTATAGAGTATTTGGTACAATCCATTTGCTTAGTTTCTACTAAATGGATGGGCCATTGTATTAAAGAGAATGATAATCAGGAAATCTGGTTTATATCTCTTCAAGAACAGGTTGCCAGAAATTGTGCAGAAAATCCACCCCTACAGTTTGCTGAAAAGATTTTGCATGAGATGAGATGCACCCATTAGCACCTTTCCTCCTGGGAATGGAGAAGAGCTTTGGGGTAATGAAGCCCAGACAAAGCTACCACAGGTACTAAGTCTTCATTCCCTTTCACGAAAGCGGTTGAAAGCTGTGACACAAAAACCTAATGGAAAGTTACCCTTCTTTGCCCCAGAGCTTAGAAACATTCTTCCTCCTAAAATATATTCAAGAACTGTTTGTACTTTCTTGCTCTTGATCCAACAATAGCTTTCAGCTTACATAGGCATTCCCCCTTCTGCTACCCTCCACTACTGGGAGGTGGGGACGGAGAAATATGTGCATATATATTAGCTAGATGACAACTGTACTTCCTCGGCCTTCAGTTAAAATTAAACAAACCACACTCTTTTTGTAAAAGAAGTTTCTCCTCATCTTCATAACAGATGTTCTCCCTAACTTTATCGACGCCAATTTTTCTTCAGAGTTGTAGCAGCGAACTCTGTATCAAAAAGAGCATGCTTCTCCAGCCCCTGGAAGGGAACCAAAAAGCTAAACAGTAATCACTCTTCTTGCTGAAAGTCATCATGAAACCACGTGGCAAAGCTTGTCATCCACCACTAGGACCACAGGTGACGGCAACTTACTATCATTCTTAGTTAGTTTACTTGCTCAAGCAGCAGAAGCTGGGACAACAAATCTAAAAACACTAATTCTACTCAGAAATCATGTGAGTGTCTGCTACCCCAAAATTCAGTGCGTACCTACTACCATCATATTTGGAATCAGTTGCTTCCAGCTTCCCTTAAGAAAAAGCAGAGTTACAAACAAATCAATTTAAAAGGAAAAATACTATGAAATGAAGTAATCAAAATGTTTTCACCATACATCTAAATAAGGAGCTGAATTAATGTCACACAAGCCTCGGTAAATTCATAGTGTGACTCTGCATCCTGTAAACAGCATTATTACTTAAATTTCACACCCACACAGAACTGAATTATCAATAAAAAGTTAAATATTTATACTGTAAAGTATAACAAACAAACTAATGTCTACCCTAAGAACTATTTACACCAGCTTTTTCAATTCATGTGGCTTCTTTTGCGGATATTTGCAAATCAAGTTATCTAGTATTAAATAGATAACTCATTGTTCTTAACAGATTCTTATTAATTGTTCTCCTGAACTACACAGCCTTTCACTGCTTGGCTTAGACCCACCTTAACTGCCTTAGATATACAGGGAAAAAGTGCTTTGTGACAGTACAGTCTTGGTAATCTGCATCATTAGTGCAGATCTGGAGACAGATCTTAAAGCACTTCTGTGCTTCAAGCATTTTAGCAGCAGGCAAAAAAAGCGTTTTAGAAGCTCATTAATGCACAATAATTTTCTTTCTATATTGCTACTTTTACAGAACATAATGACAGTATTTGTACTGTAATGTTTTGTGACATTTATTTATGAGAAAGCTGCTATGACACCTTAGAACCTGGAAGAACATTCTGCATACACAGCAGCTATGAAATTTATACAAATTGATTTCTAGACTGATCTCATTTTGTGCCTTACAGATGAGGACTAAAGGAGTTAACATTAAGAGTGCAAGCGACCATTTTTATCTTTTTGCAGTTCAAGTAGCTTCTTTTCTTATTAGAAAGCAACCCGCTTCTAATTCAACAGGTCACAAAGGCTACCTAGCCAAATGTTCAACCATAATATTTCACTGATACAATTTATTTCCACATACTCCACACCTCAAAAGCATTATGTCGTATGTGAGGAAAACCCTAACATACAAACTTTATCCCCCTGTTTACAAGCTTCCCACAAAAGTGTGAACTGCTACAAGGTTAAAAAAGCTAGAAGGGCGGTGCGATATCCTGCTCTGCTCGTGCAAGAGAAAGAGAAATGTTCATTTTACATCTGAAGTCATTTATTACATCTGAAGTGACTGAAGATGTATAACGGCACAGGAGTATGTTCTATAAATAGGAGTATACCAGCCTAATTTTATTATTGCCCCAAGCAGAGCAAGCCATTAAACACACATTTTAACAAAAATAAGGGCCTAGTTAGTACAATACTTTTCTCTGGTTAGTTTTAGATACTTAACTCATAGCCTGTACAGAAACAGTAGGGGTTTAGATTCCATTACACAGAATTTTCCCTAAATCTTTACATCTGTTTCTGTTGGAAAAAACAACTCTCCAAGTCAGCTTCATGAAAACTCCATGTTTTCTTCCTCTGCAGACTTCTGCATGCAGCTACTAAAATTATAAAGAAATCTAGTTAAGCACAACTAATAAAACATGCACACTGTCTCAAATAAGCCAAGATACTGATCCTCCTTTTTGGAACGCTTAAAATCTGCTTGCTGAAATATTAATGGTAGAGCCACAGCTTTTGGAGAAACTGGTGATTCCAGAAACATAGCAAGGAGCCTAACAAAAAAAAGAGTTATTTAAAAAAAAATAATAATAATTGGTCTACAGAATAGAAGTAAACACCTTCAGTTTTTAAGGAAGAAAGAAGACTAACTAAGAAAGAACTGAGTAAGCAAGTTTTTACTCAAATTGCAACTTAGAACTAGCAAAAGCTTCCCAAAATACCTAAGAAGCATATCTGGCATTTTACAATCCGCTGCAGAGAAAATCTAGCATTTTGATATAGCACATTTTGCCTCTCAGGAGGAATGTAAGGTCAGGCCAAACAGAAGCCACCACTCGCTTACGAACAGAACAGTGGAGGTGGATGCTTATGAGATAACAAAAATGGTGAAAAGGAAAAATAAAAGGGAAAGATAACCTAAAAAAGAATATAGTAGTATAATTACCAAAGAGTAAACAAATTCTCCAGTGTTCTAGTTAATGCTACTGAAAACAGAGAAACAGAACTTCTTGTTCCCACAGTTAAATACACTTTATCTCCTTCCTTTCTTATACATCATTCAGCTACCTTGGCTACCTTTTCACAAGAGCACTTTCTAAAGGAGCTCTTACTCCAAAATCTTTACACTTCTCAACAATGCCTTTCTAGCATAAACCATGCCTTTTTTTACTGATATGAGATTATGACAACATTCACAAGAGACAGCTGAAAGCGAATGTGTTTTGAATGACCAATACTGAAAAGAGGAATTGCACTATTTATAAAACTGTAAGGTAGCACGCTAGCTTCATGAGCAAAGACAATGAGTTGTTGTACATTAAGAATTCCTTTGGACTTTCCACTAAGAAAGATGAACTCTGCGTTAACGTGAGGACAAAATACCTAAGCAAAAAATTACAAAAACCACCACAAAACCAAACCCATGGTGAAATTATTTAAAATTGTTACTATTTTACTTAATTCTACCTGACCAAATACAACAACTTTCCCATTTCCCTTTTTTAAGCAATAACTACAAGCAGAATAAGTAATCTTAGAACACTGAAACATATAAAGTATTTTTATGAAGGAATCTATCAAGATACGCAAACCCTGCAGCAAATTCTCTCAGCAAGTTTAGACAAGGGATCATACCACTTCTCTAAACACAAACATTCTACCACATTTGATGTAAATGCAAATGAAGGAGACATTTAAACCCTAAAATTAGGCATGACTGTTGCTCTGAACAGGCCATCTTTAAATAGGACAAGCAGTACAGACTTGAACAGCAGCCCTCATAGGAGCAAGTGTCTGTCCTAATTGAGATGTCTGAAGGGCTTTGAGGAAAATGATACATTAACCAATTGGAGAAAGGTACAATCATTGTTTGACAGAATATAATTTGGGTTCTGTGGTTTGAATGCTGCAGGTTAGTGACAAACTGTGCATATACAGTGGATTTAACAAGTTAAGTAGGTCAGCAAATACAGTGGAAAACTACTGAACTAAGTTTGAGAAGTGGCTCTCTTACAGCAATTCACTTGAACTCAGAAGGAAAGACAGCAAGACAGTAACACTGCCATTTATAGTCACCCCAAACCCCACTAAAAATATGAAGTAATACTCTCGCTCAGGCCTGTGGATGTTCCTGTAAGACACCAGCACTCCCATAATTTTTATGCAAAACAAAGAAGTAGTTATCATATCTGTATTAAATATGAATAGCAGTATCATATCCTTGCCTAAATTCTAAGAATGTTGCATCAAGCAGTTGATATAGTCATACTCAGATTCCTACATACTGCAAAAAGTTGTTTGGTTTTTTTTAAATACTGAAAGTTGCACTGAATCCAATTATTTCTGCTGAAATAATACCCAAGGACATTGAGAAGTTCTGAAAGTTTTGCCTAGCCTATCCAAAACCACATGTTCAGCTCTGAACTCCATTTTTTAATTTTGTTCTTTTTATTGTAACTATAAATGCAAAGTAACTTGAATTTTAAACCCAAGTAAATTTCACAATCCTTAATACTCCTCTCTTTTAAAGGATTCTCATCTTTAATGCCACCAATTCACTTTTACTAATTTAATTTCCAAAGAATTTTTCACATTTAATTATAGCTTTCAGACACTAAATATCTGGAAGACTAGCAGTCTTTTCACAACTGTTACGTCCAGGAAGAAGATTGTTGTATTTGCTGAACATGCAATGATATTAGCAGCTGACAACATGGTATCATGTATGGGTTTGTGTTTTGTAATGTAACATCAATACAAGAACCTGTATGGCCATAGATAATTGTTAAAATTCTCATATTCTCATCCCCTAACAATTTAGTATTCTAGACATCAAAAATTAAGCTCATTTAGCATCAAGAAGCAATTTCTTTCAAAAAACACAAATGTTCTGTTTAATTTTATAAAACAAATGCTTCAATGCTTCATCAGGCTGTAGGCACAAGGCAAAAAAAAAACACATGCCGTTCTGATGAGCTTACAATTTAAGTGACAAAGACAAGGCTGGGAGAAAACAGAACAAAAGCCTGGTGACACTGTGCACTTTATTTCATCATTAGATAGTCTGTGTTCCACTTTAAAGGCTGAAGCTTTGTAGGTTTATAAACTAATAAACCACAAAGGTTAGATGAAGAAAAGCATGCATGCATAAGGAAGAGGAAAATTCATTAGTAAGGACCAGAAGAAGAAAAAAAAAAGATAGACCACAAAAAGCCATTTTGTCAGTAAAAGAGACACAAAGTGGTGATAAAAGAATTTCTAAAAGCAGGGTTAATTATAAAAACATTAACTCCTTTAATTTAGTTTCCAAAGTAGCTAGAAAGCTTAGAATCAGTGGAGTATCCATCCAACAAACACAGCAGACATAGCTCCCAATACTGTGCTTCACGTAAGCTACTGTGAAAGAATTCAAAAAAAACCAGAGTGCATCAGAACTGTCAACCACTACCCCTCCCCAGTGAAAGTTTTCAGTTAACCTACTGCTCCAAAAACGCTGCCAATACAAAAGGACATATTCTACAGATCTTTGCTGCTCCTCAGCCCCATGAATTGCCAAGTGCTTAAATATGAATTAAATGGAATTGTGTATGATGGAGAATAGACTCTCTAACCTCATCTCTGATCTCATACCGGCAAACAACTCTGTTATGTGCAACTAACTGGACAGTCAAAACTCATAACTGGGGATGCTCTTCTCTTCATGCAAGTAATTCTGAGATGTCTTTCAGGGGTCATCTTTTTTACACTAATACAGGAGACACTGAAAATCTGGTAAGGCCTACTGAATATTCACATGAAAATTTCACATTTCACACGATAAATCCATCAGTCTAACGGGTATTTCTCATTTCTTTAATTATGTAACCACAATTACACCTTTATAATAGAAGCAACAGTACAACTGTTCCTGTTATTGACGCACAAAAAGAAATGGCCTTCTCAGACGAATGTCTGATGGGTATCAGTAAGAGGTTAGCCTCTCAGAGGTCAAATTACTAAGGAAAATACACAGCAGAAGAGGCAAGACAACTCAGTTTGCACTGATGCTATCTGTGTCATATTCTTCACAATACACAACTACTTACATCATTATCAGTACGTCTGTTGTCCATTTTACAATCAAATCTCAGATAAAAATGCTACAGAGATTGTATCTAATCCTATCTAGGAAAAGGCCACATACAGTAAGTCAGTAAATTATTCTGCTTACAGTTCTGAGATGAAAGCATAATCCTGAAAGCACAGTGAAAACATAATTGTATTTTTTTTTCTTTTCATGGCCACCTGTAACAAAAAAGATTGCAAAACTGACTTCATATTTTTTTAATATATGTATTCATATATCATATGGATTATAAGCACTGGTTTCACAAGTAACTCCTTTTATAGCGTGCCAAAGTTCCAGGTTACAGAGATTACTTCTCCAACAGAAGCACAGTCCCCTGTTTTGTCCTATTTGTTCAAAACACATGTATGTTTAAAGCATGTATCAAGTTCAACTCTAATACTGCAACAGCTAAAGACTGAGAAGCACGTTAAGACTGAGTTATGAGTTGTGTGAATACAGACTTATGCAGCGTTTAGAATAAATACAGATTATTTGACAATCTACGATTCTGACATGCATGCTTTCCCGTAAGCTTATAGTTCATTTCTGTGATCTGATTCAACATCAGCTCATCACAACAAACCAGGAAAATTTAAAAACAAGGGCAGATGTAAATCATAAGCTGATAAGCACCTAGGTAATTAAGAAATGCTCCTCAAAATGAGTAGTTGGGGCAAGCTACTCCTGGCTTCAAATAGCTTACAAAACTGGTTTTGACTGGCAGAGTCATAGCAGATGGTCCAACAAGCTCCAGGAGTTATCATTAAATATTCAAGGCCAGTACTTATTCCTGTCATTGCCACAAGTTTGTTAAGATTAAAGAAAGGAAATTATGAACTATATTTATGCATACAACTATGTCATCAGATTATTCTTGTTGCACACAATTCACTCTTCAAAGCTTACAGGGGGAACTCCACTCATCTATCACACCTCCTTCCTCAGTTGCATACATCTTCCCTTAATATCTAGAGCTCTGTGGGTGAATATCTAGAATTCCTGGTACTGCCTGAAGCTCTTATTTCATAAGATAACCAAACCAATTTAAAATTAGAAGTCACTACTGTTAAAGGAGTAACATTTTCAACGAGCCAACTACAATGCTCCTTTGATCCCTTTGTAAGCTGAAAAAAACAGGCTTCTATTTGTTCAGCAAGCTGAACAACCCTGTAAAAGCCATCACTAGTCCACCATAAGAGCAACTAAAATACGGGTGCAAGCAGGAAAGATCACAACACTTAGGACTTGTGCAGCTGCCTTGTGAAACCTCATCTTTAGTTCCCAAGTCAATCTACTAAACATCAATTACCTCATTTTAGCATTTCAGAAAGTTTCTCATTTCAGGCATCCAAGTACTTAACATTACCAGAATAAAAACATCGGCAAGTTTTCAAATGCTGTCAATGAAAACAGTTTCATTGGCTCTTAGTGTCAAGGAATCTTTTGAGGTACCTAGGCCAAAAATTTCTTCGGATTTAAGAAAAATACTTGGAACAGCTGTGTCCAAAGTGGGATGCATTTAATACAATCCATTGGGGTGCAAGAAAATATTCTTTGTACCATTAATAGATAAAATAATGTAATAATTTTAAAATGTGTTTATTTCAGCTTTATCTCATTCTTTTTTTTTTCCTTTTCAAACACTGGAAAAGGCTTCCTAAAGAGGTGGTCGATGCCGCAAGCCTGTCAGTGTTGAAGACGCATTTGGACAATGCCCTTAACGACATGCTTCAACTTTTGGTCAGCCCTGAAGTGGTCAGGCAGCTGGGCTAGATGATCATTGTAGGTCCCTTCCAACTGAAATAGTCTATTCCATTCTACTCTATTTTTTAATTTCTATGTTGTGTATGCTTGATAATGTGCATACCAGTAGAGTAGCACATGCATATAATTCATAAATAAATAAATGTACACATATTGGAGGTTGCATGCTCAAAAATCTTTCAGTAATACTGCTGCATGATCCAAAACGTTCACCACTGATCAGTGGTCTTTTCTATTCACGATCCAATCTCTCCTTACAAAACAACACATAAAATAGTCAAGGACTTTTTGGCTCAAAAACACGAATAGAATTCCATCTGCTTTTAACTACACCATTTACAGCAGTTTCTAGTCTTCATACCTATATTGTTTCCAAACCAGTAAACAACCCACACTTTGGGATAAACTTTCCTTAGTTCCATGAGTTCTTAGCATGCAGTAGGTGAAAAGCAGCTTTAAACATTACCACCTCACTTGAAAAATGCACATACTGAACGTAAATTCACACACCTGGAAGTATTTCAAAGGGTGCCCTATTCTTGAAAAAGTCAAAACAGAACTTCACCAGCCTCATCACCTCATTCTTACATGGAACCTTTCATATATAGTTGAGATAGTAATGAATCTTAACAAGAACATTAGTCTGAAGGCTCTTCTACTTCAAGAAATTGAATTAGTTCAACCACACCAGAACAAAGCCTTGTTCCAAAGAAGATATTTCTGACAAATGAAAACATTTTCTAGAATGCAATAGTTTTAGTTTGTTTTACAGAAGTCCAACACATGATTTTAAGCTTCACCTTCAAAAACAAAACCAAAGAACAATATAACAGAAAAACCACCCAAAACCCCAGCTATATGCATAAAAATAATCCAAGAGATTCTTTTAAAGAATGACCTTAACAGAAACCTTTGTCTTACAGGATTTTGCTAAGAGCCGGACTTGCAGAGAGGTGGTGACATTGTAACATACTTTTTAGTCTAGGATCAGTCAGTGATGAAGCCTGGCAAAGTCAGTAACGTCCTCAAAAGCACCCATTACATACTGAATTAAAGTGTATTTAAAAAATTTTAATGACTTGTAAGTTTGCTCAACTTTTCTGCATCGAGAGAATTCTTCTAGTGCTCTGTCTGTAGCCAGTTATACAACATTTAGCATTTCAAAACAAGTCCAAGCATGTAAGTTAATGAGCAACAAGCTGTCCTCAGGAATGGACCATAAAGTAAACTACATTCTAGACAACAGGGCACATCCTGAGAAGCATTCTATAAGCCTGTTCTTTTTAATGTATTTTTCTAGAAAAGAAGATCAGCTGTGCTCTGTTGACAGAGTACAACTACAAGTTTAAGAACTGGCAAAAGCTAGAAGAGCGTACACTTTATCTACACTATGCGCCACAAACCTAAGAAAACAGAGGCCGAATGATGATGTTCACACAGCATAGCTACTGGGCTGATAGCTCCTAGTTGGATACTTTTATAGGTTAAAAACGAGGATCAGCACCCCACCCAGGACCTAATGAACAGCCATGCAGAGTGCAACACAAGGTACAGTGATGAAATCTCTGCATAACTTAAAACAAGATTTTAAGGCTATGACTGTCATTTGACACCTTTCAGTATCAGCTTTCTAAAATTGGATTGTTTTCTCCTGTAATCTGAGACGAACTCTACAAATTATCTGGAGTTGGAGACATTTATAGACATATTTAGGGTCTAATCTAGGCAGCATTTACAAGGATCCAGCATCAAAATTTAAAGTCAGTATCACAGCTGTTTCATTGTCTGCATCAAATCAAACTGACAAACAGCATTTTTGTTACCACGCTAATACAAACTGAATTAAAAGAAAGGCATTTAATGGCCGTTATTCACGTAGTCTCAAACTGGATGTTGCTAAAGCAACAACTTCCATGCAAAAGCCATGAAAATTCTTCTGTTCAGGGTCACAAAACTTTTGAACTTTTCATAAAATAAAAAGTTTGTGAACTTCTGTGTTATACTCTGTTCTGTGTTTTATAAAAAATGTTTCATATCTCCTACATTCATGTGTTCTTTTATATAGAACATATGAAGGCCGAAGACATGAAGCATATTTGCACAAGAAGAATTGCTTCAAAACTCTTTAGATTAAGCTTAAACACTATTTAAAGTCAAAGGAAAAAAAATTGCTTAGAAGTCTCATTTTCAGGAATAACAGGTGTTAACTCCTAGTAGGTTGATCATACACATCTTAACATTACATTGCAATCAGTAAACATTGTGGCTTAACCAGTCTGATTCACAAATAATGAAGTATTCTGTAAGCTTTAGTCCCATATTTTATAATCCCTTCTGGAATAGGAAGGAAAAAAAACCCAAACATTTTACAGATGAAGGGGTTTTTCAGCTGGGAGAGCAGGGCCTGTGGGCCAACAGGAGGATGGATACTCACTCTGCAGTACCAGATGCTTAGCTGAGATGGAGATAACACTGCGAAGAAAGCTCTCTGGGGATCCGTCTGGATGTGAAGAGGTTGCTCCAGGGACTCCAGAGGACACAACAGCCTCTTGGGCCAGCCGCTGAGAAAATACATGGCTGTAGATTTCCCTCTTCCCGAGAAGAGGGCTCTCCTCAGCTTACTCTAGCCTAGGCAGGGGACGGCGGGGGCATCAGCTAAAGGGGAGATGCAGGAGGGCTCGCTGTCTGCTCGACGGCCTCCGGAAGAAGGGCTCTGACCACCGGCCCGGGGCCGAGCATGCATAACCACCAGCAAAGCGACGCGACCCCTCGGCTCACCACCACCGCCCGCGCCCGGGAGAGGGGCGGCTAAGGCCTCCCCGCCGCTAGGAGCCGCGGGCCTTCGCCCCCAGCCGCCGCCGGTGCTTTCGCGCGGGCGTCGGGAGCGCCGCAGCCGCGGGGTGCAGAGGCGGAGGCGAGTCCGGGGAGGGGCGAGAGCCAAGCGGGCCGCGGCCTGAGGGAGGTGGCGGGGAGGCGGCCGGTCACTGCTCCGAGCGGGCCCGCGGGAGCTGCGGCGGCTGCAGCGGCGGCTCCTCCCTCCTGCGGGTGCCTCGCCCGCCCGCTCTCCGTGTCGCTGTCGTCGTCGTCGCCGCTGCCGCCGAGGCCCGAGCCGCCATCTCCTTCTCCTCCTCCTCCTCCTTCTCCTCCCCCCTCCTCCTTCCCCCTCCTCCTTCTCCTCCTCCTCCCCCGCTACGGCGTCTGAGCGCCGCAGCCCCGAGCGCGACGGCGACCCCGCGGCGGTGGGAGGGGAAGGGGAGGCGGGGCGGGGCCGGGCCGGGCAAGGAGGCGCCCATTGGCCCTGGCGGCGGGCCCGTGCGGAAGCAACGTCAGAGGCGTCTGCAGCTCCCGCCCCCGGCCCCGAGAAACTCCGTGTCAAGGTTCCAGGCTAAAAGGCGCGCGCCGGCGTCGAAAGCAGGGAGGGAATGGGCGGGGGAGTGCATGCGCATGCGCATGATGGCGGGAGGCGGGAGGCGGGAGGCGGGAGGCGGGAGGCGGGAGGCGGGAGGCGGGAGGCGGGAGGCGGGAGGCGCGGGGAGGGGAGGGGAGGGGAGGGGAGGGGTGGGGTGTTCTGCCCAAGTGCGCAAAGGCGCTGTCTGCCACTTCGCTGAGGTGTCTGCCGGCGGTCTGCGCGGGCGGGGTGGAGGGTGCAGGGGTTGGGTGAGGGCCCCGCCTTGAGGGGGGCGTGCGGGGTTCTGCCGCGAGCGGTAGGTGAGGGCTCAGGGCAGCCCTCCGCCGGCCTGCCGTCATAGGACGTGTCCGCAGGGCGGTAAAACCCGCTCTGAACAGGCAAGCCGGAAGGCTGTGGTGCTGGGGTAAGGCCCAGCCTCTGGTTCCCGCCGCCAGCAGTGGGGCTGCTCGTGCCTCGCAGCCCTGGGAGGCGCGCGCCTGCGTCAGGGCTTGGTGCTGTCGGAGCCTTTGCACGAAGTAGGCCTCTTTCGCACCCAGCCTGCGACTTAGGAGATGAAGAGGTGCTTTAGTGACAGAAGGGTGCCAGGGAGGGCTGCTGTAGGTGAGAAAGACAAGTCTGAGTGAGAAAGACATGCAAGTTGCCAGCATGGACGTTGCCATTGAGGCTGTGTTTTGGGGACAAGATGAGCGCAGGCACAGGGAACGGTTGCTCATGCAGTATGTGTGCAGCATCGTGGTTTTGGCATCAAGCTTCTGCCAGCTACTGGCACAAACATTTCTCCCAAGTGATGGGTTCGATCAAGGATCTGATACATCAAAAACAAAAAAAAGCCCTTTTTTTTTTTCTCTAGGTTATTCTTCATCCCAGATCTGTTCCTTAATCTTGTTTCCATGATTACCCAAATGCTTTTATTCACACATTAAGGAGAGAGCAGGAACATGTGGTGTGAAGGATGAAAAGTAGAAACAAAAAAGCTTTAGATGTGGTGAATGAGGCTTATTAGTCTCCTCTTCTAATAGGAAAATAAAAGGAGGTGGAAGAGAGCTAAAGGCAGATGTCCACACCATTGCAAGGGCAGTGCCTGCATCGGAAAGAAATAGCTACCGGTAGAAATAATCAGGGAATTTTACTGAACCAGTCCCCCATCACTGCTTGTTAGAGGAGTTCCTCCGACTGAGCTGTCTTGAAACAGGTCTCACTGCATGCAAGTTACCCAGTTCCCTTCAAAGAACATGGCCTGTCCCCACACCTAAGACATGCTCTTCTAACATTTTTCTGGTAATAAATTGTTTTGTTACCTTATGAATACCACATTCCAGCTGAAATATTTCTGAACACAAACCCAAAAAGAGAATTGAGTTACACGTACGCCTATATTAGAATCCAGACAAAACCATAATATACGTTGAAAAAAAATGTAATAAAGGAGCAAAATACCAAGGTACTTCGTATCGTAGACTTTTAAGTGGGCAACTTGGAAATGCCTTGCCATAAAATTCCCTGCTGTCAGATAGATGCCAATCAGTGCTTCTGGTACAAACACTGTCCTTGCTATAGTCTCTTCTCTGGACACTTTTTGGCCTGCTTTTTTGATAGCTAGCCTTCTAAATTAGGAAATAGAAATAATATTCCGGAGTATAGCAGCATCTCATTTATTAACTCCCCTTCTGTTCCTCAGATTACGAAATAAATGGCACAAAATACATCCTGAAGAATAGGTAAGACTTTTAGAATCATCCTTCTGGATTAATTATATTTTGCCAAGTTCATCTTGCTTCATGAAAGTACAGAGAAATTTCTGAAAGAAAATCCGTGAAACAATTGGAAAGGGACCTGTGTATCTTTTGTACTTTGTAGCTTCCTTAGTTAATGCTATAGCATCCTAACAGGTGTAAGCATGAGGCAAACATGCTTCAAGCTTGTGCTGTTCCTGCAGAGCAATCCAGGTTGTGTGCTGAGAGCAGCATTAATGAAGGAAACAGCTACTGCTGTTAATAGGAGCTACATTGTAGGATTTTGTTGTAACTGTACCTTGTGCAAAATGTATAGAGACTGAAGTCTTTGTAATGTTTGCATTGCCGCTATTGTTGGTTTCTCTGTGGAGAGGCATAAGGCACATAACTGACATTAGAAATAATGATGGTGCAGTGTTTTTGTTAAAAGTGTGACAATCAAAATCTTCACATCAGTGATATGAATATGATCTAAACGACGTCATTTTTGGTACATTTTTGTGGGCTGAATCAGGAACATATTTAGACGCCTAGAATGGTAATTTGGTAATAATAGGCTTTTTTTAATCATAGGTTGTTTGTGCATGAGTACAAATACATAAGCATATTTCTCAGCGTTGTGTGGGAATGTAACTCATAATACCCTGGGACACAAAAGTTGCGTAGAAATGAAATGCATGCAGGGGACCAAGCTCACAGAGTTTCTTGAACAGATCTGGCAGCGGCTACCAAAGCACAATTACAGGATATAGCAGTGAGACTATGATAACAAAGCTTGACAGAGTTGTGAAAGCCCTTTATGCACAGAGGTCCCGTTGTCAGTTGTCATCAGGTTCACCTAGTTGAAGATAAGACTTGGCTTGCAGCTGCGTACTCAGTGAAGTCGTGTTGTTTTGGAAACTGCACTCTTGAGATAGCTGTGTCCTGAGAAGGAAGAGCTCATGCAGATCTGTGGGAACATCCAGCGATACTGAAATATCATAAGCCTAGATAAATAAGACTCGATATTAGCAGGCTAGTGAAAGGAGAGAGGGGACACTGCTGGTGGCAAAAGTAGATCTGGGATGAGAATGTTGCAGGAGTGTGGGTATTCTGCACAGTTGCTACTGTTAGACTCCTGGCATTGATTTGCAGCTACTGCTGTGAACTGTCATTTAGATTGTGCGGCTAGCTCTCACCTAATGTTATATCTGCAGCTGTTGCACGAACAATTATGGAGGGTCGGTCCTTGTATGTGAAATTTTACAAAAAAGTTACACCACCACCACCCCCTGTTACCACTGCTAGCAACATAGCTCAAAGGCAAAAAAAGCTTACAGAAAGATTATTAATGAGGCATGCTTATAGTCAATGGAATGAAGTTTTTGCCAGGCTGCTTTAATATGCAGGCATTATGTCATATAAACCACAGAAGGTGTGTAACAGTGCATGAGGATCAGTGTTATGTTCATCTAAATATCTTTATTAATAAAGTCATCCTGACTTCTTAAAACTGGTTATGGAACAAACGAGTCCTTTACCTTGCAGATTTCTGCTGCTAAAATGTGAAGATTGCCATAGATTAGCCTGTTATTTAAACTGCCTGTTTTATTAGTCATCCTTTGACCCACCGAAAATTGACTTTTTCATTGAGAAGAAATCCATATAAGCAGGACAAGGTAGGGCAAATATTGAACTCATTTTCCTATAGACCACCCACAGAGATAATTTCAGAAAGTGAGTTATAATGGTTGTTAACATCCTCAAAGATGAAATCTAAAGAAATATCAAAATATTAATATCAGAAATTAAAAAAAAAAAACAGTAAAAGGGAGTTCTTTGCTATAACACCCCAGGAAAATCTTACGTATTTTGAAAGGAAAAGAAAAAAACCAAAAAACAGTGGATTAAATGCTAAGGCTAGTCAGCTGCAAAGCCATGATATTTAATAAACCACGGAGAAAAATCACTCTGATTATTGCAGACATTTTCTGAATTCAGCCAAGAGAGATGGAAGGAGTATTCCTTTGAAGAAACTGTTAGAAAGAAGGGGAAGAACAGTTTGTTCTATTGTTACTGCAAAATCAAAGTCAGCAATCTGTCCTTATATACAGTATATGACCTGAAATACTGGGACAATACTCATTTACAATAGCTATACTCCATCATTTTACCACACAAAATAATCATTCTGGAATAGACCAATACAGTTCTTTTGGATTAACCATTATATTTATATTCACTTTCCATCAAATTATTTTTTATTTTTATACCCACCTATGGTTAAACAGAATAAAAAGCTAATGCTAAGCAGAGAAAGTGCAAGTAATAAAATTAATTGCATACATTCCACCTGTAATGATTCCTAGTAATCAGTTATTCACAAATGGTCACAAAATCATTTGGCAGTATTATTTACCATTTTATCATTTGTAAGTTTCTGCAATTGATAATTACTGGTTTCAGATCATTCTCTAATTACCTGTAAATACTCACCATCCATTTTATAGTGGTATGTCATTTCACACAAGTCACACAGTACTATTTTCAGTTTCTCACTGGACAGTTTCTGTAACTAACCAGCAGTATAAGCAAGTAGTGCTAGAACTCAGTTTCCTGAGTTTTGCAATAGAGTTTTGCAATAATGTTTCTGGGTTTTTTTCAGTGGATGAACCGAACAACTGACACATTTTTATTCTGAGTTTTGGAAACATGTATATTATTCAGAAGTGGCTTTCACCAAGCATTCAAGAACCCAAACCTATAATTTGCAAGTAACTTAGTAAATTTGCTAGTGAATTTTGGAGTGGAAATATATATGGATACAAATGTTACAATAAAGTTGTAGTTATGGTTTAGTTAGGTTTGAAATCAAATATATTTGGGCCCCAAATACTTTCTTATGTTTACTTGTCTCTGAGACAATAGAAAGTGAAATCAAAGCAGAGCTCTTACCCATATATTAACAGTCATACACAATATATAAAGCCAAATATGAAGGGAGAAAAATATTTGAAAGTTCTGAAAGCAACCCCTGTCACTTAATGGATTAATTATTGTCAGTGTCAATAAATATATGTGCCAGAACTCTGGGCTATCAGATTTAACATAGCTACCACAACATTTGCAGACGATTTGAGTTCTTTGGAATAAAATCCATACAGAAACAACCTTGAGGACTTCAGACTGGTTTTCATAACTGCTATAAATTCAGTAGGGGGTTGTTTTTTAAAAAAAACTACTTCTTCTAGTTATATTTCAGTGAAAATATTCTTAGAAATACATAATCTTCTTTCAGACTTTATTATCTGGGTTTCAGTGACTGACAAATATGCTCTTAGTTTCATGAATAGCCTACCACTGAAGTATTGCTTTGTGCACGCAACTATTTTGCCAAAAGCCATTGTGGTTTCTGAACATGTCTAGAGAACTGCATTCCTTGAAGGTGTTTGATATTTGATACTAGGAAGCTGAAACATTCAGAGTCACAGATCATTCTTAAAGTCTTGGCTTTAGGAAATAGGTTTATTCTTATGCAGCCTCTTAAGGAGAGCACCAACATTATGAACTGCAGATCATTTAATTGGATTGGATCACCTCTGATCAATAAAGAAGCTACATACAAACTGTATATGGCTTTCCAAGAGGAAAAAGGGATTGTGGAAGGAGCTCTGGTATGCATTTCCTAACATTGTTTTCAGTATAAACCAGTGCTAGAAAAACATTTTCTATGCAGTGTAAACAAACTGACCAAAGAACTGTGCAAGCTGCCACGTGTGGAAAGAAATGAATTAAGCTTTTTTTGGGTGGTGGCTGCATGTTTTTACCAGGTAACACTCCCTACCTGAATTACAGGGTGCACAGTGTGGTTACAGTATATTACATAGATACAGAATTGCACACAAATGGTTGGAGAGGTAGGAGTTCTTGCATATGGAAGCATTGGTGGATAGGATGACTTCGGCTTGTCATATGTTATACATTTAAATCATTGGGTTTACTAGATGTTTCTGGAATTTTGTGAACTTTTGCTGTATTGTATCATCTGAAACTCACAAAAGTGCACTTGAATTATATTGCTATACATATTATATTGATACATGTTATCCATAACACTTGTGTTAGGGATACAGTGTTATCTGTAATAGATCATGCCCTGACTCTGCTGTTGAACTTGAAGAATGTTTTCAGTCTGAAGATGAGCAGTAAAGGAGAACATACGTGTTGGAGGCAGGAATCTGATCTGGACATCATCGGCAGCATGAAGCAGAATCCTGACTTACGGGTGTCAAGATGCAAAACACATTTGCAAGCATCTTCTTGACCAGGTAAAAGGGACAAAGTAAAAGTAAAGAGGAAAACAGAGGGATTTTCTTGTATATGATTAGTTGATATTAACCTTAATTTTGTCTTCTATGTCTCTTCATTGTAGGCACTTGTCTGGACTGAGACGCATATTAAATAACTTCTGACAGTGTAATAAGGTGCCTATAACATTAGCAGTGCCCTCTGAAGGCTTTTATTTGGTAAGCAAAGAGAGCTGTAGCAACTCCACTCTATTTTGATTACGTATTTATACTGGTTGAGCTGGTTCTGTTTAAATATTTTGCTAGCAGATCATCATCTGAACTTTGGAATTTTATTCCCAAGCTGCTTGGAAACAAACACGGAGTGCTGTAAGTGAACATCCACAAAGTGCTACACAAACAAATTACACACTTATTTCAAGAGCCTGGTTTCCTATCAGTTTGTGTGTTACAACCATACAGCATCCTGAGCAACAGGAATTCCAGTTCCCATCTCTCTTCCCCTTAGGAGCTCATCTCTGTCTATACTGACCTGTCTGTGTCTGAAGGAAACAGGTGATCAATTCAGTTTTTAGTTCTTTGTGATCAGTGACTACACTGAAAAAAAATCAGCTTTTTTATAAGGGCCTTGTGTCAGATTCAGACAAGTTGATAGTGAGGCAGAGCTGTCCCAACATCGCTAAAATACCGCTGCAAGTACAACTGAAATTGTCACTGTCAGAAAAGGCATCATATTTCTGAGTAAATTACATGAAAACTGATTGCTTATCCCAAGTCATCATTGATTGAATGGTAACCTATTCAATGCACAAATATCATCAGCATAGAGAGTTTTCATTACTGTATTTATGAGTAAATTGCTCTTGTTCATGCCTATCCCCTGCACATCAAACAAAATATGTTTTCTAATCAGGAGGCTCAGAACAGTGAGGACAATTATTCGCCAAGACTTCTGACTTCTGGTCTGAGACCATGCAGGGACATCTGTGTGGTCTATAGGAAGTCACCTAAGTCTTTGTTATTAAAATCTTACTAATAATATGTGCCTCACCAAACTGTTACGTGTGTAAATTAGTTAAGGAGACAGATTCCAAGTTGTTTGTCAAGCAGAAGCTTGTACTTCAGCTGAAGATGTGAAGCGGCAAAAGATGCAATATCAGGACTAGCTGGTAATATACACACACACAAAAAGTGTGAATACTGTCAGTTATATTCTTAGATGGACCTCACAAATACTAAATAACCTATCAGAAAAATAAACCCATTAAAGAAGAATGCATTTGAAAAAATAGAGACAGTTGGTTGACTTTATCCACATTTAGAAAAATCTCTAATTAACTATCCTGTGGTCTGTTTAGGGGTTTGACATTTATAAATAAACACTGTGTGGAGCTATAGAGCTTGTTCTTCTGGAGATGCAAATTAGATAGCATCAAAACAACAAAATAAAAGGGGAATTGCTCTATGAACTTCTGCTTTTGGACTACACTCCAGTAGTCACGTTTTTTCAGTCGTTGAACTGTGCCAACCTTTCAGCAGGACCTTGATAGAGTTAAACAGACATTTTCCTAAATGTAATCAAAGCATTGTTTTCAGTGATATGAAGTTAATAAAAAAAGAGAAGCATTTCAGCTTTCGTAGACCGTACCCACAAAACTATTGAGTGGGAAGAAAACTGGTTGGAATGCTGACAGAACAAAATACAATTCTGTACACTGACGCTTACTTGTTTTGGTAAGCGTGTTATGTATCATTACATGCCAGTTCTGCAGTTCAGATACTGCTTTATGAGTTGGCTTAATACTTATAGTAAGTAAAGGACAATTAATGCAAAATAAGGACATGCTCTGGCAGAAATGTTTCTATTACTCATCGTTTTGGAATCATCTGATGAAACATAGCACCAATTGTTCTCAAACAATCCTGGGAAACACAGGTGTCAGACTGGCATATTTACAGTCTTATTAAGAATAATTACTAGGTTTAATTACAAATACTATACCACCATACTAAGAGTTATTTTTCTGTTTTAAATGAACATTGCTGGCCAAACCCAAATATATTGAAATAATCTATGTGTGTGAAAATGTGCATGCCTGGTAGAGGACAGATGCAGCAAGATCTTTAATCAGAAGACTCCAGTTCAGCAAGCATGTGCTTTAAGTGCCTCAGTGACTCACATTGGCTTCAGTGGTACTTAAATATGTTAAACACTTTAGAACTGTTAGTGTGCCTTACTGTAAAGATGAGAATTTTTTTATTCACACATTGAAAATGTTTTTAATGCATTCCTAAACCAGGGCTACAATATCAACTCTTAAACACTTTTTTAATCATTAATGTTTTGCCCTAACAAATGCCAACTCAGTATTACTTTACTGATAGTAATGAGAACGTTATGTATGTTATCAGTGGGTAAGTTCAAGGTGTTTTTGTCACTTGAACACTGTTGGCTGTTCTCCTGCTTTCACATCAAAAAGGGAACCAAGGGCACCAAGAGTGATCACAGGCCTCAGGACTGCAGGCTGCTGACTAGGATCTGACCCAGGGTTAAGCTCCGAGAACAGGATGTTGGAAGTTATTTTACATGACCTGACAAGGCCTGCAAATGTGAATGTACATGTAACATACGTGAGTGAGGGCATGCATATGTTTTGCTATTGACCTTCAAGACTGAGAGGAGGAACTGGAACAGGCCACCTGCACGTCCATGCTTATGTGAGTGTGGTTTGTGTTTACATGGGAATCACAGAAGGAAGAGATGCGGGGGAAACATTGCAAAACCTATCAAACTCGACGGTATGAATAAGGATCTGGTGTTCACTGTCCATTCCAGTATAAGACCTAGGCAGTATCCAATGGAGCTTGCCCTTGGATAGGTACTGAATAAACAGAAGGAGGAAGTCAGTGGGTCCACTTCTTGAGTAGACTGTTATGTTGCAGACATACGTTTTCTTCCCATTTTACTATTTTTTCCAAAATCAATGGATCAGCCAGTATCTATTGTTCTTTGAAAAGCATGAAGAAGATTGCACAAAGGATAAAAATCGTAATGCACAGAATCAAAATCACTGTTATTTCTGTGTCACCTCCGTTTGGGATGCATAATACATAGTCCCTGAGTAGTCCCCAGTATTAAATAAGGCAAAACTCTCATGCTTCATCCGTAGTAGCCAATGATCCTCCTTCAGCTTTTGCTCAGACAACACCTTTCAAAATGCTGTGTTTGTGTTCTTTGACAAAGTATCCATTTCATTCAGAAACCATGTACAATTAGATAGAATTGTAATTAATCTCTGTTGAAATGAAAAAGGAAACCTTAGTGACTCACCAATTACAAATTAGTTTTTAATAGATGGATTTGCAAAATCTTATTTTCTGTTTGATTTCTCTGATATCTGAGAGCTTATGGGAAGGCACACAGGCAAAACTGCTCTTGCAACCTTTGCTTTTTCAGCTGGAAAAATTTACAAGCTTGCAAGACTTGTAAGCAAGCACAGGATATGTATAACTGAAGTCAGTAGAAAATTTAAGTGTATAAATCTAGTCCTTGAAACTGTTCAGTTTTTGCAGCTTCTGTTGAACATAAAGGGACATGCAAGAGCTCAGTGCCCCTCAGGATTTAGCTTGATGTATACATGGGAAAACCAGCTATGCCATTGCTCAGCAAAATCTGGAGAAAAGCTAGATTTAAAAGAAGTGCTCATTCATGTGCACGTTGTCTTGAGTCATGTGACATTCTTGGCCTTGTGAGGCTTCTATCTTGTGATCCTCTTCCCTAAGTTTTATAACAGTCCTTGAATTATTGACATTTCATCCCTCCTTCCTTCATACTCCCACTAAGAACTGGATTTCAAAATAATATGCCTCTTGCTGAGACAACAAAATAAAATGCCCATGTTACAGGCAGAGTCCTGCACTGTGTTGTAAATGTGGCTGTAAAGGTCTAAAGAGACTCTTCCAAGTGTGATGTGAAAATCTGAATTAAGGAGCTGAAAACTGAACTTCTACCAGTAGAATACAAGAGGTGCAGAAATACAGGAATCTGCACCAAGAACAGGACATTATAATTTCATTACTGATGAAACAGGTGGAACCACTTAGCAATCTGGTGTTTCAACATGTAAATGACAGGTAAAATACAAGCCTGCCTCATGTCAATAGCAATGGAAGGTAGCACTGTTATGCTTCTTTGACAAGGGCTAGGTGTCATTAAAACTGTAAGAACACTAGAGCTGGATTGCGAGTCTCTCTGTTACAAAATGCATACATGCTGCTAGTGCACACAAATATTTTTTTTAAAAAAAGAGAAAGAAAACCAGGTCTCACAGCAGTGTTCTTGTTTTCCCTCAAAGTCTCCTACAAGAAGCAATTCATGCTGTTGTTCTCATTGCATTCAGAAACAGCCCTCACACACCCCCAACATCTCTGGACAGAGCACAGTGCTTAGGCACCAGACAACTTGTCTGATTGTATTTATAGAGTCTGACTTGAAATGGCACCTTAGTCAAATAGCTTAAAATATTCAGATCTCTATATTTGTAAAATAAAGCCTTTAGACACTTACTAGCAAAAAAGAATTATTGGAGACATCAGCCAGATGGTGGTACTCTGACTCAGTTGATGTTAGTTACGTGGGTAAAAATGTTAACAAACGTCTTGTAATTTTATTTTTGCTTTTTTTGTGGCTATTGGCACATACTGCTCAAGAGAAATTTGAAACATGAACTAGGCAGAGGAGGGCAGGGGGAGAGGAGAGGAACGAGACAGAAAATAGGCCTGAAAATCATTAGTGTAGCATACAAAGAAACCTTTACTAATTTGCTAACAAATTCCTGATTAGAGACCCCATTAAAATCCTCTTGCTGTTTGAGACACACAGTATGCCGGGGATATGTGCCCAACAGCCAGGGCAGGGGTTAAATAACTCAACAGCAGAATTTGCTTATGAAACTGTTTTCTTTTCACATCCTCAGGGCTGCTTAGTAAAACATGCTGCAGATTTTTAGCAGCCTATTCCCTGTTTTGTGGGGGGGAAGTATCATAGTTACCATCTGTCATTGTCTTTTTTTAATAGTACTTGCTTTGTTCTTGCACTTTGCCATATTTTTTTCTGTAAATGATGGAATCTTATTGTGGGATCTTGTTTATAATTCTCCATTACTCTGTTTGCTATTGTGTCTTTCTGTAGTACTTGAGCTGATGATTTATTCAACTGAAAATCACTTGACTCCATACCATGATACCTTGTATAATGCTTTATGTAAGTTAAAAGGCCTTGCCTGAGCATGGTTGTTCAATAAAGGCAGAACTAGTGCAAGGAAAGTCTCTACCACTTGCTATTGTGTTATCAACCCTACCGATATTCTGCTCTGCTGCCTTGTGAGAAGTAGCAAAGTTGCAAAGTCACGCTGTGTAGCTGTCGGAAGCTGCCCTGAGATGGCATCTCATTAGATATAACCAAGTTTGCTTTGAGAAAGAGAGAAGTGAATAGGTCACTAGAGCATGTAACCAATCCGCCTAACTTGAGATAACATCTGCTAGCAGCATTGCGGTCAGCTCAGCAGAGCTTAACTATAGAGAAGCTGAGACAACTTGTTTCTTGATTATTTTCGTATTTTCAGGGAGAAAAGTCCATTTGAGTCGTTACAGGGATCAAGTCGGCTGTATTTCTGCTCAGAGTTTTCCAAATCTCTACTTAGAGCTCAGGCTGGTTTTGCTTTCTTAGGGAAAAAATCATGCTGCTGTGCAATGAGGAGCAACTGGAAGTTAATTGACTTTTAATTTTTGTTAACAGACAGTTATATTTGAGTATGAATATAATAGCTCAATGCATCTATGCTTCCCTATTGCAAAAAAACCCCTTTAATATTTAAAAATAGCAGTTTGCCCTGCAAGGATAGTAAAATTAGTTATATGGGGATGGTAGTGAAACTTCAAGCAATGTGGCTTTTATTCCTTTGATGTCCTTCAGTCTGCTTTTATTAAGGTACATGCTTGCTTTCTCCATCAGTAAAATAGTATGATAGTCCAATATCCAAAATAGATATTGGACAATACTTTGAGATTCTCAGATACAAGATACTGTGTTCGTGCTTCACTAACTTAAAAAAACATGGTCAGCTAATTAAATCACTTTCTCAGGAAATTCTGTGCTTTTTACAAAATAGATCAGAAGACAAGTAGCAAAATTCAGTACAAAAAAGTAGTCCCTTTCTTGAGTCTTTGTATGCGAACTCACACCCAGGTTAGAAAACGGGGCCAAAACAGGCCGCCTTGTTCCTTCAGAGATCAGCCATTTGAGTTTTCAATGCAGTTACTCCTACTTTTTCAGGAACATAGTCAGCTATTTTGCTGCTGCTTTTAGCAGCAAGTGTTTCCCAAAGTTAGAAGTTCAAATAAACGTGGTACTGTGACGCTGGGGTGTATGGCCTGCTGTTTGGGCAGACACTTTATTAAAGCAGGTCCCTACATTTATTTGCTGCAGTACAGTCTACTGTACTTGAGTGTGCTTCTGTAAATATATCACATCTTCTCATCCAAAGCAGCTTGCAGCACTGAGATCTCCAGTTCCCAACTTTTGGAGGAAAACAAGCACAACTTTATCCTGTTGTCCCAGCCTCCCAAAAGCCAGAGGAGGAACGTGTCTTTTCACGACCAAAAGTGGATATTTAAAAGACACTGTATCCTGTTAAAACACTAAAAAAAAGGAAAGTTCAACTTAAATCTACCGAAGTGGAAAAATCCGAAGAATTAGGCTGAAAATACAAGCTGGATTCCCTAACTCATTCCAGTTTTGTTTCTCTTAGCTCCCTGTGGCTTTTTGGATTTAATTAATAATTTAAAAGACTTTCAGGGACGATCATAGTCACAACGAGGGGTTTAAACCAGGTTGTGTCACTTTTGCCCCCTACACTATGTTGCCACAGACTGTGTAGCACAATTTGTTTCAAATGCTTTGGGAGATGCTCTTCACAGAGTGGATCTTCCTGGCACAAAGCCCAGTTCTGCAAACAGCCATGCCATGGTGTGCCTGCAAAGGCACACACACGTTAGCTGGCCAACACCTGCAGAACTGGAGCAGCAGGTGGGGCAGTAGCTTGTACCTGTCCTCTGTTTGAGTGCTCCCACTGTCAGACAGCTATGAAGTGAAAGGCTGGCACAGAGCAAGCCTGAGCATTTACATACACATGGGAATGACTAGCTCACAGCAGTTGCCACATAGGCCTGAAGAATGGTTTACCTTGTTCCTTATTTCTGCTGTAAGGCTTCTGGTTTCTAAACCATCAGCAGGCCCCTTTACTGGAGAATTTACTTCATGACACTGCAAGATCAGAGCTGTTTCTCATGACAAGTAAGCATATCAAAGCAGTGCACATGTTCTTGTTCTCCTGGGAAAAAAAACAGATTTGAACAAATGCCTGGCCAGACACCAAGGACGAAACTTTTTTTATTAAAACAGACCTTTTTTTGTTTATAGGCCTAAGAATCAGAGTCTCTGAGTAGGAACTCAGTAGTTGATAACTGCAGATTGTTACTCTTGTTTATTAAAGGAGGCCATGAAGGAAAATTTATACAGACAACACTTACTGGGTGGAAAACAGTGTCTCAAAAGTTGTAACTCCAGGAAAGCTGGTGTCCTCACAGGTGTAGACCTCAGCATGTGGTAAAAAGGGTTTCTGCGATCTTTAAGACAGGAGTGCAGAATTGGAGAAGGTCTCATGATTACAATATCCAGGACCCCGATGTCACAAGACCCAAGTCATACAAACCCTTTCATAAACCTATTGAGCTCTAGCTGTAAACAAGTTTGGGGTTTGCTCTACCACTTTCACTGAAAAGCTTCTTCTGAGCTTCCCTACACTAAAACCCTCAAGAAGTCTAATCTCTACACTGCATTTAGCACAGAGCCACTTTATACCTTTTTTTCTATGTTACTATTCACTTTTGAACAACATCTTTCCATCCTGGTGGACTATTCCTCCAATAACCTAAATGAGATATTTTTCTTAACAGCAATCCTGTCTTCCCTCTCAGGCAGGCAGGCAAAATCCAGGGAGTACACGAGTACTACAAAGGGCAATGACAAAAAGGACAACTATGCAGGCTTGGAAACAGAAAGATTAATTAGCTCAGCTATGATCTTTTTTTGAAATAACATATCAAGGAGCATGTCACACATGTAGCCCAGAACTGGAGCTAAGTTATATATGCAGTTGTGCTGCTGTAACTGACAGGGTACCTGGGACAGATCAATTAAAGAATGAAGCTGAAAATATGCAGATCAACAAAGGATGTATGAATTATATCAAGACACAGCACAGAGAAGATGCGTAGGCTGATGACCTTTGACTTGAGAAAATCCCTGGCCTTCTCTACATGGGACTGTGAGCCCATCTGTCTAGTTAATTTTGCTAATCACTTCCTACAATTCTTCGTAGCTTTCCCTATTTGAGTCAAGAACATTTCAGCTTCTGCCCATTAGCAGATCTCCTGTCAGGCAAGATGCGCAACTACATCTCCATGTTCCAGACTGTAGCCAGTCACCTGGAAGCACCAGGAATGTTAAGTTATCCCAGCACACATTTTGGCTTCCAGCACAACGGCACCCTTGTCTGAAGTATCAGAGATTGGGCAGGGTCAGCAATGACTAACTGATCAGACTTGGCTCGTGCCCTGAGATGGCTTCCAGAGTATGTCTTGACTGATGCAAGAAAATTTTTCGCACCCTTGGACTTTTTCCACCTTCCTCTCTCCAATGTGGGGTACAATTGAACAACTCAGCATTTTGGAAATCCTGGGAATACCTGACCCAACCAGCTTCCTCCCAGTGGAGGTCACTGGGGCTCTGATTTTCTGTTCTCTTGCAGCAATTGTCATACACATTTTGTTTCAGAAAACTGAACAACTTTGTAGAGGTGAAGTTTGAGGCTTGTTATAAAGAACCTGAACAATCCTTCATAAACTGTAACATAGGGGCAGTTAAAACAACTGATCCAGTGGTCTCGTCTGAAGTTAAACTGTGAAATCTATGTCAACAGCAGAATGTATAGGAAGGTGGGAATAGTTCCCATTTACAGCATATACTAATATTCATCCAGCTCTGTGAAATTTAGACTGTCATGTAAATAAGCTTCTCAGCTGCAAATTCACCAGATTCTCCATCTCTAAGTTTGCTGAATCAGATTCTGCTCCCAGCTTTGAGCATTTAACTAGTCCAGAAGCAGGCTCTGTCTCTGATATCTTCCCCAATATCTCAGCTAGGTTTACACTCTGTTGTTCACATTTTACTTCACAACTCTTTAAGAGCATGAGGTATGTGAATGGCAAACATACAGAAAATCAAAGACTTTGCACGGAGGTCTAAATATGTTGCTTTTGCTCAATAAATTTACAGCTGTCTTGCTGCCTCAGTTTTCTCACCAGCCTGAGATGGCTCCATGGACTAGGGTTGCAATATTTTGAGGATGTACAGAAGCATCCCTCAGCAGTTTATGGCTTCTTATATGAACCAGGAAATTCCAGCTGTTGCCAAGCTGGAGCATTGTTAAGACTGACAATTGTCTATTTCAGATCTGGGGAGAGTACGTTCATCATCTCACATGAAAAAAGATGAATTTCACACACAAATGCAGTCATCCAGTAGCACAGCAATATTCTTGCTAGCAACATTTCCATTGCAATTAGAACTCTAAATTTCTGACTAGATAGATTTCCCACCTCACTACAGAAAGCCTTGTCTTCACCAGCTGAGACTCATGTAATCGTCTTGCCCCACTGCTTGAAAAACACACGTGTGTAGGGAATGCACTTAAACCTACTCTTCAAATTTCTACTACATATGGGGTTTTTTATTTCCTTATGTAAAGTGGTTTCCAACAAAGAATTGCATGAACGAGATTTCACTTCTCACTTGGAAAAGCCCATTAAGGAAAGAGGGTTGTGAGTAAACAAAGCTCGGCTGCAGAAAAAGGGCAGTAAACATAAAAGCGAAAAGTAAATACATCTGAACTTAATTAATGTTTCTTTCAAGTCACCTTTTAACAACGTTTGCACGGTGCACTTACCTGTGTCACCTACTTTTTACCATATGGCTGCGTATTGAAGTTGAGTGAAATATTACAGTGCACTGGCTGTAAAATAGTATTTCAGGGCACACTTGACAACATGCTGAGGAAAATCAGGATGTCTTGTCAAACCATATGGCAGTCATTGATCTGGGGCTATACTTTCAGGCCACGCTTTCATCAGAGTATAAGAAAAGTCAGATAATTACAAACAATACAGAAGCTAATTTGAACAAATTTACAATGAAAGGTCACTTTGGGTTAGAAGGGACTTCTGGAGGTCACTTAGTTGACCCTTACCCCCACAGAAAGAAAAGCCAACTTTGAAGTTAGATCTGTTCCAGTAATGGTGATTCTTTACAGTATAGAGATGGTTTGTAAAACCTTTCTCCTTTACTATTTCGTGAAGTAGGAAGATATTGGGTTTGGTGGCAAGTAGCATGTTTCTGTCAAGTGAAGGAAGAAATTCTGTAAGAAAAGATGACTGCACCATTTCTTAAGAAAGACATAGGGTTTTGTTCATTGGCAATCCAAACCTCTAAAAGGCATTTCCAACTGCTCCCAGTAATCTGTCGTAAGAATCAGCTGGTAGTTTTCTGGTATGCAGATGTGAGTCTTGTAAGACTTACGTTTCAACTGGCCGGTAGAAATCCCTCTTCCACTTCAGTCTTTTTCCAAAGATATTAACATTCTTGGTGTTAACTGGTGCTTTCAGCCATATCTTTGCTAATGGAAATCAAATAAATGGAGTGGATTTAGGCTGTTGCTGGTATGAAAGTGGACATAGTACAAAACAGAGCTAATTTTACTCTCCTCTGTGCTCCTAATCACAGACCAAGGTGGAACTCACAGATAGTAAAAATGTTGCTGTGGTAGAAAAGTCCAGATGAACCTACGGCAAGTCCTTAAAATCTATGGTGAAGAGCAGAGGTGAGGAATGAGCGGGAACACTAATTACCCAATTTGCCAGTCACTCCTGTGCTAAAATGGCAAATACCTCACTCATAGTAAAGCAGGTCAGAGGATTGCAAAAGTAGTGTTCCAGACAAAAAGAATTCAATACTTAAAAATTACTTTTTTTATACCTGCTTTTGAAAAATGATCATCATTAAAATGCAGTGAACTATGTCTTTGATTATTATAAACCAGTGAATAGATTCTTTGCCCATCTTGTCATACAAACATTCCACCAACTATAACCTTTATACAGTACACTAACATGGTATAGCTTATGACATTGTCCTAGCTG